>NC_134114.1:24727777-25342222 GCF_040939455.1 Microcebus murinus
GAGTACTCAAGAATGAGGGAGAAGTAACCCTTTGCACTCACTTGCTTTTTTCTCAAGTCCTTTATTCTACTCGGGATTTAATTTTATAAATACCCCAGATTTTATAAAGCATGGCAATAGAATAAAAAACTGGAGTTTCTTTTCATACAAACTTATTTGGATTTTTTTATATTTCAAATTATTGATACATTCAAAGAGTAATTTTAATCTCTATAATTTTTGCTAACCGTGTGGAGTCACGCTCGACATCCAAGTGCAAAGGGTTGAAGATATTTTGAGATTAAAAAAAAAAAACACCCTGCTCTTTCACCAAGGACCTGCCAACACTGGCCGAGTTTGCACCAAAAACAGTGAAGGCGGTGGCCTGGCCCAGGTCATCACTGACAAGTACTACCGGTGCCTGGGCAATGACTTTCACACGAATAAATGTGCATGCAAAGAGATTGCCATTATTCCCAGCAAGAAGCTCCACAAGACAGCAGGCTATGTCACACATCTGATAAAGTGAATTGCGAGAGGCCCATTGAGAGGTACCTCCATCAAACTGCAGGAGGAGGAGGAGAAGAGAGAAAAAAGAGATAACTGTATCTCTGAGGTCTCAGTCCTGGATCAGGAGATCATTGAAGTATTAATAGATCCTCACACTAAGGAAATGCTTTAGCTTTTGGACTGGCAGTCTCTCCAATCTGCAGGTCACTCAGCCTACAGTTGGGATGAATTCCAAAACGCCACGTGGAATCTTTCTGCTATACTATAATATTTCAATAAGCCTGAAGCAGCAAAAAAAAAAAAAAAAAAAAAAAAATCCTATTAGTAGACCTAAACTAAAGGAAATTCTGAAAGATTTATTTTAGGAGGAATGAAAATGATCTCAGAATGAATTAATGTTGAGCAAAAAGAGTGGTAAATATGAAGGTAAATTTAAATAATCATTGACTACATAAAACAATTAGCTGTGTCCAACAATGGTTGTGGTGTTAAAAATCTAATATTGTACAACAGTGCAAAAATTAACATGGAATTGATCAAGGTTAAAACATTTTAAGTCCTTCTATTATTTAGGAGAGTAAAGTTAATGATTAACTTTAAACTAAGTGAAATATTCATGTTACATTTCTAGAAGAACCAATATAGGATAGAAACAGAATATTTAATTTCTCCCCTTACAAAGGGAATGAGGTGGGAAAAATCTCAATCAAGAAAATGTAGAACACTTCTGTCATTCACCTTATTAGATGTGCTTTTTGTTTCCTGGAAAACATACTGTGGATGAGCCCACATTTGTTTCAATTTTGGATAAAACGGCAAAGTAACTTTGCAAAATATTTTTTTCTTTCTTTTTCATGACACACAAAACACAATCTGACCTTTCCATTAGTCCAATTTAAAGCTCAACACTGTTTGACTTTCTTTGGTCAAACTGTGGCATTTTATATGTCTACAAAATTACTGAGGCTTAATGTTCAATTAGGTTTAAAATCAGGTTTAATATTTTATAATGTTGAAAAAGATACAAAATCCAACTTCCTCAGAGAATCACCCCTAAGACAAACCAACTTTATTCCTTATACTTGGATTTTGTAAGTAATGCTCCCACTACCTTTATAAGGCTTATTAAAACAATAACCATATTACCATAGAATTTTAAAAGAAATTTAAATTTGGGTTCATTTCTTCTTAAAAACTAGAATAAAATAGCTTATCCTACAATTTCTACCAATTCACTAGACCAGTATAGCACAGGGGAAGGAGGTGTCATATGGTGTTAAATGTCATATGAAAACTGTTAATTTTCTTGTGATCTTTAACTCTTAACAGGAAAAACAGCCAATACCATTTACCATATGGATCCACTGGACCTTTTAAATTTTGGGGGTCATTTAATAATTAATTTACGTAAGAATACAGGATATAAAAAGAACTATTAGAAACATTTAAATAAGAATTAAAGTATAGTAAACCCAAGTTTTTATTCCATATTGCTCTGATTTCTAAGGTATTTGGACCATGTTCTCTGAACACAACAGCTCATCAACTTTTCATGCAGAAACTTGGAACATGGCCATCTCACAAGTGATGATTCCAGATTTGAAATATATCTCTAATGGGTTCTAGTTCATCAGTACCTCTGGTCCTTCCATCCTGCATCTGTAGGTAAAATGCAATGCTTAAATAAATTTTTGAAATGTTTGACGGTTCATATTTTGTTAAAGATGGCTATCTTTTTTGCTCCATAATTGCAAAACATTTCAATTTTGGATTTAGAATAATTAATCCAATAACTCTTCATTTCTACACCACTTATTTCTTTCCAATTGCACCTTTGTATACAATATCTGCCTTCAGCATTTGCCCACTAATGAACCACCATCGAGTAAATTTTGGTGCATGAACATCACAAAAGATGAAAGAAATCTGCCATTTATCCTTTTAGCAAAATGGGATGTCGTCGTTCTTGTTCCAGAACATTACATAATGAAGTCCTTTCTGGTGAATGAATAACTGGATGAGGCTGTTATATTTCCTTTTTAATCCTTAGAAGTATATTGTTCACTTATTGATTCTTGAGTTTGAAAAATTCACCTAGGACACTGTCATCTGAAGATTCTTAATCTGAAGATTTTGCTCATACAATCAATTCACCATTAGTCTAGAGCAGTGCTGGTTTTTTTGCATTCATCTTCGGATTTAATAATTGTGAAGCACCTTCATGTGTCCACTTTCTTCTCTTTGCCAGTATGGACAGAGAATGAACAGTTCTGAATTCTCAACTGTGTTAAGGGAAAACTAAAAGCCAACTATAGTGTCTCTTTTATATTTTCTTCAAAGAAGATGCAATACTTGGGCAATGCAATATCATTTAGTTATTGTACTACCCTTCTAGGTGATCCCAACATTCTTTCATTTTCTAATTATATTACTCTTCTCTGGCAAAGTTGGGAATAAATGATAAACGGAAATAATTTCTAGGATAATAAAATAGCAAAATGTTTAAGATCCCAAAATGTAAAATCTTGCAAGGTAAGATAAATTTTATTCCATTTTGAAAATTAAAGGAAATGGTTTCTTTGTTTTTTGGAAAGAAAAGAAAAATTAGTCTGAGAAATATAAATAGTCTAAGATAAGTCTAAGAAATAGACTTCTATTCTAAGAAATAGAATAGAAATTCTCTGGTAAGAAAAGAAAAGAAGTCACGAAACGTGAATCTTTCTATTTGTAAATAGTTAGAACTGCTCAAAAAAGAAACTCACAAACTATGGGTACAATAAAGGGTGACAGATACTGTAAGTGACTTAAAACACAGCGCTCCCAGCATGGACAACTCAGCAAGACCTCATCTCTACAAAAAATGAGAAAAATTAGGCAAGTGGTAGCATGTGCCTATAGTCTTGGCTACTCAGGAGGCTGGGGCAGGAGGATCGCTTGAGCCCAGGAGTGGGAGGTTGCAGTGAGCTATGATGATGTCATCGCACTCTCGCCTATGCAACAAAGACCCTGTCTCAAAACAAAACCAAAAAACCACCCACAGTGCTCTCTAGAATTTTCTATATTCAAAAAAAAGAACAAGGCCTCACTTTCGGAGGCTGCAGCAGAAGAAGAATTGCTTGAGGCCAGGAGTTTCAAGATCAGCCTTGAAACTGGGCAGCATAGCAAAAGACTGTCTCTATAAAAAAAAAACAAAAAAATTAGTGGAGCATGGTGGCGCACACCTGTAGTCCCTGCCACTCAGGAGGCTGAGACAGGCAGGCAGGAGAATCACTGGAGCCCAGAAATTTGAAGTTACAGTGAGCTACTCTGACAGGGCTGCATTCTAACCAGTGCAACAGAGTTACACCCTGTCTCAAAACAAAAAAACACAAAAGCAAAACAAATCCTTCATTATTTCTCAAACAACATTAACATTTTTTCAGGGAAAGGTAGGAATATTTACACTAAGTCAGATGGAAATTAAAAAACTAGCCTTCTGTCCAGTTTTTGCTGTCAAGTTTTTTACAAACTTACTATGGGTATTTTCAGAAGTGTCTGAACTTCAGAAATATGGATAAAGGATTAGAGACCTCTAAATATAAAGCTAGGATAACCTGATATTCTGTCAGCAACTTAAGCAGAAGACTGTTATTAAATTTACATTTTACCTAGCACTCTGGGAGGCCGAGGTGGGCACCGCGCGGTGGCTCACGCCTGTAATCCTAGCACTTTGGGAGGCCGAGGCGGGCGGATTGCTCAAGGTCAGGAGTTCGAAACCAGCCTGAGCGAGGCCCGGCCTCTACTAAAAAATAGAAAGAAACTAATTGAGCAACTAAAATATATATATAGAAAAAATTAGCCGGGCATGGTGGTGCATGCCTGTAGTCCCAGCTACTTGGGAGGCTGAGGCAGTAGGATCACTTGAGCCCAGGAGATTGAGGTTGCTGTGAGCTAGGCTGACACCACAGCACTTGCTTTTTTAGCCTGGGCAACAAAGTGAGACTCTATCTCAAAATAAATAAATAAATAAATTTACATTTTATAAAGACTATTATGCTTAGTAAAAAAATGATCTGGGGATGGGCAGGATTGGGGGGAGTGAACAGAAGCTACAAAGCCACCTTCATAAATCATAGCAGTCTTTGCTCTCTTCCACCTGGTTATTGTTTAAACAGCTTTCTTATTGTTTTTCCTAGCAAAAAGTGTCATATTTTTTCAAATTTATTTTCAAAGATATTCTTTGCCCATTTAATGCTGACTATATACTTAATTCATTTTATACTATAGCTTTTTCCAGAAATAAAATATTATTTCAAAAATTTACTTTCATTTGATTTCTCTTCAACCACATTGCTTCCTAATCCTTTTAAGCCCATGTTACCTCTAGGACCCTTAAGTATTAATATTTCTGTGAACACTAGACTACAAACTTATTTTAAGTAAAATTTTATGCTCATCTTTCTACAACTCCATATTATCAGATTCTAGTTTTCCTATAATTGCTACTCATTAAAATTACACCAATAATTTGACAGCTATGTTAAATCCCTAATCCAACCTCTCTAAAGCTATGGTCTTCATCATCTTTTGGTTTTAAGACACTACGTTCTTCTGCCTCTCTGTCCGCTCTCTTTCTTTCTCTGGCACTATCTTAAGCACAGATGTTCGCCAAGTTTGTAACCAGGCTCTATTCTTTCTCTATTTATAATACATTCAAAACATGTCTAGTAAATGCTTGATATATGCCAGGCACCGTACTTTCTCTGGTTTCATCCATATTCACAGCTATAATGGTAGATTACCACCATATGGTTAACATCCACATTTATACTACAAACTTATCCCTTTTCTGAGCTCTATTTCCAAATGCCTACTGAATAATGACTAACACTGATATGGATATAGAATATATGCCAGAGACTGTTCTGAGCACTTCACAAATAATATTGAATCCTCAAAATAATACAATGGAGAATGTAGGGGCCTCTTGGGATGCTAATAATGTTCTGGTTTTTCATTTTATCAAAATTTGAGTGCAGGTTATACAGGTGTGCTCAGTTTATGACATTTCATCAAGCTATCCTTGTATTATATGTGCAGTTTTCTTTTTATACACATTATACTTTAATCAAAAATGTTTTTAACACATTGCCACACTAGAAAAAAATGTTTTCCCTTGGGACCAGTGTTTTATTATAAAAACAGAACAAAAACTTCAAACACAAAATGATCCCAATTTAATGAAAAATTTGTTATTGACTTCTATTCACTCAATCCACATTTTTAAAATTAAATTGTCAATATTTTTTTTTTTTTTTTTTTTTTTGAGACAGAGTCTCGCTTTGTTGCCCAGGCTAGAGTGAGTGCCGTGGCGTCAGCCTAGCTCACAGCAACCTCAAACTCCTGGGCTCGAGCGATCCTTCTGCCTCAGCCTCCCTGGTAGCTGGGACTACAGGCATGTGCCACCATGCCCGGCTAATTTTTTTTTTTTTATATATATATATCAGTTGGCCAATTGATTTCTTTCTATTTATAGTAGAGACGGGGTCTCGCTCTTGCTCAGGCTGGTTTTGAACTCCTGACCTTGAGCAATCCGCCCGCCTCGGCCTCCCAAGAGCTAGGATTACAGGCGTGAGCCACAGCGCCCGGCCTCAATATTTTAATTATAACAATAAGAACATTAACAAGTAAGATTTTCATGAACCAACTGCAGGGTTGTGCCCAAGTTTTGCTTCATGAGGCCCCAGGCTCAAAACTAGTGTGAGTTAAATACAACTCATATGGCAGTTAATGTGTTAAAACTTCAATGCTATGAGGTGATGATAATATTATCTCCAATTTATTTATGGAAATAGAAACTACATTATCAAGAGACTGTTTGCCCAAGGTCACATGGCAGGTAGTAGAAAAAATCGGATTCAGCTCAGGTAGTTTGACTTGAGAGCAAAGCCAGGTCAATCATATCATGCAAGTCACACATTCCTGTCTCAACTCAATGTACTTCCTCTGTCTAAAATGAGTTTCCCTTGATTTTCAGAATGAAAGACCATGAAGTTTATCTCAAACTCCACAGTCACAATCCTCCACTTTTCCACTTTGGCATTTGTTAAAACTATTTAAAACTCAGTTATGATTGTTACCATGGCATTGGTATCTGTCCCTATCCTCATATCTCCAAAGTGCCTACTCCTCGGAAGCAGGGACTATGCATATTGTGGATGCTCATCAAAATGGTAAATAAATGAAATTACTCTCTACAAATGCACTTTATTTATTTATTTATTTTTTGAGACAGAGTCTCGCTTTGTTGCCTAGGCTAGAGTGAGTGCCGTGGCATCAACCTAGCTCACAGCAACCTCAAACTCCTGGGCTCAAGCGATCCTTCTGTCTCAGCCTCCCAAGTAGCTGGGACTACAGGCATGAGCCACCATGCCCGGCTAATTTTTTTCTATATATATTAGTTGGCCAATTAGTTTCTTTCTATTTTATAGTAGAGACGGGGTCTCGCTCTTGCTCAGGCTGGTTTCGAACTCCCGACCTCGAGCAACCCGACCGCCTCGGCCTCCCAGAGAGCTAGAATTACAGGCGTGAGCCACCGCGCCCAGCCTACAAATGCACTTTAATATACAGAGTATACAACAAGACTAATAATAAAACAAAAAAGTTCAACGTTTATTTCATTTATTTGATCTCTTTAAGCATGAATTAAAAGCTGTACTGCACATGGCTTTCAAGAAATGCTAAGAAATGCCATACTCAGAACAATGACTCTAATCCTATATACTGACAGAGTGGCATTAAGGACAATTTATGGACAAGTACAGTAGTTGTACTCCTCACCTTTAATCAGTAAAGATGCATCTAAGTAATTCTAATATACTTTGTCAATTACTACATTTACAATCCCAAAGGCTATGCTCTGATTAACCTGATGGCATACTTCTGATTTGCCTCCCCCCACCAAATATCTCTATTTAACAACTATACATTCTAATCTAACTGACCATATAAGTATAGGTCTACCTCTGGGATCTCTATTTTAATCCAAATGATCAATCAGTCTATCTCTGTACCAATACCATCTTTTTCTATTAACAAAGTTTGGTATTTGATATTACAAGTCCTTTTTATTTATTTATTTTTTATTTTAGTGTATTATGGGGGTACAAGTGTTAAGGTTACTTATATTGCTCATGCCCCCCACCCCCCTCAAATAAGAGCTTCAAGCATGTCCATCCCCCAAATGTTGCACATCTTACTCGTTGTGGTTGTATATACGATGGCATTGATTTTTTCACTTATGAACACAGCCCATATTTGTCTTAGGATTTTTTTATCCTATTATATTTTATCCTTAAAGTGTTTTACATATCTCATTAGTTTTATTCCTACTTAATAGGTTTGGTGGCTATATATAAATAGGATTTGAAATTTAATCAAATTCAATATTACTGAAATAAGAATGCTACTGATTTTTGCCTGATCCTAGATCCAGAAAATTTAAACTCTTTTGTCAAACAATTGTATTATGCTGCTTGCAAATAAGAAAACCTTTTTCTCTTTCTCTATTAAATTTAAATTGATAGTGAGGACCACCAAATACTCAAACACTTACTTTTAAAACATTTTACTGTGAGGTTATGAAACTCTCTATGTTAAGTATATGATAGATATCAACCAAGAAGTTTTCTCAAAACTCTTATTATTCAAATTTCTATAGGAACAGCATTGGTAGGAATGCCTGCTGAAAATCAGGCCCTAGGCTAGGAAGTTTTATATTTAATCTTCACCTTAAGGCAAGTTAGGTGAGAAAACTGAGTCTCAGAGAGGTTAAGTGACTTACCCAAGTGACTGAAGGGATGCAGCTGGGATTCAAATTCCAAATCTATCTAGCTCTAAATTTATGCCTTTTTTACTATAGTACACTATAAGACAGGTTATAAAAACATACTTGAGCATACCTTAAACATTTTATACAGGGACATTTTGACTCGCTTTGCTCTATTAATACTAATAGCTATTAATAATATATGTAGGAAATATCAATATAATAGCAACAATCCTTTTGGAAAGAAAATGTTCATTATTTCATACTCGTTCATGCAATATGCATCTTAAGATTCAATATGATCAGCTGTTGTGGTAAAAAAAACTTTTTTATAAGCCAGTACATTTCCATTACCTAGGTTTGTTTCAAAACCTGTTCACCTGGTTTTTTCACCTTCTCAGCTAGTAATTAATCCTTTTCTACCTTACTAGGGTTACTTTTATTCTTTCCTTCAAGACACAATATGCTTAACACTACATTCAAATAAGTAAAAAAAAAAAAGAAAAAGAAAAAGAAAACTCATTGGTTAATCAGCCTATTAGCCTACCCAAGTTTTCTTAATGATGTGAAGAGATTCTTATACTTTATGAGCAGATATCTAAGATATCAGATATCTAAGATATCCTAAAATCATTAGACAAGATGCTTTCTTTTGACTAGGAAATACTTAATTTAAATGTCCAGCAACAGTCAAAATCCACTTACTGATAAATTCAAGATTTTTCTGAAGAATGAGGGAAGCTGGCTATTTAAAATTCACAGATGGCTGCAAAGATTTCGAAGAAAAAATATAATGAAACTCTCAAAGAAATGGTTATGCCCTATTGTAGAATAAAATCGGATTTTAAAAAATAATTTTTAAAATTACTTATACTTATTAATGTACATGCCACAAATCCTCTTCGAAAACTGAAGAACTTCTATAAGAACTTCTGTATCACTGTCAATGAAGGAGTGGGGAAAAAAACATTGGAAAAAGTTTCTCCATTGAGAATTGTTTTTCCTCCAATTTTTTGCTCCCCTCAAGTCCTTACAACTGTCAAAATAGTTCGTTACTGATTATAAAACATTGTCTAAATTCGTATATCTTCTCACACAAAAATGTACTCTACTGAAGTAGGTTACCTACCCAACCAAGTTCCCTTTCTGCCATAAAGTCATCCCTGCATTTTCACCATGCCTGAGATCTGCTTTGTCCTGTGCACCCACAAGTTTAACATTCTAACAGAAACATATGCATGTAAATATATACGAACGAATACTTAAAAAAAAATTTGTTTACCCCAGAGGGAGAAAAGTCCACAGAAAGTCAGAAAATAAAAAGATGTGTTTTCAAGAGTGGTATATGGCATAATGGACTGACTTACTTGCCTTTAAACAAAAACCAAAAAAACAAATACCCGCACACAAAACTGGAAGAAAAACATTCAGTAACTCACAGAACTTACAGCACAAGGACTAAATGCTTACCACAAAAATGTTTAATATGCATTATTACAAATGAAAAACTAAATCTGATGTTATTAGAACTTTATAAAATATCTTTATTAGAGATATTTATAAAATCTCTTTATTAGAGATATTTATAATATCTCTTAAAAAGCATCTTTACTGGCCATTATGAATCTCAAATATTAATGAGCCAAAGCTAAGTCTAAATAAATTTAATTGAATACCTTACATACCTATAACCAGAAAAACTAAGAACCAGAATTAAATTCAAATGTATGATATTTACTTGCAGTTATCTGTACTTATCGACAAGTTTAGCAATTTTCAATCACATCATCCACATGTAAATATAGTTGTGTATGCAGAAGATTGGTTCCAGGATCCCCATATGTACAAAAATCTATATAGCCAAGCCTCCAAGTAGGCTGAATGGAAATCGCCTGCACAAAAAGTTGGCCCTCCATATACCTGGGTTTTGCATTCCACCAATAATGTATTTTCTATCCACATTTGGTTGGGGGGAAAAAAATACATGTAAGTGTTCAAGGGTCAACTGTGCTTAGAATTTCCCTGAGTTTGAGATCTTTAAAATTAGAAAAAAAATTAGCAAAGTAGGCCTTTGGTCTTCCACCTCTAAAAATTCCATTATAATTATTTCCAGACAGGAAGAAAAATTAGTATCATCACTGAATTTTTTGCATGTGCTTTTGTTATTAATCTTATTTATTCATCTTCCTCAAGCCAAAGCTGTAGCATTATTGGGCCTGATTATCTTGCCATTAAATGCAAACAATTTTCGTGTTCTGTTTATATATAAGGACAGAGCACTTTAATTAGTTTTGGTAATATATGCATAAATGAGTAATGGCAAAAGACTAGTTTTTTCTCTAATTTCATAAGTTAGATTGTTGTTAGTTTATTGAAACTTTCAGATTCAACGCAGAAAAAATATTAGGTACAGAAATTCTGTAACAGTTTCCTGTACTGGGATAAAATACATACATGTAAATATTTTATCAAAAATCAAGTACCTTTAAATTGGTATTTCCCTCATTCATTTCTATCTGTAGGTCTGCATTTAGAAAAAATACTTCAAAAATCCCACAAAGGACAAACCCATTTTTCAGTAAACAAACAGTTAATAATCAAACAAATCTATCACTCAACCCATACTAAGAAAACAGAAAAATACTTTATAAAACAAGCAAAAATTTTAACGATTAATTACACCCTTTTCTAGAACACATAGTACTTACTAGCAGATTTATGGCACAGATGCTGATTATCTACCTCCTTTCCCAGAAAAGGAAAATGGTTTGATTTTTTTCTCTCCCTTTGCAAAAATTAATAGCCCTAGGTTTAGCAGAGTAGCTGGAACTTTGTTAGTTGTCTAATTATCACAAATTGTAAGCAAAGGATCTGTGAACATTTGAAAAGCCCTAAGATTTTGCTTTAACAATTTGTCTCCTCAGTCCTTTTATCTGGAAATGTAGGCCTCAAGAAAAAAGACTTGTAAAATGTCTAGTAAGTTTAAGGCATTCAACAATTAGTAAAATGCCAATTTCATCAATATAATGCACATCTATACATTTTGACATCTCTTAAAAATCAATTGAGGACTCAAGCATTGTCTTATTTTAATTGGCAACAATTTTTTTAGTAGTACATAAAATGATGGTACCTCTTACAATAAATTGTATCTTAGGATTCCATGAAATATAGTAACTTTGCCTCTCAGAATTACAATTCTCAGGCCAAAAAGTTAATTAATCCAGTATCTCATTTTACAGATGAGGAAAATGAAAACCCAATATATGATGTCCCTAACATCATAAAACAAAAAGCAAAAACAGACTAAACTCAGGTATTCCGGCTCCCAATGATGCACTTTCCATTACACAATCTGCCTCCTGAAGTAAATCAGATGAAAAAACCCACCTGGGTTTTTTTCCAATAGCTAACGTACCTAATATAGATATCTAATATAGATACTAAAAGCACATCACTCAGGACTCTGTGTGCTTATGGCTTGTCTCAGGCTGACTCAAAAGTAACGATAATTTTAAAAACCCAGGTATTTTTGTGCATGCGTATATGTTTTTCTTTGGTAAGATGTATAATGAACTACACAGACACTTCAGAAATGAGAGCTTCCCTTAAGACAGACTTCACACAGTGCATTACAATGACTCAGTACAATCTCACATGCATTTTCTTTTCCTAGGAGAGGAGAGAGCCCAAGGAGAATTACTGGCCTACCTGGAGCCTAAACTCAATAGCTAAAACAAGGCTGTGCACTCATTTATCAACACTAGAAACTTCGCACATCTTTTCCAGTCTAGCAACTACACAATTCACAGGTGGTTGGTATGTTAACATCTCTCCTTGTAGGGAAAACTAAAGGAACCCGATGAACGCAGTGACATCCGCAGTTAGTTTGTAGGACTCACAGCGGAGGACCAGGGAAAGCGACAAGACAGAGGAAAGGGTACCCGAGACAAGACACGTTATCTGGGCTTAGGGGGCTGGAGCGCCAGGAGAAGACGAAAAGAGACGTCGCAGAAGTGGCCGGTGGGCTGCGACTTGGCACTCCCCGCGAGGTCGCTTCGCCCACCCTCTCCATCCCCCAAGCGGGAGGAAGGCAGAGGTGGGAGGTGGACGGGCGGAAGCGGGGACTGGGGGCCAGCGGGGCGGCAGAGGCCGCTGCGCTCCGCAGCCGCGGGAGGCCATTTTAGCTCTGGGGCCGCCAAAGGCCCCCGCGGCCCTCGGCGTCCCTAAACTGAGGCCGTCTCTACCTCCCCGCCCCCACGGGGGGCCGCTTCGGGCGGGGCGGGAGAGGCCTTGGGGCCGGGCCTGTAGCGGAAAGGCGACCGCGGCCGCCGGGAGGGGGCTGGCGCGGGGGCGGCCGCAGGGGGCGTCGCGACGGCGGGATCCCGGCCGAGGGGCGAGCAGAGGAAGAGAGGGGAGAGAGCGGGGAGCCGTTACCTATACTGGGCCGCAGCCGCCGCCGCCGCCGCCCCGCTGTGGGTGAATCCAAAGTAGTTGCCGGTCGCCATTTTGGCATCTTCCCCCAGCCGGCTGGGCACTGCGGCGGGCACGGAGAGTCAGGTCCCATGGCGGGAGGAGAGACGTGGAGGGGCCGGGACGCCGAGGGAGGGCAGGAGGGGAGAGAGAGAGAGAGGCGCCGTGAGAAGCAGCCCTGGCAGGGCCCGGGCCGCGGCCGCGCCGCCTCCCCCTCCCGCCTCGCACTCCCTCACTCACTCGCACGCCCCGGTGGCGGCCGCCGCCTCCTCCCCGGAGCCAGCCCCAACCCCCGCGCCTGCCCGCTGCCCCGGGCCGGGGAAGGGGCCAGGCAGAGGCCCCGCGGGCCACATTAGACTCACCATAGGTGAAAGAAACTACAGGGCATATGGGAATCATGGGCTCGGGCTGCTGCTGCTGAACTCTGAACTCTCACCCGCTGCCTCCCTCCTCTGCCCCGCTCCTCCTCAGCGGAGAACAGACCGCCGCCTCTGACCGCACTGCGCAGGCGCGCGCGCGCTCGGCACCCTGGGAGCTGTAGTCCCCGCCGCCTTCGCAGCTCAAGCGGGCGCATGCTGGGGCCTGGGCGGTGCGGGTGAGGGTGCGGGTGTGGGTACCCGGACGCCAGCCTGGAAGGGTGGGTCTGGCTTTTTCCCAAGGGGTAGGGACCGCTAGCACAGCGCAGCGACAGGGGTGCATGCGAGGAGCGCCTCGCCTGGCCGTAGGGGAACCCGGCAGCGTGACCGGACAGAGTGACGTCTGTTCTCCTTTTTCCTCTTTACTTTTCAGTTGTTTCCTCCACTTTTGTGTATGCATTTGTTTGCTACCTTTATGTCCTCCTCACCTGTTCATTTTGCATCAGAATTTGAGCTGGACTAATTAGGATTTTGCCTTATTTCCCGCATTCCCGCTGCTTTTCCCCAGCCTCTGAAGGAGGCAGAAGGAGAGAAGGGGAGGAGAGAAAGAAAAAGAATGCAAAGTGTGCTTTTCTGTTGGACTGAAGACACACCCCAACACCCCTCCTGAACACACCTTTTGCCATACCCTCTCCCCCACCTGCACCCACTCTTTGAGTCATTCAGCGGTATATTGAGCCCTCACAAGGTGTCAGACATCGTTGTGTGTACTGAGGATGGAGCAGGGAACAAAACAAAGCCCTTGTTTACATGGAATTTACAATATTTTAGTAGGGGGCAAGTGTCGACTACAGCCAAAACATAGAAAGTCCAGTGGGTGGTAATTGGAGCTTCAAGAATAAAGCAGGATAAAGAAAATACGGGAAGTGCTACTTTATGTGGAGCGTGGTTAGGACGACCATTTGAGTGGAGCCTTGAAGCTCGGTAGATACCGGGGGAAGGGTAGCAAGTGGAAGGGTTCAAACGCAGGAATGTTCAAGAGCAATAAGGTCGGTCTGTCTGGAGCTGAGTTAGACGGAAATCAGATCAGAAAAGTGCTTGGTAAAGGTGCCAGATCTTTCTGGTAAAGACAGAACAATACTCTCCTCCGTACAAGCATTTCATACTTTCCTCTGCTTTCTCACTTTTTCCCTTTTACTTTATCAGTTCACTTTCGACCATTCTCTTTCCTCTTGCAATCCCTCTTCCTTTTTCTTTTTCTTTTTAAGTGACGGTGTCTCGCTCTGTCGCCCAGGCTGGAGTGCAGTGGCGTAATCATAGCTGACTGCAGCCTGGAACTCCTGGTCCCATCCTCCCGCTTCCGCCTTCCAAAGTGCTGGGATTACAGTTCCTCTTCTGATGGGCTATTTTTTCTCACTTTACCTCTTTCCTGCCTTTCATCAATACATAAGTGTTCCATTTCACCTTTTTCTCACCTTCCCCCTCGGCCTCCTGCTACTCATTTCTCCTCAACGTTAGATATGAGCAGTAAAAAGAAATGCAAAGGGTGAATCAGAGCCCACCGGTGAAATTCAGGGTTTTCTCCCACCTTCTTAAGCCAGAACAGAAACAATGCCTCAATTCTTATTTTTGTCAACCCTGCTCCCCCACACCTCCTACAAAAGTACAGGTTCTCAGAACCTGTTGGATTTGTCCTCTTACTCATTTCAAAAGGAGAAAATGGAGAACATTTGAGAAAAATCGATGTCATTGTTTTTGAGAATACTGATGTTTCTCCAAGCAAAAGTTATTTGTGCTCCAAGCGTGTTGCCAGGAAAAAATATCTCCTACACATAAGATATTAGAACTGTATTTTAAAGGTAATTTGCCTTGAACTTCATTGAGCAATCAAGCCTCATGACACTGACTGTAACTGCTTTGATGAATGTATTAGTCAGTAGGCTATTTGAATAAAACTGGAGAACAAAAGACAGGTGTTGATCACCTGCCTAAAAGACTCTGTGTAGGCCAATTTTATGCTTGGTTGCTTGGCAGACTTTTGGAAGATGGCATGGTGGTGGCACACCTCAATGAATGAGCTAGAAAGAGGAAGATATACCTCTTTTCTTTGGTGACTGTTCTTAGGGGTCATAGGAGTTGTGGCAGTAGCGAAAATTGTTTATAACAGCGTTATCCTCAAATATGCAGCCTATAGGAAGAGCTTCTACTTGCCCCTGGCTTGGGCTTATATAAGGAAGGAGTTTTGGTGGGAACTTTGAATCAAGAGGACTTGGGTTTTTTTCCTGGGCATTTAGTAGTGGAATAACCTGAACATGTTATATAACCTTTCTGAGCCTAAATAATAGGAATAACATATCCTTCACGGGACTTTGGTAGGGGTTAAATGAGGTAGCATTTATGTAAAACAATACCTAGCTTTTTTATGTAAAAAAAAAAAAAAAAACTAGGCTGAATGATGGTTAATCTTTTGTACATCAACCTTCTAGTAAATGAATGCATTGTGCAGGCACTCACCTACAACCAAAAAGGTGGCTGTGTCTTAGAAGAGTACCCAGTCTAGGCAACATGGCAGTCCACAAGCCACTGGCCAACAACCAGAAGATGAGAGACTTGGCTGGAAGCAGCCAATTACAATATGTATTTGTTATCCATCATGTCCAGAAATGGTTCAAAAGCAAGTCTGATCAAACCTTTCTGTGCTTCCCACCTCTTTCGAGATAAAGCAAAATCCTTCCACATGACCTACGAGACTGCATGGTCTAGCCTACCTACCTTTTCAGCAGCTTCTTCCTTATTTTTGTCATTCCAGCCACTTGGGCCTCCTATTTTCCATGTTCCTTCCCACCACAGGACTTTGCATAGTCTCCCTGCCTAGAAAGTCTTCCTTCTTCTCTTTACCTGGTTAACCCTCATGCTTGGAGAACTCAACTCAGTCAACCCCTCCCCAGCCTTCCCTGACCTCCTTGATGGGTCAGACCCTTATTATGCGCTCAGAGCACCAGGTGTCTCTCCTTAGTTGCCATTGTCACAGCTGTAATCTTACTCATATTGTGTGATTATTTGATTAATATATATTTCTCCCATCAAACTATAAGCTTCATGAGGGTAGAGTGCCATTATTGGGTGCCTGTGGTAGGCACCCAGTAAGTATTTATAGAATGAATGAACCAGGCTGTGCAGTTTACTCTTTCTTTGATGATTCAAAAGGCAGTTCAAGAACCTGTAGTCCTGCAGGGTCATAATTATGAACCTCAGTTAGGATCTGAAGGCAAGAGAGGCAGTGTTCCTTGGCAGTCAACTAGCCACAAGATGGAGCTAGCCTGAGAAAGCCAGCTTCTAAACTCACCAAAAATATACCGTTACGTTCAGTCACATCTTTGAGTCAAGGCCTGGTATCCTGAAAGGCCTTGTTAAAATATAGATTAGTTAGCCAGAAAGTATATCATATAGCTACTCTATACCAAGAGGAGTATAGTGAGGTGAATAACAGCAAGGTCTCTGAAGGTGGACCCATCTACCTTCAAATCCCAGCTCTGTCACTCTCTGCCACAATCTCTCTGTGCCTCATTTTTTCCTCCTCTGTAAATAAAGATGCAAAAGTAGTATCTGCATCAGGGGTTGTTGGTCAGGTTAAAGACCTCCTAGATGTAATTCTTTTAGGTCAGTGACTGACTCTTTGCAAGCACAATTTAAGTGTGTGCTATTATTCTAACCACTACCCATTCTTATCACAATTGGAAAATGGGCTAAAAGATGGCCATGTTTTTTGTAGGGGAAGGGGAAGATTAGGCTCACAAGGGCATAAAATGGGAGATACCTGGATAGACGAGGTGGCAGCATGGACAGTCATAGGAAGGCTGGGGACAAACTGCTGTTGTCTCATTGTACTTGGGAGCCCCCAAGGAAAGCAAGGAAGTCAGGAAGCTCATGTGGAGCCCATGATCCTCTCCTAGGACAGATAATTACAGTCATTCCATTTGGAGCTAATAAATAAAGGAAGGGAAATGAGGTTTCAGCTCTGGTCATGACTCAGGCTGAGACTCCACGCATTCTGAGACCTTACCGACACAGGCAGGTGGTGGTGGGAGGGGATAGCATGTGGTGGGCAACAGAATCAGACAAGGGAGCTGGCCCAGCCGTTGGACTGACTCCTAAGGGCCAAGTGAGGTAGGACAGTACTCATAGTTCGAGGTAAAGATCTGACCTTGTTCAGGACTCCAGCTGCTGGAGTGTGGCAGTGAAACACCAGGAAGTAAGCCTATCTGCCTTCCTTTCTTTCCCCTTTCCCCTTGGAGGAATTCAAATAGTAGAATGAACTCGTAGGGTGGGTTTGAACTGGGTCCTTGAGGGAGAGCTGATGCTAAAGCCATGTAGTTCAAGTTCATCTGGCAGGAGCAAGAATATAAATGAAGAGTGGAGGCAAACCACAGGAGCAGATGGATTTAGAATGGGATCGGGAAGGAGCAAGGAGAGAGTCTGGGGCAATTGCTGTGAACAGCCTTGAGGCATCTGCACATCCGCCTTGTATGGCCCAAGGTTCCATGGTCTGAGGGTGTGGCATCTACCCCCCTCCACAAAAAAGAAACGCACACCAGGGGTTTGCCAGTCCCCAGAGATTTTGGGGAAATTCTAGGCTGGTTCCCAAGATCTGTCTGGGCCACACCCTGGACACCTGGACACTGCTCCAGGCAGGAATCTCACGGTGCTGGCAGGAATCTAAAACCCCTTCCACACTTGCTCTGGCCCCTCATCTCAACTCGCAGGGCCAGTCATTTTCATCATCACAGTCATAAATCCTATACCCGTTAGCAGTCAGTCCCCATTTCCACCTCCCCTAAACCCTCAACAACCACAAAACTACTTTCTGTCTCTAGGGATTTGTCTATTTTGGACATATAAATGGAATCATATGATACGTGGATTGTATCTGGCTTCTTTCACGTAGCATAATGTGTTCAAGTTTCCTTGTCCATTGGATATAGCACATTTTGTTTAGTCATTCATAAGTTGATGGATATTTGGGCTGTTTCCATTATTTGGCTATTATGAATAATATTACTATGAATGTTGATGTACAAGTTGTTGTGTGGACATGTGTTTTCAATTATCCTGAGTATATCTCTAGGAGTAGAATTGGTGGTATATCTCTTCCTCTCTACAACCACAGCCCCAGTTCATCTCTTGTTCAAGTCTACTTCAACAAACTACTAATTGTGCTCTCTTCCTAAGGATCTAATCCACCCAAACCATCCCTACACAATTATCAAAGGATCTAAGATTTTTAAAAATAGTAGTAATAATAATAACAATAGTGTACATTACAAAGAATTATCTCATTTATAATTTATAAAAACTTATAAGGTAGGTACTATTATGATCATCACATTCAGAGATGATAAAACTGAGTTCACAAAGGTAATAAGTGGCAGGGGCAGGATTTAAACTAGGCCTACCTGTCTCCAGAATGCCTAAACTCTATGACATACTGCCTCCCTGACGCACATCTGAACAACATGTCACTGCCCTGCTGAAAACTTTGCAAGGATTCCCACTTGCCTAAAGTAAGAACATGTCCTATTACTGATGGGTCACTCAAGTCATCTTTATGTTTCCAATTTTAATGCATGTGACTATTTCTTATTTATAAACCCCTAGAGCACTTATATTATTGGCTCTCTAATTATTTCATTTCAAGGCATCCAATACTTCACCTTTCTTAACACTCATCAGACTTGTCATTTCTTGCTCAATATCTCTCTTCTCTTTAGGAAAGAAAATAAACTCCACAGGATGGGGAACCGTGTCTGTTTTATCTGCCTCTAAATTTCTACTACCTAGGACCATGCCTAAAACATAATGGGCACTTAATGAATATTGGTGGGATGAATGAAATTGGACTTGTGTCCATTTCTTGAGGGCAATAGTTTTCTGATATATGTTTTTGATATCTTCCTCCACCCTCCCCCAACTACCACCTGACATGGTACTAGGCACATAAGCAAATTCCAACCTATTTTAGTCCTTCTGGTTCCCTGGACATTTTAGTACATGTTATTTGCTGCCAAGTCTCAACACCCAATACCAGTGTTATAAGGGTTTCTTTGTATCAATAACACATTCCTGGGAATCTGAAGAACCTGCAGGACTCAAGGCAGCCACAGGAATAGCTAACTAGGGGCTTGGAGAAGAGTCTCAGCCACACTGTAACCTGATTTAAGGCTTAATATGATATTAACCCTTTGCACTCGCTTGCTTTTTTCTCATTATCCACTTGATATTATCCACACTCCACATCCGAGTGCAAAGGGTTAATGAGCACTGGTGAAAGGCATATTGGTTTAGAACCCACACTCTAGAGCAACACTGTCAACAGAACTGTCCTTAAAGTTGGAAATGTTCTCTATCTGTACTGTGCAGTATGGTCACCATTAGCCACATGTGGCTGTTAAGTACTTGAAATGGGGCTAGTATGACAGAAACTAAATTTTTAATTTTATTTAATTTCAATTTAAATACTCATGTAGCTTAGTGGCTACCATACTGGACAATACAGTAGTAGAGTCAGAACCTAAGTTCAAATCCTGGCTCCACTACTTACTGACAATATGACTTTGGTTAATTTATCTCCTTGTGTCCTAGTCTCCCCACTTACAAAATAGGATATATAACAATAGTACTAACCTCATAAATTTGATATGAAGATTAAATAACTGAATACACATTTTGTATACAGGTCCATCAAGCTAGCACAAGAGTGGCTGGAGAAAGAGGCTGACTGACATCCATGAAATGGGTCATCTTGCCCACGCGATTGATGGAGTGTCTCCTCCACTGGGAACACTCTCTGGTGGGCATTTACATGGTTTATTAGTTTCCTATTGCTGCTGTAACAAATTGTCCCAGAATTCTTGGCTTAAAAATATGCATATTTATTATCTTACAATTGTGCAGGTTAGAAGTCTCATTGGGCTAAAACCAAATTGTCAGCAGGACTGCATTCTTTCTGGAGGCTCTAGAGGAGGATGCATTTCCTTGCTTTTCCTATCTTCTAAAGGTTGCCTACATTCCTTGGCTTGTGGACCCTCTCTCCATCTGCGAAGCTAGCAGCATAGCATCTTCAGATCTCTCTCTGACTCTGACACTCCTGTCTTCTTATAAGGATCCTTATGATTACATTGGGCTCTCCGGGATAATCTCCCCATCTCAAAGTCATTAACTTAATCATATCTGCAAAGTTCCTTTTCCCATGTAAGATGACATATTCTTAGGTTTGGGGGCCTAAGATACATGGGGCATGAATATCTTTATATTCTGTGACCATTCAGAAAGGCACATCCATGTACCTCTCCCCCACTCCTTCAGGTCATAATTTTTTTTTTATTTCAAAATATTAAGGGGACACAAATGTTTGAGGTTACATGGATCACTTTTGTAATGCTTGAGTCCTGGCTAAAAGTGTTCCTGTCACTCAAATAGTGTTCATAGTTCCCATTAGGTAGGTTTTTGCCCCTACCCTCTCACAACTTTTTTTTTTTTTTTGAAACAGAGTCTTGTTTTGTTGCCTGGGCTAGAGTGCTGTGGCATCAGTCTAGCTCACAGCAACCTCAAATTCCTGGGTTCAAGCAATCTTCCCACCTTGGCCTCCAAGAGTGCTAGGATTACAGGTATGAGCCACCTCGCCTGGCCATCCCCTAACAATTTTCTATCTTTGTTTTTTCCCAGTCCCTGATCAGCTGGCCAAACTATCAGCCAGTCCCCATTTATAAGTATATATCCATACTCAGTCTATTTTTATTTACACATGAAATAGATAATAAAGTGTACTCCCCAAATCTGCCCTTTACCACTATTATTTCAAGGCCCTGCTGCATGTGGCAGTAGGGCAGCAGTTATCCAATTTCAGCTCATACTGGCATACTCTGCAGATTGATCAATGATTCAGGCCCTGGATTCTTCCATGTTCGCCTCTTTTATTAACTGGTCATAGGAAACTCCTCGTGAGGCTATAAGGATGGCTGGAGGAAAAGAGTGCAAGGTACCATGGGATTCTGGGTCACCTGCTTGTGATAGTTTATTGCACCCAAATATGGGTGCAATCCAGTTCTATTTTTCCATTTCTTCTTCGTTGGCCTCTCGTGGTACATTATACAGTGAGGACGCAACAGAAAACAGAGAGCACATTCAAATTGGGTAATTTAACCTAAAGGATCAAGGAAAGGACTAGGTCCAGGAACCCTGAGAAAGAGTGCTGCGTGGAAAAGACCACCATACAGGGGCTGTTGACCTGGAAAAGAGGGAGATGGGAACGCACAAATATCCAGAGCTCCCTCTCTTTCCCTTCTCCGGTCTGCCAGGGCTCTAAATTGGCCAACCTTAGTAAGACGACTCTGTGATCCATACAGCTCAGCCTCCCAGGACATGGAGAAGGGTGGAGAACAGTAAAGAGTAGATTTGGAGGAGCAAATAAATAGATGTCTCTAACCTAAAGATATTATAAGAGTCAAACTTATTTGAGACCTAGACCCATTTTTCACTTATTTTATGAACATCTTCAATTGAATATTTCTCTCGGGCACATCAAAATCAACATGAGCGAAACGGAACTCGTCTTTGCTTTCCAAACTCATTTCTTTCCATAAGCTTCCAGCTTTAGTTACAGCACTGTTATTCGTTTAGGCGGCTAGTCCAGAAACCTGGGAATGGTCCTTGATCCCTCCCTGTCCCTTATATCCTGCGTCTTTTTGGTCAACATTCTGTACATATCTTTCAGCCTCATCTTTTCTCCTCTATTTCCCTCCCAGGTTGTCAGCTCAAGCCCTCATCATTTCTCATTTGGATATGTCAACAACCTCGTAATTCGTCTTCCTTCCCGCCACACCCTTTTAAACCACAATCTACCATGCCACCAGAGTGATTTTCCTCAACTTCAAACATGAATCCAGCTACATCATCCCTTTGTTTACAAACCATCAGCACATTTAGTCCTGAGGATGAAATCCAAGCTTCTTAGGATGGTACTCAACACCCTGGGCGATCTGGTTCCTGGGTCTTTCTTAAGCCTCACTTGCCACCCACCTATGTGTACTCTGTCCTCCAGCCATACAAAATACTCAATGTTTTCTGAATGTGTCTTTTTATTTCACACCTTTGTGCTTTTCCATATATTTCCCCCTTTTCCTGTTATGTTCTTTCCCTTCTGCCTACCCGGTGAGTGATAACTTCGTTTATAAGAGTCAGCTCAAATGGCGGGGCACCGTGGCTCACGCCTGTAATCCTAGCACTTTGGGAGGTTGAGGTGGGAGGGTTGCTTGAGTTCAAGACCAGCCTGAGCAAGAGCAAGACCCTGTATCTACATAAAAAAAAAAAATAGAAAAATTAGCTAGGCATGGTGGTGCACACCTGTAGTCCTAGTTACTCGGGAGGCTGAGGCAGGAGGATTGCTTAAGCCCATGAGTTTGAGGTTGCAGTGAGCTATGATGATGACACTGCACCCCAGCTTGGGTGACAGAGTGAGACCCTATCTCAAAAAAAAAAAAAAAAAAAAAAGACTTAGCTCAAGTGACTTCTTCTCTCAGAAGCCAGAATTGAAAACCACCAGCTGGGATCCTCTAAAAATGAATGAATGAGTATTTAGAATGTAAATAAAAGAATGCAGAGTATTAGATTAATGTACAAATGTAAGACATGCAGCTACTCCTAGAGCTAGGTATGGGGTTTAATTGAATCTAATATGCTATAGATTGTAAAAACAGTGAAGAAGAAAACTCTGCTACCATTGATTATAAGATGCATTCCAAGTTCAGAAATATTAAAATGTGGAAAAAAGTGCACCTTAGAATCAGTGAAATAAGGTACCAGCTAATACACCCTTTTATCATATACATAAGGAAACAGGTCTAAAGATGTGACTTGCTCAAGATCACATAGTTTCTTAGTGACAATGCCACATTTAGACATCTCTTGACTTTCAGCCCAAAGCCAGTTTCATTTTGTCATATAGATTTATTATTGATGATTAGTGTGAATAACAACAACTCCCCAACTTTGCAAAATAAACCTACATTAGGTGCCCTTATTCCCTTTTAAATGTCAGGAATACTAGAAAAAATATAGGCTGATTCTTCAGGTTCTTCATCCCCTCTTCCTCCAACAACACAAAAACTAAGTGAAAATACAAGCATGCACACAGACAACCCCGCCCCATGTCAGGCAGGGCCCTACAGAGGGCACAGTCCATGTAGGGAAACTAATGCATCTAGTTTGCACCACTTGAGAGATTCTTCAGCTGTAAGAAGTCCTTTTTGAGGGGGCTGCATCTCTAGCCTCGAGTTCTAGATCTTTTCCTGGGTCATGTTATCCACCCAAGCTGTGATTTAGGCTAAAGCCCTGTCATACCCCTTATTTGGGGAAGGCTTTAGTCTGCCTTGTGTTGTCCATAGCCATATCCAGGCACTTCCTGATTTTTACAGAAGTCTCATACATTTCCCTCCACACTGAGCCAGGCTCTCTGCTCTTCACTGAATTGCCCAGAAAAGATTTCCCTCTCTTTGAGTCCATTTCATCAGAGGAAACTCAATTATCATTACAGGCTTCCATGCACAGAAAAGCAAGACCAAAGAGAGGGGCCAACAGTCATCAGTGTTATTGACAAAGAGCCCAGATGATGGGTTTGGTTTTTTTTTTTTTGCCTGGTCCTTCTTCTGAGGGAGATGATGTTTTCCACAGTTTTAATGTGCTGCCATGAAAGCAGTTTTCTTCTTTATTACTTAGAAACTCATTCAGATCTCTACCAAGTAATATCATGTTAGGATTTCTAAAGGACAGAATATTCTAGGTACTTGAAAAATTTTAGATGTTAGAGACTCTCTAAAACCGGCATTGCCCCAACTTTTCTGATAATAAGAATCACCTAGAGATTCCTCCAATAATACAAATTCCCGAATCCCACTGCAGTCCCACTAAATCAGAATCCCAGGGAGTGTAGTTTAGGACAAGCCCCCCCCAAGTGATTCTTATCAACAAGGAAGTTTAGGAAACACTGTGTCCATCCTCATCATTCTAAGGATGAGGACACTGAAGCCCAGTGCTATGGTTTGAATGTTTTTGTCTCCTCCAAAACTCGTGTGTTGGAAAGTTAATCCCCAATATGACAGCGTAGGGAGGTGGTGCATCATGGGACGTGTTTAGGTCATGAGGGCTCCACCTTCAAGAATGGATTAATGCTGATATAAAAAGAGCTTGCCAGTGTGGGTTGTTTTTCTTCTGCTCTTCTACCATGTGAGGATGCAGGGTTCCTCTGCTCTCCACCTTACACCATGTGATGATGCGGCACAAAAGCTCTCACCATGTGCTGGCACCTTGATCTTGGACTTCCCATCCTCCAGAACTGTGAGCCAATAAATTTCTGCTCCTTTACAAATTATCCAATCTGTTATAGAAGTACAAAATGGAATAGACACCCAGAGAAGTCGAATAACTTATCAAAGATGCCTGTGTCTTTGCTTGCGTGGGCACAGGCTGCTTCTGCTTCTGGAAGGATTATGCCTTCCTTCAGCAAAGGAGCCAGGAGGACTGTGAATCTAAGGACGATTAATAAAAGAGACTTTATTTTTTCATTAGATGACCTTTTGCGGTAGTTGGAAAAAAAGTCCCCCCCCCATATAAATGAATTAATTTTTCAATTAAAAATCTAGTTCTGAGTATGTCTGATTTGCATATGTCTTGGAAACACAGTCATTTGTACCCCGGCTTCCCCCACTCCCACCTACATTGAATCTGCTTTCTAGCTGTCGGACAGCCCCCTCATTTCCCTCTCCTCTGCCTACTCCAGGACCTTCCACCTGTGCACAGCTAGCCCCACCTTACTCTGGCAGCCCTAGCTGGGCTGGAGGCCAGGAGCACTTGATCAACCCCTTCTTCTGCCTGGTGGGGTTGGGGAGATGTGGAGTGATCATCCTCTCCATGAGAAAGAGTGGAAGCCCCAGAGCTGACTGCTGGGCTTGGCTGGGACTTGGCCAAGACCTTTCTCTCATAGGACTTGCCACCAACGTCCCTAAGCAGCACCCAGCCTGGTGGACATTCAGAGATGACATGGACTGGGAACTCTATGCTGAGGTGGCCACATTCCCACCTCTCTAGTTTTAAGTAGCAACATCTCAAAAATGCATAGGTAAGATTCTGTGCTCTGCGAGGTTAGAAGAAAACATTTAAATGTTTAAATTCAAGAAGATGGAGCAAGTGGAACTGTCATAACTATGGCGGGAGTGCCAATTATTTCAACCATTTTGTAAAACTGGCAGAATCTATTAAAGCTCAACAGTGCATACTTACAATCCAGCACTTCTATTCCCAGGTATACCTCAGAAATGTGTATATATGTTTATAAAAATATTCATGGGAGCAACTATTCGTATCAGTCTAAAATTGGAAACTACCCAAGTGTTCATCAGTAGTCAAATGGATAGATAAATTCTATTCTATTCATAAAAGAGAATATCATCAACAATGAGAATGAGTGAACTATTGCTAGATACGACAGCATGGATGATTTTTGCAAATATAATGTTGAACAACAACAACAACAGCTAGACATAAGCATAGATTATATGTTTTTTTTTGTTTTTGTTTTTGTTTTATCTTTCAGTTATTTAATTAGGTTCTTTGTAAAAATTTAGAATACCAATCTGTGAGGATAAATTCCATTTGTCAGGGCAAACAGAGATCGTAGATAGCCCTGGAGCTGAGGAATTGCCTTGATTTTTGGTAAAATTTGGGAGTCCACAGCTTTCTGATCCACTTTGTGCTGTTCTGTAATCTCGTATTTCTCCTTTTCTGTGTCAAAGATCTCACCCTCCTGGTGTCTGGGCTTCTGCAGCTTCTTCTTCTTGAAGTAAGCATCGGTGAGATGCTTAGGGATTTTCGCATTGCTGATATCAATTTTTGTGGTGGTGGTGATGACAAATTTCTGGTGTGTCCTTCGCAGAGGAACTCGATTAAGGGTCAGAGGTCCAGTCACAAGTAACAAGCCACTGCCAAGTTGCTTCAGGAAAACCGCCCTCTTGCCTCTGTGGCATCCGGTGAGGATGATGAGGATGGTCCCGGGAGTGATGCTAGCTCGAAGTCTTCTCACGTGTTGGCTAAGGTGGAGTTTTAAAGTCAACCAAAATTAATCTCTTTTGTTATAAGTCAGGAGTGGGCAGGAATATTAGGGTCCAACAGAAGAGATGGGTAGCTTATATAATTTAATTTATAAATGTATAAATTGAGTGAGAAATGGGTCATTTATAAAAATTCATTAAGTAGCCACTCATGATTTGTGTATTTTTCTGCATGTATGATTACTTCAACCTAACCTTACTTAAAAAACAATAGCCCTATAGACCAGTGGTTCCCTGCTTAATCAAACTCAAATGCTCCCTTTTTATAACAAATATTTTATAACATCCTCTGTACTCTCCTAAAATGAAAGTTGTACATAATCATATGTACTATGTACATAATTTAAATTTTTTTATTTTTAAAATAAAAATTTAATGTTATAGCTCAAAGATAGTGATATAGTGCCTTAGCTGAAGTATAAAGAAAAAATGAGAAGGGAAAAACTTTCTAATAAAATATGTGTATTTCAGTACATTAATGTTTAGTCATTGAGTACATAAGGTGCTTGCATCTTGTATAAAAATCTCCATGGCAGGCCGGGCGCGGTGGCTCACGCCTGTAATCCTAGCACTCTGGGAGGCCGAGGCGGGCGGATTGCTCATGGTCAGGAGTTCGAAACCAGCCTGAGCAAGAGTGAGACCCCGTCTCTACTATAAATAGAAAGAAAATTAATTGGCCAACTAATATATATAGAAAAAAAATTAGCTGGGCATAGTGGCGCATGCCTGTAGTCCCAGCTACTTGGGAGGCTGAGGCAGCAGGATTGCTTGAACCCAGGAGTTTGAGGTTGCTGTGAGCCAGGCTGACGCCACGGCACTCACTCTAGCCTGGGCAACAAAGTGAGACTCTGACTCAAAAAAAAAAAAAAAAAAAAAATCTCCATGGCAGCAACAGTTGCAAGTGCAGACTGAATCAAGTAATATACTAGGTAATTAGGAAGGCACAGGTGACACAGATTTTCTGAAATGGTAAAACAATCTGTGCTGTCGTGCTAAACAGAACACAGTATAACCACTCTTCCATTTAAATGGTAATGATATTCCTTTAAAATCCAGAGCATGTTAAGAACTGGGAAAAAAATACTCTGTGTTTACATGTCAAAGCTGACTTAGACTCTAGGTTCAAATTGTTATAAACATGCTTTACACATACATGAATGTCCATTTTGATATCATGAAATAGTACAGGATGTGGGACAATTCATTTTCGCACAGGACTGTCCTGAGGATTGTAGCATGTTTAACATCTGTGGCCTCTGATCATCAAATGCCAGTGGGGTCACTGTGACAACCAAAAATACCAACACAAATTTCCACGATTCTCCTGGGAGGCAATGTCACTTTGGTCAAGAACCACCAATGTAGAGGATGACTTCCAAGTTGTAAACCATCAATGTTCTCATTTGTAAAGTCCTGGCTGACCCATGGGCATCAAAGTGATTTGATGAGCATAACAATTTGAACCAACTTGCTCAGGTCATGAAGGCTTCTCTACTAGTTGTATTATACATCTGTTCCAAATTAGGCTCCTTGTCTCCTCTTCCTTGTCCGGTCTCATCCCTTCCTCCTGTCTGGTCTCCTCTGGTCTTGTCTCCTTTTCCTCATCTAGTCTCCTCTCCTTTTCTAGTCTCGTCTACTCCTCCTTTTCCAGTCTGGTCTCCTCTTCCTCTTCCAGTCTGGTCATCTCCCTCTTCTGGTCTGGTCCCCTCTTCCAGTCTCGTCTGATCTTTCTTTTCCAGTCTGGTCACCTTTTCCAGTTTGGTCTCCTCTTCTAGTCTGGTCTCCTCCTCTTCCAGTCTGGTCTCCTCTTCCTGTATGGTCACCTCCCTTTTCCAGTCTCGTCTCCTCTTCCTTTTCTAGTCTGGCCTCCTCCTCCACTTCCGGTCTGATCGGCTCCCTCTTCTGGTCCCATCTCATCTTCCTCTTCCTCTCTGGTCTCCTCTTTCTGTCTGGTCTCCTCCTCTTCCGGTCTGGTCAGCTCTTCCTCTTCCAGTCTGTTTTCCACTTCCTCTTCTGGTCTTGTCTCCTCTACCTTACTGGTCTCCTCTTCCTTCCGGTCTGGTCTCCTCCTCCTCTTCTGGTCTGGTCTCATCTTCTGGTCTGCTCTGCTCCTCTTCTGGTCTGGTCTCCTCTTCCCATCTGGTTGCCTCCCTCTTCTTGTCTTATCTCTTCTTCCTCTTCCAGTCTGGTCTGCTCCTCTTCTGGTCTGTCTCCTCTTCCACTTCTGGTCTGGTCACTTCCCTCTTCCAGTCTTGTCTCATCTTCCTCTTCTGCTCTGGTCTCTTCTTCCAGTCTGATCTTCACTTCCTCTTCTTATCTGGTCTCCACTTCCTCTTTTGGTCTGGTGTCCTCGTATTCCTGTCTGGTCTTCTCTTCTTGTCTGCTCTCCTCTCCTGGTCTGGTTACCTTCCTCTTCTAGTCTCCTCTCCTCTTCTTCTGGTTTGATCCCATCTTCCAGTCTGGTCTCCACTTCCTCTTCCAGTCTGGTCTCCTTCTCTTCTGGTCTGTTTTCCTCCTCTTCCAGTATTGTCTCCTCTTTTTCCAGTCTCATCTTGTCTTCTCCTTCTCTTCTGGTCTGGTCACCTCCCTCTTCTGGTGTGGTCTCATCTTCCTCTTTTGGCGTGGTTTAATCTTCCTCTTCTGGTGCAATCTCCTCTTCTGGGCTGGTCACCTCCCTCTTCCGGTCTGGTCTCCTTCTCTTCTGGTCTTGTCTCCCTCTCTTCTGGTCTGGTCTCCTCCTTTTCTGGTCTGGGGAACCAATATGTAGACCTAGTCCAAGCCTGAAGGCCTCAGAACCAGGAGAGCTGATGGCATAAATTCCAGTCCAAGATCATTCAGGCTTGAGATCCAAGAAGAGCTAATGTTTCAGTTTGAGTTCAAAGACTGGAAAAAGACCAATGTCTCAGCTCAAGCAGTCAGGCAGGAGGTGCTCCCTCTTACTAGTAGAAGGGTTGGTTTTTTGTTCTAGTCATGTCTTCAACTGATTGGATAAAGCCCATCCACAATAGGGAGGACAATCTGATACACTAAGTCTGCCAATTAAATATTAATCTCATCCAAAACTCTTCTCACAGACACACTCAGGATAATGTTTGACCAAATGTCTGGGTAACCCATAGCCCAGTCAAGTTGACACAGAAAATTAACTATCACACCTTCCTTCATTTTTTAAAAATTTGAACTATTTCCTTTTAGCCCTAAATCATTAACTGTAATTACAGCTGAGATATGAGATTCTAAGAGATGGGAGTGCTCCATTTTTTATTCTTTACTGTTCAAAAAAAGGGTTAAAAGTATTGGAACTTTGAGTAAACTGTGCATTTCTCTCTTTTACAAATTTTCTACATTAAAAAATAATGATCTAATTCCAACTACCAGTTTATAGAAAATACAGAAGACACAGGAACAAGTTTAATAAACCACATGATGAAATAAGCAAAATCTGTGACTGATAGAAACTACTCAGCATGAAGAACCTGGTTTCTTCAACAGATTAATTCTAAGTGACCCAGCCTCAGCAAGAGTGAGACCCCCATCTCTATTAAAAATAGCAAAAATTAGCAAGGTGTGGTGGTGAGTGCCTGTTGTCCCAGCCACTCAGGAAGCTCAGGCAAGAGGATCACTTGAGCCCAGGAGTTTGAGGTTGCTGTGAGCTAGGGTGACACCATGGCACTCTAGACCAGGTGATAGAGTGAGATTCTGTCTCAAAACAGAAAAAAAATTCTAAATGTTATAAAACACACTGAAAGGAGAACTTATGATTTAAAAAGATTTAAATGACATAGTAACCATTTGTAATGTGTGAATATTATTTGTATCCCATTAAAAAAAAACTTCCACAAACCAAAAAAGAAAAAAATTATAGCATTTATGAGATAATTAGAAATTTGAACATTGACAGAACATTTTATATTAAGGAATTTTTCAGGTGTAATAGTTATATGTGGCTATATTAAAAAAAACTAATCTTTTACACAAATATACTCAAGTATTCATTGATTAAATTATGTCATGTCTGAGATTTGTTTTAAAATAGTTTGGAAGGATGAGGGTGTGAATGGGGCAGGGTTGTCATGGGTTGTTGGTTTCGAGGGTTAGGTGATAGATATGGCGGGGGGCCTCATTATACTGTTTGGTTTACTTATGTGTAAGTTCTTCATAAGTGAAAAGGTTTTAAAAAATTATGATATGGCCAGCAAAATTTGATTGCAGGTGATCATTTCTATCCTAGCAACTGTGAAAGACTTATTAATATTTTAAAAACTTAATGGTTCACTTAAAAGACAGTTGAACATTTCAAATGCTAAGAAATCTCTATCCTGATTTTCCCCCTCCTACACAACAGAATTGACATCCCAGCCACAGAACTTGTGTGAAAGTATGTACAACACACAGTAAGTTGTTAGCCTACTTTGAATCTCTGGCTGCAACTCTGCCCTGATTTGGCTATGTTCCTTCAGGTTTAGAGCTGAAGCACCAGTTGAGACATCTCCTGCTGCAGAAACAGGGGACAGACACCAGGGCCTATGCAAAAACTGGAGGGGTTGCCAAAAGTCTTGAAGCCTCTGCTCTCAAGCACATGGATCCACCATTATGTGCAAATGGAGAACCATCCGCATTTCTCAAGCCATCATCCAGATTGGGGGATTCCAGACACACTCAAATGCCCTGGGTGCTGTCCCCAGCTCCTTGGTCTTCTCTTATTATAATTTCTGCCTTGAGAATTCATTCTGCTTCACAGTTTCAAATTCATCTAAAAGATAACAATTTCTGGGTTCAAATTGCCCTTCCTGGACTCTCCCCTGACTGCCAACTCTCATATCCAACTGTCTTCACAATGTTCTCACCCAAATGACAAAGAGAAATCTCAAAGTTACCAAATGTGAAATAGGCCTTGGGATCATTCCCCCTCTGAGACCCACTGCCACCTTGGTATGCCCATTCCAAGGCATCATCCTTGGTTCTTTTCTTCACTCTTCACCTCCAATTGCTCACCAAGTCCTATTGACTCTTCCTTCAAACTCTACCCCTACTCTGACTACTCTGACTACCTACCACTCTTACCACTTAGTCTGAACCATTGGTGTCCCTCATCTGGGCTATGGCAGTAACCTTCTAACTGGTCTTGCTGCTTCCTCCTTTGTCCCTTGTATCAGTGAAGATTAGATCACAAGGTATACCCCTGTTCAACTCTCTCTGATGGATTCTTTTTTTTTTTGAGACAGAGTCTCACTTTATTGCCCAGGCTAGAGTGAGTGCTGTGGCATCAGCCTAGCTCACAGCAACCTCAAACTCCTGGGCTCAAGCAATCCTACTGCCTCAGCCTCCCGAGTAGCTGGGACTACAGGCATGTGCCACCATGCCTGGCTAATTTTTTCTATATGTATTAGTTGGTCAATTAATTTCTTTCTATTTATAGTAGAGACGGGGTCTCGCTGTTGCTCAGGCTGCTTTTATACTCCTGACCTTGAGTGATCCGCCTGCCTTGGCCTCCCAGAGTGCTAGGATTACAGGCATGAGCCACCGCACCCAGCCTCTGATGGCTTCTTTTCCCACTTACAATAAAATCCAAATTAATTACATGGCCAAGAGACCCCTATGTGACCTGACCCTGCCCACCCACCCTTACCTCCGGCTACTGGCCATCACCATGGTCTTTGAATTTTGCTTGGGCCTCAGGATCTTTATGTTTGCTCTTCCTATTCTAGTTTGTTTTTCCTTCATACTTCTTATGGCTTGTTCCCACCCGTGATTAGGTGGACCTTTAGATTCAGGTGTCTACTTAGGTCCTCAGGGATGTCTTCCCTCGTTCTATGTCAAAAAGCCCTACTTATCCCAGCCATTTGCCTTTTTTTTTTTTTGTAGCACTTATCACCAGTTAAAATGATATATTTATGTGTCTATGTCTTTATTTTCTGTGTCCTTGTTCTCCTCCTCCACCTCTCAGGACTGTAGGCTTCATGAGGGCACACACTTTGTCTCTTTCACCTTTGTGTCTTTGGTGCTTAGCACCACAGTTAAATAAGTCTTTATTGGATGGATGAATGAATGACTCTTCCAAGACTAGTCTGATACAGACATATCTTCTTTATTTTATTTTGGTTTTTTTGAGACAGGGTCTCACTTTGTTGCCCAGGCTAGAGTGAGTGCCCTTGGTGTCAGCCTAGCTCACAGCAACCTCAATCTCCTGGGCTCAAGCAATCCTCCTGCCTCAGACTCCCGAGTAGCTGGGACTACAGGCATGCACCACCATGCCCGGCTAATTTTTTTTGTATATATATATTAGTTGGCCAATGAATTTCTATTTATAGTAGAGACGGGGTCTTGCTCTTGCTCAGGCTGGTTTTGAACTCCTGACCTCGAGCAATCTGCTCGCCTTGGCCTCCCAGAGTGGTAGGATTACAGGTGTGAGCCACCGCGCCCGGCCAGACATATCTTTTTTAGATAATGGAAAAGGGAACCATTTACCAGCCACTTATCGTAGGTAGAGTCCCAGAGTGTAGGCTTAGATGATGGAGCTCATGTGAATTTCCACTTGGGCCACCAGGAATTTTTCTCTCAAAAGGTCCTGGTGTACTGAGACTGTCAGCTGGCCCCCAGGGACATCCAATTAGAGAACAATGACTTTACTTTAACCTTCCCGGTGGTGTTCTAGAAAAAAGGCAACTCACCCCAGGAAGGGCATTCATGCTTGGCTCCTGAGCACCTTCTTAGTTGGTAGGAGAGATGGTTTGGATGTAGCCCTGAGGAGAGTCTCCAATGATCTTTAGGCCTGGTTATTACGTATCTGTCTCCTGGAGAGAAAGGTCTTGTACTAAAATGAAAAAAAAATCAGTCAAGCTTAAGAGCTGCAGATAACAGCACGGGGTGGCTGTGTTTTACAGCCTCATATTGTTTAACCTGAGTTGGAAAAACGTGTTTCACTTTAGCAGCAACCGAGGGGACTTTGACCTCAGAGATTTGGGAGGTGTTACAGGGATGACAGACAGGGCACGGGCCACAGCAGGGAGGGTGTACACCTGTACAGCAAGAGTCGCGGTGCATGTTCAGTGAGGAGTGATGTGGGAGTGACACGGGAGCTACACGGTTAACACCAGGAATGTGCCAAAAAAGGGCGGGATCGGTCAGGTTTTACTGCAGTGGTTCTATGTCAGAAAACACACCAACTTTCCATGGCTTACAACAGCATCAACATCACATTTATGTTTCTCACCTAGAGGTGTTCAGGTCAGCTTTGGTGGTTCTGCTTCAAGCTGTGGCTCTGGTTCAACGTCGCCCCGCAAGGCTTTCATGCTGGGACCAGCTCGGCAGACGGCAGAGGTTCAGGAAGCCAACCCAAACTATGCAAGCGCATTGAAAACCTCTGCTCAGGTGACATCCATTAATATTCCATTGGCAAACAAATCACATAGTCAAGCCCAAAATCATTGGGTCATGAAAATGTCCTCTGCCTGCTCTAGTGGGGACCCTGCAAAGTCCCATGGCAAAGGCGGATGTTTAATTCTATTGTAGGGAGAAAGTGGAGAATTGAGAGCAGTAATCTCATCTCCCACAGGGCCCATCCTGGCTGTTTGGAGGCACAAGTGGGTTACCATGGAGACATCTTGAAAGAGAAGGGAGAAATTCAAGGGTAAGGGCAAGAAGCAGAAAAGATTGTTCCTTTGTTAAGGTTACTTTGATAGTATTCCTTGATTTTCACCCTCCAGGCTAAATTTGAGCTTCCTTGATTTTTACCTCTAGGCTAAATTTGAGCCTTTCGGAAGCTCAAATTACAGGACTGTGAACATATCTCTCTCTGGCAGGAAGCAACAAGGCTGAGAACTTGAACACAGAGAGCTTGTAACTTGTAACCTGAAGGGCCACACACCCTTGCAGGGAAATGCAGTGCCCACGCCAGGAATAAGAAGAGAAGGCACCTGTCTTTTTAAGGTTTGTTTAAAATTACAGGTAAGATTAACTCTTTCTTGCTCTGTATTTATGAGCTTGGTTCTATAGTGACTTCTTTTTCATGTCTAAGAATTATAGCAACACTTAGTTTACCCAAAATTTTGGGGAAATTGTTTGTTAGAGAGTGTCCTAAAAAGAAAAAAGGAAAATAAAAAGGAAAAACAAAAACAAAAAGAAAAAAGGCTCCCAAGACAAACAACAGAAAAAAACAAAACGCCAAAATTGTGGGGAATGGGAGTTCCACATAACTGATATTTTAATGTAATGGAAACTTGTCCATTCAAGTGCCAAAACAGTGTTTATTTTTTACCATTTAAAAAAATCAAATTGTTCTAAAATATATCATTCATTATCAGTCTTAAAAATCAAACAATCCTGGTGGGCAGGCAGGAGTGGGGAAGAGGAAAGGGGTGTATGTTTCCATAACGTGTACGATGCACACCACCAGGGGATTGGACATTTCGGGGGGAGGGAGAGGGCAGGAGCAATATTTGTAACCCTAACAATATTTGTACCTCCATAATATGATGAAATAAAAATCATGTTCTATTAAAAAAAAAAAGAAAAGAAAACAACAAATCTTCCAGCACCTTGTCTTGAACAGCCCACTTGATCTTGAACTTCCCAGCCAACAGAAATAAATATCTGTTGATTAGAAAAAAAAAAAAAAATCAAACAATCCTCTTCTAGAATGAAATGGGCTTAATGAAAAAAAAATCAAAGGGTCCTAGACATAATTTAATATTTTCTAAGACTCAGATTATTTATCTATGTCTATTAGTTTGGAATACAACACACTTTCTCCTCTCCTGTTTATGTGTGTTCTTTGTTTACAGTCCTTAAAAAAACAAAACAGAGTCTTTAAGGAAGAGATTACAAAAGGGAATTACCTTGTTATCACTATATCAGGAAGATTAACTGGACTCGGGGCAATCTAATTAGATTTCAAAAAATACAACCTCAACAGATTAAAGAGACTCCTCTAAAGGAGCCCGGTCTAAGAAACTATGGAGAAAGTATAACAGAATAGTGATTCCCTCCTCCTATAGATATGGACGGGAAATATTGAGAGTGGGAAATATGTAATAGAGGGAATGGCCTGAAAAAATGGCAAAAATATTTTCTGTCTCTTTGAAACATCCTCCATTCCCCAGTGGTGGGGAGAGGCAGGGTAAGTCTTTTGTTATTTGTGCTGCAGAAGTGGGCTCAGCCTGACCTGGTAAAGGGAGGTCCGGGACGGAGGAGTCAGGAGTCGGGGGGATTGTCTTCAGTGGAGATGGGACCATCAGAGTCATCAACTATAGTTGAACAGTACTTGTTGGAAGCTGAGAACCCATCTTTTTTTTTTTGAGACAGAGTCTCGCTTTGTTGCCCAGGCTAGAGTTGAGTGCTCACAGCAACCTCAAACTCCTGGGCTCAAGCCATCCTTCTGCCTCAGCCTCCCGAGTAGCTGGGACTACAGGCACGCGCCACCATGCCCGGCTAATTTTTCTTGTATATATATATATTTTTTTTAGTTGGTCAATTAATTTCTTTCTATTTTTAGTAGAGACGAGGTCTTGCTCAGGCTAGTTTCAAACTCCCGACCTGAAGCAATCCGCCGGCCTCGGCCTTCCAGAGTGCTAAGCGTGAGCCACCACGCCTGGCCAGAACTCATCTTTTAAAAGCTCTGTATTTCTGCTTTTCGGATGATGGCATTTCAGACAGGGGTCTCCACCCTGCTCGTTTGCCAGCAAATAATAAAATGTCTCTTTCCTTCCTCCTCAAACCACTTGTCCTCGTTCTTCTGATTCAGCCTCAGTAACAAAAGGTCTTCTTTAATTTTTAGATGGAGGATCCACAATAAACAACTGGGGAATTAGATATGAAGACAGGGGTAGATTTAGAAGATCTGGATGGAGTGTTATTAAGCCTTAAAAAAGGAAGGAAATTCTGACATATGTTACAATATGGATGTGCTTTGAAGACATTATGCTAAGGGCAATAAGCCAGATGCAAAAGGACAAATACTGGATGATTCCTCTTATGTGAGGTGCCTGGAGTAGTCAGATTCATAGCGACAGCAGGGAGTGTGGTGGCCGATTAATGGACAGAAGCTGGGGGTTGGGAGAGGAGAGAGGAGTTATCATTTAAAGTGTACAGAATTTCAGTTTGGGATGATTAAAAAGTGATGGGTGTAAAATGTGAGTGATTAAAAACAAATGTGCAGGAGCTGGGTGGTGGTAATCTTTACACAACCATTTGAATGGACTTCATGCCACTGAACTGTATACTTAGAAATGGTTAAATAGCAAACTTTACGTTATGTATATTTTACCATCATTTAACAAATCAGGGCCAGGCACGGTGGCTGACGCCTATAATCCTAGCACTCTGGGAGGCTGAGGTGGGAAGATTGCTTGAGCTCAGGAGTTTGAGAACAGTCTGAGCGAGAGCGAGACCCCGTCTTTACTAAAAATAGAAAGAAATTAATTGGCCAACTAAAAATATATAGAAAAAAATCAGCCAGGCATGGTGGCGCATGCCTGTAGTTCCAGCCACTCAGGAGGCTGAGGCAGGAGAATTGCTTGAGCCCAGGAGTTTGAGGTTGCTGTGAGCTAGGCTGACACCACAGCATTCTAGCTGGGGAAACAAAAGTGAGACTCTGTCTCCAAAAATATGAAATAAATAAATAAATAATCAGAAAAATAAGCCTCCACATAACCAGGGCATTATTGAGTGAATGTCATTTGCTGTAGGTGGGAAATAGATATTATCTGGCCCTGAGGGAACATGCCTGAAATATATATAGAATTTGGACTCCAAGGGGAGGCCTCGGGACTATGAAACATTACAAAGGTGGGACAGACAGAACAATAAGTCTAGGCTTTGTTAAATGTTTTGAAGACACAATACTTATCCACAGGATGGAATTATTTGAGGCAGGAAGATGATATTAGAATTTGTTGGTTGTTGTTTGTTTGCGAACACTTTCAGAAAACCCAGAGCTCACTGCTTTTATATTTCTCTCTCTGGGACCCCACAAAATAAGTTGTAGAGAATAACATGAGAAAAACATCTGGGCCAGAAAGCAGAAGGCAGGTGGAGGTGAAAGCACTCAGGCCGGGTGAGTTAGAGAAGAGAGTGAACTAACACAAGCAGCTGCCGAACTGCTGAAAATCTTCCCAGGAGCTACAGGGGAATATGGAGCCCCAGAGGCACATTCCACGGCTGCAGAAAAAGGCACACGACAAGAAAGCAATTCAAGACCTGAAATTCAAATAGGATTTGAAAGATGTGGAAAGCTGAAGGAAGCCTGGGGTTTGAGGAAGAACAGATGGCAAAGGTACAGGCTCTCCCTGGACCTTTAGGGACATCAGGAGATGCTTCAGTTTGGAGCCTGCTGGGGGTGATTCCAGCTGAAACAGATGTCGGGGGTGCAGGAAAGAGGCAGATTTCAGAGGCCCAGGAGTGATTTCCAATGAATGCTGGTGGTAAGAATGGCTTTCCTGGGGCTTCTCTGCTGAGTCTCAGCTCTGCACAGGGTGGCGCAATTCTGTGGCAAGAGGAGCAGAGGCTAAAATGCCTGCTTAGGAGACAGTGTGCAGGCTGTGTCACCAGACAGAGAATGAGTGGCCAGGAACACAGGGGAAACTGAAATTGAGAGTGCTGAAATCAGCTGGATGTCTAAGAAAGGAACCTCAAATAAAACATGGTGACTTTGTCAGAAGGCAGGAGCATCTCAAATCTCACCCTCCAAAGGAGAAGCCATTTTTCTTCTACAATATCAAATGTAAGGTTCTCTAATTCACCTCTTGAGGGGAGTTCTTTCTGATGTAGTTCGTTTTTATGTTATGGTCTCCAGAGAGCTGAAATGGAATGACTATCTTTCTTGTAGGCCTGGAAACAAAAGGGTTTCTCCACCTATTCTCCTTCTCCCAGATCCCACCATCTCCATCTTTGGTAATCATAAGTTTCTAGATTAAGCTTTGAGTTTTTAGAAACATTGTTGGGTTGGTGGGGGCAGGATTTGGATTGCTTGAGTTTCCCAATATGACAGGTATGGGATTGGTGCTGACAGTCTTGCGAGTTTTATTTATTCTTTGGAGTCTTAAAAGAGAGGAACATTAGAGTCTTGTCATTGAACATTTAAGACCTCAGCATATGAGGTCTTAAAAGAACGATACTCATTCCAGTGGACATCAATGAGAGGGTAATTTGCTGAAATAAACTTGACTGTACCAGGCACCAGTCTGAGAACCCACAGACAGAAACCGGATGTAGGAAGAAATTGAAGAGGAAGGCTTTTTGATTTTACCTAAATATTTCTGATCTTTATTCTCTTTAAATTTTAATTTAAAGGGTAAGAGAATTCAATTTTTGGACTTTAATATTTCTCTGAGAGAGGCATAATAGGAGGAGAGTGCATTCAAATCTCTATGTTGGGCTGGGCATGGTGGCTCATGCCTATAATCCTAGCACTTTTGGGAGGCTGAGGCAGGAGAATTACTTGAGGTCAGGAGTTTGAGACCAGCCTGAGTAAAAGCAGACCCCATCTCTACAAAATAGAAAAATTGGCTGGGTGCGGTGGCACACGCCTCTAGTCTCAGCTACTTGGGAGGCTGAGGTGGGAGGACCGCTTGAGCCCAGGAGTTTGCAGTAAGCTATAATATGATGAAGCCACTGCACTCTAGCCAGGGTGACAGAGTGAGACTCTGTCTCAGTAAGTAAGTAAGTAAATAAAATTTTAAAAAATCTCTATTGCAGACATAGCATTTTTAAATTGTGGTAAGATATACATAAAATTTACCATTTTAAGAGAACAGTTTAGTGTCATTAAATACATTTACATTGCTGTGTGTATTAGTCACGATTCTCCAGAGAAACAGAACCAAAGGGACATGTATCACTACGATGATTAATTTTAGGTGTCAACTTGACTGGATTAAGGAATATCGAGAAACCTGGTAAAGCATTATTTTTGGATGAGTATGTGATGGTGTTTCCAGAGGAGATTAGCATGTGAGTCTGCGTAGGCAAGTGGGGAAGATCCACCCTCTATGTGGGCAGCCACCATCCAATCTGCTGAGGTCCCAGAGAGAGGAAAAACAGAGAGGAAGGCAAATATGTCAAGCTATCTGCTGGAGCCGGGACATACGCTTCCTCTCCTGTCCTTGGACAACAACTGCAGGCTCCCTGGCCTTTGGACTCCAGGACTTACACCAGCAGCTCCCAAGGTTCTCAGGCCTTTGGCCTTGAGCTGAGAGTGACGCCATTCACTTCTGAGGCTTTGGACTGAGGCTGAGCCAAGCTACCAGCGTCCTAGGATCCCCAGCTTGCAGATGGCCTCCACAATCACGTGAGCTGACCCCCCTAAAAAATCCCCTCAATATCTACCTATATGTCTATATCTATATTTATCTCCTTTTGATTCTGTCTTTGTAGAGAACCCTGACTAATACAATCATAGATAGGCAGATAGAGATTTATTATAGTGTTGACTAAAGTAAAAAATGAAGCTTTTAAAGAATGAAAATTTGTTTTATTCAGAAGTCTTACTGAGAATCACAGCCTGGGAGTAGCCCTGTAGATAGGTGCTATCAGACTACTCCAGCACAGTATTTCAGCCTGTTGCTTAATTACAGGAGGTGGGGGTTCAGTACCTGTAAATCATTCTGTCACCCCAGCTAGAGTGCAGTGGCGTCATCATATTATAGCTTACCACAAACTCCTGGGCTCAAGCGATCCTCCTGCCTCAGCCTCCCAAATAGCTGGGACTACAGGCATGTGCCACCACATCCAACTAATTTTTCTATTTTGTAGAGATGGGGTCTGCTTTTACTCAGACTGGTCTCAAACTCCTGACCTCAAGTAATTCTCCTGCCTCAGCCTCCCAAAAGTGCTAGGATTATAGGCATGAGCCACCATGCCCAGCCCAACATAGAGATTTGAATGCACTCTCCTTCCTATTATGGCTTTCTCAAAGAAATATTAAAATGCTCAGAAGTTATTAAATTGCTCAGAAGTTACAGAATCACATCAATATTTGGGTGTAAGAGTACATCTGCTTATAGATTACAGAAGCATAATCATTAACCCTGTTAGAAAATATCTTATGTGTAGGAAAAGGAAAGGATTAGTGTCATTTATCTATTAAGGAGAATAGTGACTTAAGTAAGAGACATGGGCAGGCAGAATTTAGCAAAGATGGTCTTTTGCGTTTGCTTTGTCTCACAATAGGAATTGGTTCATGTGGTTATGGAGGACAAGAAGTCCCTTGATTTCTGTCTGTAAGCTGCAGAACCAGGAAAGCCAATGGTGTGAATCGGTCCAAGTCCAACAAATTGAATGATGCCCACCTGCACTGGGGAGAGCCAACTACTTTACTCAGTTTGCCAATTTAAATGCTGATCTCTTGCAGAAACACCCTCACAGACATACCCATAAATAATGTTTTACCAGCTATCTGGGTATCCCTTAGCCCAGTCAAATTGACACATAACATTAACCATCACACTGTGCAACCATCACCATCATCTTGAAAACTTTTTTCCTCTTCCCAAATTGAAGTTCCATAATCATTGAATAATAATTTCCCTTTCCCCCTCTCTCTAGTCCCTGGCAAACGCCATTCTATTAATACTTTTTGTCTCTACGCTCCTCATATAAGTTGAAACATACAGTTTTTTTTTATTTTTGTGACTATGTCTTCTTTCACTTAGCATTATGTCTTCAAGGCCAATCCATGTTGTAGCATATGTCAGAATTTCCTTTCTTTTTAAGGCCAAATAATATTCCGTTATATGTATAAACCTCATTTTGTTTATCAATTCATCTGTCAATGAACATTAGAATTGTTTCCACTTTTTGGCTATTGTGAATAATGCTACTATAAACATGGGTGTGTATCTATATGTTTAACTACCTGCTTTCAATTCTTTTAGGTATACACCTAGAATTGAAATTGCTGGAGCATATGGTAATTCCATTTTTAATTTTTTGAGGAACCAATACTCTTTTCTATAGTGGCTGCACCATTTTACATTCCCTCCAGCAATGCAAATTGCTGGATTCTAATTTCTGCACATACTTGTCAATATTTATTTTCTGTTTATTTTTTTATAATGGCCTAATGGGTACGACTTGGTATTTCATCATGATTTTGATTTGCATTTCCCCGATGATTAGTGATTTTGAGCATTTTTTTGATGTGCTTATTGGCATCTGTATATCCTCTTTGGAAAAATGTCTATTCAAGTCCATTGTTCATTTTTAATCAGGTTATTTGTGATTTTGTTTGGAGTTGTAGAAATTATTTATATATTCTAGGTATTAATCCCTTAGCAGATATATGAGTTGCAAATAGTTTCTCTCATTCCATATGTTGCCTTTTTACTCTGTTGATTGTGGCCTTTGCATAGAAGTTTTTAAGTTTGACATAGTACCATTTTTTTGTTTTTGTATTTGTTGCCTGTGTTTTTGGTGTCACATCCAAGAAATCATTGCCAAATTCAATGAAGTGAAGTTTTTCCCCTGTGTTTTCTACTAAGAGTTTTATAGTTTTAGCTCTCACATTTAGGTCTTCGATCCATTTTGAGTTAACTTTTGTATATAGTGTTAGGTAAGTATCCAACTTCATTTTTTTTGCACGTGGATGTCTAGGATTTTTAGCACCATTTGTTGAGAAGACTGTCCCTTTCTCATTGAATGTTTCTGGCAACCCTGTTGAAAATTATTTGATCATATATGTCAGGGGTTATGGTTTATTTCTGGGCTCCCTAGTCTATACCATTAGTCTACTCACTCAGCCCTATGAGAAGAGGACTGGTTTACCTGATTGGTGAGTTAGGTACAAGGGACTGGGCACTTTATCTTAGTTCTTTCCCTGCCATCTTCCAAAGTGTCTGTCTGGAGGGTGTTCTGGCCTATGCCCTGCTCTGCAGCAAGCTCTGAATCCTGCTTCACACACACAGTGGATGTCCAGGGATGCATGCAACCCAATAGGTAATCCTGTATTCATTCAGGGGTAAAACTATTGGCAAATCCTTCTAAATACACCCTTAAAACATATTTTCCACATAGCTTGTTACCAACACTGGCATTTGATTTCTGTTAGCTTTTGATTTATATCTGTCTGCTTCCATTGTCTTATTTCTCCATTGATTTTAGACTTAGGAAAGGAAGAAAGGAATATTATTTTGGCTTTCTAAATACTGGCTTTCTAAATACACCCTTAAAACATATTTTCCACATAGCTTGTTACCAACACTGGCATTTGATTTCTGTTAGCTTTTGATTTATATCTGTCTGCTTCCATTGTCTTATTTCTCCATTGATTTTAGACTTAGGAAAGGAAGAAAGGAATATTATTTTGGCTTTCTAAATACTGTGGAGTAGTATGCATCAGTTAAATAAGAACTAAGTGGCTCCATAGGTATGTACATGGAAAGGTTTATTTTTTTATTTTTTTGAGACAGAGTCTCACTCTTGTTTCTCTGGCTAAAGTGCTGTGGCATCAGCCATCTCACAGAAACCTCAAACTCCTGGGCTCAAGCAATCCTTCTGCCTCAGCCTCCCGAGTAGCTGGAACTACAAGGCATGTGCCACCATGCCCGGCTAATTTTTTCTATATGTTTTTAGTTGGCCAATTAATTTCTTTCTATTTTTAGTAGAGACAGTATGTATATGGAAAGGTTTATTGATTAAACAAGTCTCATTGTTAATTTAGAAAATCAAGCCACAAAAAAAAAAAAAAAAAAGGAGACTGTAGGTACAATATGTCCCCATTTCTGTGGGGAAAAAAGCTCCACAAACAACAAAACTCTATGTATATGTATGTATGTGAATACATATAGAAAATTCTAGAAGGACATGCTGTAAACTAATAACAATGGATTCTGTATGTTGTTTTTGAATTTTTAAATACAACAGAATGTGTCTGTGTAATTTATAGTTAAAATTAAAAAAATACTGTGTGTGAGAGTAGAGTTCTTAGTTAATGGCAAGACCCTTTTAAGGGTTCATAGGCCTTTTTCTATTACTTCCAGGTTAGGGGGTGTGAGATTTTTCTCTAATTGGAGTGGTGGGGAGGGGTGGATGTACTGGCCACAGGGACCCCAGGGTTACAAAGTAAATATAAGCTCTGCCTTGGGAGCAGATTCCGGGATTCACAAAGAGGCCTGAGTGTTGGGTTGGAAAAGCAGACCCCGAATGGGAGGGGAGAAACTGGCCAGGCAGGACTAGGATTAGAGTATGGGTGCTGGGGAAGCCAGAGGATCCAGGCTGAACTTGGGGCTGAAATGATGAAGCTTGATTTTTATTGCCTGCTTTCTGTGCCATGCACTGGTGGGTTGGCCTGGTTTTGTGTATAGAAATCGGGCTAGACGAGAACTGTGCTTTTAAGGGTTGCTCAATGCCTGCATTTGTGAAGTATCAAAGTACGCAACAAATGTTTGATGTGTACAGGGTATGTGTGGGGATGCCACCAGAACTATGACATTCTTACCTGTCAAGCAGCTCCGCTGCAGCTTTGAGGAGGACTCTGTACCTGCAGATCCCTGAAAAAGCTCTGTGTGGGTGTGAATGGAAGAGAGAGGTGAAATACAAGAATATAAAACCCAGCAATTTTCTATTGTTGTTTACCTCCACCACCAGGGGGCGCATGGATTTCGGTCAGAGACCTGGCTTGGGCCTGGGCAGGAGCCAGGCCAAGATGATTACTTCCAGGTGTGGGGGGCTCTGAGCCTCTTCCCAGAGGCTGCAGAAGTTATTAACCCTTCAATTGGCTAATACACTACAGCTGTTGGTGCTAAACCAGGCTTATAAAGACACTGCATTAAAGATCGCATTTAACTCTTGATTATTCTAGTTTTCATTTGAGAACTCTATGAGCTGGTTGCATGTTCTTTCTTATTAGTCTACTTTTAGACCATGTCGTCAGTCCTCTGCAAAAACTGAGTGGGCGAGGAGACTACCATTTGTTCTCAATTTTGTCATCAAAGACTACATCACAAAAAACCCCCATCCACTTGTATACAGAAAGAAAAGAAAAAACTGATACAAAAATTCCTAGAAGCTACATTCCATCTTTTGTTTGTCTGTTTTATTCGTTTTGTTTTAAGGTTGTGAGCAGATGGCCCAGTTACATCAATGACAAAGAAAAGTCTGAGCTTACTAGAGAAGAGTGAATGGGCCATTCCAGAGGGTGGGCTGTGCTAAGAGCTCACCTCACCTCCCAGTGACAGCTATTTCTCTAGGTATAGTCTGCCTGCTACCTGGATCCCAACAGCCTGGGGGAGGGGGACTTGTGAAAGCTTCCTGGGCTGCAGCCCAACCTGAGGGATCAGAATCTGGGCCTCTGAATCTGCATTTTGAATGAGTTTTCTAGCTGATTGCTTATGGATAGACATTACGTATGAGATTAGGGATATTTCTGCAGCAGGCTTCAAGGACTTTACCCCAAGACAAAGGTCACATGTCCCAGGAAGCTGCCCTGTGGAAAACAAAGTGGCCAGTAGCTGGGCCTGAGGATGGGCAGGAAAGGCTGTAAAACTAGAGGAGGCTGGACTCAAGGCATCTGGAAGGAGAAATGGGGAGTCTGGAAGGGAATCCAAGGATTCCCTGCTCTTTACAGAAACCTAAAGAACAGTGTCCAACAATATTGGTCTATCTGCAGAACACCTGTGAAAAATTCATCTTACCCCCAAATATCTTCCAAGTAGGAAAACTCACTTAATTGTACTTCCTGGGATTTCACAAAGTATGATTTGATTTGTGGGATTTTTGCTTTGTTTTTAAATCTTTTTTTTTTTTTTTTTTTTTGAGACAAGGTCTTGCTCTGTTGCCCAGGCTAGTCTGTGGTGGTGTGATCACATCTCACTGCAACCACAAACTCCTGGGCTCAGGCAATTCTCCTGTCTCAGCCTCCCAAGTAGCTGGGACTACAGGTGCATGCCACCATGCCTGGCTAATTTTTAAATTTTGTTTAGAGTCAGAGTCTGGGGCAGAAGTCCTCAAACTACAGCCCTCGGGCCACATGTGGCCCCCGAGGACATTTATCCAGCCTGCCGGGTATTTTTGCCCCTGCTGCCTGTCCTGCTTAGCAGCCAACTCGGCCAGGGCCCACAGTGCGCATGTGTGGAATGTGCGCTGCACTCACCAATGGCCCTCCAATGGTCTGAGGGACAGTGAACTGGCCCCCTGTTTAAAAAGCTTGAGGATCCCTGGTCTGGGGTCTCACTATGTTGCTCAGGCTGTTCTTGAACTCTTGGCCTCAAGTGATCCTCCCACCTTTGACTCCCAGAGTTCTGGGATTACAGGTAAGAGCCACCCTACCAGAATAATCTTTTGAAATGCAAATTCCCTTGGGAAAATGAAGCTTCTGTTTAGTTGTTGGAGGAATTTGCCTATTACCTCTTATTCCATAGTTGTGATAGCCACCCTAAGAACAGAATGAAACACTTTTATTACATTGAGAAGAAGAGGTAATTTTAGAGCCCAGGAAGCTTAAAGGGTGGAAAAGTGGGAATAGAATGTTAATTCCAGGGACATACTATGCAGGGCAAACTTTAAGAGCTACTTCTGGTCTTGGAGGGCTTCAAGCCCTGAGATAATCCTGGTCCGAAGAAATAAATGCGGAGTAATTATATCAGGAATGAATCTTCAGTCTGCAAACTCCAGAATGGAAGACATTGACATTTCATTATCTTTCTATGTCATACTAATTTTTATTTTATGTCACTGTACCCATCTATAGACTAGGTTTTGCTGCAACAACAAATAGCCACCAAATCTCAGTGGCTTAACACAGCAGAGGCTTATCACTTGATTATGCTACGTGTCCACTGTAGGTCAGCAGTCACTAAGGGCTTCATGCTAGAGGCCTCATCTCCACACTTGCTTCCAAGTTTACCGTGGAGGGGGAGAAAGAAAATGTGAAAAATTGCTCTGTATTACACATAGGCTCTGTGTTGGGGTAATGCAGAGAAACAGAACAAATTATGTATGTGTGTTTGTGTATGAGAGAGACAGAGAAAGAGAGAGAGAAAGAGATAGAGAGATATACAAAGGAGAGGGACAGAGGGACAGAAACAGAGAGATATTATTGGCTCATGCCAATGGGTGGGGGCTGGCAAGTCTGACATATTCAGGGCAGGCTGGCAGGCTGGAGATCCAGGGAAAAGCTGGTATAGCTCGAGTCCAAAGGCAGTCTGCAGGCAGAGTTTCTTGCTCAGCGTCCTCAGTCTTTTTCTCTTATGATCTTCAACTGACTGGATGAGGCCCACCCACATTATGGAGAGTCATCTGTTTCACCTCAAAGTCTAAAGATTTAAATGTTAATCACATCTAACCTACCTTCACAGCAACATCTGGACAGATGTTTGACCAAAAACCTAGTACCATGGCCTAGCTAAACTGACACATACAGTTAACTATCACAGGCTCTTAATCTTCAACCTAGACAAGACACATTGCACCTCTGCTCATATGTCATTGGCCAAAGTATATCACATGGCCACACCTCACATTAAGGGGCAGAGAAATGCAAATCCTACCATCTACCCAGGAGGAGAAGAGCCAGAGTATCTGTGAACAAACCCTAATGGCCACCATAATCCTCATTTAATTAAGGGAGTAGAAATATGTTTTATGTCAATTTGGGGTCCTTCTGTTTCCTTAGCCTCCATCTACAAATGGTAGGGGAACATATTAATGCCATGACAGTAGAGGGCACCTGGACCTTATTCATCATCTATTCAGGTTGGCATCTCCTGAGACATCCATGTGGTTTGCAGTTGTCTGCTCCTCCCCCCATTCCAGTTCGCAGGAGTCCATGAGAGCCCACAGCTTTCATGACCATATCTGTGCCTCTCTGGGGCCAATGGTAATGATTCTGTTCTTCCTGGGCCATCCTAGGACACAAGAAACCATTTGAGCCTGGGTAATGGAGACTTTCAGTTACTGCAATGTCTATCCTCTTCTTCTATAGAGATAGAACACCCAATCTTTAGTTGGGCACATAATGAATATGTCTCCCGGATTTCTTTACAGCTTGGCAGAGTCATGAGATTAGAGTCTGGCTATTGGGATGCAGACAGAGGAGAATATTTACAACTCTGTCAAGGGGACTTCAGGGGAAGGGGTCTGCTCTTCTTCCTTATTTTCACCTCCCTGCTGTCTGGGCCATGAATGACATGACTGGACCTGAGCAGTCATTTTGGAGAATGAGGAGACATTGGGAATGGAGGTCATGCAGAGAAGCAAAACTTGGAGTGCTGCACTGGAGATGGGGTTCTCTATCACCAATCTGCTGTGCGAAAGACAAAGACAAAACTTCCTACTTGTTCAAGCTATGGTCCTGATTCTCTGTCCCTTGCACAACATAAAATAGTGATAACACAGCAAGAATTTCCTTACGTGGTGGGAGATAGATCCCTGAGTATTGGTGAGGCTTCTCCTGCAACTTAATGGTTAAAAAAGGCAGTGAGTTTGTAGCTCCAGGTCCCTCTAACCTGGTAAGTCCTCAACTCTAGGGCTACTCCTCAGAGAGGAGCTAAGGAGGCCTCCCCTCACCTACTTGAATCTTTATCTGGTGTACATCTTTGGCACTTCCTGTCTGCTGGTTGAGAGGCCAACTGAAGAGAAAGCAGCCCTGAAGTGTATACAGCTTGTCATTCATATCACTCTTTGAACCTGCCATGACTTTGATGAAGTGACTTGTCTAAGTTCCTCTAGAAGTATCCAGAAATGATGATTTGAGTGTAGGTGGTTTATTCAGGAGGTAATTCCAAGAAACTCCCACAGGGGAAAGAAGAAGTGAAATAAAGCAGCAGAGGAAGCCAATAAAGTGTGCAGGTGTGTTAGCAAGCAGGTTTGCACTGTGGGCAACTGGAGCTCACTCCCGGAGAGAGCCCTGGGAATATGGCAGGGCGTGCCTTAGCTGTACCCCAAATGTCCCCATTCCTGAGGGTGGAGGAAGCTGAGGTGCATGTCCACTATCTTCCTGTTGGCTGAAGGTGGCCTTTGGAGGCATTCACTCTCTAGCACTTCAGGGTTGCCCTGTCTGCAGGCCTAGCAGGCTTCCGTGGCCAGAAAAGAGCCTTCAGGAGGAGTTGTGGGTGTCAGTGGCGTTGAGGGGATCTGGGGGCACACTCATGTCCGTCTGGCTCCCCTCTGACTTATTGCCCAGTGTGAAGTCAGTAGAGGGGAAAAAGAGCCTCCCCTTTAAGAAAGGAATTAGCTTTACCTAAAATGAAACCATTAAGTTACTTAGAACTTCTGTTTTCCAGGTTCCATAAAGTAGGTGCTTTTTTCAGGACTGGCTAATTAGGAAGACTTTCATGATGTTGACAGTAAAACATTAACTAAGTCCAGGGCTCTTCTCTGAACAGGGTCCCTGGACAACTGTGCAGGTCACAAACCCAGGAAGCCGGCTGGGTTCCTGGTCTGGACAATTTGCAATCGCTTGTAAGTTGTAGGGTTTCTTGGGAAATCTGTTAGTTCAAGCTCAAAGTTTCCATGTTGCATTTTATTTTCCTCCACTCTGCTTTCTTTTATGGATTTTATCCGCTCTCTGATTCCTGACACTGAAGATCCAATAAAATTAGAGCTCTCTCCAAAGCGCCCCAGAGTCTGTCTTCCTGTTTTTGACATGAAACAGCTCCGTTCTTGGATTAACTTCATGCTGGATGAAGTCATGCACCATGGCTAGTGTGGATATTTGTTTTTTTAAAAATTTCTTAGTCGTTGTAATAAACTCCTAGGTTGCTCTGTAGGCCTCCAGCTCCCCTTTTCTGGTCTTGTCTCCTGGGTCTCATTGTCCCATAAGTCTAGTGGTCGAGGAAGCTGCATCGGACCTGCGGCAGTTCTGGCCGTGGGCTCCTTCGTAGTTCAAGTGAGAAGTAATGGCCACTGGGACCAGGAGGAAGCGTTGGAGAGAGAAACGGGCTGATTCAAGAGAGAGTGAAAATGTGAAATCAATAGGATTGGGTGATGGATAGGAGAAACAGGGGTCTCGTGGATTTCCAGCTCGAGTAGAACATTGCTCCTCTCGTTCAAGTGCTGGATCAATCTTTAATGAATTTCTCCCACGTGTCAGGCACTATGAGACCCTTTCAGATACTTAACTCCCTCCCCCTCATTATTTATTTGGCAAAAATCACAGTAAGTTATTCCTCCGTGTCGTGAAGCAGGGCTCTCCTTGACTTCAAGGAACAACATCCAAACCAAAGCAAACCACAAAAGAGAGAGACTTAAAAACTGCAGCATTCCTTATCTACTAACACATGCCAGATATAAGCACACAAACGTCCATGATAAAAACTCACAGACCAGTGCATCAAAAGGACAAATTTTACTGTATATGGAGTACAACTTAATAACAACAAATTTTTTAACACTCCAAAGTACCTCTCGACCCCAGAGGTGACATCTCAGGCCTGATAGCCATTTGTCGTGGGCTGTCCTGTCCACAGGATGGGAAGTACATCTGCGGCTTCTACCCACCAGACACCAGTAGTACCCCCTCCTCCAGCTGCGACAACCAAAAACGTCTTCTGACATTCCCAAGTGCTCTCTGGGGGGACAAAATGCCTCTGGTTTGGAACAACAGCTTTATAATATATTTTTTTACTTTTTAAAAATATGTACCCACAGCCTCTGGATTAGAATTCCAGTGCAGTGTTCATTGTGAGACAGACCCGAACCTCGGCTTTAAAGGCATACTAAGTTGTCATACAGACTCCTTGGTATCGTTATGAATCTAAGGGTTAAAAAATATAAAATCCTATTACATATGATGTGCATTCAATTATATACATTTTTGTACTCTAAAGAAAGTGCTTAAATTTTTTTAAAAAAATAGCTATCAGCAACTAATGGGGCATCAGGCACCAGGGGCCGGAGCGAGAATGGAGCCTGCAGGAATAATATCAGAAGGGGTGGGAAGCCACCAGGATCACACTCTGACAACTTCTATTTTTGGTGTGAGCTCCCTCTTTCCCTGAGGCCTAACACGGTGGCACTAGCGCAGGAGCGACTAGGACATTTAGACTGGATACTGGCTCTGCTAGTGATCGTCATTATATCAAAGTGTTAATCGATTGTCTTTTCTATCTCAATCATATGTATTTTTTTTATTTTGTTGAATAAATATGTACCATTATAAGCATTACATAATAAGAGAAGCAATAAATAACTCTTTCATATTACAAGCATTTATTATCAGTCATGAATAGTCACCCTTGAAAATACAGGGCAGGGCACTATTCATCTATTCACTCTGTATTTCCTGTAATGTCCTTGCCACCCTCTTCCACATTCAGTTCAGCTTTTGCGTTTTTTTTTTTTTTTTTTTTTTTTAGACAGAGTCTCGCTTTGTTGCCCAGGCTAGAGTGAGTGCCGTGGCGTCAGCCTAGCTCACAACAACCCCAAACTCCTGGGCTCAAGCGATCCTTCTGTCTCAGCCTCCCAAGTAGCTGGGACTACAGGCATGAGCCACCATGCCCGGCTAATTTTTTCTATATATATTAGTTGGCCAATTAGTTTCTTTCTATTTATAGTAGAGACGGGGTCTCGCTCTTGCTCAGGCTGGTTTCGAACTCCTGACCTCGAGCAATCCGCCTGCCTCGGCCTCCCAGAGAGCTAGGATTACAGGCGTGAGCCACCGCGCCCGGCCAGCTTTTGCGTTTTAGTGGCCTAGCACTGAAGGGACTGGGAAGGACTAAGAAATTGTCTCATACAAAAGCAATGCCCCAGCACTCTGGCGCCCTGGACTTTATAAAGATGCTGCGACTGGGGGAGTGGAGCAGAGGCCCTGGGGGCGTGGAAGTTGATGGATGCCCAAGTGAGAGGATGCTGGGCTCTGCAAGCAGGGATGGGGTGGCTGGGTGGGGGGAAGACAAACACCCTGGGGGCAGAAGGAGCTCTGCCTGTCTTCTCAGATGCAGCGACAGGGTAGGACAAGGCTCAAAGAGGACAAAGTGCTATAAAGTGTGGCCAAGCAGATACAGTTATATCTGAGATAGTTGTACTATTAATAGTTAAGAATTGCACTGATATGGAAAGAGGTGCTGCCTACTATTAAAGAGATGTCCCCAACGGGTGTCAGTGGGAAGCAGAGCCTGCCGAGCCCCTGGGGTAGGTAATGACCAGTGGAGACCACTGGTCTGCAGGGCTATGAGTGCCCAGAAATATGAAAACAGTTGAAACATGTTATAGTTCCTCTCACCTGACAAGTTTCCCCTGCCTCTAGCTCTCATGGCTTCCTATACTATTATTTTTACTTCATGGCACTTGTCACTGCAAACTTCAGTGTATCATGAGTTAATCAGGCTTCTCTCCTAATAGACTATAATCTCCTTGAAGGCAGCGTCCTAATCTATCAAACTCACCCTTGGATCCCTAGTCCTAGTGTGTATTAAGCAGTCACAAAGTATATACTGAATGGATGAATGAATGAATGTGTGAACAAATGAATAAATACATGACAGGAAAATTCCTCATCTGGGTCTCGGGCATTTGGTTCAGCCAAATGTTTGATACACTGAACAGCCTTAATTTTGGTGAACGTCCTTACTATCAGAATATCAGTGCTTGTGGGACTGGGAAGAAGAGGATAGATTGATGATTCTCACCAGAAATAAAGGAAGAAGGAAAGATGCTTAAGAACATTTTAATTCATGGGAATGCACAGGAAGAGTGAGGAGACAGACCGTAACCCCATTTATAGTTCTTAAAATTGCTTAACATATTAACCAAAGTATTACAGACACATGATTTTTTTTAAAATCAAATTCTACAAAGGTGCACACCTATCCCTGTGCCCAGTCTGCTACCTGGAGGCAGCCGCTTGGTTTCAATTTTTAGGTAATTACCTCTGTGTGTCTAAATACCATGCTCATGCTGCTATTTCCTGGTTTAGACATTATCCTTGACTTCCTGTTGTGATAGATAAGGATTTTGCTCACTCACATTCCTCTCCCAGTAGAGGGACATGGTTATTTTTAGTTCTTCTACATTATTGTTTTAACATTAAGTAACGGACTGAAATCTTTCTTGCTTGTTCCAGTGATTTCAAGCAGTATCTTCTTTTTTTTTTTGAGACAGGGTCTCACTTTGTTGCCCAGGCTAGAGTGAGTGCCCTGGCGTCAGCCTAGCTCACAGCAACCTCAAACTCCTGGGCTCAAGCAATCCTGCTGCCTCAGCCTCCCGAGTAGCTGGGACTACAGGCATGAGCCACCATGCCCGGCTAATTTTTTCTATATATATTAGTTGGCCAATTAATTTCTTTCTATTTATAGTAGAGACGGTCCCGCTCTTGCTCAGGCTGGTTTCGAACTCCTGACCTCGAGCAATCCGCCTGCCTCAGCCTCTCAGAGTGTTAGGATTATAGGCGTGAGCCATCGCGCCCAGCCTCAAGCAGTATCTTCTTGACTTCTCCTTTTATTAAAAGAAGAAAAAAAAAAAACCTTGCCTTTCCCTTAAACTCATTTCTCTATGTTCTATTTGCCAATTCCTGACATCTGTAATTTTACTTTCACCTTGTCAAGGCAGGTAGGGTTTACATTCTGTTCTGTAACCACAATTGACTCCTCCAGGCTTGTCTCTCTAGCCTGGTCCTACGAGGCAGACATCTCCAGGGGAGGAGGGGAACATGGCTGGAGGTTTCAGGGCTCCCCTGGGAGAGGGCCTGGCCTGAGGGGTCCACCTGGACAGGAATAAGGGACTTTTCATTAAAGGGCTTTCTTTAAGGACGGAGAACTGAGTGGGAACTGAGTCATTATCTGCAGACCAGTGGTCTCCACTGGTCATTACCTACCCCAGGGGCCCGGCAGGCTCTGTTTCCCACTGACACCCCTTGGGGACATCTCTTTAATAGTAGGCAGCACCTTTTTCCATATCAGTGCAAGCTAGTGGCCCCTGTCTGACCCCAAACCTTAGCTTAGCTCCTGCAATGGCTTATCCTACACTTCATAACATCCTGTGACTTCAATAAGCCCCAGAAAGGAGGCTATATCCTTAAAACTCATGAGGTGAAATCTCCCTACATTGGTCCTGGAATTTGAGGGGGTGGAAAGCTAAAGACTCCCCACCTGCTCTTGAGGGTTGAAGCCCTGGCTACTTGGACATGGCCCCTCCAACCCAGACTTTGTTTTAACCCCTCGTTTTCCACCTCACTTTGCCTGCCTCTCTCATACCTACAGAATGTTGGGAGGCCATTCTCTCTCTCCTACACATTTGTGACAACTTTTGACCAGACGGTCTTCTCAAGATTGTTTGCTTAGCAAACATCACTGGACGCTAGAGATATTGTCTCCCTTTATGACAGAGAACAGTTTTGTTTCCTGACCACTATAATAAAGATAATGTCTTCCTCTGGGGCAAAGGTGGGGCAGGTTTGCTGGCAGTTTCCTTAGAAGATTGGGGGTTTCATAGGCTCAGTGCTCCTCAGTGGCAGCATTGGCCTGGCGGACGCCGTATTGCTCCTGTGAGGCCTGGGGGACCAGCAGAAGTGACGGGAACACGGGGCTCGAGCCGTCTGCTGTGCTGTGAGCCACAAACTACATCTATCTGGAGTGGCCAAGCTTGGCGAGGCAGCAGACCTGGCAGCTGCAGGAGTCCCTGCTGTTCAGGGACAGTTTGACCACTTGACACAGACCCTCTGCGAGACTGCTTCCTCCTCTGGGTCAGACATTCCCTGTATTTTAGAGGCAGCGACTTCCTCCACTCTCAGGCCTCTGAAATCCCTTAGCTGTTGATACCTTCCTTCCATTTTCTTCCTTCACAGTCATTTTGATGAAGTATCAGGTGTTGGGAGGGGTAATTAATGGGCGTGCTCAGATTACCCAGGTGAACCAGAGCTCATTTGCATTTCAATATAGACTGAAGAAATAACACAGAGAACTTTTTGAGATTTTCTATAGACTTACAAATATAATACAACACTCAATTAGTAAATTGCAAAGCATAGTACATCATAAAAAAGGATACCTTTGCTGATTCTAGAATCTCTCTTACCTGCATGGCTCTTCAGATTTTCACTATAGGTACCCACAGAACTTTTCATTTATTTATTTATTTTATAGAGACAAAAACTCTCTCTGTCACCCAGGCTGGAGTGCACTGGCATGATCATAGCTCACTGCGGCCTTGAACTCCTGGACTCAAGTGATTCTCCTGCCTCAGCCTCCTGAGTAGCTGGGACTACTGGTGCACTCCACCACACCTGCCTAATTTTTCTTATTTTTTTGTAGAGACAGGGTTTCAGGATGGTCTCAGACTCCTGGACTCAAGCTATTCTCCTATCTTGGCCTCCCAAAATGCTAGGATTACAGGCATGAGCCACTGTGTCCTGGCCCAGCAGAACCATTTAAAAAGCAGAGTCTGAGTAGGTTTTTTTAGAGGCAGCAAAGAAAGGGGAACAAGGAGACGTGATGTGTTCCACTGCAAATCTCAGAGATTGCCCCTGTGGATTGGCTCCCAGAACACCATTCCACAGATTCCTATGTGCAGGGGCTGGACAGTACCGGACTCCTCTGCAGCTAGGGTTCTCATGAGACTGCCCGTCCACCAGACCACCCACCGGGTGAGACTTCAAGGTAGAAGAGAGACCCTGGCTGAGGGCTCTGCATCTTTTTGTAACTGCCTCTATGAACACATTTCAATGACCCCTAAATATTTTTTATAATCTTTTCCCTTTTATATTTTAGATTCTCAGGCCAGTATGGCTTGATGACTAGAACCTATAACTTTTAACTAACTGCTTGACCTTTTTGAGTTTCTCAGAAATGGCAGAATTTCTGCAAGACAAAGGAGATTCTGACAACCCCTGGGCAGACTTACTGATGCCAAGATTCCCCATCCCTCAGGAACCTGCTCCAATACACATAGCCTCTTGTTAATTTCAACACAACCTGCCCCAGTGCACTTAGCCCCACATCAAACATGACTGAATTAAAATTTCCTTTCTCCCTTGATAATCCCCGTTATCTAAATCCTCATTATCTAAATAATTGGTTATCTGCCCGGGGAGTAACCAGACCTAGGGTGGACCCCTTTTGAGTTCGGTAACATTCTGGAAAGCACCCCTGTGGAGGTTTTGGTTCTTCTGGAACAGCTTCGGTGAAGTTTCTATTGTTTCTTATATGATGTCATGGGCAGAGTGACTGCTAACCTGTATAGCATCTTTGTATTAATTCAAAAAAAGATACCTGATTTTTCCTAAAGCACTTTAATTCCATGTGTAAAAAAACTTGTCATTAGTATACCAGCATATTAGAATAAGACACCATCTGCTGAAAATTATAATGAAATCTAAGATTATAAACAAATCTAAGATGTCTACGATGTGACTCGCATGCCCTGGGATTATAAAGAGAATCCTGATTAGAGATGCTAAAGTGACCTGTGGTGGTAATAGTGGGGTTATAGTTAGAAGATTCTACTGAGTGGTTCCTTAGTCCAAGGCTGGTTTCCTGGTCCTCTCAGAAATGCATTAGGCTAGCGGTTCCCTTTTTGGCACCAGGGACCATTTTCATTTTCATGGAGGACAATTTTTCTATGGACTGGGAAGGGGGGGTATGGTTTAGGGATGATCCAAGCCCATTACATTTATCGAGCACTTTATTTCTATTATTATTACATTGTAATACATAATGAAATAATTATACAACTCACCATAGGTTGAATCCACCTAATGCTTAATTAATCCTTTTGTGTTTTAACTAACTATAGAGGGTTCTTGTCTATCACTAACATCCTGACCAATACGGATGCAAAAGATAGAGAAGGTAGCAGTAGTGAGGAGAGGGAGAAGAAAAGCAAATTAGTTTTAGTGTCTGTAAGAGGAAGAGAAGGGTTCCATCAGAAGAAATCCAGAAATAGAGAAGTCCTTGAGTAAGTTCCTTGAAAAGAACTCATAAAATCCACATGTAGGGAAGAGTTACAGGTTCAATAGAGAAGAAGAAATATATTCCCTTGAGAAACAAATTCAATAGAGAATTTTTAAATCAGCAAAATATCCCTTGTATGATGCATTATGCTTTGTGATTTACTAGTTGAATGCTTTTAAAATAAATAAATAAATATGTAATCTCTTTGGTTTACCCCTGTGTTAGAAAGGAAGTAACTGTCTGATCCACTGCACAGATGGATTTGCTGACGAAGTGCAGACACCAAGTCTGGAAGAATGCCTGTTAGAGGGTCCACAGGGCAGCTGGAGATTTGGGGGTGTTCTCTCTGCCCTATTTTACTAGCTTGCCTTGTGGTTTTCCTCCCTGCTGTGGAAAACCTCAGTTTAGAACAGCTTGAGCCAGATTGTCTTTTCTTCCTTTGCTATCGCCTTTTAGTCACTTTGTTAGTTCTTTAACTTTTGCTAAGAGCTAGGTTTGGGAGAAGGGACTAAGTCCTTGACTTAAAACAAATTTTTTTAATAACTTTTATTTTTTAAAAGTTAATATATGCAGTATATGAAACTGAAAAACAGAAGCAAAGAAGAAAGTCATCCACAATCATGAGCAGTTTACAGTTTGACGTGTCCTTCTAGGTCCTGTGTGTGTAAATATACAACTTCCAATTTTATGGGGTTTAGATCCTACAGTATGTGTCATGCTTTTTCACACAACATGAACATTAACCAATTCAAAATCCCAAAGCTATATGAGTATTTTGATAACCAAGGATATACTGTGTCAACTAAATCTGTTAGAAAAAAATGTAATCCTGCTTTTCTTGGAATAAAAAAAATTCTTTTGCTATGGGGGTCTCCCCATGTTGTCCAGGCTGGTCTTGAACTCCTGGGCTCAGGCGATCCTCCTGCCTCAGCCTCCCCAGAAGCTGGGACTACAGGTACGTACCACTGAGTCCAGCATTAAGTTCTCAATTTTGTCATTAAAGACTCATCTCTACACGGAGCTTGCATTGTCGTCTACTTGCAGAAAATATACAGGCCGCTGAAAGACAGCAAAGGACATCTTCCCTTTCCTTTCTATCTCCCTTGGATTTACCTCCTCTACTTCTTTACCGTGGCTTTTCCTTCCCTTAACCCCTCTGCTCTCTTCCTCAGAATCCTCAGTCCCTATGCTACATCTAGTTCTTTTCTGGATGGATCCAGGGTTTTGAGCCAGGAGAGTGCTGGAAAGAGAGGGCCTGCCCTCAGGGAGTGGCCAGGGGGAGGGATCCCAGTTTAACACATCTTTAGGTTATAATGTCAAGAATCCCATCTGCCTCATTTTGTTATTCTAATCTATTTTGCATTCAACTTGGGAGGAAGAAGGGTAAGGGAGAGAAAAAAAATCCTTCCTGCCATAAAATATCGCAGATGTTAGCTGATGATTACAAAAGACAGTAAAGCAGGCCAAGAAACCCTGGGAGGGAGGGGGTGGACGTTCGTTCTTGAGCTGAGTGTTCAGGCAGATGCTCCGGAGGATTAAATTACAGGGAGAGTGAGGCTGTTGGTGCCGTCCCCCAGCACTGCTGTGTAGCGCTGGGAGCTATTTCCAGCCAGAAATAGCTGGGAAAGAGTCCGTGCTGTCTTTAGGAGGCACTCTATTTTCTTCCTTGTTTTGGTATCATTTTATACCTGGCTCTGCATGCACGTGGGTGCCTTTTTCAGGAAGTGCTACTCAGGGACCCAAAATAAGAAACAGTGGTAGACTGGGCATCTGTGGATTTTGCCTCCTCAGCAGACATTCCCCCCTCTAGTAACAGCACTAGGATTAGTGGGGGGAGAGTGGGAGGACACCTTTCCTCACACTCAGTCCACGTGGTTCAGGTGAGACTGATCCCACCCACCCTACTTAATGCTCCTACTCCAAGCTGGGCATTTATGCCAACCTAAGCAATTGATTGCACTGGAATGTCCACGTGATTTAAGTTAGGATGAGGAGAGTCAGCCCCAGAACTTTTGCTAACACTTTTGTGAAAGAGGGGCTTTCTGCTGAGGGTGTCGAGCATATGGAATACAAGTCTGGAGTGCTTTGTGAAAGCTTGCTGGAGAGTGAAGCCAAGTAGAAAAGATCTGGTTGAGCAATGAAGAGAGAAGGTTCCTGAGGACATTGTCTGAGCATCTGGATCCAGCTGCAGCTGCAACTGATACTACCCAAGGATACTTTAGGTGTGTGTGCCTATGAGACTTCTCCCACCCCTTTATTTTCATCACTTTGGATTTGGGTCTCTGTTGCTGGCAACCCAAAGGGTTGTGACCTAGTACAAGTGGCTTGAGAAAGTCCAAGAGGTTTGTCCAGGTCACTGTGCTGGGCAGAACAAAATAAGTGCTGCTAGCTGCTATTGCCTCAATGCTGCTTTTGCTGTGGATGAAGCCTGTAGGCTTATTTCCAGGTTGTTTCTGACTCTGAATACACAGCTGCCTCTGGGAAAGATTGCCAGCCAGGAGTCGGCAGCCAGAACTCAGCTCAACAATCGTGTTCAGTTCTGTGCTATTGTACAGCAGTGCTCTCTGAGGACACCCCTGAACAAAAATGAATGTGCTTAAAGGTCCAATGTGCACTAAGGAAACCAGAGTTTCTACTTGAACTCATATGCAAAGGAATAATTGTTCTCAGACCCCCTGGTAGGGACAGCTCTTGGCTCACTGACGTGAGCTGATGTGAAAATGTTCCTTGAGTGGAAAGCAGCAGGAAGCAGCTGTTAAGAGATTAGGCAATTAGAAAGGGGAGACCACTTTAATATTTATCTGTGTGTCCAGCAAACATTGATTGAGTGCCTACTATTGTGCTAGGGACAGAAACACTAATAAAAGACAAAGTTCATGCTTTCAAGAAGTGCGCAGTTGGTTCAGGGAGTCAGCAAAAAAATCAATGGGTAAATAATGTAATTAGGAATAATTAAATGGAAATAATAGAAGAGTGCCATCTACCCAGCAGCATTTCTTTCTTCTTCCTTAGTTTATAGAAACCTGATTTTATTCTAGGAGGCAAGATGCTCAGGTCCTTCGCCCAAGTTCTGGATGGACTGTGATAGATCTAAGCCAGATATTTCAAATGTTGGCTTGCAGCAGAATCATCTGGAGGCCTGGGCCCCACTCCCAGGAGTTCTGATTCAACAGGTCTAGGTGAGGCCCAAGAATGTGCATTTCTAACAAGTTCCCAGGTGATGCTGATGCTGCTGGCCTGAGGGCCACCAATCTCAATCGAGCATGATCATCTGGTTCACCTGTTCTAGTATTTGGTTTCTAGTACCTGTTCTAGTATTTGGTTAGACACATGGCTGAGTTCTGGCTGATGAAATGAAAGGGGCAGTCAATGGAGGAGTTCCAGGAAGACTTTTTGCTTCTTGGTAAAAAGCGAGATGGAAGGAGGCCTGCCTTTCATCTCACCTGGAGTGGGGCTACGTGAGGAGCTACTGCTTAGAGCTGCTGTTATCATGTGACCATGTGGACTTGGCCAAGAGACCTGCAGAAATCCTGACCCAGAGCGCTGAGGGGCTAAGCAAACCCTGGAACCACCCATCTTGAGACTCTTTATTGTGTGGGATAATTAAACGTTGTTATTCCTATTTTCCATTAGAGCTGGAAGTATCTCAAATGATTCAGAGGGCTACTAATCTGAGACTGAGTGGGATGAAATATTAGGAAAGGATGCCAAGAGGAAGTAGACTCACACTTTTCCCCAGCTTTTCAGGGAGAACAATTCCCATTTGTGCTTTGGCAAAATGACAGATGATGACACCTTTTAGACTCACTTTGTAAAGTAGCTTTTCAATTGGCTAAACTAGGGATTTTAGACTTATGAATACCAAGGGTTTATTCCATGTATAAATAACTATATTGGGATAGAGAATGAGAAAACCACTAATTCTACCTATGGTGAAGTCCAGGAAAAATGTGTGAAGGAGGCAACACGGGGCAGGCCACCAAGAGCTGATGGCTGGGTAATATAGTGCTAGTAATAGTAATATCGTGCTAGAGCCTAGCACAGTGCTTGGTACCCATACATTTTCAGGACATATCTAACCTTAAGGGCACATCATCCAGAGAAAATGGTACGACAATTTGGTGTCTCTGGGTATGAGTACACAGTTTGGTATGGTGATCTCGAGGAGGTATGGGTTAGACTGAGCCACCATGTGAAAAATCCTGGGAAGCATTGAATTAGATGAAATCGGAAAGCAAAATCAAGGAGATCAGTTAGGTCCATCAAAAAAAAAAAATTGAATACCTTAAACCTCAAAGAATTCTGAAATTCTCAAACCTGTGAACCTTCCCTGCCTCAATAAGAGGTATCTCCTTTGCCTCAGGAGTAGGAGGAGTAGGAGTCTCCCCTCCATTGGAGTAGGAATTGCTTCATGCCCTACTTCTTATTTTGCTATGCCTGTAACCAAAATCTAAACACAGCATGACCTGGGATGGAGCAGGATGGGACAGAGCAGGGTGTGAAATGAGCAAGAAAATGATAATAGAAAATGATCATTTATATAACATGCTGGATTAAACAGATGAGATTGCTTAGAGTTGGGAGTGGCCAGTCCAGGGGGCTCCATTCACCCAGCACCCAACCACCACAACAATAGGGGAATACTATCTCTACATTTCTGTAACCCATTGCTTATTTGCAGTTTAAAAAGTCCCAATAATGTTTCAAAGAATGAATTTTTGTTACCGAAAGTTTGGCACTTGTTCCTGAGGCTGCATCAGAAGAATGAGGGCAAGTGGTTTGAGGAGAAAGAAAGGGAGGTTTATTAATTTGTCAGCAAATAAGGAAAAAGGCAGACTTGTATCTTAAAGTACCAATTTCCTCGCTACAAGCAGAAATACAGAGCTTTTAAAAGGAGGGTGTTTTAGTTTTAGGGTATTGTTGAGGTTATGATCGATCCCATGCCCAGCGAAGACATTCTCCTGACTTCTGCCCATCTATTGAGTCATCTCCTGTGGTACAATAAAAAAAAAAAAAAAGACATTCCCTTGCTCCTCCCAAACACTGGCCTGTGGCAGGGATGTAGATTTTAATTCCCCCAAAAAGTGGGGGAGGTTTTAAAGAGACAGCTTGTAAAACATTTTTACCCTCTTTTAGGCCATTTCCTCTGTTACATTTTGAGGATATTTAAACAAGACTCATGGAATATAGTTTTAGTTTGAGCTGGATTTAGTGATGTGGGTATAGTTATGCTCTAGGGTAGATAGAAAGACCATTTCTTTTTGTGGAAATAGCTTTCAGAATAATTTAAAACAATGTTCATTAAAACAATTGAGAAAAGTATGAGAAAGAAAATTAAAATCACTTGATATCACTACATTGATAGTAGTTGAATAACAGTTCTAAGAGTTTGCTGAGCATGGCTGATGTAGCCTTGGATCCACTGCTGGTCCACTTGGGTAATATGTAAAGGCCAGAAGTCACTTGGCATGATAGAGAGCAGTAGATCTCAAAGGCTGCACATTGAAATTGCTTGAGGGAGTTTAAAAAGCACTGGTGCCTGAGCAACTCAATCAGAATCTCTAGAAATATGAGGCCTCGGCATCAGTGTTTTTTAAGCTTCTAGATGATTCTAATGTGCAACCTGAGTTGTGAACAACTGATGTAAAGAGAAGAATTCAAAGACATTAGGAAACAGGAGTGCTGGATTGACTCTTTCAAATCCGTTGTATCAGTCAGGAGTCCAGTTAAAAAACCTAAACCACTCTAGATGTTTCAAGCAGAAAGGGTTGAATGCAGGGAATTAGTTACAAATGTGTTGGGAGGGCTGGTGGAGCAAAATGGAGACATGGATTTATCTAGAGTTTGGGGAGCTGCCAACACTTGGGACTGAAGCCCATGAGCTCATACTCAGTGCTGAGCTGCTCCAGATGAGCAGTGGCCTGAGTGGAGCTTCCACTGCCACCACGATTGGAACTGGGATTCTGCTGCAGCCTATTTATTGTCTACAGTTGGCTGCTTCTGCCAGAGCCAGGAGCAGGCTGGGGCTCTTCTTCTTCCTACCTTCTATCTCTCTTCATGGCAGAGACTACATATCCAGTACCCAACTAGCAAGGGAGTTTGGGAAATATAATATTCCAAAAACTCCCCCCAAATATGTAGAAGGGTACAGAAAGGGGGATGTGGAGGCTGAATATCAACCAATAGTATCTGACATGCATGTCTTGCCCACCTAACCCCTAACTACATCTTCACAAGGCTCAGAAGACTCTACTTCACTGTGCTTTGGGATTAAAGGGCTAGAAACTTATCAAAAGTCTGTGGCTAGGATTGCTGGTAGGAAATGCTGAAGTTGAAGTTGTTTCCTATTGTCAGCAAGTATCTGGAAGTGAACTGTGGCAGAGTACAAGTGATGCCAATTAATCACGGGAAGCAAAGTGGGCATGGTTGCCACAGTAGGCTCCAGGGTGGGCCTGGCAAGTACCCAACAAGGGTCTGATCCTCAGAGACCTCTGGCTGTGGCATCCCTGGGAATTAGATCAACAGGTGACTGGTTCAGGTTTTCTGTGATGTGAATAACTGAACCAAACCCAAAACAAAGCTTCAGATTTGGTGAATAGAGGCCTGATTTGAGCCACCATGGTAGTCATAGCTCATCTTCCAATTCATAGACCTGAGATTGGTAATAAACCCAAATGCCCAGAATGAGAGGGACACCAAATAACTGCAGGGAAGACCTATATAACACTTCCATTGCATTCTCAAAGGGACCAGGGACAATTTACCCTGGTAACTGTGTACTGGGACAAGGGAGAGACTTAAACCTTTCAGGGAGTAATGAATACTGGTTCTGAACTAACACGAGGATTCCTAGAGATCTATAAATCTACTGTAGCCCCTGACTGGAGTGGGTCTCATAGGGATCAGGTGTAAGTGAAGTTTTAACCTGAATTTATGTCATAAAGGAGATAAGTGTTCAATTGAGGAACTCAATTCATAAGGAGATTCGAAAGGCAATGAGATACTGTGCTAACAAGTTACCTAGTTTTGTCGTGTACTTAGTAACTTGAAGCAGCTGATGCCTGGAAGGAAATACAGGTAGAGGATTTGAGGGTGGTGCCTTTCAAAGTTATATCCAATTACCCAATTGTAAAATGTTTGCTTCCCATTTATACAACTCTGAGTCTTGCTGTCTTGGTGGCTTTACTCCCCAAAGGAGAAATACTTCCCTTAGGGAACACAATAATGTTTTTCTGTCCCAGGTACCTAGCCATGGATAGGTTAAAAAAAAGGGTTATGATGTCACCCTAGGTTGACACTGCTCAAAGGGAAATGAGGTTTCTGGCATACAATGGGAGCAGAGGTGTACACAAGAAGCCCAGAAAAATTCCTCAGGGATCCCTCCTTGTTCTATCATATATTTCTATGCCCAGCAGTTATGGGCAATGGAAGATTATTTCAACCTTTCATTGGCAGGGCCACCAAAGCCTGACGTTATTTAGTAATGCAACCTTGGGTGAAAAAACTGCCATCTAGCTGAGGTGCTGGCCAGAGATCAGGGGAAGGAGGACTTAGAGAATGGAGTAAAGAACTCTTAAATATCAACTAGTGACCAGTTACAGTATTTCTTTCTAAGTGTCTACCTCTTTCAATAAGTTGATATATAAATCTCTCTCTCTCTCTCTCTCTCTCTCTCTCTCTCTCTCTCACACACACACACACACGTGCATGTATAGTCCAGAATAATAAAATTAATAAAGTGGTGTTTGTTTTTCTCTCCTTTGACCACCCTGTTCAGACCATGGGGCATGGGTTCACCACGGATCTCAGGAGAGAGTCAGATATGGGCAAGCAAAGCAGCCAAATTCTCAACTTCTAATTCTAGAGCTGAGAGTTTAAAATCTAAAATAGAAAACTTGAAAGGATTTGTAAATGGCAAGAACCCTTTTTCTTTGGGCCCCTTCCTGCCCAAAAAGGAAAAAAATATCTTTCCAGTTGAGAAGAATAAAGGAGTTGAGAGGGAGTTAGAAAGAGTATAAGGGCCGTATGCTGTCCCCACCCCGACTCTCAATGGACCCGGGGACAGGAACCTCTCTTTCTGTCCAGAGATCTAAGAGCAACATGGGCTTGTGCTCTGCTTCTCATCTAGCATGTTAAGACTGGTAGAGGTGGCCTACCTCCACATGAGGAGAACGGAAGAGATGGTGGCATCAGGAGACTAGTGGGAGGTAGCCAGGAAATATCCCTTAAGTTTCTTGTGGCTTCCAAGTGGTGGAGGGGAAATCACAGTTCCTGTGGGTAAGATAAGAGGGAAGGAGCACAGCTGAGAGAAATTGGTTATGGTACATGAATTTATACCAGGATAATTGGTTGTGTTTAGGTTGTTTCTTAATGTGTAGATAACCAATGTAAAGGTTCTTGCTATACATAGTTTTCATTATTTTTATTTTTTAGGACACAATGTTTTTTTTTTTATTTCGGCATATTATGGGGGTACAGATTTTAAGGTTTCAATAAATGCCCTTGCCCCCCTTCCCCCACAAGTCTGAGTTTCCAGCATGACCATCTGGCAGATGGTGCACATCTCACTCATTATGATGTATATACCCACCCCCTCCCCCTCCCACCTGCCCAATTCCCTATTACTGTAGCACCTATGTGTCCACTTAGGTGCTGCTCAGTTAATACCAGTTTGCTGGTGAGTATATGTGGTGCTTGTTTTTCCATTCTTGGGATACTTCACTTAGTAGTATGGGTTCCAGCTCTAACCAGGAAAATATAAGATGTGCTATATCACCATTGTTTCTTAGAGCTGAATAGTACTCCATGGTATACATATACCACGTTTTATTAATCCATTCTTGGATTGATGGGCACTTGGGCTGTTTCCACAGCCTTGCAATTATGAATTGTGCTGCTATAAACATTCGAGTGCAGGGGACACAATGTATTTTTAAAAGTAGGTTTTGAAGAGAATTTTATAATAGGTAACTCCACTGATAAAGTAAGGCCAATCTATCAGTTAATGAATAAATACTCTAATCATTTATATAATTTTCATTACTTTTGTGCCCCCTCTCATTCAAGAGTGTTCTGGTTTGAATGATACATTATTTAGTCACCTTAACTATGCAGGGGTTATAAAGGGAGCAGGTAAAAATTACTTTTGTTATTCTTATCCCCACATCTGTCTCAAGGTCAAGATTGAGTTCAAGATCAGAAAGACTGAAAATTGGAGAGGGATCATTTCTTTGGAGAGGGTGGTTTATGTGCCATACTTGCAAGAGAACCACCTAAAAATCTTGACAAGGGTCCCCTGTCCTAGCCTAGTACAGTTTGAAAAATCTACAGGGTAAAGATCACAGTTGGTGATGTCTTTCAGCTGGCTTTAAAAAGGGTGTGAGGATCCGGAATATGTATATAAAGAATTCTAACAACTGAACAATCAAAGCACAAATAATCCAATTTAGACAATGGGCAAAGGATTTGAATAAACTTTCTCTAAAGAAGACATATAAGTGACTAATAAGTATGTGAAAAGTTGTTCAACCTCATTAGTCATTAGGGAAATATATATCAAAGCCTCAATGAAATACAACTTCATGCCCTGTAGGATGAGAAAAATAACAAAGAAAGACAATAGCAAGCATTGGACAGGACAGGAAGAAATTAGAACCCTCATACATTGCTGATGGAATTGTAAAATGGTGCAGCCACTTTGTTTTCCACTTTGGAAAACAGTTTGGCAGTTCCTCAAAAAGTTAAACATAGAGTCACCATATGACCAGGCAATTCTACTCCTATGTGTACACCCAAGAAAAATGAAAACATATGTCCATACAAAAACTTGCACATGAACGTTCATAGCAGCATTATTCATAATAGCCAACAAATGGAAACAACCCACATGTCCCTCAACTGATGAGTGGATAAACAAAATGTGGTATATCCAAACAATGCAATATTTTCAGGCATAAAAAGGAATGAAGTTCTGATGCATGCTACAACATGGATGGACTTTAAAAACATAATGCTAAGTTAAAGGAGTCAGACACAAAAGAGCACATATTGAATAATTCCATTTATATGAAATGTCCAGAATGAGAAAATTTATAGAAACAGAAAGTAAATCATAATTGTGTATATCTATACCCTTTTCTTCATCGTGCCTACTGATAAAGAAAAACAACCCCATAATAGAGCTTCACACTACTCAAATGGTCAGTTAGAGAAAAAGTTAAAATCTTGGCAAAATGTCAGCTCTTTAAGTTTTTTGCTGGACACTGTGTTCCATTTTGATACGTGTGCTATTAACATCTTTTTATGGAAGCCAGCCTTTTGCATTTGCTCACTTACAATCATGCTTCCCTTTCCCTGTGGAATAATGTGAAATCCTTTCCTCTCACCTCAGTTTTATGAACTTTCTAATTTTCTAGGCTGAATATCAGAAAATCTGCCTCCCCTGAGTATCACAAGACAATTATCAGCCAGGGTCTTAAGTTGTATCTGTGTTGAAAGAAAGCCTGTCACGGAAAAAAAAATGTCAAAGAATGACTGTCATATCAACTCTGTTGTTTTTTTTCCCAAAATTCATAACCTTGGTCTAATCATGAGAAAACTTAGACAAACCAAGTTGAGAAACATTCTATAAATTATCTGATACTCTTCAAGAGTGTCAAGGTCAAAAAAAAAACAAAACAAGGAAAGACTGAGAAATGGTCACATATTGGAGGAGACTAAGGAGACATGACAAATGATGTGATATGGTGTCCTGGATTGGATCCTGGAACAGGAAAAATAATAGAGTAGAAAAATTGGAATAAACTGAGGTTAGTTGTATAATTATTAATAATAGCATTGTACCAATGTCAATTTTTTTATTTTTGAGAAATGTACTGTACCATAGTATGTGAGATGTTAACATTAAGAAAGGTAATAATTTGACAAATTAAAATAACTAAAGTGTGGAGGTCACCAGCTTCTAGCTGGTGAACAGTCCCCTTCTTCCTTAGTTCTCAGTAAATGACAAGCTCTGACATTAAAATTCTAACTTCCACACTACCTCTTTGACCTTACCTCATGCCATCTTTCCTTTGATCAATTCCACCCTAGGCATGCCGGCCTTCTTGTAGTTCCTAGGACATGTGTGGCACCTGGCCCCCCTGCAAATCCTTGTGCTCATTGCTTTCCTTTTCTGGTAACCTTCCCCCTCTGAACACCACCCCCCCACCATGCCTCTTTGTAAGGCTGGCTTCTGTCTTTCAAATCTCAGCTTAGTGTCACCTTCTCAGAGAGGCCTTGTTTGATTGCTTCCCCTATTAATCTCTGTCACAGCACTTTATGTATTTTTCTTCATTGCCCTAATCAAATCTACAATTTAGTGATTTATTTGCAATTCCCTCCCCCACCCAATAGAATGTTTGCTCCATGTCTGTCTTGTTCTCTACAATATGCCCTGTGCCTAGCACAACACCTTGCCTGTTGCCATAGACTGAATATATGTGTTCCCCCAAATCCATATGTTGAAGTCCTTACCCCCAATGTGATGGTATTAGGAGGTGGGGCCCTTGGCAGTTGATGAGGTCATAAGAATTGAGCACTCATGAGTAGGATTAGTGCCCTTATGAAAGAAGCTCCAGAGAACTCTTTTGCCTGTTTTTGTCTTGTGAGGCTATCTGTGAACCAGTAAGCAGGCTTTCACCAGGTACCAAATCTGCTAGTGCTGTGATCTTGAACTTTCCAGCATCCAGAACCATTAGAAATAAATTTATGTTGTTTATAAACCACCCAGTCTGGTATTCTGTTATAGCATCCTAAATGGACTAAGACAGCTATAATAGTTGCTCAATAAATATTTGTTCAATGAATGCCAAGCGACAATTTTCCATGAGTTAAAAACATGCCGTCCTCCCTCAAATATATAGTAAGCATGTGTTGCATATTTATTTAGCTCATTTAATGAAGGAACCAGCAAGATAATGAAGCTGGTCCAAGGAGAATTCAAGGAATGGAGGTTTATGCAGAGTTAGAGAAGGCAAGCTGAAATAAATTAGCAAAATTAAAGGCAAATCTGGTTAATGTCTTACAGGTCAATACACTTTAATCTTCGGGATTGTCTTTCCTACTGACTAGGAATAATTTGCATCTCTAACAGACAAAAACCTACAAATTAATAGGCAACTTCATAGAATCTGGACTCTAATAATGATAGTTTATAAGTCAAACTAAGGTACATTCTCCAGAGGAATCACACTTGAATGGATCCATTAGACAATGCCCCAGCATGGCAGTGAAAGGACATGCAATTATCTTTTTACCTTAATTCTTTTAGACATGTTAAAAAATAGAATGCAGCTGGGCGCGGTGGCTCACGCCTGTAATCCTAGCACTCTGGGAGGCTGAGGCGGGCGGATTGCTCGAGGTCAGGAGTTCGAAACCAGCCTGAGCAAGAGCGAGACCCTGTCTCTACTATAAATAGAAAGAAATTAATTGGCCAACTAATATATATATAAAATTAGCCGGGCATGGTGGCGCAAGCCTGTAGTCCTAGCTACTCGGGAGGCTGAGGCAGCAGGATTGCTTGAGCCCAGGAGTTTGAGGTTGCTGTGAGCTAAGCTGACGCCATGGCACTCACTCTAGCCTGGACAACAAGCGAGACTCTGTCTCAAAAAAAAAAAAAAAAAAAAAAAAAAATAGAATGCATGAACAGGTACTCCAATTGAAGGTTGGGGTGGGGATGCCCAGTCGTTTGGGGAGCAAGGCACTGGGCATCTGCATCGTCACATCTTCCCCGAAAGCCATCATCATTTGATTCAGCGTCCATTCTTTGAGAGTCAGCTAATGTTTCACCTTCTCTATGAAGTCTGTCTAGATTTTTCTCTCACTCCCTACCTGGTGAACTGAAGGTATCATCCTTGTTATCAAGATGTTGATTGTTATTGAGGCCATAGATTTTTTTCTATGACTTGTGTACCCCTGGTTTAAGCCAAGACACCCTATTATTCTCATCTCCCTTTGTTTCCCAGGCCATATTTTTGTTTGGTGGATATACATGAGACCCCATCTGGGGATTCCCAGACACAATTGAGGTGGGATGGGAAGGAGAATTTGCAGGTGGGAGCCCAGTTCTTGCAATCAGCAGGTGAGCGCTAGGGGTCAGGATGATGCAAACAGAAACGGAAAGATGATCTCATTTGTATTCCAGCTAGTGAGATCAGCTGCACGCTGCTTAGACAATTACCAGAGCTGCCGGCTCTCTCAATCCCATGAGATGCAACTCTGTAAAACAGGTCCAGAGGCCAGCCTCCTATGTATTTCTCTCTCTAGTTTGAGAACCTACTTTGTACAGGAGGATAGCTATCTTTGGGACCACAGCTGTGAGCATTGAACTGGGGACTATGTTCAGAGGATAGCATTTCCAAAGCAAATAATGACTTAACCCAAGCTGAAAACAGTCCCCTTAGTACACTAGAAGGGGCCTTTTGGCAAGTGGCATTTTGCCAGAAAATTAACTCAGAACAAATCCCTAACAGCACAGAGATGCTGGAGGGGAATTTTGGAATCAGTCGGCATGGGAGGACTGTGCAACCACTTACAGGAATTGCCTCACTCACATTTTCATCTTGGTTCTCCGCAGAGCCTCGGCTGCTTCAAAACAGCTTGCAGGAATCAGAGACAGTTACATCAGCGAGAGACCTTGGACAATTTCGACTCCATCTCTTTCATTGTACATGTGAGGAATCTTACAAAGAATTAAAGGATTTGCCCAAAGCCACACAGTGGAGAACTGTGAGTAGAACCCATCTCTCTCGTTTCCTAGTTCAGGTGTTTCTAACCCCCGTACCTTATAAACGAGCTAAGGAAAAGGTGTGGCACCCACTGGATTCGCTTTCTGGCTGACATGTCTCTATTCCTGGTGCAGAGCTCCGGCCTCAATCAGCAAACGGGAGAAGAGATCGATGGGGCCCTAGTGTATGGGAGCAGCATGTGACAGTGTGACAAGATGTGTTAGCACAGGCACAGTTTAAAGCAATGCCATGGCAACTGGCATTCACTCTGGCCCCAGATAGCACCATGAACTACAGGGTGTTATTGAAAATGGCTTCTCACCTAGCGAGTGGAGAGTTCCAGCTTCTCTTGCCCCTGCAGTGATTTGAAAATATACCAAGCACTGAATGCACCAACAGGACTAGTTCAGCTTCTTTTTTTTTTTTTTTTTTTGAGACAGAGTCTCGCTTTGTTGCCAAGGCTAGAGTGAGTGCCATGGCGTCAGCCTAGCTCACAGCAACCTCAAACTCCTGGGCTCAAGCGATCCTCCTGCCTCAGCCTCCCAAGTAGCTGGGACTACAGGCATGCAGCACCATGCCTGGCTAATTTTTTCTATATATATTAGTTGGCCAATTAATTTCTTTCTATGTATAGTAGAGACAGGATCTCGCTCTTACTCAGGCTGGTTTTGAACTCCTGACTTCGAGCAATCCGCCTGCCTCGGCCTCCCAGAGTGCTAGGATTACAGGCGTGAGCCACCGCGCCCAGCCTAGTTCAGCTTCTTTACCAAGGGGTGGTGTGTGTGGAGGGGTGTGTTTCAGCATAACTCACAGGAGAAATAAACTCAGTAGCCTTGGGAATCCCCAAGAAATACTCTATCTGCAAAGCATGGTTTCACTTCCTTTTAGAGTAATGTGTTGTTTCGAAGTATCTTCTTTGAGCACTAGTGTTCCAAAGAGGTGTCCTAGGTGTGAGGGCCAGTAACGGGGAAGGGTACTACCAATTGTTTTTCTTATATATTGCAGGTTCTGCTGCTACCAAAAAAAAAAAAAAAATCTTAAACCATGGTAGTATACCAGGCAAATGTCTGGAATGAGTTAAGCTTCATCAGTAGGATTGAATATTAGGTGATTGTACTGAAATGCTGAAGCCTCCTTGATTTTAACTTTAATGCTCATGTAATCTTTCCTGAAACAGAGATCATTTGTTGTTACCCAATATGTGCTTTCTCTCTCTCTCTCTCTCTCTCTCTTTTTTTGAGTTTCTAATTCTTGAACTCAAGTGATTCTCCCGCCTCGGCCTCCCAGAGTGCTAAGATTATAGGCATGAGCCATCTTGCCAGGATTTTTGAGTTTCTAACTGTGCACATTGGACTAAAGACTTCCAACTTCCCAGATAAGTAGATTTGACCAGATGCCCAAGTCCTTTTGTTTTTGAGACAGAATCTCACTTTGTTGTCTGGACTAGAGTGCCATGGCATCAGCCTAGCTCACAGCAACCTCAAACTCCTGGGCTCAAGCGATCCTTCTGCTTCAGCCTCCTGAGTAGCTAAGACTACAAGTGCATGCCACCACGCCTGGCTAATTTTTCTATTTTTAGTAGAGATAGGATCTCGCTCTTGCTCAGGCCAGTCTCGAGCTCCTGAACTCAGGTGATCCTACTGCCCCGGCCTCCCAGAGTGCTAGGATTACAGGTGTGAGCCACCTTTCCCAGCCAGATGCCCAAGGTCTGATCATTGCACTATGAAAAAAAGTGTAGCCTTCTGGGGTGTGCCTTGTCCTTGAGCCGTCTGCTCTTCCCTTGGGCTGGCTTGCAATTGTCATGGTGGCAGGTTATCTTGGGCCACAAGGATGAGAACACCACCCCAGGAATGGCAGAACAATAAGACATTACTTTTATGATAATTTAAAAATATTGTTACTTATTTTATCACTACTAAAAAAAAAAGAAAGTGGGAGGTATCCAATATGTTAAAAAAAGAAGCCTAGTTCTAAGCAAAGTTCTTGAAGCAGAGTTGCACTATCAGCCCTCTATTTTTAAAAAAATTTCTGTGTTAGCAGCTGAACTTATATCCTAATAGCTCCACCAAAATTGCCATAAATCATGCTAAAGGTATTATTTAGCATGCTTTGGGTTGCAGGTAACAATCAACAAGCCTTGCTGAAAGTAGCCTAAAAGCATAGGAGTTTAAAAAACGATTTCATTTTACAAGAAATCCAGAGGTGTTCCCAGAGACGGTTGTTGTTAGGTTGTTATGTTAATTTCCTGTTGCTGCCATGACAAATTACCATGAACTTGGCTTAAAATAACACAATTTCATTCTCTTATAGTTCTGGAGGCCAGAAGTCCAAAATCAATTTCACCAGCCCTAAGGCAGTTGGCAGGGCTGTTTTTTTCTGGAAGCTCTCAGGAAGAATCTGTTGTCTTGCTTGCCTTTCGTAGCTTCTGGGGGCTGTCTGCATTCCTTGGCTCGTGACTCCTTCCTCAAGCTCTTGCTTCCTTCATCATCTCTCCTGCTTCTGCAGTCAGATCTCCCTCTGCATCCCTCTTATAAAGACGCTTCTGGCTACAGTTATGGTCCACCCAGATAATTCAGGATAATCTCATTATCTGAAGATCCTTAACTTTATCACATCTGTAAAGTAAGATTTGTAGGTTCCAGGGCTTAGGACATAGATATCAGCCTACTGAAGTGGTTAAGAAATTTTCATTTCTTAACTACCTCTGCCACGCTCAATGTTTTGGTGCCGTCTCCCTTCATGGTTTTAAAATCACTTTGGAGCTCTAAGCAGCCCATCCTCACCAGGCCATGTCCAGAGCAAGAAGGATGGGGTGTTCCTATCCTGTGTTTTCCAGTTATTAAGAAGGATGTACATTGCAAAATTTCCAGCAAAAGCCACAACAGACTCCATTAGGCAAGACTGGGTCACCTTCCTGTGCTCTGGCTACAAACTAGCCTGAGAATCTGTGTGTCTGGCATCTCTAAGCTCTGCGGCAGGATGTTGGTACTGCTGCCAGGAGGTTAAATGACTGCTAGGGAGGCAGCAGCTCAGACTTGAGGGTCCTATAGGGGATTCCACAGGCATAGGTACCACCAAAGCACCCTTGTCTCTAGCAGCCATAAAAAAGCACGTGCATTGAGGAGATTTGGGGGCAAGGGTAGTGGCGGTGTGCTAATGGGTGATTTAAAAAAAACACCCTTTTGATTGGAGATCTAGAATTTGAGCTAGGCCATGAACACACCCTCATCTCCTAGTACTTCCGGAGTACTTCTGTGTTATGGGTTGAATTATGTTCACTCTCAAAATTCATATGTTGGCCAGGCATGGTGGCTCACGCCTGTAATCCTAGCACTCTGAGAGGCCGAGGCGGGCGGATTGCTTGAGCTCAGGAGTTCGAAACCAGCCTGAGCAAGAGCGAGACACCGTCTCTACTATAAATAGAGAGAAATTAATTGGCCAACTGATATATATATAAAAAATTAGCCGGGCATGGTGCCGCATGCCTGTAGTCCCAGCTACTCGGGAGGCTGAGGCAGGAGGATTGCTTGAGCCCAGGAGTTTGAGGTTGCTGTGAGCTAGGCTGACGCCATAGCACTCACTCTAGCCTGGGCAAGAAAGCAAGACTCTGTCTCAAAAAAAAAAAAAAAAAAAATTCATATGTTGAAGTCCTAAACCCCAATACCTCAGAATGCAATCTTATTTAGAGATAGGATCTTTGCAGAGGTAATCAGGGTAAAAAGCAGTCAATAGGGTTGGCCTTCATCCAATAGGATTGGTGTCCTTATGAGAAGGGGAAATTCAGAGACGGGCATGTACACAGGGAGAATGCCATGTGACCATGAAGATGGCTGTCTACAAGCCAAGGTGAGAGGTCAGAAGGAACCAACACACCTGACATCTTAATTTTGCACTTGCAGCCTGTGTAACTGTGAAACAATAAGTTTCTGTTGTTTAGGCCACCCAGTTTGCAGTACTTTGTTAGCATGGTCCTAGCAAATGTAAACACCCTGACTTTCTTACTTTCCTTGCTCCCTCCTAAGGTGTATACCAGCTGCATGCCCTTCCCCAGTGGGCACCCAGATCTCCCTGAGCTGGGCCATCCCTGCTTAACCCTTGTGTTTCCTGATCTCCAGGTGGTCCCCTTCTTAGTATTTCAGAAACTCTTTAGATGGTACCTCTTCCTTCAAAACACATTGCTTCCCCAAAGCGTCCTGGATTCCACAGACAAAATGTGCTTGCCCTTGTTCTGTCTTGGCAAGAAACTCCCACAGTTATTAAATTCACTCCCTACAACATTACATGTGATTTTAAAAGTCATTCATGTACATACAGTGTTTTTATTCATCTGCCATATGTTCTATATAAATAGTCATGTTTATTTACAAAGGAGATAGCAGGAAAGATGTTTAATATTTGTGTGGTGTGTGTGTATTGGTCTTTGTGTGTGTGCAAAGCACCAAACATATTGCCCAACAATTTTCGTTATGAAACACATGCTCTTTCAGGATAATATGTGACGATCAAGTTGTCCTTTTATTTATTCCACTGACATTTGAATCACTTTCTCTGTGTCAGATGACTCTACCAAGGGCTGGAGTTACAGATATGAATGAAAAAAAGGTCCCTGGTGTCCTGGCTCATTGTGAGAGAAACAGACAACAGAAGTGAAGAAATAGCGTAGCTGTGACAGAGACATGAGACAGTCGCTCACCGTCGGTGCAGCTGGGCTGTCAGGCTTCAGGAAGTAGGGAAGCAGCAAATGAATACCAGGATCCAGGACTGGCTGATTGATCCTCTCTCTTTTGCACATTTCACAGTTTCTTCCCTCTGTGCATTCTCTCTCTTTCCAAGGAGAAACATGACCAAAGGAGGCAACCCCAGAATCAAGGGACTCCCCTAGAGTCGGCTGTGCCTCTGGAGTGGGGTGGGGCCATACTGTCATATGATGCCGCAGCAAAGGTTAGGAGGCTGTACGTGCAGGAGGCACCTGCAAGTGGCTCTCAGAGATGATGAAAGGGAAGAGGAAGTGGGGGCAGGCAGAGGCGTGGTTGTCATTTGAGTCACTTATGTTAACTGTCTGTGCCCACTTCCAGGAAGTTCATTCCCCTTCTTTGACTGGGAAAGTGAGCAAAAATCATGCTGGCTTCAGAGGAGACAGAGTCTCCTGTTGCTGTCCCAAGGGAGCACTGGGGCAGGTGTGGACACGCGGGGCTGGCACAAGGCCAGATCCTGCTGTTTTTTTGGATCCAGGAGGGAAAGTTTCTGCACAGAAATAAACAGAGACTGGAGATGTGTGTGGGATTTTCTCCTATCCTGAGCATGTCTCTGCCTTAGTCCTGGTGCTCACTTCGGGAAGGAGGTTAGGGTTCCATTGTCTCTCCCAGATCACTGTTACTCCTGGAAACTCACTTAAAGTTTCATTGCCATAACCAGTTACAGGGCAAATGCTTTTCGTAGGAATTCGTCTTTCTGGGACTGACATTTCAGATGGCAAATCCCTGAAGCTTTTGGAAAGCTGAGCTTGGGAAGGTTAGAGATGTGGAAATCAAGATACTACCTTAGCTGTTATTACTGTGTTTCCCTGAAAATAAGACAGGGTCTTATATTTATTTTTCCTCAAGAAGACACCCTAGGGCTTATTTTCAGGGGATGTGTTATTTTCCCTTCAAAGCCTCAGCTTACAGCATGCACAGGATGGCCGGGACCTGACAGGGAGCCGACCTTGTTGGTGGGGCTGCCTGCACCTTTCCGGTCACCTCTGGGATAGTAGCTGTCACGATGGAGCAGATGAGAAGGGCTGCTCCTCTTCTTTACTGCTTTGCTACGAGATGCATGGGTTGTGCAGATACGCTGCGTAGCCATGCCCATCACTAGGTCTTATTTTCCGGGTAGGGCTTATATTGTGCAAATGCTTAGACATCTTGCTAGGGCTTATTTTATGGGTAGGTCTTATTTTCGGGGGAAACACGGTAGCTGGCATTTCTCCCAAAAGCTAACACATATTTCACTTTTAATTCAAATAAGCAACTATGTTGGTAAGAGTATTTGGGTACTAGATGAGAAAGTTCATCTTGTTTTAATACGAAAACACTGCCCTTTTCTCTGCCCATTCAAGAGCACCTTAGGCCACCCTAGGCATGAGGTCGGCCTCTCCAGGAAGGATTCGCATGGGTCACTCTCTCCAGGGAGGGAAGGGGAAGCCATGTGTTTTGAAAAATTGGGTTCTCCCTGGCCCAGGAGAAAGTGGATCACAGGGAGACTTGCTGCTTCCTTTGCCCTTGTTTGGATTTTCTAGTTTTAAAGGGTGATGGAGGTGTTTCCTGCTGGACCATTAAAGGCAGTTTTGAGAAGAGTAAAGAAAGTACATAAAGAAAGAATAAAGAAAATAGGATTTCTGGGGAGAAAATAGAAATAAAGAAAATAGGATTTCTGGGGATTCTGAGGAGGAAAGTTAGAGTTAGTGGCAAGAGGGGCCACATGAGGACCCCTCGGGAGGACTATATGGAAGGATTTCCTTGCGTTCCAGTCCTGCCAACCTTCCCATGTATCTGGTGCAATTTTCACTCTACATTCCAGTTATCTTTATTTTCTATAACAACTTAATTCTGAGTCCCTAACCCACTGGGCTTCACACTCAATACACTGTCCCTTCTACAGGCATTTATCCAGAGTTTCAGTCTGCACCTGGAGGGCTTGAGAACACCAAGGCACCATGGTAGTGGCAGCGACCAAGGCCCATCTGATCTCTAGTCATGTCCACGTAGGTGCCTGCCAAGGCGGTCTCCCAACATGCAAGTCAAGAGGCTGCTTCTTCAAGTCACATGGCCTTTCCTGGGCGATTCCACGCCATTCTTGAGGGTATAGGAATATCTGTGAGGTGGCCACTTCTTCTATGCAGCAATCACGGCACAAATTCCCAGTCTCCAGGCCTCAGTGACATCTGCCCTTTTGCCTGTCTCTCTTTTTTTCTGATGTGGGAAAGTCCTCCTGTTCCCCAATCCTACTTCTAAACACGGGGCTATGTCTCGTTCCTCTAGTACCACTACGGGCTTTAGGGTTTTGGGAGCCACTGTCAGGAAGAAGTCTGTCTGACTGTCTGTTAGTGTTCTTTAGCTTTCCCTCCTCCTACATCCCTTCCAAATGGCAATGGCCACCAAATGGCCTTTCTGCTAGAAATGAGCAATAAGCAAAATAGAAAAATACATAGAAAACATGAGTTAAGAATTTAATATATTATTCTGTACAGACATAAGGGGAAACCTCATGTCGTCTGTCCAGAACTAAACCAGTTGGAACCTCTGGAATCAGAATCATCTGTGTGCTTGCTAAAAACACAGGTTCTTGCACCCTACCCGAAGCCTACTGCATCAGAATCTTTCCAGGCAATCCTTACGATTAAGAGTGGCTCAGTCCCAGCCTTGGCTAAACTGTCTACTGTGATTACTACTGATTCGTGCTTGTTCTCAAGCTGGTTCAGAGCAATTTAAATATGCATTCACATCATGCAGAGGTCTTGTTAAGTGGGGTGGTGGGACCTGAGATTCTGCATGTCTGATAACACTCAGGTGACGTTGCTGTTGCTGGTTGGAGGACCACACCTTGGGTGGCAAATGCTAGAGAGTCTGTTTTGATTTCTTGTGGCTACTGGTGAGGCCATCTTGAGACTTCTCAAGTCCCTGGTGCCAGTGGTTTGCTTGCACTGGGATTGGAGATTGCTGCATCCTTCTGGCTACTGTGCTGTGGTTTTTTTTTTTTTTTACTTCATCATATTATGGGGGTACAGATTTTAAGGTTTCAATAAATGCCCCTTCCCCCCTCCCCCCACAAGTCTGAGTCTCCAGCATAACCATCCCCCAGATGGTTACTGTGCTGTGTTTTTTCCTTTTTTTGTAGACAGAGTCTCACTTTGTTGCCCGGGCTAGAGTGCCGTGGTGTCAGCTTAGCTCACAGCAACCTCAAACTCCTGGGCTCAAGCAATCCTTCTGCCTCAGCCTGCCGAGTACCTCAGCCTTCCCAGTAGCTGGGACTACAGGCATGTGCCACCATGCCCAGCTAATTTTTTTCTATATATTTTTAGTTGGCTAATTAATTTCTTTCTATTTTTTTAGTAGAGATGGGGTCTCACTCTTGCTCAGACTGGTTTCGAACTCCTGACCTTGATCGGTCCTCCCGCCTAGGCCTACCAGAGTGCTAGGATTGCGGGCATGAGCTACCACACCCAGCCTACTGTGCTGTGTTGACTGGACTCTACCTAGTGGTCCTCCAGACTCACCCTGCCTTCCTGCTTCCCCCTTCCCTCCCTTTACTATGCTACCCCTACTCTGCCTCAGGGGCAGCTCTAGTGCCATGGCCTGCTCTTCCGTATTCTGTGGGTCTACTCTGACTGTAGATAAATAATTGAATATCTCTAGAGAATCTTTAAATTTGCTAGTATGATAAAGTCCTTTTTCCTCCTAGAGGAAAAAGGGAAGTGAGACTTGAAACGAGAAAATAAAAGTGAATCAGGCTGGGCGCGGTGGCTCATGCCTGTAATCCTAGCACTCTGGGAGGCCCAGGCGGGTGGATTGCTCGAGCTCAGGAGTTCGAAACCAGCCTGAGCAAGAGCGAGACCCCGTCTCTACTATAAATAGAAAGAAATTAATTGGCCAACTAATATATATAGAAAAAATTAGCCGGGCATGGTGGCACATGCCTGTAGTCCCAGCTACTCGGGAGGCTGAGACAGAAGGATTGCTTGAGCCCAGGAGTTTGAGGTTGCTGTGAGCTAGGCTGACACCACAGCACTCACTCTAGCCTGGGCAACAAAGTGAGACTCTGTCTCAAAAAAAATAAAAAATAAAAAATAAATAAGGCTGGGCGCGGGAACTCACACCTGTAATCCTAGCACTCTGGGAGGTCGAGGAGGCGGATTGCTCGAGGTCAGGAGTTCGTAACCAGCCTGAGCAAGAGTGAGACCCCGTCTCTACTATAAAATAGAAAGAAATTAATTGGCCAACTAATATATATAGAAAAAATTAGCCGGGCATGGTGGCGCATGCCTGTAGTCCCAGCTACTTGGGAGGCTGAGGCAGAAAGATTGCTTGAGCCCAGGAGTTTGAGGTTGCTGTGAGCTAGGCTGACGCCACGGCACTCACTCTAGCCTGGACAACAAAGTGAGACTCTGTCTCAAAAAAAAAAAAAAAAAAAAGTGAGTCCGTTCTTTTTTCTCTTTAGGTCCCCCATCAGTGGGTGGAGCCAGGCTAATAGAATGGAATGGAAGACACTACAACTTCTTACACTGTCCTTGACTTTGAAAGTAGAACCGAGCCTATGGGAACTGAACTTGTGGGAACACCTTTCTACAGGTGGAGGGTAACAGGGGACCCCATACTTGCTTGAATGGCTTGTGTTTATCCCTCAGGTCCTTGGGGAGATGTGGGTGGGGGAAGAGTTATCGAATATAAGAAGTGTTAAGATTATTTTCTCCAGCCACAGAGAACTTCTGATGTTCAAGCTAGCGTGGATTTAATCCCTGTTAGTTAATAATAAGAAAGCAGGTCTGAAGCAGAGGTCTGGGGAAAGACCGACCTCTGGTGCTCTTCACATGTGCAGAATCATTGGTCACATTGAAAGATCTGATGGTTGGAGTGAAGCCAGCATTGGTTAGTGGACTGCAGTGACAATGGATCCACCAAAAGACCCCTGATTGTACGGTTGCTGATGTGACTCTGGGCCAGAGTAAGATCTTCTAGGCCTGGGAAGGTAACCACAGATGTCACTGGCACTGAAGCCAGATAAACAAAGCCAGCACCTTTTAGAGCAGTGGCACCCAAAGTAGCAGCTGCAGGAAGCTCCATTAGCATCACCTGGGGAGATTTGATAGCAATGATTCCAGCACCCACCCTAGACGTCTGATTTAGCAGGGCCCAATGAGCTATGTTTTTAAAGGTATTCTATGTGCAATTTAAAAATACTCAATGGCAATTTTTGACTTTTTTTTTTTTTTTTTTTTGAGACAGAGTCTCACTTTGTTGCCCAGGCTAGAGTGAGTGCCATGGCGTCAGCCTAGCTCACAGCAACCTCAAACTCCTGGGCTCAGGCGATCCTCCTGTCTCAGCCTCCCAAGTAGCTGGGACTACAGGCATGCGCCACCATGTCCGGCTAATTTTTTGTATATATATTTTTAGTTGTCCAATTAATTTCTTTTCTATTTTTAGTAGAGACGGGGTCTTGCTCAGGCTGGTTTTGAACTCCTGACCTCGAGCAATCCACCCGCCTCGGCCTCCCAGAGTGCTAGGATTACAGGCGTGAGCCACCGCGCCCGGCGCAATTTTTGACTTTGCCAGGTTTTGGAAGCAATGCCTTAGCATAATGATTTGCCAAAATTTTAGCAGAAAAATTCATTCACTAGGTAAATACTTATTGCACAATTACTGTATACCATATATTATTCTAAGCCCTGGGCAAACAGTGGTGAATAAGGCTGGCAAGGTCTTCATAGAACTATAAAACAGATAACAATGAAGTGTGACTTTTTCAAGAATGTTAAAGATTCATTGCTTGGCAGAAAATGCTATTTTTTGCTGAACCCCTGAAGCACTACCGTCAGTTTCTGTGGTGCACAGTTTGAAAAGCACGTTCTTGGAGGTCTTGGAAGCAGCTTGAAGCAATAAAACTAGCACAGGTTTTTCTGTTTCCTCATTGATAAGGTGGGGACAATGGTATCTATCTCATCACATTGTAAGTAACAAAAAAACCTAAACATATAAATCATGCAGTACAGTGCTTGGTGTGCAGCTGGCCCTTGTTGCATTTTTGTTCCCTTTCTTTCTCTTTGCTTGGGAGTAGGTTACTCCTCTTTGACATGGGGCACGTTGGAGGAGAAAACAAGAACATAACTAGAAGTGTGTTGCAGGAGGGCCCTGAGGCTCAGGTGGCATATGAGGGGCACAAAATGCAGAAGGCAAGGAAAGGCCCTACCACTGCCATAGCAATAGGCAGCCACAGATGGAAAAGGGTGCAGCTGGTCTGGCAGCTCCTCAAAAAGTTTAACATAGGGTCACCATATGACTCAGCAGTTGTACTCCTATGTATATACCCAAGAGGACTGAAAACACGTGTTGACACAAAAACCTATAGACACAAGCTCACAGCAACATTATTAATTAATGTCCAAAAAGCAGAAACAACATAAATCTCTACCAAATGATGAATGAATAAACACAATATGATATATCTGTACAGTGGAATATTATTCAGTCATAAAAAGCAGTGAAGTCCTGGTACATGCCACAGCATGGATGAACCTTCAAAACATTACGCTAAGAAACAAGCCAGACACAAAAGACCATATTATGTGATTCCATTTATACAGAATTTGTCCAGAATAAGAAAATCTAGAGACATAGAAGTTAGACATAGAAATAGGTGTCCAGGGGCAGGGGGAAGGAGGAAATGGAAATGGCTGTTAATGGGCAGGAAAATTCTTTTTGAGGTGATGAAAATATTCTGAAATTAAATAGTGGTGATAGCTGTACAACTTTGTGAATATACTAAAAGCCACTAAATCATACACTTTAAAAGGGTGAATTTTATGGCATGCAGATTATATCTTAATTTTAAAAAAGAAAGTAAAGAAGCAATCACAGGGAATGAAGCCAGCTCATGCTCTATGGATCAGAACTAAGGACATGCTCAGAGCCTGTCACACCTCGGTTGGAACCCTCAGGAGATGGCAGGAAGGACATCCAGTACAGTAGGGTTCAGATGACAAACGTGGTTGGGCCCAAGACTCTGCCTTTCTTTGCTGCAGCTTGCAGAATTTACCAATGCCTTGGTAAAGCCGGATCTGCAATGAATAAAACTATGCCTGTTATGCTTATAATCATTATCATATCCAGGTCTATACAAATTATTTGCATATGATTATATTTCAACCCTAGTGATGGTTTGGTAAATTTGAAATAGTTCATTTCTTTTGTTGTTTTTCCAAGAGTCAGTTCTAGAAGCTCCATTTCAGCTGTTAGAAATGCAGCTCCAGGTCCTTGTGCAGCGTGGGTTGCTGGGCTTGGGAACTAGACATGCTCCGGACGTTACCCCGGACAACAAGCACAAAGGCAGAGCTTTAGTTTGGGCAGAGCTCTGTGAATAAGTTTTCTAGGCTCCTGTTGGGTGGGTGAGAAAAGTATTTTCAGGAGAAGCAACTTGAAATTTATATGCTGTGTGAAAATGTGTTATGGGGACAGAAGGTGTTTTTAAGCATGAAAAGTTTGGATCATTGATGAAAATAAAGACCTGCCAGTGGATTGCAGTTCCACTTTCAGCCTCATCACTGCCTTCAGGTTTTCTCCTGCGAATGGTTCTGACAATGTGCCATTTTACAGAATGTGTCGCTTGCTACCGAGCTGTCGCATATGCTCTGCTGCACATTTGGGATTACTGCATCAGCTTTCTAAAACTGATTGAAAAAAAAAATCTTTTGAAGTTTGCCTTTAGCGTTTTGCAAGGAGGTTGCTCACCAGCTGTTTGTTTATACTCTCTCGTGATTGTTTTTGCACATTATCGATGAGTAGCATGCAATTACATCATTATAATGGCAAGTAGTAAACTGAATTCCCTGTAGGGTGTTTCTCGGGGAATAGATGTGCTGCCTCTAGTCCTAGCGCTTTGAAGAAACTGCCTAGTTATAATGTGGTGGTTCCAGAGAGATGTGAGTCCTGTGGTCAGTTGCCAATGCCTAGCCCTAGGGCTTCTAGCAGCTCTTGGCAGGCTATTAGCCAGAAAATCCCAAAGGTTCCTGGGACTCTGAGACTAAGGTTTGCTAAGAGCACCTACTTGAACTTCTTGATATTTATGACCCAAATCACTCATGACAACCTCCCTTCTGCTGGAATTGATACTGAATTAAAACAATCCCCACGATCTGGATATACTTAGAACCTCATTTGTCCACTCATGTTTTAAATGACAACTTTATTTATGAGATATAATTATATATATTTATTTATAAGATATATTATGAGATATAATTGACATATGATAAAGTCACTCTTTTAAAGTACAGACGTACCTCATTTCATTGTACTTTAAAGATATTGTGTTTTTTACAAATTGAAGGTTTGTGATAGCAGACCTTGAAGCAAGTCTATTGGTTCCATTTTTCCAACATGTGCTCACTTCATGTCTCTTTGTTACATTTTGCTAATTCTTGTAATATTTCAAATTTTTTCATTATTATTATATCAGTTATAGTGATCTATGATCAGTGATCCTTGATGTTACTATTGTCATTGTTTTGGGGTGTCACAAGCCATGCCCGTACAAGCAAGCAAACTTAATCAATAAATGTGTGTGTTCTCACTGCTCCACTGACTGGCTGTTCCCCATCTCTCCTCCTTTCCTTGGGTCTCCCTATTGCCTGAGACACAACAATATTCAAATTAGGCCAATTCGTAATCCTGCAATGTCCTCTAATTATTCAATGAAAGGAAGAGTCACATGTCTCTCACTTTAATTCAAAATCTAGAAATGATTAAGTTTAGTGAGAAAGGTATGTCAGAAACCAAAAAAACAGGAGGCTAAGACAGGAGGATCACTTGAGTCCAGGAGTTTGAGGTTACAGTGAGCTATGATCAGGCCACTGCACTCTAGCCAGCCTGGGCAAGACAGTGAGACTCTGTCTCTTAAAAAAGAAAAAAGCAAAAAGCTAGGCCTCTTATGCCAAACAGCCAAATTGTGAAAGCAAAGAAAAAATTCTTGAAGGGCATTAAAATGAAAAGCGCTACTCTAGTGAACATGTGAATGATAAGAAACAACCTTATTGCTGATGTAGTTAAAGTTTGAGTGGTCTTCCTCTTTTACTCTTTGTAAACCTTACTCTAAACTTTATGAGAAGGGAACTCTTACTTTTCAGTTTTGAAGTTTTTATTACTATCAGGTCGAACGAAACCAGAATATATCCCCTCAAATTATGTCTCTTTGACATAGAAATTATTTTTGAGCTGAAGGTAATTAAGAACAAGCAAGCAGAGGAAAAGCTCTATCTCCCCCCTTTTCGGCCTAAAGATAATATATAGATTTTCCTTTCCTGGAGACAGTTCTAGCTCTTATCAGCCCGGGGAAAGCACCAAAGGAACCTTTCCTCCCACGTTTACCCTCCCAGTTTCCCATGGCTGGAAGCCTAGAAATGCTTGCTTTTGTCCTATCACTTCCCCACAAATTTATTATTCTTTATTAAAGCTGCTATATAAGCCAGAGTTCTAAGCCACTGCTTTATGTTCCACATGATGTGTGTTGCATGCATTAATACACTTGTTTATTTTTCTCTTGTTAATCCATCTTTTGTTATAGGTGTTGCAGCTAAGAACTATGAGGGGTTGAGGAAAAAATTATTTTTTCTCCCTAATAAAATAAACCTTTCTGAATTTCCTTTCGACTACATGCATAGAAAATAAAGTACATATATATGTATATATATTATCCCTGTGAACATATGAATGTCTGAATTCTCTTTTGACTGTATCTAGAAAAGAAATATATATAAATATATATTCTGCCTATGAACATATGAATATCTGAATTTTCTTTTGACTATATATATATTTTTCCCCCCTGTGAGCCATTTTCTTCCCTCCTGGCCAGCTCTCACAGAGGCACCCAGAGATAAATCACAATGGGAATCCCGTTTCCCTTCATCAGGATCAGCCTAGGGTTGGGAGTGTGACCCAAATGCAGATGATAAGATGAAAGAGGATGTCTGTTGTGCACCTGGAAAAAACTTTCTTCCTGAATAAAAAATTAGAGCCTGTCAGACAAAAAGCTTTTTTTCTCTATGTCTTCTACTTTCCTTCCTGAGGCACTAGTGTGACGATGTAGAGCTTGGAGTTGTGATAGCTGTCTTGTGGTCACCAGGTGACAACCCCAAGGACAAGACGCTGAAAAGCTATTGGAGAGAGGCTGTGTGTTTGGCGATATCACTGAGACCCTGTCCAGTCCCAGAACTGCCAACCTCCAGACTTTTAATTTAGAGCAGTGTTCAAAATTGGGAGGAAGATGCAGAGATTTCCCTTGCACTTCCTGCTCCCAAACATGCATGTTCTCCCCATTATCAACATCCCCAACCAGAGTGATTCATTTGTTACAATTGAATAAACCTACATTCACACATCACAATCACTCCAAGTCCGCAGTTGACCTTAGGGATCACTCTTGGTGTTGTACAGTTTATGGGTTTGGACAAATGTATAATGACATACATCCACCACTACAGTATCATACAGAGTACTTTCACTGCCTTAAAAATTCTCTGCACTCTGCCTATTCATCCCTTTCTCCCCTGTAACCCTTGGCAACCACCAATCCTTTTACTTTCTCCATATTTTCTCTTTTTCCAGACTGTCCACACATTTTTTATTGCAGATAAATAAAGGTCTACCATGTTTAAGCCACTGTCGGTCAGGAATTAATTCTATTACTTGCAGCCAAATGCATCCTAACTGAATTACTTCCCAACTGGATTTTAAATTCCTTGAGGCAGGAATAGTATATTTAAATATATATATTTTTATATTTCTCATAATGTCATGGGAAATTTTCTTGCATAGGGTAGGTACAAATTTCTTGAATTAATAAGTGAATGGATAGCAAAATAAATAATAGCAATCCAAAATACTGTGTCTCCTAAAATATGGATCAGCTTGGCTGTGGATTGGGTAGAGTATCCTGTAGTCAGAGCCCTCATTACAATGGAATCGAAGAGTCTTAGAGCTGGAATAGACCATACAGCTCTGGATCCCTGGGCCAACCCTCTCAATTTACAAATGAGGAAATAGAGAAGCAGTGCTTAATCAGTGCTTGTTAGTGACAAACATAGTACTAGGTCACCCTGGTCCCATTCTAGTAATCTTTCTATTATATTAATATTGTGCTTACTTATCTTGGCTCTTGGGCTCAACCCAGACTCCTCCATCCCAGAATAGCTCCAGGCTCCCCATATTAGTGCCAGTGATTTGTTTTCTTGGCCCACTTGAGGATCTAGCCAACATTCCAGACTTTGAACTAGTGACAAATGCCAGCAAACGTCCTGTGTAGAAAGGGCTTGTACAAGTATTATGATCATCTGGGGAGGAAACGGGGGCTCCAGCAGGAGTTGCAGTTGTAAAGCAGCTTGAACAAGACGGCAGTGAGAAGCACGTGGAAGGCAGACCCTCCTATTTATCTGTGGGTCCTCCAAGTTCAGGCCACTTCAGAACGGCCCCCTATGGACAGTTGCCTGTATTGCAGCCGGATTCAGATCCAGTCCTATTCCACCAGGTGGGTTTTTAGGACTACTGTGAAGGTCAATTTTCTGTGTCAACTTGGTCACACACCAGTCTAGATGTTGCTGTGAAGGTATTTTTAGGTGTGATTAACGTTTAAAACAGTAGACTCTGAGTAAAGCAAATTACCCTCCATAATGTGGGTGGGCCTCATCCCCTCAGTTGAAAGCCTGAGATTGAAAAGACTGAGAGATTTCTTCAAGGAAAAGAGAATTCCCCTGCAGACAGCCTTGGGCTTGAGCTGTAGCATCAAGTCTTCTCTGAGTCTCCAGTCTGCAGGCCTGCCCTGCAAATTTTAGACCTGCCAGCACCCACAATTATGTGAGCTAATTTCTTAAAATCTCTCTCTCCAACCCTACACACACACACACACACACACACACGCCCTACATCATATTGGTTCTGTTTTGTTAGAGAACCCTGACTAATACAACTACTCTGAAGTCCAAAGATGTACAGCCATTGTATTCCTTATCGGTTGGTGTAAGAATAGAAATTTACAGTTGGCAGAGGTGGTTTCGCTCTCAGGTTCAGTCTCATTGAGAACAAAGCTGTAGGAAAAACCAACAGCAGGCATGGAAGCAAACAAAATGCACATTGACAACTGTGTTTGAACAGTCCGGAATCTTTACTGCAGGCTGCCCTTAAAGAGCCTTTTAAAAATGGTGTTCTCTTTCCCCCTTGCAGCTTTGCTGTCTATTCATCCTCTGCTGCTGTTTGCTTTTCTCACTCTCCTGAGGAGTTTGCAAAAGCGCAGCCTCCCCTGACTGCCCCCAGACTAGTTCACAGGGAGAGAGTCAAGGAAATGATGACATGCTTTGAGAATTAATGGTCCATCTCTGTTCTATCCCAGGGATAATCACTGAGCCAGCTGTACAGGAGGCAGCAGGGGAGGTGCTTTAAGGATGCACAGAGGCCTGGCTTAAAGCTATGAAAAATTGATGTTACTGGGAGGAGAGAACTGCAGAGCGGCAGCTGCAGGCAGCACTAGTAGGGGAGGGGATGGGGCTGAAGGAGGCGGAGAAAGTAGGAATGACAGGCCTGGGTCCCTTTTTGAGCAATGCGATTACCTTGAAAACCATGAGAGAAGACAAAGGAACTGTAGAGAGCCATATTCCTCATAAGCAGTTTCTCTCCAGGAACTATGCACCATGCACTTCCTCTTTGATGGCAGAGGTAGTTAGGGACCTATTATCTATGTGACTATCACGGACACCAGATGCATAACAATGACACCTTCCCACCTTGTTGTGAGCATCTATGGAGGTGATGTGTTGAAGCACTTAAAGCTCCACCAACATCCATTTTACTATTACTTTTGGTACCTAGAAAATGTAACTCTGATAGCTGGGTTGCTGTATGAACTTTTAAAAATATATATGTAAAGTTCAGCACTTTAAAAAATTACCACCTATCTGTGATCACCCTTGAATTTCCCTGAATTATAAATTTTAAAAAATTAGTAGTGGTACCTGTTGAAATGATTTTCAAATAAGAAGGGCAGGCTGGGGGAGCATCTGCAGGTGGGTTTTTGTGGAGGGAGAGGTGTGTGGTGTTTTTGAGTCTCTGTGAGAAGCATAGAAGGCCCCCTTGTCCCTCATTCCTCCACTAAGTCAAAGCTTCCATATAATATATAAAAATTGGGCTGTAGTATATTTTTAGATATTATTCTAGGGTAATTGGAATGATGAATAACTGTTCTGTGACATGTCATCTTGAAGAATACTATTGCCTTTCTTCTCATTTAGAGTTCACAGGAATTCTGTGATGGGAAAATTACTTTTATTAACTCAGCTGATTCACTGACAAGCCCAGAAGCTGTGCTTCTCAGTCAGGGACTCTTTTGTCCCCAGGGAACATTTGGTAATATTTGGAGACATCTTTTAGTTGTCACAATCGGGGCAAGGGTGTCACTGACATCCAGTGGGTACAGGCCAAGGATGCTGCTAGACATCCACAATGTACAGCAGAGTCCCCAACGGCAAAGAATGATCTGACCCCAAATGCAGTAGTATCGAGGTTGAGGAATCCTGCCCAGGACCAAATCATCAATCCTCCAAACTGGCCTCTCTTCCCAATCCTGTGGGGAACATGAGTTTAAAGCATAATTATCAAACAGACATCCCTGGATTCTTTCTTTCTGCTATATTTTTGGACCCTTTCCCCTTTTCTCTGAGACAGCCTCATTAGAAGAAGCTACATGTCCTTTCAACATAATAAGAAAAAAACATTCCTGTTTGATATTGTCTTTGCCCACTTAGTGTCTCTGTAACAGAATACCTGAGGCTGAGTAATTTGTGCAGAAAAAAATGTTTATTTGGCTTATGATTGTGATGGCTGGGAAGTTCAAGACTGGGCATCTGCATCTGGTAAGGGCCTCAGGCTGCTTCCACTCACAGAGGTGGAGGGGAACCAGTGTGTGCAGAGATCGCATGGTGTTACATTAACCCTATAATTCATTGTTTGTTCTACTTTTGTGGAACTTACCCATTTCTGTTCTTGATTCTAGTATTGTAGTACATTGCACATGTATCTATCAACAGCAGATTCTAAACTCTCTGAAGGAGACAAATTTCCAGCAGGTAAGAACACAGCCTCTGGAGTCCAATAGATATGTTATATTAGTGAGGGTAAGTGGTGCCAGGTGCTACAAGAGATAAAACTCAAATTCTTTGTGGCCTTACACATAGAAGCTTATTTCTTACTCATATGAAGTCCTTTCTAATATATATTGTCATTTATGGCCCTGGGCTCCTATTTTTTCACGGTTCTTTGCTGCCTAATCTGACTGATAAACTCAGAGAGATGTAGCTATTTATTAGATTGAACTGTAAGAAACTGATGACATTTGAACACAGAAACTGCCTACAAAATGGCAGTTTCACATGGTTCACCCTAATTTTACATGCGTGATTTTGAGCAAGGGATATCTAAATCCATGTCCTCAGCTGCAAATTGGGATAGTAATACTCCCTTCCTCTGAAGAGGTTTTAAAGATTATGAGGACGTATGCAAAGGACTTAGCACAGAGTTTGACACATAGTAAGTGAATCAAAAGGCCAGCTACGCTTTTTTTTTTTTTTTTTTTGAGACAGAGTCTCGCTTTGTTGTCCAGGCTAGAGTGAGTGCCCTGGCGTCAGCCTAGCTCACAGCAACCTCAAACTCCTGGGCTGCAGTGATCCTTCTGCCTCAGCCTCCCGAGTAGCTGGGACTACAGGCATGCGCCACTATGCCCAGCTAATTTTTTTTATATATATATCAGTTGGCCAATTAATTTCTTTCTATTTATAGTAGAGACGGGGTCTCGCTCTTGCTCAGGCTGGTTTTGAACTCCTGACCTTGAGCAATCCACCCGCCTCGGCCTCCCAAGAGCTAGGATTACAGGTGTGAGCCACAGCGCCCGGCCCCAGCTACGCTTTTATCTGGAGCCTAGTGCAGAATCTCTGGCACATGCTAGCTACTCTTTCATGATCTTTTTTTTTTTTAAAGAAAATTGAAATATAATTCACCCTTTTAAAGTGTACAATTCAGTGGTTTTAGTATATTCACAAAGTTGCATAGCCATCATCACTGATTCCAGAACATTTTCATCACCTCACTAAGAAACCTCATACCCATTAGCACTCACTCTACTTTTTGAATGAATCATCTTTGTTTCGAAATGGCTGGGACAGTACCTTGTTCATAGTACTCGTATTTATTGATTTTATTGGCATTTCCTGTAAGGTTAAAGAAACAATTCTTGTTGACTGAACAACAATTGACAGCCTAATTTAATATATATGTGTGTATGTACACACACACACACATATCTGAAAGACATCACACATTTAAGCTTAGGGAATCAGATTTCCCCACATCAAAATAATGAACAGGCAAAAATAACAATAATATTGTTGGTAACAATCTTGGTTGTGCATTTAAAATGACACAATGAAGCTATTGTGATGTCGTGAGGCTGTGGGGATCGCCACCTCTGAGGGAGATTGGGAGGAAGAGTTCCGGTCTCCATGTTCTTCTCACGTGCAATCTCGTTCTCCCCTCCCTGTTGGAAGTCACTGCAGCTCCTGGAGCTGAATGAGAAGAAACTGAACCCGTTTAGGAGGGTGCCTCGAAAGCTCCTCAGTTGCATCTTTTGATTTCAGACCTTTTTATAAATAGCACTCTTTTGGACACACCCAAAGAAGGGCGAACCAAAATGAAAATAGCCTAGTTCTTCTTTGCAGCTAAGAATGCCTACTTTCTGCACCTGTCGGGTTGAACAGGATGTGTCACTGGGGGACTTTGCTTGGTTCTGTTCAGAGTCGCAGCTGTAAAAGCGGATGCGTTTTTGCTTATTTTACATTCCTAAAGAAAGCTCGTCCTGGAAGACAATCCAATTTAGTATTTATGTTACTCTGCACGGTTGATGGTTTCGAAAGATTAATACTTATTTTGGGAACGGTTCATTGCTCTTATCTTCGAAACAGCCCAGTTCTCTTTTGCACCTGCTGTGGCTACAAGAGCGCTATTTTGGCTTGAGTCCTTCATTAAAGTGTGAGCTGCTGTCAATTCAGAACGAGCAAGAAATACTGTGCACTGCATTGAAATATTTCCATTATTTTAACTCCCAATGCCTGAGAATGAACAGATACAAGCAACATTTAAATATGGATGTGACCAATGCAATGGCAAAATGTTTTAAAAATAAATAATCAAAATAAAACTTACTGACCAAACAAAGAAACAAAAGTGGAAAAAAAATGGTCCCGAGTGGGTCTAGCCAACTGGTTATGCAGTTGTTTGGGAACTTATGGAATATTTAGCCTGACCTCTGATGGGAACAGGAAATTGAGACCCACAGAGGTAAAATGCCTTGCCCTAGCCTTCTTATGATCAATGTCACTGTTCGTCTCTGGACTCAGTTCTTTAGCATCCTTTCTATCCCGCTATACAGCTTTCATGTATCAATTCTCCAAGAGACAGCATAATGCAGTTTGGGCATCTGTAACTCTTAGCTTGGATTCTGCCAGTTTACTACTTCTACTTGGCTCATGAAGTCTAGAGCAGCCTTGAATAGGAACCACGTAGCAACAGAACTCCTCCTTGAAAGCATGGTATATGAATTATGCTTGGTATTTGGGGAGCAAACAACTGGGATCAAACTCCAGCCCTGCTATTTACCAGCTGTGTGATGCTAGTGTTCTAGTGTCCCAGGAGTGCTGTAACAAATTACCACAAACTCCGTGGCTTCAAACAATAGAAATTTATTCTTTTACAGTTCTGGAGGCTAGAAATCCAAAATCAAGATGTTGGAAGGTTCATGCTCCTTCTGAAAGCTTTAGGAAAGAATACTTCTTTGCCTCCTCCTAGCTTCTGGTGGCTGCCAGCAATGTTGGCGTTCCTTGGCTTATAGATACATCATTCCAATCTCTACCTCTGTCTTCACATGGCCTTCTTCTTCTGCCTCTGTATCCAAGTCTCCTTTTCCTTTCTCTTATAAAGATGCCAACATGTCTACTAGTTGGCTAGAATCACTCAGGACCATTTTTATTTCCATTGTATTTGGAGCCCACCCTAATTTAGACTGACCTTGTCATTATGTGATTACATTTGCGAAGGTCCTATTTCCAAATGTGGTCACATTCACAGGTACTGGGGGTTAGGACTTGAGCATATCTTTTTGGAGGATTTAATTCAACACATTAACTTAGGTAACTCTCATCACTAATCTGTCTACAGTTTCTTCCTTTGTGTAACAGGATAAAATACCTCTCTTCCAGGTTGATGTCAACACTCAATGAGATAATAATGTATATAATACGCTTGGCATATAGTAGGTGCTCTGTAGACAATGCCAGGTCCTCACTCAGACTTCTTTATTCTTGGAGTCAAGCTCAGTGACTTGCACATAGTAGGTATAAGTTTGTCAGTGGATTGATTTTCCAAATCAGAGGGGTTAATGCCCAGTGGACATGGCACCAGAGGGCCCAAAGAAGTCCTGGCTATGCATTCTCTAAGAGTCTCTTCACAAGCAAGATTCTACTGGGCCCTCTTGGAGGATCACTGTTGACATGCACTTACTGGTTCCATCAGCTTTCTTCTTAAACCACAACGGGTGGCTTCCTTTCTGCACATGTGGTGTTCTGCTTGTATTTAGCAGCAACTGATATTAGTTATGGGAAAGAAACCTCCACTTTCTATGTGGAATTAACACAAAGACATTTACACTATTGAATTAGGGCTCCTAATTTGGCTTTATGATAAGCGAGGCCCTGATCAGAATACTGAAAAATGAATAAAAATGGCCTAAAGAAATGTGAATTTGTATAAATTATTTAAAATGGGCAAGTTTTATTAGAAAACTATCCTGGAGAAGAACTGTTCAAAATTCATAGAAGAAATATCTCATATTATAAAAAGATCTGGGTCTTTGGAGCAAAGAAATCAGTAATCAGATAATATATTTTAGTAGAATCTAATGTGGTAAGGTGTCTCTAGAAGTTTCTTTAATGGCAAATTTTGAACAAGAGCTAAAAACAAGGAAGAACAGAAAACTAAGCCAGCAGAGTATAAGAAAGGAGGATTGTTGAGAAATTTACTTAACAGTTATAACTGTTGAAGTTCTTTTAGAGAATCAATAAAAAATTTTGGAGAGAAATTATTTATCAAATGAGCCTTTTAAATAGGATGAGAAAAATGATTCATTCATATTTTTCACAAAAAATAATTAAAACAGGGATGATGTTGCTGATTATTTTACCTTGCTATGTCCCTTTGTGGGTAGGTTCATGTGGTCTGTGTTTGATGCTATGTCCCAGACTGGCTTAGTCAGATGTACTTCTGCATGAGTTTCCACATTCAGCATTGTCACTTTCAGGGCTATAAAGTCTACTATAGCCTAGGCACTAACATGAAAGAACAAGCAAACTATTGACATCTAGGTTTTGACAATCCAGCGGAAGTCACTGAGGGACAAGGATGTTCACATAAGATATTACTAAAAAGTAGACCTTTAAAAAGAGATACCAGAATCTATATACCTGTCTTAGTTTGTTAATCACAGTTAAATTTTTGAAACTGGAAAGTGATAAGCTGACATTTTGGACAATAAATGCATTAACTGAAGACAGAATGATGAGAAGAGATCAATGATATGAAAAGTTCGGAATGTGACAAATGTGTAATCTTGACCCTGGGCTGTTGGTTTCCCTGATGGTTCAGAGTTGAATATCCTACATATCTATCCTGAATTCCACTATTCTGGAGGTGTTACCAAATTAAATTATTTTGGTTTCTCAATGTAGGCATCACTCAGCTCTGTGGTCTCTGGCCAAGTGACTCTGCAGGGCTGTTGGCAGATTGAGTTCTTGTTCCAGAAGAGACCATAACAGTATTTCATCATCTGTTTGGTCACTATACCTAGCCCATTGACTGATAGAGCCAATGCTGTGCTTCTTGCTATGGGTGTGTAGGTCAATAAGCCAGGCTAGCACTGGGCCCCAGCTAACAGGAGAATACTGGGATTGGATTTTTCATATTGATTTCATTGATTATCACAAGCATAGCAACATAGTATGCATGTTATGTATTGGGCACTAAAAAAAAAAATTTTACCTAAATAATGTGACACAGAAATGAATTATCCTTTGTAGTAATCTCCTTGAGACATTACATATTTGTTCAAACAGTGATCCTACATTTGCACTCAACATTTTTTTGGAATTGTTATGAGGGACAATTAGTAATTCATACAAGGATATCACTTTCTTTTATTATTTTTATATTTTCCTTAATTTTTATAATATATTTATAATTTATTTTGATTCACTTTTTTCATTATACTTTATATTACAATAATGTATATTCTGTCTTTCTTGGTTTTGTTTGGTTTTTGTTTGTTTGTAATGATCTCTGCTTCCTTATACTTTTCAATGATGTGATGATGATGATAATATACTAATGGTAAACATGAATACTGTATCAACTGGTTAATCTGCATTTTTTAATTCCTCTTTTTAAAAAGATATTTGAAATGTGACTTTATTCTGATTCTAAAGAAAAAGGAATGGGAATGACAGTAACAAACATTTCACCACTGAATATTGTGATGTGACTGTAGCAGTATCACACAGTATTCGAAACTCAGGAAGTTTTGCATTCCAAAACAGCTTGTGAAACGTCACTTGACTGGTGAATTTGAGAAGGACATAGCCACCTTGGGTGTTGAGGTCCATCTCCTTGTGTTCCACAACCACAAAGGGCCATGAAGTTCAGAGTATGGGACATGGCTGGCCATGAAAAATTTGGTGAGCTGAGAAATGTCTATTATATCCAAGCCTAGTGAGCCATTATGATGTTTCATGTATAAATAACATTGAGAGTTACAGAATGTGCCTAAGTGACATAGAGATCTGGTATGAATATATGAAAACATCCTTATCGTGTTGTGTGGCAACAAAGTGGATATTAGGATAGAAAAAAGAAGGCAAAGTCTATTGTCTTCCACGAAAAGAAGAATCTTTAAAACAAGGATGTTTTTGCCAAAAGTAACTACGACTTTGAAAAGCCCTTCCTCTGGCTTGCTAGAAAACTCACTGGAGACCCTAACTTGGAGTCTGTAGCCATGCCTGCTCTTGCCCCACTAGAGGTTGTCCTGGACCTAGCTTTGGCAGCCCAATATGAACATGATTTAGAATTTGCTGTCCCCAGTAAAGATGATTACCTGTGAGAAAATGAGGCTGGAGCCCAGCGTCAGGAGTCTAGTTTCATGGGTAATTGTCCTGTGATGTTAGTGGTGCAGTGTGTTTGCCACTTTGTTATACAGCCGACCAGAATACGTGCTTCGTCTTTGGGGTGCTGACAGAGACGCATGGGCCTTGGAGTGAATGTGGCAGTCAAGGAGATCATTTTATAAATGTCTTAATTACTCATATAACTGATCATGGAGCTTGGAAGTTTTTTTTTGCTCTTTACAAATAGAAATTGACCTCAAAAGCAAAAAGATTTCTTGTCACTAGGAACATATAAAAGACAATGCTGGAGACAGATCTGACTCTGATTCTTGTCTCTTTGTTTAGGCTGCCTGACAATAAATCTTTCTGTCTGCAAAACCCTGATGTTTGGCTTTCCCTTGTGCACAGGCAAAGAAACCCAGTTTGGTTCAGTTACAAAATGGCACCCTAGATGGGACTAAATTAAAGTCCCTTCTGAATTTTTTTGCCCGTGTCTCTCTGGCCCCATGTGAGGAATTGGCTCTGAAAGCAGGTCTGAGCAGCTGCTGGGGACGTTTGACTGACGGGGCAATTCCATCCTGGCTCCTGCATCCCCGGCCCAGCGCTGACCTCAGGTGATTTTACTTCCATTTTTGCAGCAGAAAAAAGTTTGGATTTTGGAAGACATCATTTACTCTCTTTTTTTGGTGAATAACGTTGGTACAAGTGACTGACTCTCTCACCTCCTTTTTTGTTGATTTCCAGGAGGTGGTGGCAGGGGGTGTGGGTGGGGTGGGTTTTGGGGGGATTTCCCCTTTGGTTGAAAGGGGGTACCCTTACAAAGGTACTCTCGACTAGGAACTTGGAACTTGGATGTGTGTGCATATATATTAAGTGTCACTGGTTCTGTTTGCGTGTTTGCGTTCTGATCTGGGTAGTAATATTTGGTATAAGCAGAGGTTAAAACTTTGATGGTCACAGCAACAGCCTAATTATTTAAGTGCGTGTCCTCAGACTGCAGTGCTCCCTCTGGCCCTTTTAGGGTGCTTTTAGGTGACTGGGGTATATCCAGCCATCAGTGATTCTCTGGGAATTAATAAGCACCACACCACAGACCCCAAACCCCTCCCCAGTGCAGGGCCTTGCTTTGGCCACTTCTGATAAACCTTCATGCAAAATAGAGGATGTTAATTGTAATAGGACTCCAGCTGCTCAAGTTATATAGGTAAACTACAAAAAGTATTAATAGGAGGGGGATTGGGGATGTCGATGTCTCCTTTGGTGGAGATGGCCTTTAAGTTATTTAACAGCCTTGACCAAGTCCACAGGAAAAGAAAAGCCTCAAGCTCTGACAGCCATCCTCAAAGAGCTGTTCTAAAAGTTAACTTTGTTCAATGTCAGAGTCATTGCAATGATTACATAGCCTCCAAGAAGATGACTTTTGAAGGAGAAAGCACTCATTGGAATGTAAGCTGTAGCATACTTAGTAGAAATGACACTATTTTATAGTGCATTAAATAAGTCAGGTTTAGCTAGTAAGAGGAGTTATGCCACTCACCTGCTAAAAATGGTGTATATGTATTTGCCATTATAAAATGCATTCTTCTATAAAAGGTGACACAGCATTTCCAATGAAAGTTGGATCTAAGAATAGCTTGATCTAAGAATCAAGTTCAGAAGAGTCACCCTGGGGGAGAAATGCTCAGCAGTTTGTATTTAAATAGCTTCCTTCAATATATTCCTGTTACTCGTTGCATATGACCTTACATGTAATTCATGTTTATGATTGCTTGAGTGAGAAGGAGTATTTAACTTTTGGAATTACAAATTATTAACTTTTTTATGTTGTACTGTGACAGTTAATTTCTGAGAGTAGATAAAATGCAAGGGACTGTAGCGGTTTGTTGGGTGGAAGAAAATTTCAGTGATGGGTCCTAGTGCTGCACGTTGAGGGGCAAATTCGGCCCTCCCTTTTCTCCCTCTCACCCATATCAAATTGTCCACTTTGGTCTCCAGAGGACCAGGATTGCCAACACAGCTGCTGACAGAGAAATTTTGCTCTCTTTGCTTTTGACTGCTATTGGCTTTCTGATCCTGTGTTATATCCCACTGAAGCCAAGCCTGTATAACCAGGAGGACACGCTTACTGGTTTCTTCCTTTCTGTTTCTAGGCCTAACTCTTCAGGGCTTAGCAGGGCAGGAAAGGGAGAAGTGAAATTCTTTGTCCCTCTTCTGCAAAGCCTGTGAAGCATAGCTTTTTTCCCCTTAACTTTTTCTCACTTCAGTGCATCTGAGGGATATAACTCATGCTCTGTAAATATAGATGCTTCCTGTGTCTACCCTTGGGGAGAGGGTTTACCGCCCCTGTTGTAGTCTGCTATACAGAGATACCATAGACTGAGTGGCTTAAACAACATTTATTTTGTATAATCCTGGAGGCTGGGAAGTCCAAGAGCAAGGTGTCTGCATATCTGGGGAGGGCCTGCTTCCTGGTTTGCAGATGGCCATCTTGCTGTACCCTCATGTGGCAGAGAGCACAGAGAGAGGAAGCAAGCTCTCTTATGTCTCTTTGTATGAGGGCACTGATCCATTCATGAGAGCTACATTGTCATGAGTGTTATCTCCTAAAGGCCCCAATCTCATTATACCATCCCACTGGGTCAGGGGTTCAATATATGAATCTGTGGGGTAACACAAGCATTCAGTCCATAACCCACCCCTTACATTGTACTGTCTCCCTCCTAACTCTGCAGATTCACTGACTTGGAGGATGCCCAGGGTTTCATTTTACTTATTTTCCCTTTTGCATGTTTTATCCAGATGACCCCATTCTAGGTGTTCCTAAGACCTCTAGACATCCAAACCTACCATATCCTTTAATATCCAAGTAGAAAAGTTGGTGCTAGCATTTCATGTGCCATGGGATCTACAGCATTCTCCTTAAATTTTCCCTGAATATTCTGGAAGGAGTTATGTTCTCCTAGTTATTCATGCTGTGATCTGCTTCCTTGTTTTAGCCTGGATGCTAAACCAGAGGCTGTTGACCCTCTCTGTGTCCATCATGTCCCTGATTTATCACACTATTCTTTTCCCTTTATTTCTCATTTCCTCCTCTTTGTATGTTACTGCTATGATTTTTGTGCTATAAACTCAGGCTCTTGAGCAATGTGACTTTCTTGATTTCTCTATGATTGTATTTAATGATCACCATTTCCTCTAGTGGCAGAAGCTTAATCTTAGCCAGTTTCAGGGCAAACTCATGATTTCTCCCCTTCCCTTTTTCTCTTCTTTTAAATTCTGGGCGGGGGTCAGGTGGGCTTACATGGTATCAGAACATCAAGGGTGGTGGAATGTTATAGCCTGTTGGCCTCATTTGTCTGTGTTGGCCTTGGCTTAAATGTTCAGCTTGTCTAGTTCTTGTCCTTCTCACTTCTTCACACTGGTATTTGTTGAGATGTCCTTTGCTCTGCCCACTCTATGCAAGTCATGGCTGGTAAGATCTCCTTGTTCGACTACAAGGTCTTCTCAGATCTGCTGGCTGTCTGTGACACATCTGTGCTACTCTTGGCCAAAGGGAAAGACATTCTACTGAGTCCTGCAGCACCCTGGGGCATCCTGAGACTCTGTGAGGCCGCCTGAGGCCTGCCTTCCTGACAAAACACACACTCTACCCACTATAGGGTTGTGAGGTAGAGAGGAGAGCTTGCCCACCTGGAAAGCAAAGCACTAGTTTCCTTTGTTCTCAGATCTCCAAATCCTCTGGAGATTTGATGGTTCCTTCCTTCCTCTGGGCTAATCTGGGGACAAGGAACAGAGCAACTCCTCAAAGAGACTAAAGATGCTGGGAACGGTGGCTTGCCATTATAATCCTAGCACTTTAGGGGGCAGAGGCAGCAGAATCCCTTGAGGTCAGCGTAAGGTTTTCCTGAGGAGAGAGAGAGAGAGAGAGAGAGAGAGAGAGAGAGAGAGAGAGAGAGAGAGAGAGAGAGAAGGGCCAAACTACGTGGCTTTATTGAGTGTTCCTGGGTGAGGTTCATGGGTCCTGAGAGAGGGACCAGAGAAGTCATCCCCATTTGAAAGGGGTGAAGGTTTTTATACTGTCTGAGGCGGGCTAGAGACTTTTGGTGGGAAGAGCTGGGGAATCTTCACTGTGACCTTTGGTGGTTATTGAGAAACGGGAGGGGTTGGCAGTATTTGCAGAATCCAGGAACTGAAACGTGGGTATGGACTCCAGGGACCAAAACCTTCTTATCTGGGTGGGCATGTGGGAGTGGTTATTCCTTAACTTAGTTGGGCCTACCAGTTATTTTTGTGGGTCTTGTGGGCTTCTCCTTTTTTTCTTTAGGAAGGGGAGGGGGTGCCCACCACCAGCCTTACAGTCAGGAGTTTGAGATCAGCCTGAACAACATAGTGAGACCCCCAGCTCTATAAAAAATACAAAAATTAGCTTAGCCTGTGTGTGAGCCTGTAGTTCCAGCTGTAGGAGGCTGAGGCAGGAGGATCCCTTAAGCCCAGGAGTTTGAGGTTGCTGTGATGATGCCACTTCACTCCAGCCTGCCCTGTTTAAAAAAAAAAAAAAGTCAAGAAGAGGAGTCTTATCTCCTTTCTCCTCTGACTCTTCCCTTTCACAGTCTTAAGAATATCTGGGGCGGGGGGCGGGGGTGGGTGTGTAGAAAGAACTATTTTTGACTAATCACATGTTATTTTAAATCTATAATTTATGACTGAAATCTTAATATTTTAAAAGTCAAAAGCCAAACACCTGACCCCAGTGCTCTGCTATACTGTCTTTCTCCTTGTGGGAGGCTGTAGCTGAGAAAATGGAGGGGGTGGTGGGTATGGTCAGAAAGCAGGAAGGATTCGAACAAGAGCTGCGTTGGGTAACATTTCAAAATAATATCCTGCTACGTGAATAAGTCTTTTTCTGAAGCTTTTGGAGTACTGGAGGGTGGCACCGGAACAGTGGCTTGCAGGCATCCAAGGACAGTCCCCATGTATGCTCCAGACCACCAGGAATTGCTCCCTGGCTGTCTCTTCCTCCAGCTCTGCCCTTTCATAGTTAGCGAGTTACTGCTGCCAAGCCCACCTTCCTTTCTGGAACACCTACAGATTCTCCAAATTCAGTAGATTTCTTTAGCTTCTTTTTTTGTATTATCCATTTCTTCCAGACCAAGACCTAGAGGAGGGAGTGTGGGGTCCTTTCGCATTTAAAGATGCCCTCTGGGAATTTTCCTATACTATTGCCCACCCCACACTGTACAAATGCATGTGAATTATACCTCCTTCCCATTATTTGAAAGCAAGTGTGCAGTCTTATTTTGTTTAAAATTAAAATTTCCTTTCTCTTACTCAAGTGTAAAAGAGTTATTTTTGTTTATTTTTCTTGAATTGTTACTTTTTAAAAAATGGACAGCACTTAGGATCAAGGCTTTTCTACTATGGGTAGTTTTACAAAATATCACACCCAAGGAAATGGAGCCAACTAAATTTGCATGCAAAGTGTCAGGTCCCCCTAGTTCTAAAAATGCATACCTCTTTAATAGCTCTCCACCTCCGGAGGCTTAGAGAATGGAAACCCAAACCTACAGCAGGCACACTGCCCAGTTCCCTCAGTGACACAGAATCTGAATGAAAATTTTTGTTAAAGAGGTAAGGGATGGAGATGCAGGAGATGCCATATTAATTTAAATGCACTTGGTTGATCTTAAACATTAAGCGTGGTTTCTTTGGGAAGGTGTGGAGGTGTGCAGGGTCCGGAAATAGCGCATAGTGTCAGTGTTTATTGACTACTTTTATTTCATTATGATTAAGAGTTTTACAATGAAATATTTTAAGGAATTAATTTGCATTTAAGTAGTGCTAGAAGGGGGAAGGGTCTGGGGAGGGATGCTTTCCCATGTAGTGTTCAGACTTTGACTCAATATACTCCTGTATTCTTTGCCCTTTACCCCCTTCACATATTCTACCCCAGCTCCAATTTTTCCAGAGAGTATATAATTCTCTTCTCCTGTGGGGGTAGGGTAGGTGGGAACCACTAGTCTAATTGCTCCATATGTAGACTCAAATGTTCCCCCTTTTTTGCAACCCATTGCTTTTCCTCAGCCTTCTGTGGCATCTCTGGTCTGCATTCTGAGCTTCTACAGGATTCTGCCTTCTACTTTGCCAAATCCCTTATCATTCTAAAACGTGCTGTTCCTCTTCATGTATTGGTTCTGCACCACATATGATCTCCTACTGCAGGGAATGGGATTGCCTGAGGGCCTGGTGGTCACACGTGAGCATTGTTCTTACCAAATGTAGTCCCTGCTAGGGACTGTGGCTAGCCTCTTCTGCCACCTGGACACCAGGTGTTCTCTCTTGCTGCTCATGAAGGCCTAGGAATTTATTCTCTGTGGCCACCATGAGCCTGAACAAGTCCACAGTTGTGCCAAGAAGGAAGATTGATTCTCTCCCCTCTGCATTCAATGCAGGCAAGTCGATCTCAAAGCAGAGTTGCTTGGACCCCACTGGGTTTGCGTTTAGAAAAAAGATCTTTCTTTACTCTTAACGATCCCTCTGTTGGACCCAGACATGTTCACAGAAAGCTCAGCGAGGCTTATGTTCACTCATATTGAATGAGTAAATGAACAGAGAGAGGACCTTTGGGCAGTTCCCAGATGCCCAACTTCCTTTGGAGTTAGCTCTGAAAGCTAGCCAGCACCCTGTTTTCTAGAGACAATCACATCTGTGGCTCCCACTGCCAGGGCAACCTGGTGATCCTCTAGTTACCCCAGTATGTGAGGCCAGTCCAACCAGACATCCTGCGCACTGGGCTCCTCTACAATGCTCAAGGACACCGCTGTCCTCAAGGAAACTTTGGTCATCTGGCCAAAGTGTTCATGTGGGAACTTCCCTAACTGCCTTTGGGTGTGGGAACTCCAGGCTACCAAGCTGTAATAGTGGTTACTGAGTGTACTCCATGGTTTTACAATTTAATTTTAATATTTTATATTTCAAATTTCTTATTGAATAATATTTCATACACTATAAACCATATAAATCAGGTGACATTTTACCTCTATATACAGCTGTGTAACCACCACTCAGGCCAAGATTATTTTCAGCACCTCAGCAGTTTCCTCCAGACTTGTCTCCACGTGATATCCTCTAGAGTAACCTGATCTCTATCCCTATAGATTAATTTTGCCTGCATTTTGGAAATTCATATAAAAGAAATTATGCAGCAAGTGTTTCATTTTTTAAAAGTAGTTATCTAGCCTGGCATTGTACTAGGTAAGAATGAGTTAAAGTTTTTCTATTCTTCCTTAGTGGGGAGCAGTGTGAGTAGGAAGGGTTTGACTCATACTCTATAACCTCGAGCAACTTATTTAACCTTGGTTTCCTCATCTATAAAATGGGGAGAATAATCTTTCTTACTTTGGAAGGTGCTTGTTGGGATGAGTAATATATGTGAAGTGCCTCATGCAGTGTCTGGCACATAGCGGATGCTTGATAAACCTTTAATAAATAACCTTATATTTATTCTTGGCTGTAATAGGCATTCATCAAATATATATTTAAATACTCTATTAGCTATATTTCTGGATTTCTCTTGCCTTCTGTGAACAGGCTTACATCTCCAGGACTTCAATTTAGGAATAAGGCTTGTGTGGCCAAGTACTTCCGCAAAGATTTCTTGCCCTTTCTAGAATTAAACACTGCGACTTCCTTCCTTTGGATTTCAGCGGCCAGGAGGAAGATCATTTCTGAGAAAATGGGCCAGAGTGTTGATCTTTTGCTTCAGTAGAACAAAATTTATTGAACAAGTGCAAGATCGGTGCTTGTCATTCATTTTTAGTAGCTCCTTCACTTACTCACAGGCCAGATGCCATCTTGGGGCATCTCACTTTCCTGGCATCCCTTCGGGGCGAGGGGCGGTCCCTTTAAGGCCCTGGAAAGGGTCTCGACTAGGTGTTGGTTTCGGCGAGCAGGCCACGCCCCGTCACGTGTCCACGGCCTCAGCGGGGCGTGGCCGGCGTCTCTTGGCTTCCGTCATTTCCGGTTCTCTGTCAGTCGCGAGCGAGGGAGCCTGAGATTGTACGACTGCACGAGCGAAGCGTGAGTGTGCGGGACCCCGGCCCCTAGTCCTCGGCGCCGGCCGGCCGCCGCCCACCCTCCCAGCCGGGCCGTGAGCCGCCCACGGCCATCCGCTCCTCTTGCCGACAACGGCTTCGGGAAATGGCGGCTCTGCCTGACCTCCCCTTCCCCAGCCTCGGCGTCCCTGGCCTCCCCTCAGTTCTCGACCCCGCTCCCGGAGCGCTGTGGGCCCCTCCGCGTCAGATGTCCGGCCCCGGGAACGGAGCCGAGGCGGCAGGCGTGGTAGCCCCGGGCGGCGGGTCGCGGCCGGCCGGGGGCGAGGGGCCGCGGGGAGGGGGGCGCGGCGCCCCCAGAACAATGCGGTGGTGGCCAGCCGGAGCGGGGCGCGTGCGGGCCCGGCTCCTCTTCCTGGCCTCGCTCGGGCCCCCCTCCTGCGCTGGAGGCTGGGGGCGCTCTGGGGAGGGAGAGCGCATACGGTCGGGAGGGGGCGGCGGGGAGAAGGGCTGGTTTGTGGGGGGAGGGAATGCTTCGAGGGAAGAAAATGGCGCTTGGTGCAAGTCCCGCCTCTTCCCAGACGGTCTTCTCCGTACTCCGCCGCCTCCCACGCCCCCCGCCACCAACCTGTCCTCCCTCGCCCGAGCCGTTGCCAGCCCCGGGCTTCTGGCAGCTTTCCTGGCGCCGCGGGACCCCTTCCCTTCTCTTGGTGTTAATCACCCTCATGCTGTACCACATTCTGTGTTCCTCAGTCCTAGTTTATTTTCACCTAGTTTTTTTCCTAATCCTCCCCCACGCAATTAGCAAAGGCCCAGGAGTCTGGGTTTTTTTTTTTTTTTTTTAATAGTTGGGTTTTGTGTGTATTCTACCCTAAAGCTTTCAGTATCGTTTGCCCGAAATACAAGTCTCCCCCCGAGCCCCGCCCTTTGGGATCAGTAAAGTCTCGTTAAGTAAAAGTAAAAATATATTTTGTCAGAATTTTAAAGAGGCTGGGTTTAGTTACCATTATCTTTTCTTCTTGAATACAGTTCTTATTTGGGTGAATACGAGGTGGTTTTTAGAAATGATCTTAGTGGCCCCCCAGGCAGTTTTTAATAATAGATGGTAGTTATGTTTGATTAACTGTCTTTCAAACAACTTTTTGGCAGTTCTATAAAAATTGTATTAAAAACTGAACTAAATTGATTTTGGAGATAAGGTTGTAAAATGGGGCAGTAACATGAAAAACGTATGAAACGTGGTTATGAACGTTTCTCTTCCCCTCTAAATTTACTTTTCTTCTTTTACCAGTTAAAATCAGTATGTCTGGGTCAAGCATGGTTTGAGCTTTTTGAATTTAATGGCCAGGGTTGAGATGGCCCACTTCTTTTACCTTGACCTCCTATTGTGGAACACATTCAATGCTAGTGCTAATGCTGGTTTAGTCTAGAGAGCTAGATTATTTATGGGTTTTTGGGGGGGGAGGGATTGAAATATTTTTTTCTTTTATTGAACAGATATTTACAGGGTCTTTATTAGGCCCTTTAGGGCATACAAAAATTAATAGGACCTAGTCTTCTGAGGTGGAGAGAGCAAAAGATAATTTGATAATTAGTGTTTTACCACCTGGTAATATAAGTGCTTTGAAAAGAGGTACCCACATGTCTTGGAATTCCTTGAAATTTGTATTTTAGGCTTACTGATAGTTTGCACTCCAATTTGTGCTCAGGCATTCAGTGAACATCCACTTGTAAGCAAGGCATTAAACTGTGTAACTCTGGGGGGACCTGGGAACTACAGTCATGGTATGAATTTAAGGCAAGGCTTTGCCACTCTTATAAACACATTCTTCAGATTTTAATTGTATTCCAGAGTAGAAACTCAGTGTAAAATGTAATGAATTATTGTGAATTATGTGTAACTTTGTGAACTGTGAATTAGTACCTGTGAATTAGTAACTGTGAATTAGAATATTGTTCTTGTGATATGTCCAAAAAGTCAAAATTGACATATACAAAACATGAAAAAATTATTTTGGTGGTAAAATTAATTAGATACCGCATTTGCATAGTACAGCTGTTTTCCTCTTCTTTGAAAGATGTGGTCAGTTCCTCACAGTGAATAATTTTATGTTAGTTTGATCTCATTAGGGAGAAGTGTAAAGCAGTAATGAGTAGAATTATTCACATTTCTTCTGGTTTTAATAGTAATTGTTATCAGCTGCCTTCTGCAATCTACCCTATTTATAAACATCTAACTCCTGACTGTCTAAAATGAAGTATAGAAAGAGACCTGTTGGCTTTGAGAAAGAGGTGTAGGAGTGTATGACATTTAGTTGTTTCTCTTTGCAGAGTTCAGCACATTATTTGCAATTTAGAAGTGCATAGATTAAAAGTTATACTCAATGTAACGACTCTAGTATTACAAAATGGTAGAAAGAACCGTGAAATTTGTCCATCATTTTTTGATTGAGGGAGAGTTATGTTGAAGTAGTAGAGTAACTTGTAAAGTATTTATGTGATGTATCTTTCTTTCAGAATGCCTAAGTCAAAGGAACTTGTTTCTTCAAGCTCTTCTGGTAGTGATTCTGACAGCGAAGTTGACAAAAAGGTGACTATTACTGCACCAAGTCATTTTTGTGATACTTAATTGTCCATATCCCATTCTGAAGATAAAAGAAGGTGTATTAGAATGTTCAGGTGTGAATCTGGATGGCCTCTGGATCGCTTGACAAGAAGGATGCTTGTTACACATGGACATACATACCTAAATCAGATAATTCTTTCATAGATGACCTTTAGGAACCCTAAAGTTAGAGAACCACTGCCTTAGGACCCAGGGGAGTAGAATTCTTATTAGGCCAAAGCCACTATTTGCCATTATTTGGAAACCCACCTAATAGGGAGGTATTGTTTGTAATAGTTGGGCCAGATTACTTGAAGGTGTTAATGCAGTGTTAATTTTGACAGCCTTCTCAGCCATTGATTTTTATTCTGCCCACAAGGATTTCTGAATTTTAGGCTTGTACATTTTGAGTTTGAATGTTATATGCTCTGGTGCCTTCCTTTTAGCTAAATTAGCACCCAGAGAAGCTAACATGGAGGGACCTATTTTGACAGAATAGGCTTTTTCTGTAATAGATGATAGCTGCACTATAAGTGGTGTATTTTGCTTAATTGAGCATCTCAGTGGAGCATAACTGAGCATTTCACCCTGCGGTCACAGCTTCCTTCCATGCAGAACTGTCTTTTATCTCATGTTCGTTTACATATATGAATACATCTTTATATCCTAGAAATGAAATAAGTTGGTTATATTTTTTTCTAGTTTATCTCCTTTGTAAAAAAAAAAAAAAAAGAAAAGTAATTGATTGGTTTTAGTAGATGTGTGGTTTCCAAAAGTTTATTCAAAAGCAGCAGGCCCTCCATCCCTCACCCCCCAAACTTAGCAGTGTTAGCTAAAAGAAAAGGAGAGCTTTTGGGAGAATCTTGGAGACTTTGGAACCTTTAAGTGTAAATACAAAATGTTGTAATACCTCAAAGGTTGAAATAAGGCTTCAAAGAGCATATGTACTTGAGGAAATTTCTCAATTTTTAAATTTGCACTCAATACAGTGTTTGAATGTGTTCATGTAACAAATGTGTGTTGAGTTTTTATATGCCAGACTTACATTAGTCCACAGGGAATACTTAGGACTATGATATAAAAAATAATTGCTTTCTGTTTATTGAGCTGAGTTAATTTTTTGCATTTGTCCCAGATAATATTGATTCTGTAAATACTTACATTAAATACATCCATGTTTTCTATTTCATGTTTTACATATGTGTATAATATTTTTCCTAGCCTCATCTAATTTAGTACATTCAATTAATTTAGTAACATTAAAATATTTATACTTTTACACCAAGAAGGAACATGACTGCCCTCTGTGGTTTGGGTTGGGAATTCTAGATGTTTTTATGGGCTATTTAGCTCATTTTGAGAATGAGACCATATACAAATCTTGACAGTAATGCTGCTTTTAAAATATTATGATTTTTGTTTGCTAGTTCAACACATAGCTGTCTTGAGTAATTTTTTTGTGTGTGTGATGAGGAAGTTCTTGAGTTGTTGACTTCCAGTGTCTAATACAAAATAGATCTCTGGCTTTGCATAATTTTAAATTCCTTCAGCCAATTTAAATCCCTTTTGGAATAGGCAGGGCATAAGTAAACATTTATATCCTAGAAATGGAATAAGTTGGATGTATTCTTAATTGGTGTGTCTGCTTTGTTTAAAAAAATAAATGGACTAGCTTTAGTAGACCTGTGGTTTCCAAATTTATTCAGAAGTAGTAGGCCCCGTCATCTTTTTTTTTTCCTCCCAAAGAAATCTTAGGTGGGATCCTAAACCACAAAATGACTGTTCCTCTTGTTAATACCACTCTAGTGCTTGAGGTATCTTTTGGGATTCTGAGAACACAATTCATAAACACTGTTAGGTGTAAATGTAGATTGAAGTCATAGTTCTATTGTTACATGAAACTTGCATATGTATATATTTATGATTTTTTTTTTTTTTTTTTGAGACAGAGTCTCGCTTGTTGACCCGGCTAGAGTGAGTGCCATGGTGTCAGCCTAGCTCACAGCAACCTCAAACTCCTGGGCTCAAGCAATCCTTCTGCCTCAGCCTCCTGAGTAGCTGGGACTACAGGCATGCGCCACCATGGCCGGCTAATTTTTCTATATATATTAGTTGGCCAATTAATTTCTTTCTATTTATAGTAGAGACGGGGTCTTGCTCTTGCTCAGGCTGGTTTCGAACTCCTGACGTCGAGCAATCCGCCTGCCTCAGCCTCCCAGAGTGCTAGGATTACAGGCGTGAGCCACCGCGCCCGGCTATGATTGTTTTTTAATGAGTAAATGTCTTTTGGTTGTTTAAGTCTTAAAAAGTAATGAAATCCTTTGAACCTGACAAGTGTTTTATTATATGTGCAGATTTTAACCATATTTTTGCTGTCTTTCAAGTTAAAGAGGAAAAAGCAAGTTGCTCCAGAAAAACCTGTGAAGAAGCAAAAGACTGGTGAAACTTCAAGAGCTCTGTCATCTTCCAAACAGAGCAGCAGCAGCAGAGATGATAACATGTTTCAGGTGCAGTTGGTTATTTCCTTAGATCCAGAGGAATTATTATATGGCTTTATCTGAAGAATGTTAAAGTTACCTTGATCTGATATTGCATAATCTTTCATGTGTGTTATTCTCTTAACCAAGGGTATTTACTAAAATATAAGAATAAGTTAGTAAAAGTAATTTATATAATGCAGGATTATTGCTGAAGTCTTTAGAAGTCTAGTTTTGCTGTATTTAAAACAATGCAAATTTACATGCTGCAAGAAATCCAAAGGAGATTGAGAACTGCACATTTAGAAAGCAACTTGGAGAAGGCAGGTTATATATTGGGCTGTGAAGTATGACTAGGTTATTGGAGAGGAAGTGGCAGTATGAACTTACCTAATTTTGGTCTGATGAGAAACAGAAAAGGGGGGAGTAGGTTGAATAGGTAAAGTGAAGTAAGTTCATTACAGGGAGTTGAACTCTTCCTGGAGGGGACTAGTCTAGCTTCTTTTTCGATTCCTTATCTTGTTTTAGGGAAACTTGATATTGCTATCATTGTACAAGAAGGATTTGTGAAGGAAGATTTGTGTGGGGATAAATGGATGCAGGTGAGATTGCTTAGGTAATTTGTAGGCTTTAATCTGTATGTGAGATACGGGCTTAGATGGTTTTCCCCAAAGAATACATATGAGGATTATGAAATACTGATAAGGAAGATTGGATCAGAAGAATTTAACTATTAATGAAGACATGGACCTGATTATAAATGTGATAAAATAAGTAGGTCTCTCGTGTGGCACCTGGAGGGTTTAGTTGGGAAATGTTCATGTGGGATCATCAGCACGGTTGACTGAAGCCATCCACTGAAGTAAGTGTAAACCAGAGGAAGTGGATGAGGGTTCGTGTTTGGTGATATTCAAATAGAGGATGGAAGGAAAAAGAGGATGTAGGTCAAGAGGTGGTGAAGGGAAAATTAGAAGAGTACAGTAATGGGAGCAAGAAAAGGATGAGTGTTTCCATGAGGCATAAGTTTTAGCTGAAGCCAGAAGTTGGACAGAATGAGACTACAAACACTTGACTAGAAAGCGAGGCTAGCATATGTGTATTTTTGGCCTTTCGATAGCCTTGAAAGGTGGAGTGAGAATGGGAAAATGGAAGTGTATTTTTTTTTTAACTCATTTTTGCTTTATACTTCCGGATAAAGAAAATAGGCAAAGTACAGATGAACTATTTAGTTATGGGTTTAAGTCTTCTGACTTTTGTGTAACTTAGAGAAACTAGGAGCAGACTAGATTAATTTGATAGGGAACCTAAGTAAATGTATATAAAAGAATTATGAAAGGGTCCTCATTGCTTTGAGTGGATGATAAATTAAATGCTTACTGTGTTGTGTATTTCATTCAGGCCTTGCCTGGTTCTAGATTGCCATGATGAACTTAGTAGATGTAGTCTGTGGCTTCATGGAATTTATGGGGACAATAATTATACAGATAAACATGTCTATAATTAAAATTATGATAAGGGCTGTGAAATAAAAGGGTGGATTATTATCAGAGAGTAGATGTTCTAGAAATCTTTTCTAAAGGAAGTGACGTTTAAAGCTTGGATTGTGCATGAATTATTAATATAATGGCTTTGTGGCTGGAATGTGAAAATCTGGCTGAGAGTATAGCTAGGAGATCCCGTTGGAGAGGAGGGTGAAGGGCCAAATCTTGCAGAGCTTTTCTATTGGGAGGCCATGCTTAAGAGTTTGGGTTTTATTTTGAGTGCCGTGGGAAGCTATTTTAAGAGGCAGAATGAGATGTAAAATCTGCAAGAGATTCTCTTTTCCTTTCTTAAGACTTTCCTCCCATGTAGAATCAAGGACTGCTTTGGAATATTTTAACTTACTTGTGTGTATTTGCGGGGCAACTGTTTTGGGGTTTTCTCTGATCAGTTCTGTTCACTTTATGCCTACTTTTAGTGTATAATTATAGAGCATCTATAGCCTTTAATGGATTTTATCTTGTCCATCCCATCTCCTAATTTTATAGATAAACCAGGACCCACATTTTAGAGATTCTATTCTGTTAGTTTTGGGAAAACCAGATCTATTTTTAGAGGATAGTTTTCTTACCAAAAAAAGGAGCTTCAATTCTTAACCCCTCATTTGGAAAGGTTCCTAAGCCTCCTAAGGGTGGCACTTAATATTTTGAAAGTCCATATAGGCCTTGTTTTCAAAGTGGCTTTCACAGATCTAGTAATGTAGTCATTCTAATAGATATGATATTTAATTTTGTTGGCATTATAAATTTTTCCTTAAATGGTAATTTGGCCATAGAAAAATATTTTAGTGGTTGTACTGAATTTTAATTAGCTTAAGAGCACATTAGAGTACATACATAATGTTAAATGAGACCTTCATTTTTATTAGTAATAATGGCTTGATAATTGTCTTAGAAAGATGAAAGATGGGTTTTTGGAAGGAAAAACAGTGCCCCCATTGTGTTTTATAAGTTTTTTTTTCTTTAAATGTATGTTTTTCATTTACCAAGAAAGTGCTTTGAAGATGGCTCCTACGGAGTGGAATGTTTGTAGATATTGCTAGATCATCAAGTATTAGAATCTTTTAGGACCCAGGGTAGCAGATATATTTTGCCAAAAACAAATAGATCTAAAATCCAAATTAAAATTGTTTGGATATTGGCAACTAGCTTTAAGACAGTATTTTTTTTTTTTTTTTTACACCCATCTCTTGAGAACAGAACTAGAGGAAATAATCTTAAATTCTGTTAAGATGATGTACATCAAACATAAGCAGCTCTCTGAATGTAATATTTGAAGAGAGTTGTACCAAAGGCAAATCACTGCACTAGTTTTTAAACTCTGGAATTATTTGGGCAAAATCCTGACTAGAGAGGAAATGCTAGATGCTGGCATTCTAGTTCCTTTAGCTCTGAATTTTAAGAACTTGGCCCTATAGGGAAAAAACCTACCCAAGATGACATCTGTGATATTAAACATAGACTAGAGAATTATCATCTAATTACATTAGTACCTATGTCTTAAAAGATCAGAATGGTTGAGGTGTAGGGGACTTTGATCCATATTTTTATTCAGTTAGGCACAAATGGTCAGTAATACTGCCTTAGTTGATACTTTAAAATTACCCTTTAATTTAAAATGATCATTATTGAGTCAAGTGTTTTTAATAGGGCCCATAAATGGACTTCAGGGAGTCCATGAAATTATGTATTATTTAATTTATGTTTTTTTTATTTGAAGGGATTATTCATAACCTTTATCAAATTTTCAAAGGTGGATTGTTTTGAGTCTTGGGCTATTAGGAATAAAGCTGCTGTGAATATTCTTGTATAAGTCTTTTCGTGGACATTTTTCCCTTTTGGGTAAATACTAGATAAATTTGTTAGGTCATAGGATAAGCGTATATTTAACTGTGTAAGAAACTGTTAAATTGTTTTCCAAAGTAGCTATACTGTTTTATACACCTGGCAGCAATGTACGAGATTCCAGTTGTTACACATCCTTACTAGGTAAGGTCGGTCTTTTTAAATTTATCCATTTTATTTAATGGATATGTAGTAATAGCTCATTGTGGTTTTACTTTGCAGTTCCTTAATGTCTTAATTCATTGGATATTTTTGTTGTGTTTATTGGCTATTTTTATATCTTTTGTGAAGAGTGTCTTTTGGACTTTTTTTTTATAAAAATGGTCGTTTGATTTATTGAGTTGTAAGACTATTTTTTGGAGATAAGTTCTTTGTCAGAGGTAAATATAGTACATATTTTGTTTTTCTTTTAGTTGAGGGAAACTTTTTTAAACAGTCTATTTTAAAAAATGAGCTGAGGTTAAGAGAGAAGAAAGAACATGAAACTTAAGAGACAGACAGACAGACAGGAGGAGGGAGGGCCAGCTATTGGTCAGTGGCCTCCATGTCAGATATTCTGCATCTTGAAGATGAGATCATCACAGATTCTGGTTGGTCCATTGTTTTCTCTGTGCTGCACAGTCAGTCGTCTTCAGCACCTGGTCCTTCCTCAGGCTCTCGTGGAAGGCCAAGGCCTCTGCAGCTGTAACTTAAGTAAATATTTTCTTTAGGTTTATGGTTTGCTCATTTATTTTCTGAAGCATCTTTTAAAAGAGGCTTTAATTTTGATTAAGACCATTTTATCAGTTTTTCCCTTTTTGGGTTAATGCTTTTGTTTCTTATCCAAGACGTACTTTGTTTACTCTGTGCTTAAAAACTTTTGCCAGTGTTTTTTTCTTAGAAGGCTTTTTATAGTTTTAGCTTTCATGTTTGGGTCTGTGATCCAAATGAATTTCTTTATGCATGGTATGAGATAGGGATTGAGATTCTTCTCCACATCCCATCCAGTTATCCAGTTATTTCAGCACCATTTGTTGAAAAGACTATTCCTGTTTTCTTTGAATTACTTTGGATTTTTACAAAGAAAATCAGTGAATTTATAAAATGTACCTTTATTTCTGAACTCCATTTTATTCCATATGTCTGTCTTTACTCCAGTACCATGTTGTTGTCTTTAGTATATTTTTACAGTGAGTCTTGGAAAGTGTGCTAACAGATACTTTGTTGAGGAAAGCCTGTTCCTTCTGCTGGAATTTATAGTTTATATTAAGCAGCAGTATAATGTTTTTGAAAAATAGTCTTCTGAGTGAAGTGCATTAAAGATGTTATTAAGAAAAACTTTGTCATGTGTACTACTGATTGGAACTCTGGATTCCTGTATTCAGAATGGTTACAGGATTTAGTAAGGTTGCTAACTACATCTGTGGTTTCCTGTTGTAGTTTGTTCTGTAGGATTTTGCTTCCTAATGATTTTATTGTGGTAAAAAACAAACGTATATTCACATTGTTGTGAAACAGTTTTCCAGAACTTTCTCATCTTGAAAAACTGAAGCTCTATGCCCATTAAACAACAACTTCCTTTTCCCCTTTTCTCCAGCCCTGGGAAACCATAATTTTACTTTTTGTTTCTATGAACTCGAATGCTTTAGTTACCTCATGTCAATTGAATTATAGAGTATTTAGCTATCTGTAACTGGCTTAGTTCATTTAGCATAATGTACTCAGAATTCATCCATGTTATAGCATGTCACAGGATTTTTCTTTTTAAAGTCTGAGTAATATTCCATGTGTGTAATATATATTCACACACAGTTTATCCATTCATCTGTGGATGGACATCTGGCTTGCTTCTACTTTTGGCTATTGTGAATACTGCTGTGAACGTGGGTATGCCTTCAGTTCTTTTGGATATGTACTCAGAAGTCGGATTGTTGGATCATATGGTACTTCTATTTTTAAATTTTTGAGGAACTTTTGTACTGTTTTCCATAGCAGTTGCACTATTTTCCTAATATTTATAAATGTAGAAATGATTGGAAATGTTAAGCGTACTTTAATTCTGTCTTTTTAGAAAGAACTTTTTTAAAACAGTGATTTTCTTTGGCTGCAGTTTTGATATTGAGAATAGTACAGTTGATCCTTGAACAATGCAGGGGCTAGGGGTACTGACCCCTGCACAATCAAATCTGAGTATAACTTATGACTCCTTAAAAACTTAACTCTAATAGCCTACTGTTGATTGGAAGCCTTACCAATGACATAAACAGTTAATTAACACATATTTTGTATATGTATTATATACTGTATTCTTATAATAAAGTAAGGCAGAGAAAAGAAAATATTAAGAAAATCATAAGGAGGAAAAAATACATTTAAAATACTGTCCTGCATTCATTGATACCATAGTTTATGTCTTTGTTTACAAGATGAATCATCTGTCTGAAATGGTGGGCAGTTACAGCTGCAGATCTCAATCTATGGTACATATCAGGCAATTCACATTTTTCTTGTAATGTCATGACTTCTTGGAAGTACTTCCACATTACCAGCAGCACTTTGTATAATAGGTCTAATGGTGTTACTCAAGGTTTATAGTAGTGTACAAACATAGTGAAAAATATGCAAAGACCTTGGGAGATCACTTTACTGCAGTGTGCAATTTATTGGAGCGGTGAACTGCTCACATGGAGATGATTAGAGTCACATGGTATTTTAAACAGATACTTGCAACACTTGAGTGTACTGCAGTAGCAATAGGACATGGCTATGAAATTATTCTAATGTAATATATGCTATAGTTTTTGCAGTTATGATTTAATACTGCATCTTTTGGCTTAAGTTTCTCTTGACTGAATGGTGGTGCCATGTACAGTACGTAAGTATGTGCGTAAGTTTTGATAAATTTTTTTTTTTTTTTTTGAGACAGAGTCTTACTCTGTTGCCTGGGCTAGAGTGATGTGGCATCAGCCTAGCTCACAGCAACCTCAAACTCCTGGGCTCAAGCAATCCTTCTGCCTCAGCCTCCTGAGTAGCTGGGACTACAGGCATGCTCCACCATGCCTGGCTAATTTTTTCTATATAATTTTATTTATTTGTTTATTTTTTGAGACAGAGTCTCACTTTGTTGCCCAGGCTAGAGTGAGTGCCGTGGCATCAGCCTAGCTCACAGCAACCTCAAACTCTGGGCTCAAGCATTCCTGCTGCCTCAGCCTCCTGAGAAGCTGGGACTACAGGCTTGCGCCACCATGCTCGGCTGATTTTTTTTCTATATATATTAGTTGGCCAATTAATTTCTTTATATTTATAGTAGAGACGGGGGTCTTGTTCTTGCTCAGGCTGGTTTCGAACTCCTGACCTTGAGTGATCCACTTGCCTTGGCCTCCCAGAGTGCTAGGATTACAGGTGTGAGCCACCGCACCTGGCCTCTATATATTTTTAGTTGGCCAATTAATTTCTTTCTATTTTTAGTAGAGACTGGATCTAGGGCTGGTTTTGGACTCCTGTCCTTGAGCGATCCTCCTGCCTTGGCCTCCAGAGTGCTAGGATTACAGGCGTGAGCCACTGTGCCTGGCCTAATTTTAACTCTTTATAATAGTTTTCTGTATGTTTTATGATAGTATATGATAAAATTAGATGAGTACCTATATTTTATGCATCCATGACATATTTCTTAATACTTTTGATATTTCTAGACTATGAGGTTCATCTTTGAATTTTTTCAAATTGTTGGAACTCTCTAAAAATTTTTCCAACATTAATTGAAAAAACATCTACCTATGAGTGCACCTGCACAGTTCAAACCTGTGTTGTTCGAGGGTCAACTGCAGTTATTTTCATGGTTAAAAGCAGAGTGAATGTGCAAGTTGTGAATATGAATATGATCAGAACAGACACTACTGTCAAAAAGAACAACTCTTTTTCTGTTTTTCTTTCGTTTGCAGATTGGGAAAATGAGGTATGTTAGTGTTCGGGACTTTAAAGGGAAAGTTCTAATTGATATTAGAGAATATTGGATGGATCCAGAAGGTGAAATGAAACCAGGAAGAAAAGGTGAGATTTAATTTTTTCAACTTGTTTCTAATGTTGGGACTAAATTAAAACTTTTTAAAGTAACCTCCTTGGAATTGAATTGTTGGCAGGGCCCACAAGGCAAGGAAGAGCACTCTTTAGTTGATTCTCTATTTTCTGTAGTTGTTTTGGACATAACTTTTTTTTAAGGAACTATCTTAAATACAGCAGTTGGGAATAAAACTCAGAAAAATAACATCCCTAATATCACTTTAATCAGCTGCTAACTTACTTGAATAATTAAAAAATTACAGTAGTTCTGAAGATTAGGCATTATTTGGGAAGTTGTAAAATCAGGAATGGAAAAATCTTAGTTTATAGAAATTTCTTTTGATTTGCATCTCCTAATGGTTATTCTTTAGGGTAGTATTCAAGTGGGTCTCTGTCTACTTTCCATTTTGTGCTTCATCCAATCCCAAGCTTGTTTGCATTGTAGAAATATGCTTTATTCATTCACCAAATAGCTAGAGAGCATTTGGGAACCAGTATAAACTTGTATATTTGGATTGCCACTGTCGATTGATCCTTAGCTAATGAAAAATACGTCATTATTTAGTTCTACTTTGTGTGTCTCTTAGTTTGAAGTTTGAAAAGTACCACTTGTTTGCAGTTTTTTGGTTTATTAGACTCACCCTCTATTTGTTTTTGTATTCTTACATGTTTTCTTATTTCAAATCACTTCTGGATTGGTCATTTCACTTTGTTCTAGAGTGGCTGGCTCATGCGAAATTTTATGTTGTGCAAACATTTAGTGAAACAATTTGATTAGCTTTTTAAGCCCTTCTTAGGTATTATCCCAGTCTATTCTTCTTTACAATTTCACGGCCTCCAGCATTTTCTTGAGAAATACATTAATTTTTCCAATTCTAGTTTATTTCTCTGTTTATATGTGTCAGATAACAGAAGGCTGAAAATTTAAAATATAGAAAAGAAAAATTTCTGTTCATATTTTTAAATCTTAATTAGTAAAGACAGATGTCATCTAATATTTTTTAGGTGCTTATGTGTGTTGGGTGATATTCTAGTCCTTTATGCAAATTACTTAATTACTTACAGCAGCTCTTCACAACTCTTTGGGGTGTAGGTGCTACTTTACTGGTGAGAAAATTGAGGCTCAGAAGGTGATGGAATTTATTTTAAAGTTTATACAGTTAGCAATAGGCTAGGATTTGAACCCTGATAGGTTGAATCCAGAATGCACACTTACCTAGTGTATACATTCTAAGAAGTCCTGTATGAATCACATCTCAGGGATTTTTTTCAAAGTGAAATGGATGTTTCTGGAAGAACTCAGTACAGTCACCTTAAATTCCTGTGCAAATTTTGGGTAAATGTTGGAACTAACCGGATGTAGTAAAGGGGTGTTACATGCCAAATACGGGCCTGACTACTTGCCTGCTTGTTTGCAGGTGTCAAGATATGTAAACCATCATTTGTTTTCATTGGTTATAATAGGTATTTTGCAGTGTGAATTGTGGGAAATAAGATTGGATATAAGATCTGCCCAGGAATTTATGACGAATCTTTAACAAATGTAAGAGATTTGACTCTCGATATCGTAGCATTGTGCCATTTTAAATGGCAGTTTTGATAAAAACAGTATTCCAGTTAGAAGTATGAAAATCCTCAAGAAAGCTTAATAGATTTTCACCTTTGAATTCTTAAACATTGTTTTAGGTATTTCTTTAAATCCGGAGCAATGGAGCCAGCTGAAGGAACAGATTTCCGACATTGATGATGCAGTAAGAAAACTGTAAAATTCGAGCCATATAAAACCTGTACTGTTCTAGTTGTTTTAATCTGTCTTTTTACATTGGCTTTTGTTTTCTAAATGTTGTTTTCCAAGCTATTGTATGTTTGGATTGCAGAACAATTTGTAAGATGAATACTTTTTTTTAATGTGCATTATTAAAAATGTTCTGAGTGAAGCTAATTGTCATGTTTATCAAGGAGGATTGCTTTGTGCCCACCACCTAGTGTAAAATAAAATGGAATAATACAATCTCAGCTGTTGTGGCCTTTTTTGATCAGAAGATACTGTTTAAGGCCCAAAGTAACAGTTTTATAGACCTTTTAGTTTCAATTCACCTTTTACAATAAGAAGGATTTGTGTTTATAAACTTTTGGTTTGTGAAATCCATATTTGATCTTTTCTCTTCCAACCAAATTTTTAGACTTGTTTGACTTTTCCACTCCAAGGATATTTCACTTTTTTCTTTTTTACTTCATTTTCTTTTAATAACTTAACCTCTTCCAGTTTAGTTTTCATTTTACTCTCTACTATTTTCCTTGAATATATTCTAATTTGAAAAGTCAGTAAAACCGTCAAAATATTATGTCAATAAGGTTACTTATATGAGAACTACAATCACTAAATCTACTGTATTAAATATTAGCAGATATAGTTTGATAAGCAACATAGCACGTATGAAAACTCTGAGCAAGTGTATGTCATTACCCATAGTGTTCTGTGTAGTTATCTTATTGCCTAGTCTGCAGAAAATAATGACTTAGGTGAGATTTCTGATTTGCTTTCACTTATTAAACATGTTCACCATGGGATGATGTCTATAAAATCAAATGTTAAACTAGACTAGGATTTAATAAAAATTGTGAAAGCTTACTGGCCTAACATTTTATTTTATAACATTGAGTGTGGATTGTATGTAGCCAGAGATGTCACTGAGGTTTTTTGTCATAGTAGGTAATGTAGGTAGTTTGTAGGGCAAAGAGCTTATCAGGCATATACTTGTGTTTTTTGGCCTTTGCTTCAGTAGACTTGGTTATTTTGCAGTTAATCTACTGGATAGTGGCATTCTAGACTTGATGTTATTAAGCTTTAACAGACACTCATAAGTGGTTTTCATTTAACCTAATGATGAAGCAGACAGATTGAGACACAGATTTCAGGGGCTTTGCAGCAATAAATAGGGCATGGTGTGCCTTAGGAAAAGAATGTTTGTAAAGGGAACTATAACAAATGAAAGATGGTGGCAGTGAAGAGGAAAGAATTCTTGTCTGACTAAATGATATACACATGATATTTTGAGATTTTTATAACATCAATAGGACACAATTCTAGATAGAATAGTAAAAATAAAGGTTTAAAGATGTAAAAAATTTGTGTTGACAAATTATTATTTTTGGTAGCAAATCTCAAATGGCTATTGCCATTAAGGGCTGCCATAGCAGAGTTGCACTATTTTTTACCGAGTTTGATTCCTACATCTAAAGCATTTTGTAGTAGAATCGTCAAGGACTTAATTTCAAAACCATCTGCCAGGGCACATAGGTACCAGTTTTTTCTGGCAGGTATTCTGGGTTTTTTTTTTTAACACTTTTTAGAGAACTTTTTAATGTAGTTAGCAGTGCAAATTGATAAACTAAATTTGTGGTTTAGTTTTCATCAAATAGTAGGTACTGTGTGTTCAAAATACATATTTTAGACAAACAAGCTTGATTGATACCCCTCCCCCCTGTCCCACATGGAACATGTGTGTCCTATTAAATTAATTGGATAGATTTTTCAAATATTCCTTATTTCGGATACACAGAAAGGGTAGTTAGAACTTTGATTTTGGTGTAGATGAAGATGAAATGATGGGTAAATTTCCTAGGTTTATATGAATTTAGGGGGTGTGTGCATTTTGAAACAAATCTAACATAGGGATGGTGCTGAAATCTATTATCTAGGCATTTTCTAGTTGTTTAGCATTTTGTTAATTAAGGAGTGTTTCTCTGCACAGTTGGTAAGTTGACTGCTAATTTTATTTAAATATTTTACTGGATATGCTATATACTAAAATTATTAATCTTTGTGAAATGATGAGAACTGGGTTAAAAGAAGAAACAAATTACACTGAAAAGAAAAGATAGAGTACTCTTGTTTTCTGTTTAAACTTTGTCTTTGGTAAGATTTTTCCCAAGAACAAAGCTTGGCATTTTGAAGGATAAGTATCTTACCTTGTAATGCTAAAATGGACTTAATTAATGCCTGTACTCAGATTATGCCCTTTATTAGACTTTGTATCAGGGCTTTCTAATGGATTTTTCCTCTTTGTTTTTAAACTATGAGCAACATTTGACCAATGTCCAATGCTCTTAGCATTTTATTTGAAGAACAACCACTAAAAACTAACTTATTATCAAGTTATCAATCAAATTATAAAAATTTGATTATCCTCTTTTACTTTGCTTTATAAATGCCTAAGAACTTCTTTTGAAGAATACTCCTACCTCATTGGCTAGTCAAGATGCTGTGATCAATCTATCCTACATAATGTGTTTAGAAACAAAGACTTAAGAAAAAACAAATGGAAATAAGTACATCCTGGCTTTGCTATTGAGGGAAAAAGAGAAAGGATTGAGTATCAAAATTTATTTAAGTGTTCCTGACAGAGGTATGTTAAAAGAATACTATAAAAGCTTAGAATTTTATAAAAGTGCTGATTAATATTTAGGTATCTTTCCTGAAATTCTTTGCAGTTCACTTTTTATGGGAATATAATCCAGTGAAACACTCAAAAGTTTTTTTGTTTTTTTTTTAACTGATGTTTTTCCAGATGAACTCTAGGATAAACATTCATATAGTCACAAATAATGTAATTCTGTAATTGTGGAATGCCTGTATGTTTTGTTTAATACATCTTCCATGGAGATGTCTGGATATAATACTCCATCTGTGAATATTTTAAATGTTGAAATAAAAATAAGAAATGTGCTCTTTGTGTTATCCCAGTTTTACAAACCTGAAGATCAATGGGTAATTTATCTGTTGAATGGGTTTTATTAACAAATAGAGTGTCGTTCTTTGTGAATGCTTTGGAATGTGGATTAATGCCTTAGTGTGTTAAATATTCTGAGGACCTCTGGAACTGAGCGGTGTGGGCTTGTCTTTTCCATCTGCCTGATCCAAATAGAAAAATGCAAATACCAAGGTGTACACTGCCTCTTTTTTCTTTCTCTGGATAAGTGTTTACGTGCTTTGCAGTCTGATGATTTCTTAGTATACTTAACTGTGTAATGGACTCCTTTGGGTGTTTCATTGATGAAGTCTCTTTTTGATTAGGGTTTTTTTTTTTTTTTTTTTTGGGTGAGACAGAGCCTTTTTCTATTTTGTAGAGAAGGGGTCTCGCTCTTGCTCAGGCTGATCTCAAACTCTTGGCCTTAAGTCATCCTCGGCCTCCCACTCCTGAAGTGCTAGAATTACAGACGTGAGCCATTGCACCTGGCCCTGGTTAGTGTTTTTACGTAGGTATATATTGAGGTCTTGTTTAAATTTCTAGGAATAGAAAGATTCATGGAAAACTACTTTTGCCTCTTATTTCACTAAATCAACTGTAAATTTGGTTTTAATAAAACACATTGGTGAAAAATCCATTCAGAAGAATGAAAAAATAGTACTCGGAGTTTACACAATCACTGACTTGACAATTTTGTAGCATGGCTCAAAGGCGTTATGGGGGCAGAAAAGACTTGAAAAGCAAGAGGTATATAAAAATTTATGTGGAATTATTATTATATAACAGTTCAAGATTTATGTCCATCTTAGTAAAAGATCTTGCCACATAGGACTTCCCCCTACCCCTACTTCACATAACTCCCTTAAAGAGTTCAGTCTTTCTCAGACCTGCTTTTACAGCCATTTTAGTCCTGGGTTGATGAAATGCTCATCTTATCTCACTCTTAGGCTCTTCGTAGAGAGTTTAAATGGTTTATTCTCCAGCTGGATAACTTAGGGATTGATTTACATCACTTCCTTTCTCTGACTCTGCTAGAGAAAAAAGAAGTACCCTGAATATCAACAGTTGGGTACTATAACTTCTTTTGGTAACAGAAAGGCTGTACGCCAAGCCCAGAACTCAGCTCAAATTGTGCATGTAAGTAACTCACGTATCTCGGAAAGTGATGTGAAGTTCTAGTTTTGCCCTCTTTTAGATAAGCCTGAATCTTTTAATAGCTCCTATTCTGGCTTTATTTTCCAAATGTGTAGTTGTTGCAAGAATGATACAGAGAACTCCCCTGTCCTTAGAGACCTCCATTCAGATTTTGGCAGTTCTAATAGAGTCTCCTTTGCTTGACGGTTCCTCAGTTTTTCCTTGACTTTTCCAACCTTGACATTTCTGAAGATTTGGTAATATGAATGCCATTGGTGATTATAACAAGGGTAGGGAGGGCAGAGGCTGGTTGAGAGAGGAATGGAGACAGGGTATATAGACAACTCATTTGAGCAGCTTGCCTATAAACAATAAAAATGGGATGGTAGTGAGAAGGGTGCGGGATCAGGGACAGTGTGTGATTGAAATACAGCATGCAGCATTTAAGTGAGGGTACACAATTGGCTTCTTTCAGCACATTTAAATTGATCTTTGGTGTCAGCTACAAAAGGTTGGGAATTTCAATCACTTCCCACTTTTTTCCCAGTGACTTCTTCCTAAGTACCACCTGAACCATGAGTACTTTTAATAATTTTAAAGAAAGATGTATGACCTATTTTACTCCATTTTAACATGCGTCTGATCACTTGGTTCTCACAGCTTTTCCTCCACAGCTAAGCTCAGATGCAGACTATGGCCTGGATTTGGGAGCTGGCATCAGTCATGCTAAGCTGTGAGCCACTCCTTTTCATTGTTCTTAGGTTGTGAGCACTGTTGCTTCTTTACTACTGGCTCTAGAAGTGAAGAGAAAAAATGTTTTCTTTTATTCACATTTGAGAGATACAAAAGGATAGAAGGGTAGATACGTAGCAGAATTCTGAAGTTTCTGAGGATTTCAGCCCTCAACCCAGGACCAAAAATATTTCCCGATAGTCAAATTTGAAGACCAATCCTCTATATTATTAATTAAAAAATAATTTTAGAAGTCCTATGAGTTTCTTCAAAATTCTTGATTCAGAAGCAGAGGACTTTTGTTGTCCAAGCACTCATAAATGGATCTTTTTTTGACCTATGACTTGTTTTTTCTTCTGAATATGAGGAAATGCTTCTTGCTCACTATAGAGCCATTAATTGATAGAGAAAACTCTTAGAAACAATTGAGAACCTTTTCAAAGCATTTGAGTCCTATAAAAATGGTTCTTGAATTTGTTGTCAGCAAGCCACTTCCATTAGAAAACTGCCTCCAAAAGGTTGATGGGCTTGATAAATTTAAAAATACCAAAATGCATTGAAGAAACGTTTTGCAACCTTTTCAACTATCAGTCTCTGGAAGGTTGGGGGTAGGGAACTCTTTCCTGTAAGTATTGAAAAAGTCTGGCATAGACTCTCAGGTTTGGGAATTTTTTATCTTAGCAAAGGCAGGAGCACTATACTCGGTTTATGTAAACCACCCCTTACTATGAACTACCCAGTGTAGAGCCTGGCATATGGTAGATGTGGATTAACAGCCCCTATTTATTGAGTGTCAGGGTGGAGAAACCTGGACAGGGGCAGATATTAGGCATTTATTTTCCCATCATTATTTTCATGAGGAAGGTACTTGTACTACTCATAGTTTACAGGTGAGTAAATTAAAGTTTCCAGAGAATAGTTGACTTGGTCAGAGTGACAGTAAGTAGCAGAGGTAGGATTTGAACTCCATAACTGGCTAACTCCCAAACCTGAGAGCCCATATTTACCTGTGTTCCTATGTAATAGACCTTGGAAAATAGCAAGATCTTTCTTTGTTCATTGCAAAGCTTAGTAATGGACTCTTGAAGTAACCTTCACCCTGATTCTTACTAAGACAGTCTTGCATCGTAACTTGGATTAGCATCTGACCCAGTGAATCCTGTTCAGTTTCTTATAACATTTCACTGCATTCCCTGCAGCAGCAGAAAGGGCAGTTGTACACACTTGCATCCCCAGCACATGGCAGCACGTGAGGGCACAGGTGTCTTTGCTGAACCTTTAACCACTTCGGTACGAGTGTTGACTGTAGTTGATAGCCACAGATGAACGCGCACAGCCGAGTGTCGACTATGGTTGTTAGCCACAGGTGAATGCACACGGCGACTTTAGCCGACAGCTGTGATATGAAAGTGCACAGCCGAGCGTTGACTTTAGCCGACAGCTGTGATGTGACTTTTCTAATTTTTCATTTATCAAAATAAAATTGTGAACATTTAAAAATAACATAATAAAAACATATATGTATATGTTACCTATTCTGATTTACATTACAAGTAAAGCTGCCTGCAAAGTAAGACAAACTTACAGTGCTTTAAAGCTTTCCTCATCACACAAGAGCAAAACGGATTCGTCGTCAGTGCACAGCACAAACTATCGTGCGGACTATGAGTGCTGGCTGTGGGCAAGGTTTCGTGGCTAGTGAGTGCTGGACTTAAGTGGTTAATCAAGGCTTACTCTGAGATAAGATTTGTGTTGGTTTGCACCTGTCAGGCTCTGTCTCTGGCCAGAACTCCTGATACAGAGGTAAGTTGAATTATTCTTGAGTATAGAGACTGGGATTTCTTTGTGGCCTGGTCTCTGCCAACTTCTAGGAACCATGGGAAGTTAAGTGGGAAAAGCTTAACTAGTAAGATAATCCTGGGAAAAGGAAGAGAAATAAAATCTCTGACCTTACTATTTTTCCTTCTCCCAGCTTATTAACAGGTGTAGCAAATAGGTCATAGGGTTTTCACCCAGAGGCTGTCCACACTGTGATGGGTGTCTTCCTGGTGCCCCTCTTGACTCACTTTTTCATCTGCTGGCCCTGATAGGCTGTCCAGGGTGAACACAGCAACATGCTCCCCAGCTCTCTGGCTCTTGATTAGGTTTGGCCAGTGCAAAGCCCCACTGGGAAATTGGAGAGAGGAACATGAGCTCATTTATTCCTCTGGCTCCCTCTCTCCCTTCAAGGTCACCTTGGGCTGGCTGTGTCCCTCAACTAAAGACCTCTATCCAGTTCTCTCCTGATTTCTAGTAGCTACTCTCTTAACTGTCCCTTTGGGCCTAATCTGTTAACTAGCACTGCTTACCTTATTATCTCTGCGGTGTTTCCATACTTACACGGTTAAATGGTCTCTGTTACTCCTTCTGTATTAAGTTCTCCAGAGAAATAAAACCAATAGGATATAGATACAGGCATATAAGAGGGCATTTAATAGGGGAATTAGCTCACACAATTATGGAGGCTAAGTCTCATGATATGCTGTCAGCAAGCTGGAGGTCCAGGGAAGCCGCTAGTGTGGCTTAGTCCATGTTCGAGGGCCTGGGAACCAGGGGAGTCGATAGTGTAACTCTCAGTCTGAGGCTAATGGCCTGGCCACTGTTGCAAGTCCTGGAGTCTGAAGGCTGCAGAACCTGAAGTTGTGTTGTCTGAGGACACAAGATAGGTGTTCTAGCTCCAGGAGAGGGAGCAAGCAAATTTGCCTTTCCTCCACCTTTTTGTTTTGTCTGGGCCCTCAGCCAATTGGATGGTGCCTGCTTACAATGGGTGACGGTGGATCTTCCTTAGTTGGCCCACTAATTCAAATGCCAGTATCTTCTGGAAACACTCTCAGACATACCCAGAAGTAATTCTTCAGTTATTTGTGTATCCCTTAATCTACTCAAGTTGACACCTAGAATTAACTACTGCACTCCCCCTTGTTGTGATTTGAGTGGAATATCTTCCTGTTGGCACCAAGATTGTTACAGTAATAGGTACCAGAAATGGCCCCAGGAAACTGACCCTCAAAATTGTATTTGGAGAAGACAAGTCTAATGTCATTTGGGAGCAGGGGGACAACAAGACACAAGCAACCTATGGTATATAGTGACACCATAGCTATCACTGTGTAATGTCACATGAAGTACAGTTGGAGGGCAAGATCTTGATGATCAGATGGCTATGCACTTCATCATTATAGTGAGTTACGGCTATAAAGATTTTGTAGACACCTGACAGCCCTAGTGATAGGCACATAGGGAAAGAAAGAGCTGTGAACATAGAAATAAAAAAAGAGCTAGAGGGCCTTCATGGTTGTTTTGAATTAGTCTTTCATCTTCTGTGGTTGCAGGGAAATTCTGGGATAAGCCCAGGGTAGTTGTAAGGGCTACAGAGTTGCACCACCAGTTAAGTGCTCAGTCCCACTAGATATCTCTCCCCCTCCCCCTTTCCTCCCCCTCCTTCTCTTGACTGTACTAGCATCGTCATAGCTCACAGCAACCTCAAACTTCTGGGTTCAAGTAATCCTGCTTCAGTCTCCTGAGTAGCTGAGATTACAGGCATGTGTCACCATGCCCTGCTAATTGTTATACTTTTTGTAGAGACGGGGTCGTGCTCTTACTTTTACTCAGGCTGGTCTTGAACTCCTGGTGTTAAGCCATCCTCCCATTTCAGCCTCCCAAAGTGCTAGGATTACAGGTGAGCCACCACTCCTGGCCCCCTCTAGAACTCTTATGTCAAAGTAAGTGCACTGGTTGGGAAAGGAGATAGGGTCATTTGGGCTCAGCTTTGAACTGCAAAATTTCCCTGGATCTTCATTGCCTACAGAGGCAGGCCACACCACTCCCTCTGCTTCCAGTTCCATTACTAAAATTAGATCTCAAGAATTCCCTGTTAGAGTTATAGGGCTTGTTGTAGGAGGAGAGCCTATAAATGAAGGAAGGAATTTTAAGACCTCTCCAATCTATTGGAGGAGTCTTGAGGCTCCTAGACCACAGGTCATAGATGGAAATGGTCCCTCTCACTCTTAAACACTCTTACTTGAAGAATGTTTGCTTCCTATCCCATTGATGTTGGACTTGATTTCCCCCCACATTTTATTTTGAAAATTTCAAACCCAGGGAAAAGTTGAATGAATAGAATAAGAAACACTCGTATCCTTCACCTATTACTAATATTTTGCAACATTCTCTCTTTTTTGCTGAACTGTTTGAAAGTAAATTGTAGATACATGTGTACATGTATACAGAGTTGTTTTTACTCACACTTCTGACACCATATGTGTAGTGTCTTTTCCAACACCACTCTGACTCTCCAACAAACACCATCTGGATTCAGTTCTATACCTGGAATTAGTGTCAGATCCCACAGATTAAGGGTTCAGTCCCACAAGACTGCTCCCATTTCAGATGCCAGTCACAAGTTCAAGGTTGTCACCGTTACTTCTGACCCACTGGCTATAAATTCATGGGATTCCCACAAACTCCTCATGTTCAAGAATTCATTAGGATGACCCACATAACTCAGGAAAGCACTTCACTCACTATCAGTGGTTTATTATAAAGGATACAACTCAGGAACAGCCAAGTAGAAGAGATGCATAGGACAAGGTATGGAGGAAGAGGTGTGGAGCTTCCATGCCTTTTCTGGGAGTGCCACTCTGCCAGCACCTGTATGTGTTCACCAGCTTAAGTCTCTGAACCCCATCATGTAGGGCATTTTTATGGAAGCTTCATTATATAGGCTGGGTGATTAAATCATTGACCATTGGTGATTGGCTAAACTCCCAGTCCCTCTGTCTTCCCCAGAGGTTGGGAGGTGGAGCTGAAAGTTCCAAGCTTCTAATCAAGGTTTGGTCTTTGTGGTAACCAGCCCCCACCCTGAAGTTATCTAGAGGCCCTGCCAAAAGTCACCTCATTAGAATGAAAGATTGCTTATCACTTCTCACTCAAGAAATTTGGTTTTAGGAGCTGTGTGCCAGGGATAAAGACCAAATATCTATGATACCATTTATAGATATATTCACATTTACACACATATACACATGTATAGACATACATACAATCTTCTGATGAATATTTGAAAGTAAACTGCAGACATCATATTTCATTTTAAGTATTTCAGTATGCATTTCCTAGGAATAAAGACATGTTAACATTTTCTTATGGAAAATAACCCTAATTTCCAAAACAAATCAGTGAGAAGAATGAATTATTTTATATTTTACCAATCTCTTTATTTTTTTAATTTAATTTTTATAGATGGGGGGCTACAAGGGTTTGTTACATGGATATAGTGCATAGTTGTGAAGTCTAGGTTTATAGTCATTTTGCCAATCTCTTTAATAGAAGATGGCTAGATTCTATTTGCTTCTGCAGATAATCTTTTGTGATATGTTGTTTGGGTTGAGGTATGTGAAGAAAATTTGGCGTCAGAGATATGTAGTTGGGAAGGAGAGGAATCCTAATAGCTTTCTCAGGTAATTGTGAATATTCTTTGATAACAACCATGAAACTTAACAAGTGGTAGTTTCTTACAGGTTAGTTGCCATATGTAATTTTTCTCTTGAAAACTGGAAATCCATCATTGGCAGTAAATACTGTTGTCTTCCTTGAGATGACAGGCTCAATTCGTTTTTGAGAAATATCTGCCATGTCCATGTCTGAATACCAGCTTGTCAATACTTTTTTGCAAATAAAAATGGTGCTCCATGGAAAAAGCAACTAGTTCAGTTCACAATTCAAACACTTCTGCTAATGCTTTTCCTTGAGATAGCCATTGGACTTCACTATGCCTTTCCTAAGAATAAAAACATTCTGCTTAACCTCAATATTATCACAACTTAGAAAAATTAATTCAATAATGTTTCTTCCATTCAGTCAATATTTTAGTTTAGTCAATATCTAGTTCCCAAAAATGTTCTTTATTTCTTCCCCTGATCCAGTATCTGATCAAAGTTCATGCACTTCATTTGGTTATTATAAGTCTCTTGTCTCTTTTAATCTAGACTAATTCCCTACTATTTTTGTTTTCCATAAGATGGGCTTTTATTAGAAGTCCAGGCCACTCATCTTGTGGTATGTCCCACACTCTGGATTTGTCTGTCTGTTTCCTCATGGCTCAGTTCAGGTCAAATGTCTTGTGCACGAATGCTACATAGGATGTGCTGGTGTTCTTATTACTTCACACCAGAATGCACCTCAGGCCTGGTTGCTTAACAACTGGTCATGTGAGGTTTGATCACTAGATTATTTAAGGTGGTGATTGCCCAATCTCTCTATTATAAAGATATCTTTTCCCCCTTCGTGTTTATTTTTTTATTTTTTATTTTTTTGAGACAGAGTCTCACTTTGTTGCTCAGGCTAGAGCGAGTGCTGTGGCGTCAGCCTAGCTCACAGCAACCTCAAACTCCTGGGCTCAAGCGATCCTACTGCCTCAGCCTCCCAAGTAGCTGGGACTACAGGCATGAGCCACCATGCCCAGCTAATTTTTTTCTATATATATATTAGTTAGCCAATTAATTTCTTTCTATTTTTATAATAGAGATGGGGTCTCGCTCTTGCTCAGGCTAGTTTTGAACTCCTGACCTCGAGCAATCCACCCGCCTCGGCCTCCCAGAGAGCTAGGATTACAGGTGTGAGCCACTGCGCCTGGCCTCCCCTTCATGTTTAATTCTTTGAAAAGCATGTAAGTTTTGGGAATCTACTGTGGAAGAGGGGTGCTTCCCATGCATTGGCAGTGGAGATTGCCTTTTGGCCGTCTTGGGCTTCTTGTGTCACGTTGGCAAAGAATGAGGTTATTGTACTGTTTGAGTTGATTCATCTTGATTGTCTAAGGCAAACTGGACTGTTGCTACACAGTGGTGGCAAGGAGAACTGTGTTTGGTAGCCAGGGCATTTATTGGTGACCTTTTCTACTCTTAGGCCAATTGTCCTGATGAATGAAAAACTCCAATAACAGTCCATGAATAGAAGACCTTCAAAGATGCAGACACTGTAAGAATGAAGATTTTGGAACACCCATTTGAGACAGAACCCTGGCCCGTTAAGGTTTGGGAAGAGGTTAAAGAGAACCTGAAATGGGCAGTGGGAAAAGGCAGCTATTAAATACAATGACCAACGTAGAATGACCTCACAGAAGTCAGGATTGTTGCAACAGCATTTATATCACTTGTTTCTTCCTTCTTTTTCTCTGGCTTCCTTCCTTTTCTTGTAAAAGTTAGCTGGATAACACCAATGTTGGCTAAAGTTTTAGGTTTCATGTGGGAGTATGAGAAAATTGATAAATCAATTTGCAATGAAATGGTAGTTGGTGAAACCTTGTTCCCACCCTGTGTTGGGGACTCAGTCTTTCTACCAGGTGAAGGACAAGAGAGAATGCTGAAGGCAAAAAGGCTTGGATGGAATATGTATACATTATTATTATATTGTATGTAATTTCCATCTGTATATATATTCCATCTGTCCCTATTGGTGCATTCTTACCTTATTCTCTATCCTGGGAGGGTGACATGTATATGGTTGAGTTTGGTTCATGGTGAAAGAGGGCCTGGTGGGGTGGGGTCGCTTCAGGCTGGCTGTGTTGCTTACCACCACTCCTCTCAAGGTGACTTCCTCTGGATGAGTTTCTTCTGAGTTCCATTAGCTACCCCTTCCCCTCACCTTTCAGCTGTGGGATGTTACTCTGGGTTACCCTTTGGTTTTCCTAAACCTTCACCCATTTGGAAATGACGTATTTTAATACATCGCACTCCTTGAATTGGCTTAATTTGAGGGTGTCTTTTCAAATTGGGAACCTAATAGTGGGCAAATAAGATTAGCAAAGAGAGGCCGGGCGCGGTGGCTCACGCCTGTAATCCTAGCTCTCTGGGAGGCCGAGGCGGGCAGATTGCTCGAGGTCAGGAGTTCGAAACCAGCCTGAGCAAGAGCGAGACCCGTCTCTACTATAAATAGAAAGAAATTAATTGGCCAACTAATATATATACAAAAAACTAGCCGGGCATGGTGGCGAATGCCTGTAGTCCCAGCTACTTGGGAGGCTGAGGCAGGAGGATTGCTTGAGCCAGGAGTTTGAGGTTGCTGTGAGCTAGGCTGACGCCATGGCACTCACTCTAGCCTGGGCAACAAAGCGAGACTCTGTCTCAAAAAAAAAAAAAAAAAAAAAAAAAAAAATAGCAAAGAGAATTGCTATGGATCAGCATTAAAAACCTGTGTTACCTGGCCCTCCTGATTAAAGTCAAAGGACAATCAAATGAATATGTCTTCAGACCGCTGTGCTTGGCCTTCTAAAAGAACTTTGCTTGGTTATTTTTAAGTGTGTTTATTTAAGTGTGTTTGATCCTCCTTGCCCTGTGAGGCGTCTAAAAGCAGTCAAGGAATGACCAGAACCAGCTGCTAAAGTCATCATCCAGCAAATAAATCCAAAAAGAAGGGTTCTTCAAAGTTTGACCCACTAATTTAATAGATAAATTCCTCTCCATTCCAAGCCTATGTATTCTTTATACTGTCTCAGGCCCAAAGAGAGAATCAAGATGAGGAAGAACATGAGATTTTTGGCAATAACTAGGGTTACTGCCTGTTTCTATGCATGGATGATTACCATGGGCTGCCATTCCACTGTGTTCTTCCTTGACAGAATGGCCATTCCTAGCGCGTTCAACTCACAAACTCGGTTGCCAGATGGCCTAAGCAAAACAAGGTCAGAGTTGGATAGGGAGATGTGGAAGTTTCTGAGTACTTAGGTGTTGGCAAGCTTGAAACATGACCAGAGCAAACCCTCAAGGCAAGTACACAAGTTGCAAATTAGACTCCCAGTCACAGTGGCAGGCCTGGAAACTTTGACAGTGCTTCACATGAGATGATGTCAACCTTGGCCATAGACAGGTTTTCGTTCTTCTTGCTGTCTGCGCCAGTGGTGCAAAAGTCTTTTACAGAGAAAGAAAGTATAGAAAGCTAAAGGCCTTGACAATTTTTAAAAGTGTTGGTGATAGATAGGTCTTTGTTATCATTCTCCAGTGAGGCTGAAGGAATGAATTTTGCCACTGGACGTCCATGTAGGTTGTAGCTATATAGCAGGGCTCATCAGGGTTGGATCCTTATACCTCTGAATCGAAAGCTTTGACATATTTTGTTTGTGCCTTTTCATAGCATTCAACGTGTAAGAATGTCCTGTCAGTGGCTCCTGAGGGAAAAACAGGAAGTGTTTGGGGCTGTCTATTAATATTGTGTGGGGGAGAGTCTTTCTGTTGGCTCTCATATTTATGAGGTCTGCATACAAAACGTCCGGCCTCTTAAGGTCTATGTACTGATTTCAGCTAGTTATATTTCAGGATTCTGTTCTGCCATTGCACTGCCCTCCTGATTCTGGGAGAATGGGCATTGAAAAAGCTTCATACATTTCCTTTATAATTTGGCATGAATGTAGCTGGCTCCTGTCACTTATTGAACAAAGGGCTCTCAGACAGCCTTCTTGATATAACAATAGTTGCAACAGCTTTGGTGTATAGATATGATTCTGTTCATTTGGGAAGCCTCCCAACAATTGGCAGAACATTTACTTATATGAAAATACATGTCCTCATTTGTATTTATAGTATTTGTATCAAACGTCCCATAAAAGGGAGACTGAGTGCCTTCTCTGTGGACTTGATAGATAGGAATCTATCTGTCAATTCTGCCAGTCTACCACTGGAGACTTTGTAGCATACCAAATGCCTTATTATTACTCAGCTGGAGTATGCCATGCCAAGGGTCATGCTAATAGGGAGAAGATCCTTGGGCTCCACCTGGTGGCCATTCAGGGAATGTTAAAAGTGACTGAGGCTGCTCAAATTGTTAATATCTGTGGTGAAAGACTTATTTCCAGTTGGTCATGGACCACTATTTTTGTTAAATATTATATGACAAAAAATTATTAGAAAAATATATAAAAAACAGATGCAATATATAAGTCTCAATGTTTTATTTTAAACACAAGGAATAACATTTTGACAAATATAATCAGAACAAACATAAGGAAAAAGAAAATAAAAGCTATGTGTTTGTTGTAAGTGTAAACAAAACTAAACAGAAAGTTAGAGTGAGATAGCTATTTCCCCATATTAAATGATTAAATGTAGTTTTGAATAAAAGTAATACCAATATTTGATTTTTATTATTTTTTTCAATATTTAGTTTTTAATGCGATAAATGAGCTTGTTTCTTGTTAAAACATCTATTTTAGATTGAATTGATGACAGTGCTATTCACAGTGGGTAATGTATATCTAAACTGTTCCTATGTTAACTTTTAATAACATGTATAGTAGAGAAACCAGCTCACCGGGGGTATATTAATGGGAGTGGGAGAAGATACTTTATAACAATCTCACCAAACTCAGGATATTAGTTTTTATGAATTAATAAAGCAAATGAGGCTATATTTTCTAAAATTCATCTTCAACCCTTCATAAGTAGCCAATTCTAACAAGTTATTCTTATTGTTATGGTTAAAATTAAATTGTCTTTTGATGAAAGAAATGAATCCAGATCCATATCCATCTTTTGATGGAAATAAAATTCAAAACATTTGCTATCCACCCTAAGTATACACAAAGAAAGAAAAAGATATTAAAATAACAAGAACAAAAAAGAAAACCATTTGGATAGGTTTCTAAGGTGCTGGTAATTGTTAAATTACGTTAAATGATACAATCCGTATAAATTCTGTCTTTCCCAATTATAACTTTTGTTTTTGCCCTTTGTTCTTATTTATCATTGAAAAACATGCTGCATGAAAGTATTGAAATCATTAAAAGTACTGAAGCTGTCAGACAAGTAAGTAAATGTGGCTGTTCAATTCACATGTTTAAAAAGTAGGAACCAACTTTTTAAACAAATAGTTTGGTTCAAACATTCTCAGCAGAACTCCATCCTTCATTAACCATTGCATCTCAGCAAGCAGTAGTAGTTATGATCAGATTCTCTATTATTACATTATAAAGAGAATATTTTAGACTTCAAAGCATTGGCTTTTATATCATCCATAATTTTTGATATGTCAATAAACATACTATTAAGATCATCTGACTTTTTCAAATAGTAAGACTTTCTCAATGAAGGGAGCAGTGCATTGCATTGGTTGACCAGAGGAAATTAAAGGGGGTAGAGGGGAAAGGCATGTTGATCTCCAGTGGTTTAGGAAAAACATATGTACATGCACATGCATGCACACACACACACGCGCACACACACACACATATATAATAAAGCAAACTGACAAAATGTTAAAAATTGGTGAATTTGGGTAAAGGGTACGTGGGAATTTTTTGTACTATTCATGCAACTCTTCTGAAAGATTGAAGTAATTTCAAACTTCAAATAAAAACAGATGATTATTTTGCTGAGAAGTAACCAAACTGCCAAAATTATGTATGCTATCATTATTGTAAACATTATTAATAAAAAGGTAAAAATTATAAACAAATACGTTAAGAGCTAATATAAATTACTTCCTTAATTTAGCTGGTAGTAGTGTAAACCATAAATGAAAAAAATTAACTTGAATACAAATTAAAATTATTATAAAAAGAAGTTATCAAAAGAAATACTCAACATTTTCTAACAGTTGAAAAAAAATGTAAAATGTCACATGTAGCAGGGTCCTGCTGTTCATGACTACTACTCAGCTCACACGTGCAGCTCTCCATGCGAGTCCTAGACAACACCTGAACTTGTCTGTATCCTTTACAACAAGATCCCATGCTTGGCTGTCGCATCAATATCAAATTACTTAAGTGTTTCTAGGCCCTGAGTCTCAATTTCTGTACTTAATTCCTTTTGCATCAATAACGCATGTTAATCAGCATTGGTGTAAGGAATATCATATCTTTTCCAGGAGTCTTTTCTGAATTTGGGACTTGATCTTGGAGGCAATATCAGACAGTATTGCTAAGAAAGACTGGTTGGTACATGAAAATAAAGACAAACAGGTGACCTGAATGTTCTGGAGTTTTATGTTTTACAAATCCAGAGGACAGTTTTTTGTTCGTTTGTTTGCATCATGACAATACACTACAATTATACAGGATGAGAAAGAAAATAAGGCACAAAGACATTCTATTGATATGTCAAACTTTCACTTTCTCCCTCTCCCAACAATTGTTGGAATGCCATCCATAAAGGGTCTCCAAAAGTACTGATCCAAAACGATCCAAACTTGATTTCTTCAGCAGTGGGATTGTGCATTTACCAGGGACATGAAGAAGGGTTATCTGGCAGTGTTAGTGCCCACTTGATTATTGGTGCTGATTTGTGTTCATGATTTTAAATCTGACCAGTCAGCATGTTTTTGTTTTTGTTTTTATTTTTTTCCCAGCAACATCCAGCTATTTGGGTAGATGATGGGGTTTAAGCAGTACTGAGTTTGCAGTTGAGTGGCACAGAGGGTGAGCTACCCAAGAAAGTTAAAAGCATTTGCAGGAGACTATAAAGTGTTGGACGTGGAATATAAGGTGGGCAAAGAAGGAAGATAGTATATGTGGGGGCCCAATTAAGTGATGGATACTGGAAAAATGATAATGTTGGTGGATTGGAGATCTCAATGAAATCAAATAAGTTTTGGAGTGGGACTTTAAGTAAAGAAGCTGGAAAAATGACAGATGGTTGTTATAATTTGGGTAGTTTAATTCAAGATTTCAGAGGTGGTTGAGGAGAGCAGGAGGAAAATTTGTTTGAGATGAGTAGGTCAGGGAGAGGAGAGACTAGGAAATTGAATGGATGAAGTTATCTTCGATACATGAGGAAAAGGTGACCAGGAGGTCAGTAAGTGACAGAAACATGGAGGCTTAGTAAGGGGCCCGGTCTGCTGGTGTGGATTCAAATGATAAAAAGCTTTTAGTTCTTTTTTTAAAAAAATAACTTCTAAGAGTTACAAAAAGAGTACAAAGGATTTTTGTAAGCACTTCTTTTGCCCAGATTCTTACAATGTTAATGTCTTATATAACCACAATGTAATTATCACATGCAGAAAACTAACATCGATATAATCATCTAATTGTACAGTTGTCCCACAAGTGTCCTCATTTTTGGTCTAGTATCCAATCCAGGACCACTCATTGCATTTTTTTCATCATGTCTTCTTTGTCCTCTCTAAATTGAAGCATTAAATCTTTCTTGACCATGACTTTTTTGAAACATATTGGTCACTTATTTTGTAGAGTATCTCTCAATTTGGGTGGTCTGATGTACACTGATGATTAAAATTCAGGTTATGCATTTTTGGCAAGGATACCACAGAAGGGAGGTAGGTTCTTAGTATAGCTTATCAGGAGGTATTTACTATTGCTGGTGACAATTTGTATAGCTTGGTTAAGGTGGTTTCTGCTAGATTTCCTCAATGTATTGCCAGAAGGGAAAAAAGTGGGGAGAAAAAAGATAATTGATTTCTCCACTGTAATTTTTCAAAGGGGTCATGGAGGAAAACTGACAAGAATTGTATTTTGGAAGAAGAATCTCCAAAATACAATTGGGGAGAATCTCTGTCCTGCCTCTTGCCTCCAAGATACATGGCAAATGGGGGTGTTAGTGGCCTGCAAGTGGAGGTTTATTCCAGGTTCTTGGTGACTACTGGGAGAAAAGAATTTCAGGATGCACCACACAAATCAAGCAAGTGCCAGCTTTTTAAAAATTGAAATCTAAAGTACACTCTCGAAAGAGAGCGGGCAGGCAGGCTCAAAAAGAGCAGCTGTATAGCGACAATAACAAGAGGAGGGGAAAAAAAGCAGCTGCACTGGAAAGTTTTTGATCTTTTAAAGTCTTACTATAATAATTGAAGGGAGGAATATTCAAGGCTAAGGGAGTGGCTTTTACTAAGAATTTGGGTAGTTAATTTCTAGAATTGGGTTCACTCTCACTCTCATTTTCATACTTTATATGGTTGTTTGGAATGGTCATGGTGATTTCAAGGGCAGAGAAATTTTAAGACTGCAATGTAAATGATATTGTAATTAGCCAGAGTTCGTGTATGGTGACAGAGATAGCTGACAAACCAGTTGAGGCTGGTTCTTGTCTGTGGTTATCAGCTGTCTACTTATAACATCTGCACCCAATCTTCAAGCCTTTGAATCCAGTCTCAGCCCTGTCTCCTCGTCTCCTACTCTGGGAAAAACTAGAATACCAGAGAGTTTACTGCTGACAGAATCTGATTAAAGAGGGCCCAGGTAGAAGAAATGAAAGATTGAGTCAGATTAGGTGGGTATTGGGAAGCACAGGTAAGAGACCATGGCGGCTTGGACCGCTGGTGGTGGCTGAGGTGAAGGGGTTGAGGCTTGATGAGATTAGGCTGGTCGTCTCTTAGGCTTGTTCCTCTACGTGTGTTTCTGGGAGCAGTAGGATCTCCTTTCCTGAGAGTTCATTAGACATGTAGAATTCAGGCCCTACCTCAGACTTTCTGAGCAAATTTACAATTTTAACAAGATCTCCAGGTGATTTGTAAGCATCTTAAAGTTTTAAAAGCACTGTCTTAAGAGAATTGTGAGCCAACTCTTTAAGAGGCAGCTATGCTGCTGGCATGTCACTAATGTCAACAGCCTATGTGCCAGTGCCGAGTATAGCATCAGTGAGGCAAGCGATCTGCCGTTCTTGGGCCACGGGGTAGGTACCTTCTGATTCTGCATTTCCTGATGCTGAGAGACGTAGCACCTTCCTTGGTGGTTGTACAGTGTGGTTTGGCACTCGTTCCTGGAAGCTCAGTGCACACCCTGTTTCTGTAACCCTTGCAATGATTCTGTGAGCTCTACATACCCACAAACAAATCTCTTTCTACTTAAAACCACCTGCACTGGATTCTGTTATCTGCAACTAAGAACTTTGACCACTATGCTTCCTGTCTCAGAGTGGGTAAGACACGGCAACACATCATGATTAGATGAAGTTGGAAGCAACCTGGGGGTGCGCCTTGGTTGATTCTCTCCTAACGGGACCACAGACAAGGCAATTATGAGAGATGGGATCTAGCAACGTCATGGGAAGGAGACAATTGGATTCTATTGATGAACTGCCCTCACTCCCGTGGCTGCCTCCACATGTGACTTTCTCAAGGATCAACGCTGTTTATACTGCACAATGAGGTCTTTTTTATAGTGAGTGAATTATGGATAACATGATACCATATTATAGTATTTTTAATAGGTAAAAAATTTATTACAGAATTGATATACACCAAGGATTAAAAAAAAATTTTTTTAATGGAAATGCCAATAGGAAGGCCATTGAAAACTTGAGTGAAATTGTCAGGAATTGGGAGGGGTGTATGTGCTGTTACTAGAGACAGACATGCCCTACTCCCATTGATTCCCACCAGAGAAGTCAGCATTCTGACTTCTAATAGTAAATTTAGTTTTGCCTGTTTTTTTATGATATGTAAATAAGATTCTATAGGATGCATTCTTTTGCACTGGACTTGTTTAACTCAGCATTTTGTGTGTGAGAGTCATTCATGTTGTGTGTAGTTATGGATTGCTTTAGTATCCCATTGTGCCATTTCTCTGTATATTATGTTTAATGTGGGCAGTTCTGTACAAACCTAGCTCCTCGTATGTAGTGTGGGTAAATTCTCCTTCACATTTTCCCCGTTTTGTTTAGGACCCACTTGTCTTATTCCCTTTGGATGACAGTTTGATAGCTGAGTATTGCTTTACCTTCGTTTTTCTGTACACCAACAGTACATGTTCACTGTGGAGAGGAGGGTGTTTTGGGCAGGGTCAGCTCTTTTGGGACCAAGTGCAGCCGTTGGTGGAAGTCCCGAGCTTTTGTTCTCTTCTGAGCCATTGACGTGTCCTGCTGGGACTCATTCCACCCAGCCATTGGTGTGTTCCACCCCATGGGCTTCACCTCTTCCCCCAACTCAACCCAGTTCCCTGGAGGAGGCTGGGCATCACCTCTGCCTCTGGAAAAGTCTGCCACGGCAGGATTCTACAGTTGAGAGTTTTCCTTAAAATGTTCCCTTCTGAATTTTCTTCTTGTGTTCTCGGCCACTATTTTGTTCTTGTATTGCCATTTTTGAATATTGGGTATTAAAAACATTTTAAAACTTTATTTCTTCAGTATTGGAAATGGGAGAGTCTGTGATCTTGTTTTCCTCTGTTATCTTTGCCTTTTAAAGGCTTTTATGTTTAGCTGCAACAGATGCAAGTGAAAGTAGTTTACAACAAGAAGCGAACAAAATTGTGGAAACTCATTCTAGCCAGATTCTAAGATGTTCACAATTTTGCCAGAAGGTGGTAGCAAAGTTACAATCAAACTTTGGGTAATGACTTGAAATTGTCAGCACTCAGTAAAAACCAAACCAAACCAAACCAAAACAAAACAAAACAAAAAACAAGAACAAACAAGGAAAACAAAGAAATATCACCTGTTTATTTAACATATGATTTTTATCTGCTAAGTGATGTTTTTAGAACTCAGTATTATTTAAAGGAAAAAAAGTCAGAGTAAATACAATTCATACTTCTTACATTCGATAGAATGAATGATTATTAAAAAATTCTTTAAGCGTCAAAGGCTCTTTAGCAAACTGAATTTCTACCCTGTCAATAGGACTCTCTATTAGAGGTTAGAAATGAAAATAAAATTAATGGTAAACTAAAAAATGTACAGTGTTCTATAAATTTTCACAATGGTATGCCATTTGGTATCAAATTACACATTAAACACATTCTCCCAACAGGAAAATTACTAAAAATCTAGTAATTAAAATAATTGAAATGTTCTCTCTTGAGACTATCATGATTAATTATATTGGAGTAAAGAGGTGAGAAGAACCTAAATAAATATTTTGTTTTCCTGCTTCTATTTTCATTCCTGTTCAGGTTATTTTCAGCATTCCTTCTCATCCTATCCCACTGTTGCCCACCAAATGCACCCTCTAGTTCCTTCATTCATTCAGTTTGTTCATTTATCACTTACCCTTTACTGAGCCTACTATTTGCCGGGCACTGTTTGGATGCCAGAGAAATAGCAGTGAGCAAAACAAATAAGGAGCCTGCTGTGATGGACGTGCATTCTGGTGCAGGGCTGTCCAACAGAACTTTCCGAGATGACGATGTTTGTACCGTGCTGTCCAATTCAGTAGCCACCATCCACGTGTGGCCACTGAACACTTGAAATGTGGCTAGTGGCCTTGGTATTGGACAGATAAGTTGTAGTGGCTGAGACAGACTGCTAAACAAATACATTATTTAGCAAATGGCTAAACAAATACATTAGAGAATATTGGAAAATAAGTGGTACAGAAAAATTAAACTGGATAATGTGATAGTAACATGGAGAGGACGGCAATGTTAGTTCCAGTGGCCAATGAAGGACTTTACAGAGACAACAACTGAGGTGAGACCAAACGACAGAAGCCAGCTGTGGGAAGAAATGGAGAGAAAAGCGCTCCAGGCAGAGAGAGCCGCTGGTGCAGGAAGAAACTTGTTTTGGAGGAACAGAAAGAAAGGCAACGTGGTTGGAGTGTGGTGAGGAGAGTTAGGAGTCAGGCTCTCGTAGGCCAAGACAGAGAATTAGAATAAAATCTGAAATATTGTGGAAAGCCATGGGAGGCTTTAAATAAAAATTGAGATAAAATTCACATACCATAAAATTACCCTTTTAAACTATAAAATGCAGCGGTTTTTAGTAGATGGTTGTGTAACCATCACCACTCTCTAATATCAGAACATTCTCATCACCCCAATAAGAGGTTTTCAAGGATCATTTATGTTGTAGCATTTACTAGTACTTCATTCCTTTTTATTTGCCAAATAATATTCCACTGTATGGATATACCACATTTTCTTTATTTTTAAGTTGATGGGCTTTTGGTTTGTTTTCACCTTTAGGCTGTTATGAATAATGCTGCAGTAGACATTTGTGTATAGGTGTTTTTTGTACATGTATTTTCAGTTCTCTTGGGTATATGCCTCGGAGTGGGATTACTGGTAATTCTGGTAAATGCTGCAACATAAATGATCCTTGAACACTTTATGCTAAGTGAAAGAAGCCAGTCGCAAAGTTCACATATTGTATGATTCCATTTATATGGAATGGCTAGAACAAGCAAACCCATAGAGATAACTAACACAGTTATCATGGTACCATATGGTAACTCTATACTTAATATTTTGAGCGAAATCTAAAAATGAAATCCTAAACTTCCTTGCCCACAACCAACTGAACAGACCCATTCTTGGCCAAGGGGACCCAAGAGAAATCTTAAAAATTGAGTTCCTGGCTATGATGGGATGGGAAGTTGCACATGTCTAGTTATATCCCTGCGTTTTGAGATTTAGACATAACAATGGATCAGCATTAATGTTTAAAATAGAGATCATACGACTGACAAAATGCATTATTTAGGGCAATAAGATACCAAATTATAAATAGGACCTACAGCCATGCCAGGCAAGGGTTAAGTCACACACCCCTACACTTAAAGAATAAACTATGTTCTACCTGCCACAAGATTTTTCTTTTTCTCTGGCAGCTAAACAAGCACTGGCCTTTAGGTAAGCAGTATTAAAACAGTTTGCAGCCCATTTACTGCAGAGGCTGACTAACTGACCCCGCCCTTCCATAAGCCATAGCTACGGCTTTGCTTGGACAAGAGACTGATTTCAGCAACTTCCTCCTGATAAGCGACCACCAACCATGGCCTGGTTCTGGTTGTTTATAGAGATGGCACACTTGAATGCCTTTGCGTCTTGAAAGGATCTTCTGATGTATGGGGCCTAACTGTAATACATTTAAACGTCAGGTGTCCACCCCAAGGTGAACATGGGTCATGTGTAACATGCATGTTTGTTCAATGCACATGCATTAAGATCCCCTTTTTTATGAATATTCATAGCTCCTCTTGTCACCTGTTAAATATGTATACTTGGCCAACCCATTTAGCATAAATCCCCAGCCCCTCCTCCTATGAAGTGCCTGTTTTTAGGCTCCGCTAGAGGCTGTGGTTCTTAAGAGTGACCACCTTGCAGGCTGCAACCCTTTATAAGAAATAAATCTCTCCTTTCCAAATTTATAAACCGTGTGATTTTTTAAGTTAACATGAGGAACTGCCAAACTGCTTTCTAAAGTGGGTGTACCATTTTACATTCATGCCAGCAATGTATGCAAATTCCAACTTTTCTACATCCTTACCAACTCTTATCATCTATCTTTTTGATTATAGTCATCCTACCGTATTACTCACCTTTAACAAGGAATATAACAGATATTTTTAAGTATTTAAGATTTTCAGAGGATAAGCTTATTACCTAAAGCCTTGGGCCACCGCGCCTGGCCCAAGCAGTTTTAGGTTCACAGCAAAATTGAGGGGAAGAAGGCCGGGTGCGGTGGCTCACACCTGTAATCCTAGCACTCTGGGAGGCCGAGGTGGGCAGATAGTTCAAGGTCAGGAGTTCGAAACCAGCCTGAGCAAGAGCGAGAACCCGTCTCTACTATAAATAGAAAGAAATTAATTGGCCAGCTAAAAATATATATAGAAAAAATTAGCCGGGCATGATGGCACATACCTGTAGTCCCAGCTACTTGGGAGGCTGAGACAGAAGGATTGCTTGAGCCCAGGAGTTTGAGGTTGCTGTGAGCTAGGCTGACGCCACGGCACTCACTCTAGCCTGGGCAATGAAGTGAGACTCTGTCTCAAAAAAAAAAAGAAAATTGAAGGGAAGACGCAGAGATTTCTTGTATACCCACTGGCCCCTACACGTGCATAGTCTCCTCCGTTAGCAACATCCCCTACCAGAGTGGAATATTTGATGTAATCAGTGGACCCACAATGACACACCATAATCATCCAAAGTCCAGAATTGACATTAGGGTTCACTCTTGCTGTTGTACATACTGTGGGTTTGGACAAATGTATAGTGACATGTATCTGCTATTACAGTGTCACAGAGTATTTTCACTATCCTAAAATCCCCTGTGCTTCACCTGTTCCTCCCGTACTCATCCCCCCACCCCAGATTGGCTTTCTGTTTGAACATTTGAAGCAGTGGGAGGTCACTATGACTTCATGAGATGATTCTATTTTTGGAAATGTTTTTCAAATGACTCTTTATTGAGCCATAGTTTTTTGCTTCATAGGGCCACCCTCGTTTATACTTTGGGAGCTAAAAAGGTAAAATATACTCTTCTTTTCGTGTGAAGACCTGTCCCGAAACCCACCAATGCCCTGGATGGAGTCAACCCAGGTTCTCTAGGAGGCGGCATGGAGGAAGTCTCGCTGCAGGGCTGCCCCGTGGCTGGTGCATTTCTCCCTGGAGATCTTCTTGCTAATTATGGCTGTCACCACCTCCCTGGCATTATGGGGAGCCATGCCCACCCTCAACCCCAACACGTCAGTGCTACTGTCCTTGTCCCTTAATTCCCTAGAGCACAGCCAAGACCAAGAGTAATTCCCTGCTACTATTCAGAAGTTTTTGGTAGACACAGTGATTTGCAGCCACGTCTTGCACTTGCTCTTTGGAGGCCTCAGGCCCATTTGGTCCACATAAGAGGCCAAGGAACAGGGAGGGGCATGCTCAAAGGTTTTATTCCAAACCCACTTCTCTTTCAAATTCTGTCTTGCTTCCATCGCCCTCGTAGCTTCTGACTGAGGCCACCACAGCGTGATCAATCCATCCAAAGGAAGAGGCAGACTCAAGCTTCTGGCTTAGCAGTTGCTTTACAGAGCTGGGGGTTTGGAGGAGATGGGAGCCTCCTCCTTGGAGGGGGCTAAGAGTGGACTGGGAGAATGAGTCAGGCTCTCCACTCTTCTCAGTCACGTCATAGTCCCTCTGATTTGGCAAGGACAAGGTGAAATCCACTCAGAAAACCTATCACAGTGGAGTTCCTGTTTCCACAAGGAAAATAAACAATGAAATGAAAAGATGAAGCGGAGAATTGAATAAAGAAAATTTATGTATTTTCTTTTTACATGTGTCTATGGAGGGTGAAAGATACAGGGTGGGAAAGAAAAGCATGTTAATAGATGCAGTATCTCTGTGAGGCTTTAAATTCAGCCCTGCCTTTGGCAGGAGTGGACTTGGAAGATTTCTTTTGGCCTTAAAATTCTGTAATTCTATTTTCACAGAACAGAATTCCACAAACTCCTCTGGCAACAGGACCTCAGTTTCCAATGTTTCACAAGTCTTAGAGTGAGGAAATTTCGTGGAAATCTTCAGAAAATAAGCTATAATCCATGGTACACTTCCAAGCATGTGCACAAGGCAAGCTTCCTTCAGGGTGCCAGGACGTGCACCATGAGGAGAGCCAAGTATTAAAGAATGCTTCTCTGCGTCAATGAACTCAATAAATGCGAATTCTCAGCCCAGCAGATGGAATGTTTTAAGGGAAAGAAGAAAACTTCTGAAAATGAAACTCAAGAAGCTGCATGTACTTTGCTTCAAAGTTGCAGGGACTCCCTGAAGTTAGGAGCGGGGTGACAGCTCTCAGGGACTTAGGGGACCGTGTGAGTGCCCCGCAGCTAGTGCAGAAGCCCTGCCTCGACTCCAGTGCCTTGCGTGGAACAAGTTTGCCTTTCAAGACACTAGGGTGCTTTAGAATGCCTTAGAATTCATCACATGGCTTCAATGTAGACTCCTGGTGTTGCTTTCACAAATGACCCCAAGCTTTCACAAGATGAGAGCTGTGTTTGCTTGTGTAGTGTTGCCTTCTTCACGATGTCCTCCCTGTGACATAAACACAGGATTTGGAGTCAGGAGGTCTGGATTTGAGTCTTGGATCTGCCACTTATTGGCAGGGGAGGCCTTTGTCAAGTTGTTTAACTTCTCAGAGCCTCAATTTTCTCAGCTGTGGAAAGGGGGTGATATTAGTAACAGTATTATTGAGGGATAAGTGAAATGAATGTTTTATCCTATAGGAGGACATATAATAGATACTGTATAAAGGATTATCTTTCCTTTCTGTTTTTCAGTGAGCTAGGATAATAGAGTAAGACAAGTGGCTAACCAAACAAACTCACTATCTGATATAACCAGCCGTATTCCCACATACATCAGTGTCCATGAACTTGTCCTCCAAGTCCTCATTGGTTGGAACTTGTTTTATACTTACGCAGAAGGATTTGAGGGAAGAGGTTTTGGTTATATGTTAGGAGCAGAAGGCGACAGTAGCCGAGGAGCGTCTGTTTCAAGCGTTTTGATGGAAGCACAGCACCACCGACTGTGGGAAACCATGGCCCCTGTGCAGGCAGTGTTGTAAAGCAATTCTGCTTTTGATCTCTCCTTTTCCCTGAGCACTCCACTGCGCCCTTGGGGCTGTCCCCATACCGCTATTGCTTCTTGAGGGTCTATGCCTTCCACTGGTGTCCTAATTAGACCCTGGCTTCCCTCAGTAAAAGCCGCAAGAACAACCCACTCCCCCTTCATAGAAATGCCTTTTGTCTCTTTCTCTCAAGGGCTTACTCTGTTTTCTAGACTAGTCCATGGAATACATATTGGCACAGTTTAGCCCAGCAAGTGAGGAGGGGCCCGTGTTTCTCCTAGTTTCCCTCTCTGCTTTCCAACAGATGCCCTCCGTGGTCTCAAGCAAGTTGAAGGCAAGATGGCAAACAAGTAGAGAAGGAAGTCTCTGAAGATCTGTCATCTTGTCTGCTCTTAAATTTCAACATGTAAATGACTTTTCTGTGATTTTCTGTGCAGTGGTCATTGGGAATAGAAGAAAGAGGAAGAAAACTTGGGGCGTTTGAGTTGTTTGGCCTGATCAGCTTCTCTGCTCAATAAGCTTTGGAGTACTTGTGGCATGAAGAAGCTACCTAAAGAGCTTCTAAAATGAAGATGCCTGTTCTCATCCCAAGGAAAATAAAATAGACCAACATTTGCATGTGGTTAACAAAATCTCTCAATCTTATCATCTTTCTTGGTCTAGACCTGAACTGTGCAATAGAACTTTATGCTGTAGTTGTTTGTTGCCCCCCAGATTTTCATTATAAGACCCCCAAATCATAGCACAGGAATACATCTCAAAATAATAACACAAACATTTCAATAAAAGGAATGGATGTGGGGAAAATGATTTAGTTGGTTACAGAGATGTCAGTTATCTTACTGAATAATCATTCTTCTGTTAGGTGATACAAGTTATTGCATATACAATTTAATCCATTGTTTTGATTTACAAGGCTTAGAGACAGCTTTCAAATTACCAAAAGTAAAGATCATTGTATAGAAGATATCTGTTTTATTAATTCAATACTGCAAAAAATTGCTATATCTTAAAGTTCAAGTCTCTTTAACTTTCTTTATTGTTACATTGTACTTACTGTGTGTTTTTTGGTTCAGATACTTCAAGAAAAATGGTCTATTTGCATTTCAAATTCCTGAATTATGCCTTAGTTATGATTCAGATGTTCTGCTGATTGTCTTAAGACTGCTGTTTTATGATTTTTTTGACATGATGCCAGGAATGTTGTATAAAAAAAGACAAAACCCAACAGATTGAGAAACTCGAGTCAAACTGAGGCAAGCATGAGCAAACTTCATCCAAATGAGGAAGGAACTTAGAGTTTTCACTAGATATTTCAAAAGTCTGGGTTTTTTTTTTTTTTTTTTTGAGACAGAGTCTCGCTTTGTTGCCCAGGCTAGAGTGCCATGGCATCAACCTAGCTCACAGCAACCTCAAACTCCTGGGCTTAACCAATCTTACTGCCTCAGCCTCCCGAGTAGCTGGGACTACAGGCATGCGCCACCATGCCTGGCTAATTTTTTCTATATATATTAGTCTGCCAATTAATTTCTTTCTATTTATAGTAGAGATGGGGTCTCGATCTTGCTCAGGCTGGTCTGAACTCCTGAACTCAAATGATCCGCCCGCCTCAGCCTCCCAGAGTGCTAGGATTACAGGCGTGAGCCACTGCGCCCTGCCAAAAAGTTTGGGTTTTTATTTTGTTAAATTTCATTGCATGAGCCAACATTTATTGAGTAACTATTGCATACCCTCTATTATGTGCCTTTAGGTTGGCATATGGGGATAAATTCAAATTCTCATTCTTGTTCCGAGCCGGTGCGAAATTCAGAAATACCGTCATTGATATTTTCTTTTGAAGTTCAAATCAAGTTAACATATACTGACTGGGGGCCTAGTGTATTCCAGGTGACAGTCAATGATTTGAAAATCATTATAGGATACAAAATGAAATATGTAGCTTATTGAGCAATACTATAAGACACCACTGAGGTGTTTATAGATAGAAGAATTAAATCTATCTCAGAATGCTGATGTTTTCTGGAAAAGGAAATGCTGTTAAACCACAGACATGCTATCATCTTTCAATATCAGGTCCCTTCCCTCTTGGAGCCTGGAGCATGTACCGTACTTTGTTCAGACCAGTACTGAGTTTGCTGAGATGCCCCCCCCCCCCCCCCCCCCCCCCCCCGTGATCACTGTTTGGGAGAACTCACGTTAGCCCATGAATACGTTAAGTTTTAATGGGCACTCAGCACAGGGCGGGATTGCTCTGGGACTTGCTTTCTTTTATTTCACATATTAGATCATTTCATTTAGGAAATAGTAGTGCCTATAAGTAATTACCTCTCTCTCTCAATTTTATAAACAATAGTAGTAACCAGATCCTTCGAGGTTAATGCTAGAAAGACAATTTCCTAGGGGTGAGGAGCAGCAGAATCTCATATCCTTGATGTTTGTCCCTCAGAGATCACTGTCCTGTGGGTATTGTCTGCTATGTCCCCCTGCCACCACCTCCACTCTGGGTGGGGACCATCACTTCCCTGTTAACAAAGCTGGCCTAAACAGGGAAGCATGGCCTCCCACTCATGCTTGTATAGCACAGCCAAGCCAAGTTATGTCGTTTAGAAGAGGCTTTCCTAAAAGGTACAAAATGGCCAAAGGCAGAGTGTTACTGAATGCAACAGGGAGCACAGTAACCTTTGGACAAATCTGTCCTGTTTATGGTTCACTGGAGTGAGCATCCTCACTCCCCAGCTCCTGTCCTACTAAAGACACCTAAACCTTCCAAGTTCTATCCCAAGAGAATGCCTAAGCTCCTGTTTTCCCCCTAGCTGGTGACACTAGCAGTGACCGCCTACCCCTCTTCAGAGAAGGAGGCCACAGTTGGCCATGGAGGCAGAACCCCAATATGGTATACACGCTAGAATGCCCTCAACATTTAGTAACAGGATGGCCCTTTCCTGGGAGTCATCATTACCTTGTATCCATGGATGCGGCTAAAGGGCAAGTCATCTTTGTCTCTCCAGTGTTCAAGACTAAGCACCAAGATGTGCTGGGCAGCCTTTGTGGAATAAATTGTTCACCTGTCATCTTTCTATCTGAGCCCTGGAAGATTTTCCCTTTAACTTTCCATCTAGTCACTCTTACATCATTCTTCCCACCAAATGGCAGAAGTGCCCCCGGTAAAGATATCAAAAGGGATGAGACTGAATAATTACAACAGAACTTATTTGAATAATCTATTTTTCCTAATTGCTAAACAACATCAGACAATGTGAAAATCCATCTTAAAACCCCTATAGGCTTACCCTTTGTTGCAAGCAATAACAAAAGGACTAAAAATGTATAATTGCACTTAGACATTATGAGCATCCAATCTTTTGTGACATTTAAGAAATTTTTTTTCATACATACATTTTTATCTACCAAATAAAAATCAATAGAAGAGGTTTTAGTCCAGTAAAGGAGAATCTTAGTGATAAAAACCAAAGTGTCATTTATTTTCCTAAGTCAATTGAAGCTGGAATTCTCAGTTTCCTGCTGCCACTCTTCAAAGCAGGTCTCTGCCTTAGGTCTGGGAGATGATGCCAGTGTCCAAGCCAGCTCCTGACTCTCAGCACTCAGAATCCTCTTTGGATATTTTCTTGAAGAACTTAGACCCATTTTCTGAAAAAGAAAACTACAGAAACTTAGAGTACTGTGTTCTGATCTGAGATGAGATAAAGGTTCAAAAGGAATTTTTTTTTTTTTTTTTTTTTAAACAGACAATGATATAAAAGGCCAGGAAAACAAACTCAGTTTTTCTTTGAAAGTGTTTAATTTCCATGGTTCCAGTTTTAGGTATTTGAGCATGATGATAGCTCTGAGCAAAACCTCAATCCATTGACGTCCTGTAATTAGAACAAGCCTCTCCATCATTCATTCATCCAAAGTGTTTACCAAAGGCCACCTGTAGGCATAGCAGTGTACCAGATAGGTCCTGAGGAGTGTAGGACAGGCAAGTGACACTCTCCTTGCTTCAGAGGGTTTACATTCAGGACCCACACTGGGGTGAACAGTCCCTCAAGGCGCCCAGAGCAGGTGGTTCAGCTGAGTGGCCTTGGTGTGCATCTTAGAGAAGTTTGGAACCAACTGGGCTTTTGTGTCTTGTAGGACCTGAGCCATTGGGTGATTGACAGCTATGTGAAGCTGGATGTGAGGGAGAAAATATGGCTGCACAGGTTCCTGGGTTCAGCAGGAGATGGTTAGAAAGAAAGTTATTTAGGTGACTCAATAAAAAGAGGAAATGGGAGCCCAGGCTTCTTGACCAAACATGGTTATTTACAGGAGGATGGGGCTGGGGGAGGAGGAGGTGGGGAGAAATGCACGCATATGTATCACTGTGCAGATGCATAAGAGTCTAAACGGCAGATGGAATTGACTGGAAAGGGAAAACCTCAAGATGCGTGCCATCGGAAGGGGCTGGCGATGCAGAACGGCTGTGACATGGCGCCTAATGAGTCTGGAGCACCTCTCCTGGAAAGACTCACAGGACTTCGTGATGTTATCAAATTAATTTTTATTAAGTCTTTAACACTCTAAAATACTTTCTAATCCTTATGATCTCCCTTCTGATATTAATTTATCCCATCTGTCTCTAGACTGTCCCTGGGAACTCCCCCACCTCCTAATTTAACATTCCTTTGAGTCTTCAAGGCTTAGTTAATTCTTATTTTATCTGTGAGCGGGCAGTGTTTAACACAGTCCGTAGATGTCACTGTTAAGGTGTCCGCCCAACAAGCCCTTAGGTCAAAAGCTTCAGGTTCCCCTTGACGGATTAACTCCCTACTTGGTTGGCTCTGTAAGGTCCACAATCTGTGCATAGTATTTACTTAAGACTGTGGTGTAGACACCTCTCCATTTCAGGGATGACATTAGAGACACGACTTGTCTGGGGTCTGTGATCACTGCTTTCACCGGCCTCTGGCTGTAGCACATTGCCTCATGCACTAAGAAGCCACAGTTGCCCTTCAAGGCTGATTCAATGGCATTTAATGGTATCTAACCCTGGCTCACTGCCCTCTGGATTTAGATCTTTAAGTTGTGGCCAAAATCTTGGCTCTGAAGATGGAGAGGGGATCAGGTACCACATGGTCCTGAGTGCAGGAGCCAGTCTGAATGTGTCCTGTCACTTGATAGCAGACAGACAGTCTTCATCAGCTACTCAGGACTCCAGGCGCCAGGAAGTAAGTTGAGGTCAGGGAGTTTGTTTTATCTACTGATTTGGAAAAATATTTAGCCTCCCTGGAACAGGGATGTGCATTCCGTGTGCCTGAAGCCATGAAATTTGGCAAGTCCCATATCAGATGCCTGTTATACAACTCAGTCTAATTTAGATTGTAAGGCTGCCAGAGGGAACCAGGTCTCTCCCTTGGTCCAAAAGTCCCTTCTGACAATTCTTAGGCCCCAACAATCAATATCAATCAATAATAATCATCATCATAATAATGATATCTGTTTCCCAGATTTGACCTACAGTTCAAGACCCACAGCTTTGGATAATCAGAAGTAAGAATTTGGCCCACAGGGACATGTGAATGACTTGTGCAATAATTTGGCCATCTTACAAATGAAGACAAAGGTATCTGACAATGGGAATTAGAATGAAAACATCTCCCAAGCTAGTGTTTCTTCTGCAATTGGCTCTAGCTACCAGACAAGGAAAGTCATCTTGAAATTTTGCACTGAAGAGGCCATTGAATGTCTGACAATTTTTCTTCAAAATTGTTTTTAGAAACCTCAATTCTGCTACTTAGTTTTGCATGGTATATGTGAATCTGGAAGGGCAAGCTCTTAAAACTGTGTTCTCTGGGAAAATTATACTTAAAATGGAAAAGCAAACTCAAAATCAGTGTGTTTAGCACTTACTTTGAAATGATTAATGATGACTGTGTTGTGTATGTGTATATATGTATACATGTGTGCAGAACTGTTAAAAGATATTCAAACAGATCTAGATTCAACTTGATCCTCCAGTTTTCTTATCTGGATTTTCTGTTCATCACACCAAAGAGTATTCATGGAATGTTAATTTTGCAGACTAGGAAAAAAAGATCACAGGGGAAAAAGGGAATTGTAGTTAAATAAGTTGAGAAATTCAACTGACTTTGTAATTGTAGGGTCACTGAGAGCCTTTAAAATATTAAAATATAATTGGACTCAAAGAGGGAACAATATATAAATGAAAATGCAATTAATATCTAAGAGTTGCCCAAACTTAGCCGACTTTGGAAATGTTTTTTCATAAAGCATCTCATGGAATTTAGGAATGTAGAGAAATATGACTACATTCCTCAGGACTCTTCTGGTGGCGAGTAATAGAGACCCAGCACTAGCTTAGGCAAAAGGAGGAAACCATTTGCTCTGGTAACCAAATCAAAGGCAGGACAAGGGTGGAGATAGCCTCGTGGACAACTGGAGTAGCTTATAATAGTTAATATTTATTGTGAGGTGACCATGTGCCAGGCACTGTTCAACATGCTTCACATGCATTCATTCACTCAATCCCCACAACAGCTCCATGAGTTAAGCACTATTATTATCTTCTTTCTACAAAAGAGGAAACTCAAATTCAAAGAGGTAAAGTTTCCCGAGGTCACCCGGGCAGTCTGGCTCTGAGCCCACATTTGGAACAACTAGCCTTGTGCTTCTCCAGGGACTTAAAGGCTGTCAAAGTTTATTTTCTCTGTGTAACTCTGGCATCCCTGGGTCTATTCTTTTCAACCAGCTCTCCCCATGTGCTTAGAGACCTGGCTCCCACCTCCCAGCCTGTCCCCTTACCTCCTTCTCAGGAAAGGGCTCCCCCCCAATTCCTATTAAAAATATTCTGGGGAAGTTCCCATCCATGATCAGGTCCTGGCGTGAGGTCATGTGCCCCATCTTGTGATGAGGGCCAGGGTGGAGGGGCCGGTGGGGTATTCCGGTCAGCTCAGCTCACGAACTGGGGGAGCAGGGAACTGTGAGGAACCACCGTGTTGACACCCACTATGGCCCTATGATCAGATGGGCTTGGGAGAGCGTTTCTTTGAAAGAAAGAAGTCGTATTTTCCAGAAGAAGAGGCCTGGGGCACCGATATTCCAAACATCCAGGGAATTTTAGAATCAAATGGGATATGTGTGTAGAGTGGCCAGCATGGTTCCTGGCACTGGAATAGGTCATTAATTCATGGTAGCTACTGTTCTAGGCGGGCTGCAGAAGAGAAACCTTCCTTTTAACTTGGGGGTGCTAAAATAAGCAGGTGGAAGGACTAGCCAGGAAGGCAGCTTTGCATAGCAATCCCAGAGTTGAAAAAGACCTGGCTGTCAGGTCAAGGGCTAGGTCTGAGAGGTCAGGCCAAGCTGGCAGACAAACAAAACAAGGTCAGGGAAGGGGCAGCAAGAGCCAAATGTGTTATAAAGCATAGACATGTCCATGGAACAGGCCAGGGGTCAACCCAGAGGCCCAGTCTGAGTGACAGAGCATAGGGTCCAACCAGGCAGAAGGTCCAGCCCAAGGCAAGGTCTGGATGAATGCATTTGGGCTGGAGTGCTGGTTCCCAGCCTGGCAGGGGTCAGGGAGCAGTCAGGCCTCGGAGGTGGAACAGGGAGACAGAGGTCAATGCCTCTGATTACAAAATAAGGAAGGAAGTGTGTACCAAGTGGATCAAGGGTTGACTATGGAGCCACTGATGCCAGAGAGAATTTCCTCCAATCGCTAGAAGAGAAAGTCAACACAAACAACACATTGCTTTCCTCCAGCCAATGATACCTGCATATTCCAAAGGTCAGCGCTGACTACCTGCAGGGCTGGGTTGCCAAATCCCAAATGGGCCATGCCGAGGGCACTTGTCATGCCCACAGCTTCGGTTCTGATGGGTGGTCTTCTTCAAGCCTATCTTTTCCCTGCCTTTCCCATTAGGCAGCTCTGTTCTCAGGATGAGTGAGGCATGGTGCATTTGTGCTTTTTCTTGTGTGATTACCCACACAAAAGTGTGATCCTCCCCTACCTTTGTTGTTGTTAGTTTCTACTGCTGCTGTAACAAATCTCCACAAACATAGTGGCTTAAAACAATGCAAAATTCTGGCCGGGCGCGGTGGCTCAAGCCTGTAATCCTAGCACTCTGGGAGGCCGAGGCGGGCGGATTGCTCGAGGTCAGGAGTTCGAAACCAGCCTGAGCAAGAGCAAGACCCCGTCTCTACTATAAAATAGAAAGAAATTAATTGGCCAACTAATATATATATATAAAATTAGCCGGGCGTGGTGGCGCATGCCTGTAGTCCCAGCTACTCAAAAAAAAAAAAACAATGCAAAATTATTATCAGTTCTAGAGGGCAGGAGTCAAAAATGGGTTTTACTGGGCTAACATCGAGCTGTCGGGAAGGCTGTATTTCTTCTGGACACCCTTTCCCTGCCCTTTCTAGCTCTTAGAGGCTGCCTGTGCTCCCTGGCTCATAGCCCCTTCCTCCACCTTTTTTTTTTGTTTGTTTGTTTTCAGACAGAGTCTCACTTTGTTGCCCCGGCTAGAGTGCTCTGGCATCAGTTTAGCTCACAGCAACCTCCAACTCCTGGGCTCAGATGATCCTTCTGCCTCAGCCTCCGAGTAGCTGGGACTACAGACACGCACCACCATGCCTGGCTAATTTTTTCTATATATTTTTAGTTGACCAATTAATTTTCTTCTATTTTTAGTAGAGATGGGGTCTTGCTCTTGCTCAGGCTGGTCTTGAACTCCTGACCTTGAGCAATCCTCCTGCCTCGGCCTCCCAGAGTGCTAGGATTACAGGTGTGAGCCACCGCGCCCAGCCCCTTCCTCCACCTTTGAAGGTGGAGCAGCCTAACATCTTCCAACCTCTCTCCACCCGGGCACCTGCCTCCCTCTCATAAGGACCCTTCTGAGTACATCGGACTGCCCCTCCCCTGTAATCCAGCACAACCGCCTCATCTCAAAGTCCTTAGCTTAATCATCCCTGCAAAGTCCCTTCTGCCACGAGGGGGAAACATTCACAAGTGTCAGAGATTAGGATGTGGAAATCTTCGGGGGACCATTAATTAGCCCACCACAGTTGTCACGTTCACCTTTAAATCTCCAGAGAGCTTTGCTGTTGGACATTTGTACACGCGCACTCACAGTGCTCCACATCCATTGGTCTGTTCCAGGTGTTATAAGCACCTGCCTGGGTCCCACCAGGATGGGAGCTGTGTGCCAGGGCTGTCCACTCTCCTTGTGGAAGAGGAGGAGGCTAGAAGGTGCATGCTGTCCCCGAGTGAGGGGGACTCTGTGAGAGCTGTTGCTAAATGACCTAGAGGGACGTCCTCGACCATTACTTTTTCCTTCATGAAGGCAAGAATTTCTCAGCAACCTTTGGTTGCTGCTAGCTAGTCCTATAAATCTGTTATACTTAAGCAGAACTTATGGAAAAGCAAATGGGACTGAAAGGTCCCTCTGGAAAGCCTCTCAAAACTATGTTCCAGGAAAAATATGTGACCATAATCTTGCTTGTCGTGGTGAAGAACCTCAGACAACTAAAATTTCCTTCAGTAGCAGAATGGACAAAGAAATACAGACCTCCAGTAATCACCATAAATGGATTAGAAGTATGCATATTGATAGGGAAAATATCAAGGATATAAGGTTAAATGAAAAATCTCCAAGTTATAAAATTATATTGCTTATGGATATGTACGTAGGAGGTGAAAGTATAAAAATATTCCTGGGATGGAAACACTCCAGCTCCAGAATAGTGGGACTGGCTGAACAGGAGGGACGGGATGGGACGGGAGAAGGCCACGTGAAGGACAGCAGTCCCGTCAGTAAATTTCATTTCTTTAGCAAATAAACTGAAGTGACTATGGCAAAATGAAAATATTACCTAAGCGGTAGGCACCATGTGTTTACTATGGCATTCTCTCTACTCTCTGTATAGCTTGAAATATTTAGTAATGAAGTGATAATTCATTAAAAATCTAGGCATAAGACATACTGTAGTTACTTGGACTATTATTAAAAGCAATATTTTCCCTATAATATGATGTTAAAAAGAAAATTCAACTAGTCTCCCTAAGGAGTTAGACTACATATTGAGACAATTAATCATTTATAATTTTCAACACTGTATCTGGACTTAAAAACTGATTTAGCATCCAAACTTCAAGCTCTTCAATTATTATATAATTGGTAAATTAGTAACTTGCCTACTTGCTTTCCTAAACAGCACGGTCAGTGGTCAGTGGGAATGTATTCTTTTGTTTTCCTTTTATGCAAAATTCCACGTGAAAAGGAAATAGGGATTTTATACCAACACTAATTCTTGCTACAAACCTCTCTAGTATGATAATTCCAGCATGAACTAGTTTCAGCAGGATAAAGTCAACATTTCAGAATTTTTACTCCCTGGAACTTATGCAACAGACATTATTTTTTCTCTATGAAACTAGATGAAAAGTATGCTAATTAAAAATCTTACAATGAATATATCCCCAGGTTTTCCTAGCTAGAAAAAGAAAAAAAAAAAATCTTACAATGAATATAGAATTCTCTCTTCACTTTGATAATATTGAATAGTGAATTGGACTTTCTCTAAATAATGATATGATAATCCAACTTCACCAGCTCTACATTTCTGCCTTACACAAAATGTTACAGGAAAATTTAAAAGTAACTGCCATTTAGAAATGTAATCCAGTCCCCACCCCCACCCTCTTCTTTTCTAGTCTTCTAGTACTTTGTACATTTGCTCTGCAAGTATCATGTTGTATCATTTCTCTAGTCTTTCAAATTTGCAAGGACACCCTGACACCCTGCAGGGTAGGAGAATTTATAGTTGAAAAACATAAGACTTCCTGGAGTTGAGAGAATGGAGCCAGAGCTGAACATACAAAAGTCTTACACATTTTTTTGTTGTTGTTCATTAAGTTAGAGCAATAAGGAGAATACATACAGGGCTGCTGTTAGGCCATTCAGCTCCTCTGTGCAAAATTTAAAAGGCACCTCTTTCTCTGGGTGGATGCAGCCCATTGGACAGGTAGGTGCCCTTGTGCAGAGTGTAACCTGCCTGACCCTACATAGTTCTGAGATGGATTATCTGTAACATTTTACACATCTTAAAATAGTAATATGGATACAATACAATTTAAATATGCAACCTCTTGCTTGGTAGAAATGTTTTAGGATCTCTCCCCCCTGCACTTGCAATAATATACATGTAAACTTCTTTGGCTTTGATGAGATAGAATGTACAGTAACAGGCATTTTTCTTCCTCCCTGTCTGTGTGTCTATTCAGATGGTCTGCAAGTCAGGACTATTGGCAGTCCTTTCTCACACTCACCCATGGTTCCAAATATGATGCCCCCAACAGAGCCTGGGAATGGGAGGTCGCAGCATGTATCTGCTCAGGGCAGTAATCCACAGGGGGCTCAGGCAGCAGGAACACGGTGCAATGGTAAGTAAGTTCTTCAGACAGACAACACCCGTGAGTAGAGATAAAATAGCTTGAGTGGCAAGCTATGTCTCCTAAATATTTTTGCAATGCCCACATGCAGTCTCAGCCAGTCAGCAGAAAGTCAGCAGTCCCAGGCAACTGAAATTCTGAAACTGAGTGAAGCATGGCACAGGCAACTTCCTTTGAAATGATTTATTGTATTATTTAATATGCCTCTCAGTAATTGGCTAGGATTAGAAAATTCCAAAAAGACATAGCTATCAGAAAAACTGAGAATGCTTTGTTGAATTTTTTGAGACCATTGTCTCTGTTGCAATCAGAATTGAATTGGTATTTCTACATGATACGTACATATAGATATATAATTTTTAAATAATCACAAACACAGAAAAATTGTAAATATAGTACAGAGAACTTTTTTTTTTTTACCCTGAGGTTTCTCTTTTCCCCTTTGTATTTAATAAACATTTTGTGGGGAGACACTCTGAAACTTTGCAAATATCCTGTACTTCATTAAACTTATAATTCATTGATTGTTTTATCCATATGAACATGGATGCATGTGTTTGGGTTATAATCTATCCTTTTGACACATCCCCTTATTCTTTGAGCATTCCTTGGCTCCAGGCTCATCTTATACTTTCCCTGTCCCAACCCTGAAATCAGCCATTTCCTCAAGGAACCTTGGTTCCTTTTAAAAAAATTAAGCTTTTAATTTTGAGATCATTGTAGATTCGCATGCAGTTGTAAGAAGTAGTAGAGAGATCCCGCAGTGCCCAGTCTTCCCTAGTTGTAACATCTTGCAAAACTATGGTACAACATCACAGCCAGGTTATTGACATTGACACAGTCAGGGCAAAGAACATTCCCCTGGCCACAAGGATCCCTCTTGTTGCCTTTTTATAGCCACATCCAGCTTCCTTTTTCCCTCTCTCATCTCCCACCGGAGCCGGGTGCCTTTTAGTGGAGAATGGTATTTAGAATTCAAGACCCAGCTGTTAGGTGTGCTCATTGCTGTTGGGTGTTGCTGCTCCAAGTCCCTTTTAGTGGATAGAGTCTCTTTTGTTCCATGTGTGTATGGATATGTATACAAACACACATTTACATCTATATTTATTTCTGTATCTACCTATATTTATTAAAAACCATGCCTTCACATCAATACCTCCAGTTCCAACCCAATACCATAGGGATCATTCATTCCTTTCCATCCTTGTGCCTCTCTTCTGCACCAGAAGCCTGGCTCCCACAGCTTCACTTTATGGAGTCCTTTGATCAACCCGCCTGTATGTAACCAGTCTGCAGTCTCTCGCCTGCACAGGTGCCCTACTTTCTGCTAGGGAGCTGACAGCCTTGCTGAGCTGCCCTTCCTTTTCACCCTTGCCTAACACCCTACCTGGAGCCTCCCCTGCGGGACACCCTCTGCCGCATGTCAGGGCCCTGATGCACCCCACTAGGCTGCCGTCACGTGTGACCGCTGTTCTCCTTGTTGGGCTCTGGTACCCTGCCCTGGGCCGTCAGGGTTCTTTCCCCTTCTGGTGCAGATGCCTCCCTTGTTCCGCTTCAGGTGGTAACTTTAGGCCTGAATGGTTTGAGAAGGAAAGAGAAAAGAAAGGGAAGAAGAAGTAGAAGAAGGAGGAGGAGGAGGAGGAAGAGGAGGAGGTGGAGGAGGAGGAGGAGGAGAAGAAGAAGAAGAAGTAGAAGAAGAAGGAGGAGGAGGAAGAGCAGGAGTAGGAAAAGAAGAGTTACATGTACTTTTTAATAAAAAACTCCGAACCCCACTAAATAAATGTTGAGCCATTTTAAAAAATAGCATGATTTGCAGACATGCTAAATCATTGGCTTGCCCAGGGCATCTTTGTGTCACTGCTCAGCCCTGGCTGTCAGACCCTCTTATGTATGTCTTAGTTCCTTCCCGCTGCACAAGCCCAGACAATCCTAAGGAAGCAGGCGTCTCTCAGCTTCCTTTGCTCTCTTAGCCTTCATTGCAGAAATGCGCCACGATTTACCTTCATTTTTTATTTTCAACCACCCCACTTCCACCCCCACTCTTCCTTTTCTAAATATGCTTAGCAGGACTGACTTGGGTTCCCTGACATCAAAATTCTCAGGCCTGCCGAAGAGTGGATAGCAGTGAAGGTTTGCTGCTGGAATTGTTTATCAGGAGCTTGTGAGCGAATTTCTATATGTGTTTATTCCTGAGTCTCAAGCTTTTGTTTCATAATTACTTTTAGTTTTTAAGATTTGTCATTGCACCTGGCACATGATAGGCAATTGATGAATGACCTCCAAGTGAATCTTGAATTCTAACAAGTGATCTTGACTAATATTATACCCCACAATGTTTGAACACTTGCCGAGCAGAAACTGGAAAAAGTGTCGTTTCCAGTCTCCTGACTTTTAGTCTATTGGGTAGCTGTCCCTTTGGGCTGAGGGCACTAGTCACCAGAGGCCTTAAGTAATGGAACGTGGAGCAGAGACCCTCATTTGGAATGAAGAGGTGAGAGCGAAATGATTTACCTAACTCTGTACACAGAGGCCACTGCTGCGGGCAAAGCTGCCTTGTGCCTGTTATCTCTAGCAGAAGTTTCTCTAGATCTAAATCCAGACAGTGCTGCTATGCACGCCACTGCACTGGGCACTGGAGCAATGCATGTCCTTGATCCCAGATTAGGAGCAGAGACCCCGAGAGTCTGGACACACATGCAGGCCACAATCTTCTCTTTCCTCATGCTGAAGGACAGATGGTGCCAAGGATCTTTGCTTGGAGCAAAGGAACCTGGATAGGATTATGGCTGAGCCCACATGGTGCTATGCAAGATTGAATAACCCGTTTGGCAAACATAGCGATATAGAAACGTGTCCTGTTGTCTTTTGGGGTTAAGAACAACACGACAGTCCTGTGGGTAGAGGGGGGAGCTTCTCCTGAAAGGAGTAGACCATCTAACCACCAGCCATCCAAGGTCAGACCTGGAGGAGGTTGGGGCAAGGGGGTTGGGCCTCAGTGTGAGCTGGAGGAAGAGCTTCCTCCTGTCCTTGAGGCCTCAGGCTCCTAGGCCTGGCTGCCGAGGAGTGGTAGACCACCACCTAGAGACAGACGGGAATGGCCCCAGAACAAGGTGCAGTATTTTAATGTATTCTCTATGTTGTACTTCTTTTTTTTTTTTTTTTTTTTGAGACAGAGTCTCACTTTGTTGCCCAGGCTAAAGTGAGTGCCATGGTGTCAGCCTAGCTCACAGCAACCTCAAACTACTCCTGGGCTCAAGCAATCCTGTTGCCTCAGCCTCCTGAGTAGCTGGGACTACAGGCATGCGCTGCCATGCCCGGCTAATTTTTTCTATATATATTAGTCAGCCAATTAATTTCTTTCAATTTATAGTAGAGACAGGTTCTCGCTCTTGCTCAGGCTGGTTTTGAACTCCTGACCTCAAGCAATCCACCTGCCTCAGCCTCCCAGAGTGCTAGGATTACAGGTGTGAGCCACCACGCCCGGCCTCTATGTTGTGCTTCTTTTCCATGATTTTGGAAAAACACACACATTTTAAGTTTTATTCTGGTCGACTTGATTGGCCAAAAAAAAAAAAAAAATAGCTTTCATCCCATAAAATAGGGAAAATAGGACATACTACATAGGGTTGCTGTGTGAATTAAGTGGGACAGCCATGTCAAAGTACCTGTAACTGTAGTCGTTAGATATGTTTCCTTTACCTTTTCTAGTGAGCTACTTTAGGAACTGTTTCTAGGGAAGCTTCTGTGTCACACACTCCTAGACTTACCTTGAGCACTCCAGCCCAACCAAAGCCAGCCGATGCTTTACTCCACAAATCTTTTCCTTGCTAAACATGCTCGTGTGCATGATTTTGGCTCATAGCATTTAATTATCTGGTTCATCCAAAATTATTGTAAAGAAACAATGACATAAAACGATGAAATGTCAAAGCGAAAAGAGCTTCAGAAATAAGTCAGTTTAGTTTCCTAATATGGTCTATGTTGGTTCTCAGGATGAGACTATTCTTTGTTGCCTGGGACTGTGCTCCCCATCACAAAGCATGTAGCATTTAATTTTTGTGATGACAAAAAACCACCTTGCATCTTCCCAAAGGCCTCTGGGATGGGAGAAAATATTTTTCCTGCTGAGAACTACTAACATCTCCATTTTCGATAGACAGTAGATAGGCCCAAGAGATCAGATGGCTTGCTAAAATTACAGAGTAAATTAGAGAGCCAGGAAAGAAACCAAGGCCTCTGATTCCTACAAGTACGTCTTATCATCCTCTTTACTTGGGTTAGGAAACTGGAGTTCAGAGTAGTTGAGTGCCCAAGATCACAGTTAGTAAATGGCAAAGCCTGTATTCAGCCCTAGACCTGGCTGGCTTCTAAGCCCACCCAGTTTCCTCCCTCACATGGTGCTCATGAGCTAGCTCACGTCCAGTTAGGAGAAGAAGACCGTGACATGCTTGTCACTTTCTGCAAGATGATCCCTCCACCCGCAACTTAACACCAACAGAGGGTTAATCCATAGATTTCCTGATATTTCTAAAATTTTCCAATTTTTCTCACATAAGGTATTGCAAAAGGTGATATTTAAAAGTGAGAGATGCAGAAATCTTTAAAAAATTTTTGTCACTCAACTATTAACTCACTTTGAATTGTGCAAACACTTGAACTTGCCCAACCCCACATTCTTTGAGTGTGACCAGCTTCATCAGGGGAGTTTTCATACAGAGATAGAAAATGTTGACAGAACATTTTATCCTAAGTGTATTACTGTTAAAGGCAAATTCTTTGAACTTCTGACTGTAGAAGTTAAGGATAATTATGTTGTATGTAAAATGAAACTAAACATTAGGAAGAGGTTTCTGTGTAACCACTCTTCATAAATAAAGTTCATTAACTAGTTCTGTTAATCTGCATAATCAGAATCATTTTGGTATTTGGAACTAATACACACAAGATTGGTTTTTCTTACATAGATAATATGAGAGCTATTCTCTACTGAAACACTCTGAGTTCTATTTATTCCTGTTGCAGTACACTTGCAAGTAAGGCATAATTATAAATTCAAGAGACTGATTTCACCAGTGACAATCAAAATTTTTCTCATTGTTAGAATATAGGTAGGCACCCAGCTAATTCACAACATATTGATGTGAATCTTTTTAAGATTATTTTAGAAATATAAATGCCAAATTTAAACATTCTTGCAGAATTCTTATCTTTATCTCACATATGAAAGCATTTCTTTTCAATTATCAGCTCCCTGTTAGTTTTTCTCGGTGCCATAATTCTTAATTTAACTCAGCCATAAAATTTAGAATAATTTTTATACTTTATTTAGAAAGTCAATACATGTGAAATTTGGTTATGTTGAGTTTATCTTTTTAAACAAAGCAGAATTTAACTTAGCCTTAATAGCTCAGAAATATTTCAAAATCAAGTACTGTATTTCACAATAAGTAGAAAGTAGAATTCTCCACATGTGCATTTACTCAGAAGACTAGCTAGATAATTATTAGCAATTAATTTTATTAACTTGTTTTTCTTTATATGTTGCATATTTTATAACTAGAGGATCGGTCTGATTCCCAAAATCTACCAATGATCTCAATTTACATGTTTTTTATATCATTTGACAATGAAGCTAAATAAGTTTACATGCACATATGTTAGTGGAAAAAAATGTGTACTAAAGTATTCACTGAAATTGAAGCTTTCACCTACTTAATAGAGATTATCAAGAGGCTATAAGGCATTTTTCCTCTTTTTTTTTTTTTTTTTGACATAGGGTCTCACTCTGTTACCTTGGCTAAAGTGCGGTGGCATCATCATAGCTCACGGCAACCTCAAACTCCTGGGCTCAAGCGATCCTTGTGCCTCGGCCTTCCGAGAGCTGGATCTATAGGCCCATGCCATCACGTCCAGCTAATTTTTCTATTTTCTGTAGAAATGGGGTCTTGCTCTTGCTCAGGCTGGTCTTGAACTCCTGTCTCAAGCAATGCTCCCACCTTGCTAGGATTATAGGTGTGAGCCGCCGTACCTGGCCAACTTTTCCTCTTTAAATGACAGTATGCAGAAAGTCAAGGACATAAGAGCTGTCAGAATGCATATGGAAATTTTACAATCAAATACATAGCTAGGAATTTATAGCAGTGAATGATTGTAATACCCTTCAAAAGATTCATTTTAGGAGGCCATACATTTGTTCTAAAGATGATGCCAATAGCTGAGTGTCATGATCTCTGGTGCTCTAGGGATATCTTTTTGGATAACCATAAGTTCTCCCTAAGAATTTTAAAAATTTGTATCAATATTTTTAAAGAAGTCTCAAAAATGTTAATATCAGCATGTTATGGATGGGTGACCATCTCATAACTGAGTACTGCCAAGAGTTTTTATGTATTTACATTTGTGTTTTCAATTCAACATCAAATAACACTAATTATCATGGGCTAATAATAAAAAAGAAGCGATACTTTCATACCAGATTAAGGCTGAGTAATGACCTCGTCCTGCTGTCCCAAGATTTCCCAGTGGATTGAAGGGATAAAGTGGTGGGAGCATTGAGTCATCACAGTGCATGCTACAGTGTAGTGGTGCTGAATTTCAAAATACTTGCAATTTAGCAGTTGTACTATATCCACTTTGAGAGCAGCAGATCAGTTTCAGAAAAATATCGTCTGTTAAGTTAAACTTATATAGGCCATTTAAATTATATTGGTTTTGTCGTTTTGTTTGAATTGCCTTAAAATTTATTATGGCTTTATAATTTTTAGGTGCTATAACTCCAAGGATTTTTACCCTTGGTTTTATGTTTGTACACACCTAAGTAATGTTGCAGTAAAAATATATTAAGATGACAATAGATGGTCTTTGAGAGCTTTTACTTTAAAAAATTTTTATCTTTATTTAAGTTAAAAGAGATCCTTTTGAGAAACAATGCTCTAAATATTCGGGACCTTTTTCTTTAGGAATTGACTCCATGATGTATTCCTTTGGATATTTTCAATAGTATAAATCTTGCTCCCAGGTCATGGATGTGTTAAAGCCATTGCAGCAGACATCTTGTATTTGCCTGCCCAGTGCCCATGAGACCTTTTGGTCACTGCCCCTCTGCATTTCTTTCTGGAATGCAGCCTTGGTGGAACTGTCAATCACAGCACCCCATCCCCCTCATCCCCTATCCCCTGGCCAAGGGCAGGACAGGGGATCCAAATGATGTCACTCAGACTCTTGCTGGAATTTGAGGCTTGAAGCTGGGTGACACAAGAACTGAAAATAGCTGAAGCTGACTCATCCCATGGAGGCCCAAAGAGGCTGTCCATTAGCCCCTGCTGCGTCATTCTCTGGTTTCAACTGGATTTTGTCTTTTTCAAGACTTGCTGATCAGCTGTTGCTTTAGTCCCATGGGCCACCCTTTACCTTTCAACAAATCCCTCTATTTTTCATTAGTGTAGCCAGAGTTGGTTTCTGTTACATGTAACCATTAATGGAGTCATAAAGAGCAGACACCTGGCAAAAAAGTCTAGTGATTATGATAGGGAATTTTGTTTTGGGGTCAACAAAATAATGTGGAAATAAGTTTATAAGAATTAAAAAAATATGTGTACCTTTTACTGGGGCTCTTCATTTTCTACAAATGCTATTGAAAGGAGCTGTGGAGCCCATGGTTTTAGAATCAAATAGAGCTGCTTCTCCCACTTACCAGCTGGGTATAACCCTAAGCACGTTACCTCAACTCTCTAAGCCTCAGCTTCCTCATAATTTCCTTATAATATTGGGGACAATAATAGTTTCTACCACATGGTATTGTTGTGAAGATTAAATAAGATAAAACAATTTTGATGTTTTCTGTGACAGTCATTGAGCTGTATATTGGGAATGCAAAAGTAAGAAGAGAAAAGACATTTAATTCACCCACATTCTTCTTGGAAAAAACACTCAATTTGTTTGGAAGTAGGTTGATATTCTGCTTCTGGTGGAAAGCAAGATCCACAACAAAATGCTTAATTAACAGCTGAGTTGGAGTAGGAAGTGGAGAGAAATTTCTTGTGGTAAAGTAGGAGGAAAAGGAGTATTTGGAAGTTAAGGAATGATGGATTGGTGATTTTAGGATGAAAAGCTATAGAATACGATCCCTTTCATTGATGCTACAATATTGAGCAAAGACTATCCAAAATCCACAAAACGATAATTGTAATTGGATTTTTAAAAATGGAAACCAATAGAGAGACTGAGTTCTGCACACTGGTTGCCATGGGGCTGAAAACCCAGCTGCCTACGTAAAACAAAGGGAACAGTTGCTATCTGTGTTATATCTCTGGCATTCTATGTGAGATTACTGAAGTGAGGGACAGCACCCAGTTATTATTTATAAGAGCTCACTTCAGGTTCAGAAAACATAAAATCTATATGGTTTATCTGTATAAGTGACTTCGTGCATAAATGGTTAGTAGTATTGAAATACTGAAAGCCACAGTCTTCTAACAAAGAAAATAGACTCTTTTTTTTTTTGTTTTTGAGACAGAATCTCACTCTGTTGCCCAGACTAGAGTGCTGTGGCATCAGCCTAGCTCACAGCAACCTCAAACTCCTGGGCTCAAGCGATCCTCCTGCCTCAGCCTCCAGAGTAGCTGGGACTACAGGCATGTGCCACCATGCCCGGCTAATTTTTTCTATATATTTTTAGTTGGCCAATTAATGTCTTTCTATTTTTAGTAGAGATGGGGTCTCACTCTTGCTCAGGCTGGTCTCGAACTCCTGACCTTGAGTGATCTGTCCGTCTTGGCCTCCCAGAGTGCTAGGATTACAGGCGTGAGCCACCGCACCCAGCCTGCTAGAAGTCTTAAATGAGAACACCTGGCAGTTGCCTCCCGTGCTAATGGGATGGAGAGGGACAAAGCCTTTGGTCCGGAAAGGGAGGGCTTACACACAGAGTTACAAGACAGTGCTGACCAGTGTTGGCGGAGTCTGGGGAGTGTACGTGAGAGTGGATTCCACAGGACAACATTTAGGAATCTTTTGGTCTAATTTATTAACATAGGAGCACTCACCCAGAATTCCAGGATTGGATGTGTTGGTTTTGGTTCCTAGGATTTGAATTAATAGTGTGCTAAATTGGCTTATCAAAATTGAGACTCGGCCACAATATGGCAGATTGTATTTTCCAAAGTACTGTATTTGGAATATATATCCCAGCCCATGTGCTTAGCCTTAGGGCTGTCTGTTGTCCTGCTTTCTATCATTCTATAGTTTGGAGGCTTTAGTGATCATTTTGATATCCCATAGTTGATAAAATTATGCTAATGTGATTTGGTGATCAGGAAGTAGCAAACTCCTTTGATGTCTTAGCAAGGCACATGTATGCCACAGGAAGGAAAATAAATCCAAAGAGAGTTTAGGTCTTTGCCATCTTGGTGAGTTTCTAGAGTCCAGTGATTTGGGTATTTGGGATATTTCTGTAACTTGAGAGACATGTTGTTATACCTTGCCTTGCAATGAGGCACAAAGCTTGGTGAGCCTCCTTGGAGTTTGGAGGTACATATACCCTATTTGGGCAAGCTGCTTTGACTCATTTAGTGGGCAACCCCAGGGTGCCAGTTTTGAATGGGACCTGAAACAAGAAATGGTTCTGCAGCAGGACCAGGCTATGGTCCTCACTGCCCTGTCACTTGAGCTTTGTGACCTGGCAGAACCAAGAGTAGAAGAAACTATCTTTGGGAAAAGAAACTCCAGTATAATGAAAACAAATAATTTTTTCCCTTATTTTTATAAAATACATGCTTATTATAGAAACTTTAAGAGTACAAATAAGGAGAAAGAAGTGTTACAGTATGCCCCTAGTGGACAGACAAAATGGGACTCCCCATGGCTAAGTGAGTTAAGACAGAATCAGGAGGCCATGGCTGGGTGAGGGAGCCGCCACATACTCTCTGTTCTCAGAAAGATGCTGTGTACGTATCAGGGAATTTCCCTTTCTGCTATCAAGCCAAACCTGTTCCTGTTGTGGGTGCCAACAACTGTGGCCAGAACCCCTTTCCTGTACCTACTGTTTGAAAGAAACATCTAGCCTGGCCCAGTGGCTCACACCTGTAATCCCAGCACTTTGGGAGGCTGAGGCAGGAGGATCACTTGAGGCTAGGAGTTCAAGACCAGCCTGGGCAACATAGCAAGACCTCATCTCTACAAAAAATAAAAACATTAGCCAGGTATGGTGATACACACCTGTAGTCCCAACAACGCAGGAGGCTGAGGAAGGAGGATTGCTTCAGCACAGGAATTCCAAGGCTGCAGTGAGCTATGATCATGCCACTGCACTCCAGCCTGGGTATCAGAGCAGCACCCTATCTCTAAAAAAAAAAAAAAAAGAAGCAGGAAAAAAAAAAAAGCCCAGAACCCTTCAAAATTATTCAAACTATCCACGCCCAAACTTGCTCAAACTCGTCTACCCTGCTCGCCCATTGCTTCCCATGGAAACCACAATAGAAGCTCCAGGCCACGCTTTCTCCTTTGCTCCTGCTTTCTGACAACGTTGGGGCTTCCCCACATGGCCCTGCCTGGTGTGGTGTGCTCCCTTCTCTTGGGAAATGTAAGTGATAAAGTCTTTCACGGGCATTTGTCTCTGTATCTGTCACCTTACCATGCCTGATTAAAACAAATCCTGGGTACATTTTAGAACACTTTCCTTCTCTCCTTAACCATAAACGTTTTGCAGCTGCCTGGGGTCCTGATCCTACATTGGACCTCAGCACGCTCTCTCAGTGTAGAGCAGCATCCACGCAGGGCCGGTATGCATCTGGCGTTTTAGGGTTGCCCCAGCCTTGACGCTCTGTGCACTGTGTAGACGATCTTTCTTCCCATGATAGAGAATGCCCTTTGGGTATTGCAATTTGTTTTTATTTTTCTTGGTTTTAAACTGGGTCTGCATGATTTTTTTCTTATTTAAAAGAAGACAAAATTCATTATTTTGCTTCATCATCTTAGAATAGCTGCATGACACCAGAGGCCCTCTGGATTTTATATGATGGAAATATGTCTACAGCCACCCAAATGTAAATTTTACACAATGCGAATCATTCCCCAAAGCCCAGTAACCGGACGTGTAAAAGATGTGTCAACCAAAGCCTCCATTTGATCTCCATAGCTCTGGTGGCTTAAAAATACTCTCATTGAGAAATAGAAGAGTGTATGTTCACAATGAGACCAAGAAACACGAGGACTTCTAAGAAAATGAATGATTCACTAGCAAAAGATAAATCAAACAGAAATAGAACCCAAGGCATTGAGTATTCAAAAATATTTCCTGCAAATATTAAATGACTTGCTTGCTAAAATGCTGAATTTAGAAGATTAAGTCAAACACTGAACTATCACAGAGTAATACCTCTATACACTCAGGCTTAGAACAAAAATTCCAAAAGCTTTTAATAATGTAATATATGATAACACAATAGGATATAATGAGGAATGATAGAATCACAATACCTTGGTTCTTGGCTTGGCTTCATTTGGTGACAAGGACCGTTCACTTAACTTTCCAGGCCTTCCTTCATTGGTGAAGTGAAAGGATTGGACTGGCTGAATTCTTTCAATTCTAAAATGTTAATGATTTGATCAGGATTCTTTCTATAACTATGTTAAGCCCATCTTTAGGTTTTCAAATAGAAAACCCCTGTTTTGAGATTTTCTTAATTTATTAGCAGTACCTAACAATTTTTTAAAAGCATACTTTCTTTAAGATGCATCAAAAACTGTGTTCTTGAGCCACTCATTAATTTGGAAAGAAAAAAAAAAACTGTGTTCTTTCAGTGAATGGAAGAGTTTGACAGAGAAATGCCTTTGTAAGCAATAACTGAGAATATGTTGTTAGAGCATGTTTCTTTCTCTTGGTTTGCATACGTGGGTTTACATAGGCAGCTATAAAATGCAAATGCAAGCAGCTTTCTTAAAGATTCATCATAAGCTGTTTTCTTTCTATTTCTTTTTTTCTCTTTCCTTTCTCTTTTTCTTTCTTATAGTTTATGATGTAGTAGGGACTTGCATTTCATAATAAAAAGTAAAAAGATAAATGACTAAAATGGAAAAGCTCTTTGATAATGATTTTTCGAAACAGAGGGTAGGCGGTATTCAGCACAGTTATGGAATTAGGGAGCCCACCATTTCAGTGGGCAAATAGAGGCTCTGAGTTGGTCTCCAGTACAGAAGTGACAGATCAGCCCTAGTTCTGGTTGAATCCAAATCGGTTGTTTTGCCTGAGGATGCTTAGAAATAATACTTCTTAGAAATATGAGCTTTAAGTTTAAATAACTGGGCTCAAATCCCAGCCCTGCCACACACTTCTTCTGTGACTGCAGACACTCTATTCAATTTTCTGAGGGTGTAGTTTCATTATCTCCTGAATGGAGCTGATAATAATGCCTACTGCAGAGCTATTGAGGGTTACATGAGATGATGCGTGTAGAGTATTCAACAGTGCCTTGTACCTGGTAAGCAAGTGCTCAAGAAGTAGTAGCTACTATTATTATGCTAAATTGCCTTCTTGGGTCTCAAGTCTGTGTCCTTGTGATCTTGTGGGATTAGGAAAACTAAAGAAAGAAGTGAGGTATGATTTATGCATAACTTAAAAAAACTTGGAGGAAAAACAGAGTGTCTGCTATGAGAGAAAGATGAACTATTGTGCAGATGTAGAAAGCAGATCTCAATGGAGTTTACAAAGACCGAGAAATTAATTTAAGAAATGACAGATTAAAAAAAATACAAAACCAAACAAGTCAGCATCAGACTGGGAAGGAACATGACATTTTGACTCTCATGAAGGCTTCAGGCTGCAGACATTTTGGTAAGCACCAGGCAAAGAGTGTAATTGTTATTTTATTTTATTTTTGGGTGAAAAAGTTGTTTATTGAGGAAAATTAAGTGGCATACACATATTTTGGTCCCACAGGTGTACTTCACTTACACGATACTACTGAAAAGTTCCTTCATCTAATAAATGCTCATTGAGTACCTACCTTGTTCTAGACACTATTCTAGGAGTAAATGATACAGGAAGAGCAAGGCCGGCAAGGTCCCTGACCCCATGGAGAAGAGACACAAATGAACAAATATAAAAGCCAAGATAATATCAGTAATAATATTATAATTGTTATTTTGGTGGCATCAGCAGAAAACAGCCAATAGCTTCATATCCTCTTCGTGATGACAGAGATTCATTGCTTGGCCAAACTTTAGTTAGAGTGCTGAACCTTCTCCAAGGCTCACCTGTGCACTTTTTACAAAATACAATTCTAGCAAAGAACCCTGCTAAGACAGTTACCACCCTTGATATCTGATCTCCCTCCAGATCTGAGGGGGCTCCTCATCCTGCACCACCCCCCAGGTGACGTCTGATCACCCTGGCCTGTCTTCAGCAAGAATCCTGTTAGGTGGGTCTAGCCAGAATCCCTCTCATCCTCGACGTTTCCTCTTAGTAATTTTCCATCCATTGATCCCCACCCTGCTCCTTGGCCATACATTTCCACTACTTGCCCGTGCTGTAGTGGAAACTGAGTCCAGACTCTCTCCCTCACTGCAAATTCCCATTGCAGTGGTTTCTATACTCACTGTCATGGCACTGAAGAAAATCTGCCTCACTGTGCTTTAACAAGTATCAGTGAATAATGTTCTTTAACAACGATCCTGGAGAATAAAATGAAATACATGCAAAGCTGTTAGTTTTTTTCCTGCTTAGAGCAGGCATGGGTCTTTTTTATTTTGCCTCGCAGTGGGCCAACCCCAGCTCATTCTATAAGTGTTCCCTATAGTGTGCAGTCGGGATGTGAGATGGAAACTTCCTCCTGCCTTGGAAGCCAAAGGGACCCTTTTCTCTCTTCTGACTGGAACCCACAGCCAGAGGCAGCTCCGACATGGGCTCTGCAAACTGGACACATCCCTCAGACTTTGGCTTTTCTGTGAGGGATGCAGTGACACCAGGACTGGCTCTCCCAGAGGCCAGCCCTCCCGAGCGCCTTTGGGTGGTCTATTTCCCAGGCCTGGTTGTGAGCTCTCGTTCCTCTCAGTGCTTTTAGCCTCCAACGTCCTTCCAGTGAAACCCATTTTTGCTGAAGAGAACCTATTCAGTTTAGTTCTCCCAAGAAGCGGATCCTGAGAAAAGAATTCGAGTGCAGGTAGTTTATTTGGAGGTGCAGGAAACAGTAGCTAGGAGAGCGGAGAAGGGAGTGGGGAGGAGAAGGCAGCTGAGGAAGGGTGCGCAATGGCAGCTACCACCACGGGCTCCTGGGAGGAATTCTGAAGAGGGAAACTGTGGGAACACGTGTGTAGAGTCACTCACCCAAGGAGGGCAGGCCCTGGGGTGTCTGTGCACCGACTTCTGTTAGTGTGAGGCCGAGGCCTGCTCCTGGGGCTGCCCAGGGCCCAGCTCCTCTGGCTGCCACCAGCACGGGCAGGGCAGCTTCTCCCACTTTGAGGAAGCCTCCTGTCAAAGAGATGCAGGCTCTGGTAGTTGGCCCTGGACTGGAGCACACAGAGGTGGTGAAGCCCCAGGGACAGGGGTGGGGCACCCACAGTGTCTTCTCCAGCTCCAGAGCCAGGTTCAGGTGCTTGGGAATCATGCAAGAAGCAGAGCCGCAGCCAGGCCGCAGCCATGCCCAGGCCAGTGATGCCAGCGCCACTGCTGCCTCCCTGACATTGGCACCTCTCAGCCACCTGGTGCCCTCCTTCCAGGTTCCTGGACCCCAGCGAGAACAGGTCAGCAGCTTGTATGCTGACTGCTGGGGGGTGGGGAGAGGAACTTCCACAGTGGTAGGCACAGCGCTGAATCCCACTTCTACCTCCTGAAGATTGGGAAGAGGGGGCTTGGAGGCAGTCAGGGAATAACACTGACCAATGTTCATTGCAGCCATCACTTAGACATCTCAGTTTTCACCCACACCCATACTGCACATCTGGACAACAGTCACCTGCCTAAAGTAAAGTTCCACATGTAACTAAACATGCACTCACCCTTTTTCCAAAGGAAGAACATCCAACATCACATTGGATATGGTAACCAGCTTCTGGATCAGGATTTCTGGATAGGGTTCCTTATTTCTCTAATTCTGTGATGATCCTAGCTGAATATTCCACAACCGATGGACCGCATTCATTGTAAAGTCACCCACCAACCTACCCCTACCCTAAATATAATAGTGGAGTAAACGGAGATAAAAAAGGGAAATTAGGTTCACTATATAAATATATATTGGATAGAGTGAGGATGGAAACATTAGTAGAGATTAGAACCTTCATCTATGTACCAAGTCAGGAAGCTATAATTGGGCTTAGGGGACTTCGCTATGCCATGGTCTCTTTGTCTCTATCCAGTGTCTTAGTTTGTTAGTCTTCACCCTCAGCTTTGAGATAGAAGCTTTAATATGTGGGGGATATGAGCCCTTGGAGATGCTCCCTGTGTTCCAGGGGTTCTTGATAGTCTACGCTGTCTTCTTATCACTGGTATTGTTATGTGCAGAGGGCACCTCATGGGACCCCCTGTCGGAAATGATGATTCCATTCATAATTTCTTCCAGCTCCTGCTGTGTTTCAACACACCTAGTTTCCCTCAAGGGTCAGGATCAACCTTCTAGCCAATTTAGGACCCACCCATTTGTTGTCTTCCCACTGTTGTTGTCTTCCCATCCTGAGTCAGTCTTAGCTTCCAACTCTGTGTGGCCACGTCTGATTGTGAAATCTTTCCTTCCAGGGTTCAAAGCCCAGCAGAACACAGAGTCAAGGGGTAGGAGCATACATTTTCAGAATGGGTCACTAGGAGTAATAATGAAAGGTGACAATCCCTTGATTCCCAGATCCACATATTCTGGCTATGGGAGCAACATCAACATTATTGTTGATCCTTTAATAGGCCATTCTTACATTCTTCAAAACCAGCTGCTTTGGGCTGATGGAGAGTACATGATAAAAACTGCAAATCTCATGGGAATGAGATCAATACCTATCTTTTTTCACTGTAAAGTTAATTCCTTGGTCATAAATAATGATGTGTGTGATACCAGGAAAGTACCTGCATGGATAATGGAGCTGGTAGAAACATTGTGGAGAGGGAAAACAATCCAGGTGCAGAATAAGTACACATCTCAGTGACAACACACTGCTACCTGGAGGAAGGGGTTCAGTGTACTTAGCTTCCTTTCAGAGAGACGGATGATCCATGCAAGGATCTCATGATAGTGGTGGCTGAGTCAGCGTTGCCAGGGGAAAGCCAATTTCGTTGAACTCAGGCATAAGTTACACTCCTGCCTCCATGGGCTGTCTGTTTATGAATCCTTTGCACAGCAATGGAGTAGCTGGGGAAGGAAGTGGATAGAGTAGGTCATCTTTCCTGTCTGAATAATTAAGAGCCTCTTCCATGGCAGAAACTCTCTGGTGAGCATTCACATGGAACACAAACATTCTCACCCTCTGAGCCCATTCAAAATGCCTGTTTAATGCACCTCTTTCCCAAATCTTTTTCACTTCAATCTTCAAATCTTCCCTTCCAGAACTCTGACCATTGAGTTACATCAGTAGTATTTTCCCACCATGCCAACTGAGATTCAGTTTAGCTGCATATAACCGAAACTCCAAGTAGTGGGGTAAGTGAAAAAGAAGCTTATTACTTTCTCACATAAAAGAAGTCTTGAGCTAGGCTGGTCAGGGCTGTCACTGCTTCCTCATATTTAGGGTCTAAAATAGCTTCTAGATCTCTAATCATCATCCTTACCTTCTAAGTGGCAGAAAGGAGGAAAGAGGAAAACAGCAAACTTTGATTTCTTTAATAACTTTTCTGGAATCTACACACAACATTGCTGCTTACATCTAATCATTTTTCCCATTGATCTACATCAAGCAATGTACCCAGTTAAAGTCACCAAGAATGGGCTGGGTGCCATGGCTCATGCCTGTAATCCCAGTGTTATGGGAGGCTGAGGTGGGAGGATCATTTAAGCCCCAGAGTTCAAGGTTACAGTGAGCTATGATTGCATAACTGCACTCCAGCCTGGGCAACAGAGTGAGACCATGACACTTAAAAAATGTCAGTAAGAATGAAGGGAACAATGGGTCTTGGAAGGCAATTAGCAGTCTCTATATAAATACACTGTTCTTACTTTAGGTCATATCTCCTTCAAGGCCAGTTAGACACATTCTTTTCCATTGTCCTTCAAGGCCACTCAGGGCTGGGGGTGGAAGTAAGGTGGGAGCTGTACCTTCAGAGTCTACTTCTAGCTGATGCTAACACACTTAGCACCATCTTTAAACCCAGCTTGTTTTGCCCCCTTCATTTGGCAAACTGGCCAAAATACACTCCCTATGAGGCCAGAGGTGTAAAGTAAGGCAGGAGCATCAGTATGGAAGGAGTATTTAGTATTTTCCTAGGGAGTGTGGAAAACTTCTGCATGAAACTTACTCATGCCTTCAGGACTTGTTGGGCCTGTCCTTATATGTACCTCTTCCACTGGATGGGGGATACTGCTGGGCATGTTTGACTTTATTTTAAGGGGTTGGATAAAATTCAGTTCATGACGAGTACTAAGGTCACATGGATACTCAGTGGTCTCTGGTTAACATTCAGCCTCCATCAGGGTCTAGCAGTGAGCCAATGGGTATTCCTTACAAGGGGAGTATTTGCTTATTCCAAAACTCCAGGACCATCTATCATGATTCTTCTAATGAAGCTTGTCAGAGGCTCTAAATAGTATCATCATCTTCCAGCAGACACTTTAAGGGTTTCCTGGATCATAATGACAAGTAGCAGACTGCTTGCACTTTAGCCTGGACCTGTTGGAGAGCTTGCTTTTATCTTTGGCCACACTTAAAGCTTGCAGTCTTTCAGTTCACCTGGGTCTGGTTCACCCAAATGTATATATGGTGCGTCCACATTTCAGAGAGGCCCAACAAGTGAAAATGTCTCTTTCTTAAGTGTATGGAGAACAAGATGCAAGCATTTGTCTTTTATTTTAGAGTGGAGATTTTATATATATAACTATTTTTTCATGAGATCTATTTCCCATCTTACCTAAGCACATTATCTTAAATGGTTTAAATGGTATTTGCTATTTTTAAGGATTTCCAGGGCTTCATAAAGTACTTGATCAGTGTGATGACCTATGTTTCAGGTTAATGAGTTGACATATACCTGAAGTGGTATGGCAAAAATGTACGGCTTTCCTGAGTAGGCTAAACACACTTGATCTGGATTTTGATTTATTGGGTTACAGCTGAGGTCAGCAAACTGTAGCGTGCTATTTTTGTAAATAAAATTTTATTGGAACACAGCCGCATCCATTCATTTGTGTATTGTCTACGGCTGCTTTCATGCTACAATGGCAGAGCTGCGTGGTTGGGACAGATACCATATGGCCTGCAAAGTCTAAAATATTTACCATCCAGCCCTTTACAGAAAAACTTTGCCAACCCCTGAGTTGGAGAAATAACTTCTTAGATAAATAGTTGCCTAACAGGTTTCAGGGCCTGTTTGGTTTGCCCAGATCTGTTTAGACAACTACAAATACTGACTGTCTCCACCTGATTAAACATCAAATAATTCATCATTGATTTCCTAATACAAATCTCTTTTCATTCTAGCCAACTGGACATATAAGTGGATGTGTGATTGGAATCATCCTCCTTTCCCAACTATATATTATAAAATACTTTATGATGACTCTACTTTCTATAATTTCTTAGAAATGCAGAAATTGCTTTTGGGTTATTATTTTGAAAGGGAGGAGAAACCACAAAGATTCCTGGTCCTGTTTGCTAAACTAGTCCTTACTCCATGGGACAGGAAGCTGATGCAAGTATTCTTGCGTTGCTGAGGATATTTATATGTTTAGCAACCATGGGATATTGAGGTCATCCCATTTATCCTTGGGTGAGGAAAATATTGAAAAAAATAGTCAGTATCATTTATGCTTTATTTATTATCTCTGCTGCAATTGGTAGACAGCAGTGATAATCTGAGAGCTCTGGGAATGAGAATTCTCTTAGAGTCAGTGTACAATAGTTTTCCAATGTTTGGATACTTCCTTTTTTCCCTCGTGCATGGTTATACTGATAAATAGCAGTAGGAGAAAATAGGAAGGAGAGTCACAGTACCCACTTGTGGTGGTACTTCAGGTTCATTCTCTCCTCAGCAGAGCCCAGACTTTCTTCACTAAACCTTCACTGAATCTGTGAGTGAATTCCGGATTGGAAACTGGGCAAAGTGTGTTGCTAGGTTTAGGCTATTCATAGGACTTGGTGTTTTCTTATTCAAATCAAGCAGAACCTTACAACCCCATGGCAAATATTTATGTTAATGATTCCCCCAGGTCTTCTGCAGAGAGACCTGTAGTCATTTACTCAGATAACCAGTCACTGGGGAAAAGGGAATACTCAAATATTAGGGACCGTTGCACATAGGGTACAAGTTGACATTGGTATCTGGGGACTCAAAGCATTTTTGTGGGTCATGGTTACAGTGGAGGAAAATGGGAGGTAATAAATGGAGTCCTGACCCAGGTCCATTTCACAGAGGGTCTTAGTGGCTCTACAGACCCACCAATGATCATTTCCCTGGCGCCTGAACTGGCATATGGCGAACCTCCACATTGACTCCTTGGCCTGGGGGATGAGAATGCCATAGTGGAGAAGTCCCTGAAACTCCTTGTCCCTTGCCCACTGCCCCAGCCTAAACAATATCACATCCTCATGGGGAATAGCTCAGATCGGCATCCTCAAGGGTGCAGGGGGAGTGGTCCCCATCGTATCCCCATTTAATTCCCTGATTCGGCCACCACAAAAACACAATCACCCGGAGGATTGCAGATTACCAAAACTCACCCAGGTAGTATCTCCTCACGCAGTTGCTGTGCCAGATACGGGCTCTTTGCCAGTGCAAATGAGCAAGGCCTTAAGTATGCGGATCGTAGCCACCGACCTGATGAATGTGTCTTTCCTGCTCCTGTCAGAAAGGAGGATCAGAAACAGTTCCTGTTTACCGGAGATGGGTAACAGTGTCTGTTCTTACCTTGAGCCACTTTTCTTTCTGCGTAAAGTGGATGACCAGGTGAATGGTCCAAAGCGCTGCTCATTGTGAATACCTCCCTCGCTGATGTGTTTCAGGGCCATCTCCAAATAGGCAACAGCACAGCCAGCCTTGCACGCCTCCATTAGCTGGTGATAGGGACCTTACCTCACACAACTGTGGGTCTGATCTGAAGGAGGGCGACAAGATGAACCCACTCAGAATGCACTGAGTGGGCTACTGGGCTACTGTCACCTCAACTTTGTCTAACGTTGGTCACCCTAGTTTAATAGTGGAGCAAATTATTGGAGCTACTCAGAGCTGCTGGAGCTGGTGCATTGAATCCACACTCTTGGGTGAAGGTGCCTGTATCTGTCAGGGTTCAGCCAAGGAAGCAGAACCAGTAGAAGATCTATGTTGAGAGCTTTACTGCATGGCATTAGCTAATATGACTGTGGAGGCTGGTAGGGCCGGTCATCAGGAATGGCAGCCTGGAAATCTTGGGTAAGAGCCTTCGTTGCTGTCTGCAGGCAGAATTTCTTCTTCCTCAGAAAAGCCTCTGTTCTGCTTTTAAGGCCTTTTAACTGCCTTAATAAAGCCCACTCAGATTATCTAGGCTTATCTAGATTATCCAGGATGATCTCCCTTACTGAACGTCAACTGATTGTGGACTTTAATCACATTGCAAAATACCTTCATGGTCCCACTTAGATTAGTATTTGATGGTATGACTGGGCACTATGGCCCAACTGAGCAGGCACATACAGCTGACCATCACAGAGACCACACCATTGAATTCAGTCCCCCTTATAAGTGAAATCTAAATGTGGAAATTCAGAGAAATTCAGGTGTCAACCTAAATAACAAACAGAGAGGGTCTCTTAAAAGAAGAAGATGTTATTTGGGAATAGGACAATAGAATCTGATTGAAAATCCTTAGAATGTATTCTCAATAACATTCTCCAAATTTTTGCTAATGTAAATGAGTAGAGTACTATAATTCTTTTGTGTTTACGTCAGCCTCTTCAAAATTTGGATTTTTATTTTTTAATTTATTTTTTATTTTTTTAAATTTCAGAGTATTATGGGGGTACCAACACTTTGGCTACATAAATTACCTTTGCACCACCTGAGTCAGAGCGTGCTCACCCCCTAGACAGCATGAATGGCATCTGTTAGGTGTGAATTTACTTATCCCTTCCTCCCCCCTCACCTGCCCAACACCCAGTGAATGTTACTTCTCATATGTGCACATTAGTGTTGATCCATTAGTACCAATTTAATGCTGAGTACATGTAGTGTTTGTTTCTCCATTCTTGTCATACTTCACTTGGAAGAATGGGCTCCAGCTCCATCTAGGATGATATTATATAAGAGGTACTTGACCATTTTTTTATGGCTGGTCCTCAGTTTCCTAGTGTTTGGAATGAGCACTGGAGGACGTTCCTGTCCTTTTCTGCACTAGGATGCAAAGAGTTTATGATAATAATAACCGGTATTTACTCTTTAACAATTCCTGTGCTGAGGAATCTTCATATTGTGTAAGTCAGGGTTCTTGATTACAAAAATCAAAGTCACTTTAGTTATATTAAGCAGAAATGGAATTTGTTAAGGGATACCAGTTAGTTCATAGAATCTCAAAAAGGGGAGTGAATTAGGTTTGGAAGCCATGTAGCTAAGAGCAATGCCCGAATGACAGAGGAAAACTACTCTCTGGCAGGCTCTACTGTCATGGTATATTAGGTATATTAATCAGGTCTTTTATTTTCTGTAATCTGATGCTTTGATATCTGGGCCTCGCTGATCCTGGGGGGACTGCCACTCTTGGATTAAGTCAATGCCTTAAGATAGTAATCAGCTCCCCCAGGGGAATGCTTTTCAAATACAAAACAACAAATTCAGTGTCCACACCGGTAAATGTCTTCTCTACCTAGCTTCATACCCTGGGCCGCTTTCCACCTGCCCTACTCACGCAAGGTACCAGACACCCTGAGACAGCTGCTATGCCCCAGAGCCCACTGAAATTATTCCAACTAGCCAATCTGAAGTTTGGTTATCCTGCCTGGCCTATTCCTTCATATGGAAATCACAGTGTGGTTCTTGTCCAGAAGCGGCCCCCTTTTTTTTGTCTCCTGGCCCACCCCACTCTGCCTGGTAAGCCCCCCCCCCCCCCATGGCATGACACTTCTCCTCCTCCTAGGAGCTGTTAGTCACAAGCTATCTTTCCCGAGGCAATTGTCTCTTGGTCTGTCAGCCTTGCTATACCTTGATTTTTAAATTAATATACTACATTTTAAAACTCATGGCTGCTGGGCAGTGATACTGTAGCTTGTCCTGCTGACACTGGGTGCTAGAAGTCAGAACCCCTGCCATCACTCCTTCTAGAAGCTGGATGTCCCCGTGGCCACCCTCACCAGAGCAGGTTCTGCACGACATTTGCTTCTTCCCATCAGTTGCTTCCAAAAGAAAGTCTCCCATCTGTGTGACTTGTGGGCAGAGCTTTGGTCACATGCTCATACCCTAGCTTCAGGGAGGTTGAGAGAGTTAGTTCCTGGCTTCCATTTTGCGATGTGCTGACTTAAAAGATGTGAAATTCTCGGAACATAGAAAAAGTGCCCCAAAGATCTTGGGTGGTCAAATATGTTTGAACAAATGAAGAACCAGCAAGTTTTTAATGAAGAAACTATCATTTTGGTTAACATTTACCATATTTAGAATCCATGTAGCCAAAGCATGTTGGCTATAAACAGAAGGTTAATGTGCCCTGATAACCACCTTTACATCATCATAGGAAATGTATTTGTCAAAAGAGGTTCACCTCACTTTACTCAGTGCCCATGGGGAGCCAATATTTTTAGTGGTGGGCAGAGTTGATGTTCATTACATTAAAAAAATCTTCTCAGACCCCAGATTGGGAGAACCCCATGCATTACTGCAGAACTAACCACTGCTAAGCTTTGAGTCTCATTTAATCTCTAAGACACCATTTCCAAGAAAGTTTACAAATCTTCCTGCTCTAAGGTTCTGTCAAGTCTTTTCCAAGGTTTTCATTCTTGCCAGGACCATCTCTTTGCCTTTTTGTCTTTGTAGGCTTCTATTTCACTATGACAGCTCCTTGTACTTCATGTACAAAATAACCAAGTCTTTCAGCCTACAAAGCGAGAGGTGTAGCTTAAGTCAAAATTATCAAGACATTCTGGTATTGGCAATAAGAAATACAGTGCTGTCTGGACAAGCATCTTCTGATACAAAATTGAGTTTTGGGCTAGTATGGTCTAATGAGAGTGTAAAGCAGTTTAACATTTCTTTAAAAGTTTGGTCTCAGTATCCATTGACCAATATCTCAAAAAAAGAGCTGAGAGAGCTTTTCAAAGCATTTTTAAAAAAATGAAAATGATCTTATTTCTAAATATTACTTGGATGGGATGGGAAAAAATACTTGGAGAGCTTGCTTTAGAGAGATGCTAGTTTTATTACTATTTCATATTTTTTGAGGACAGAGGTTTAGCCATGGATCCCTCCTACTGGGCTTTTTCTTCTATCAAACGGAAAAGAGAAGACAGAAAGCTCTTCCTTGCAGACACCTTCATCTAAAGGAGAAAGGACTGGCATTTAGCCATCATTTTTCCCTTTCAAATCTCCCAAATCTTCTTGTAAACAGAGATAGCAGCCAGAGGGGTCATTGTAGGTATGCTTTGTGGCATCTCAACATGTCTTTTGAGCAGAGTGGGCTCTCTTTGTCATTCTAGACCAGCTCTCTAGGTCTAGTACATGTAACCCTGAAAAAAGAATTGTCTGGCTTGAGGCATTGGGTAAGTAACCAAAGCCAATTCCATTAGATTCAGCAGATATTCTGCTACCTAGTTGCAAAGATTGGCTCTGCAAAGAGGAAAGCCTGTCGTCTCCAGACTTTATACTGACAAAAGCCAGGCTTCTCTGATTGTTTGAGGAACCCCTAACCCCCTACTGTTAGACTAATCCCCACCAGAGATGTTGACCCAACTCCAAGTCTATCTTTTAAACACCCAGAAAAATTTCCATTTCCTCAGCAAGATTTTCTTAGCTGCCTGTGTCATGGAAGAAAGCCAACTCATGAGCTAATTTGCAATGAGGGGTTAACAAAGAATGAATATATTACTCTACCAGGGAGAGTTTTATTTTCAAAGAAGTTAGAGAGTTTTTGTTTTTAGGCAGTCTCATGAGACATGAGACTTTTTTCAGCAATGGAACCGTCTTACCTCAAATCTTTTCTAAACCAGAAACTCCTAAGATCTCCTTAGTCATGTGTTTCCAACATCCCTTAGACAGTGGTTGATTTTAGTGAAGCTCTCTTGACTTGTCATGTGTGTTTTTCAGAAAATTTTAGGATTGTGGCTTTTCTGAGTTGGAAGGAAATTCAAAAGTCATCCAATACAACCTTCACCAAAGCAGGTGTCTCCTCTCTGGCAGTGCAGACAGTGATTTCATGAGTCACACACATAATTTTACTTCTAGTTGTTAATCAGACCCCCTCAGGATAACCTACTTTCTGATTAACTTAAAGTCAACTGATTAGGGACTTTAATCACATCTAGCAAATTCCTTCAAAGCACAGAAAATATAACAAGTTTACCACGAAGGAATCTGACAACTGCTGTCTTAGCCAGGTGGCCAAGGATAACATTATCAGTGAATGTACCCTCAGTAGGATGTGATGAGAAGGGCACTGCACTTCTGAGGCCTTTCTCCCCCAAACCCATAACCCCAGTCTAGTTAAGAGAAACACATCAAAAACCCCAAATTGAGGGACACCCTAAAAAATACCTGATTAGTACTTCTCAAAACTGTCAGATCGTCAAAGGCAAGGAATGTCTGGGAAATTGTCACAGCCAGGAGGAGCCTGAGGAGACATGAGGACTATATGTGATATGGCAACCTGGATGGGTTCTTGGAACAAGAAAAGGACATTAGGCAAAAACTAAGGAAATCTGAATAAAGTATGGGCTTTGGTTAACAATAATGTATTAAAACTGGTTCATTAATTGTGACCAATGTCAAATACCAATGTAAGATGTTAATAATAGAGGAGATGGGGTGTGGGCTCTTCAAGAACTCTCTGTAATATTCTTGTAATTTTGTTGTAAGTCTATAACTACTCTAAAAGCAGGAAATTTTATTAAAAAATAAATTTGTTCATTTAAATAGCCAATTTATATGAATCATATTCCAAACTAATTGTAACCTCCCGCTGTATGTACTAGGGGTCTTCAAAGAGTTTGTGGAAAATGAGTATTGTGAAAAAAATTTGCATGGATTTCAGGGTTTTTCACACCTAAATAAACTCATACTAACTTATTATAACATGTCCGAACAGGATCTAGTCCGAGGCGCTGAGAAGGATAAAAACATCAGTTTGAAAAGAGCCCCTATCGGTGCAACATGAATTCTGCTAAAATTGAAGCCAGAACAAACATCAAATTTATGGTGAAGCTTGGGTGGAAGAATGGTGAAATCATTGATGCTTTACAAAAAATTTGTGGGGACAATTCACCAAAGAAATTAGCAGTTTACAAATGGATAACTCATTTTTAGAAGGGACGAGATGATGTTGAAGATGAACCCCGCAGTGGCAGACTATCCACATCAATTTGTGAGGGAAAATATGGCATATATTAATGTATATGTTGGCATACATACCATAGAATATTACCTAGCCCTAAAAAGGGTGAAATAATGTCTATTGCAGCAATGTGTTTGGAACTGAAAGCCATTATCCTAAGTGAAGTGTCTCAGAATGAACAAATACTGCACATTCTCACTTCTAAGTGGGAGCTAAATGGCAGGTACACATGGAGACTTGGAGAGGGGGAGGGTGGGAGCAGGCTAGAGGGTCAAAAATTACCTATCAGGTATAATGTACTCTATTCAGGTGACAGGTACACTAAAGGCCCTTACTTTACCACTATGTAATTCGTCCATTCATCAAAAAACCGCTTGTAACCCCTAAATCTACTGACATAAAAAAATAAAATTCTAGTTCAATTTCTATGAACACAAACATGAACAGATAAATTGCTATGATGATGTATAGAAAAATAAAAAATAAAACACATATACCCATGAGCCAGAAACGTATACCCCAGGGAAATGCTCACATAAGTCCACAAGGAGACACAAGTAAGGATCTTCTCAGAGCTGTTTCTGGTAGTAGGGAATTAACACAGATGTCAAAAGCTGGGAGAATGAATAAGTAAAAATGCTAGACTATTATGTGGCATGCAAAAATCATGACGTAGATTTTTACACTTAATATTGTTAAGATCTGTCCATGTCACTCTCTGCAAAAATAAGAAATAGTACAATACAATTTCCATATTGGAATAAAAGATGTATGCATAAGAAACATTCTTTTTCAGAAATATAGATCTGTCTTCAGCACATATTAAACACATTAAAAAGAATCTGATGGAGTGAGAGGAATATGAACAGAACAATGAAGGGAGAAATTAAAATAAAACAAGAACATTGCAGACTGATAATGAGAATGTATCAAGAATTGAGGGTATGGTTAGTTAAAATAATTGTACTGTGGTTAAAAAAGAATCCAAAGTGATTTGCTAGAAAATGAATGATTTGCCATTGATATACACTTGAACATGAGAAAATGCCCAAGTAGAAAGTCATTTCCATGTCGTACCTCAAGACAAACCAAGAACCTGCAAAGCAATAGGATACAGGTTAAAATAATCCTCACCATTTCTCCAGGCAGATGGTAATGGGAAAAAGTTCAAAGAGGCTGAAAACAGAATATTTTTGTAGGATAGATGAAAAGCAAAGAAGAACATTGAATGTCAAAGAAGCTACCAACAATGGAATAGGAACAATGGCAGCTTGATGAAACAATCTTCTCCATTAATGTAAGAGCAAAATTTGATGTTACAACATGATTACCAAAAATATGAGAGGGCAAATGTCAAGAATTTTCCTGATGTTTTCCTCATGGCATTCTATTCTATTTTAGTCTCATGCATCAGCTATCCAAGATGTAATACCAAGTGGAATGTACTTGCTGGAAAGAAATGAAAAACTGTATCTCACAACCTTGCATATGGAGGTAACAGAAATGTTCCTCATCATTTTTAATTTCTGTTCATAGCATGATAAAAGATAATGCACTGATTTATTTTTAAGATATTAAATCTTTCTCATTAGCAAGGAAATAATCAAGAATTAAGTATGAATGATGAGGTGCTGATAAATCAATATGCCAAGATATCTTAAAGTTGGTATTTAGGATCTTTGGCCTCTTATATTGTTTGCATGATCACAAATCCAACATGATCATATCTGAATGTTCTGAAATTAGGATTTTAGAAGTATATACATATAAATTTATACATATGAGTTAATTTCTCTTTAAATTATCTATTTTTTTCTTTTATTGCTTCATTATTTCTCTTCTAAATTCTATTTCTCTTCATTATTTCTCTTCTAAATAGTAATCTTTGTATTCTTTGGATTTATAATTGGTACAATAAAATTCTAAGGGCCTACATACATATTGTTCTTTAAAATTTTTTATTGATATATATATATATTAGTTGTACAAATTTTGGAGGTACATGTGGTATTTAAATATCTGTATACAATGTGTAATGATCGAATCAGGGTCACATATTGTTCATGAAGAAAGGCATGAAGGATTAAAGAAAAAAATCCCAGCCCTCACGGGATTTACATTTTAATGGTTTAATGTTGATTAGAGTATAAAACGTTTAACATTATGATTCAATAAGACCAGGAAAATGATTTTTATAAGATGTTTTTGAAATTTGGTATATTTTTGTCCTGCTAATTTTTCTCTTGAATATGTGTTATTGGACTGTTGTGACATAATTGGCTATCACACAGATTTAAATATAACTTGGGTCAAATCCTATCCCTAAAGAAATAAATGTCTGCCATAATAGGTTCTAGCTATAGTCATAGGTTCTATCATAGTCATTGACACTTGACACAGTCCTTTAAACTGTAGATGTTTTAAAAGGTTTGTTGAATTGAAAAAGTACATTAAGCCCTGGGCCTGACATTTTTATAACGTGGATATTGATTACATTGATACCTTCTACTCTTCTTTCATTATTTATAACATCCATGATCTATAAATTGAGTACATTCCTCCCAATACAATCCTCTTTGCGCTTTCATACTGTCTGCTTCCTGCTCCCCCTCATCCTCAAAGTCCTGCCCCCTGCAGAGTCACTTCTGTTTTCCTCCTTCTCTTATACTGCCCCTGGCTGCTCCCTGTCTTCCCTTGTTCCCTTTAGTCCTCTCCATCTGGAAGCAGCCCGGGTTTCTGGAGGAGGCTCATAGCTGTTAAGTGCAGATCTAGGGTGGCAAACATAAGCTCCCTGCTCTCTTTGCCCCATTATGTATTAACAGGAGAAAGAATGTTGAACAAGCTCTTGTCTCAAGCTTACGGAAATATCTGAGGTTGAAACTCCAGGGCCAAACTCAGGGTGACTGCCAAAAGTGTTTCCCCGGGGAAGCCACTGCTAACAAACATTACACAATAAGGTCTGCTGTGATTAGGCAGTACATAGTTCCAAATGGGTTACACATAAACCATATTGCTTAGAGTTTTGAATGCATTCATTTCTTTAATTCCATAAGCATTTATTGAACACTTTACTAGGCATCGAAGGGAATGTAATAATAAGAGCTTCCATTTATTAATTTCCTCCTGTATACTAAGCACTTGGCATCTGCTTTTTTTCAACCTTACTTCTATAACACCAGGATGATATCTCCATTTTAGAAGTGAAAAAATTGAGAAAAGTGAGGAAACTGAAGGTCAAATAGATTAGGTGATAACCTATGGCCCTTATTGTGAGGCTTCTACACTATACCACTGTGGAGAGAGACTGGGTCCCCAAATAGACATACTTCCCTGTAAATGGAAATAAAATTTAGTGTGAACATGAACCCTGAGAAATGTTATGGAAACTGAGAAGGGAGAGGAGAATATTTCTCAGGCTTGGTCTATAACTAAAGGCTTAAGGAAGAAAGAAGATAGAGCATAAGAGAGTAAGACTCAATGGTTTTGTATGTTGCCCTAAGGAATGTTTTCTAAAATTCCATTTTATAGATTTATGTGCCTTCTGAAATCCTGTTTGGAAGAACAGGGTATACAACTAAAGAAACCAATTAGATATAGTCAATATTGATATTCATGAAGTTGAAGCACATACACTTGTTTTTATGAATCTCATAATCTACATTACATAACTTGTCTGTAAATTAATGATATTAGAATTCTTCAGGTAGCCTGCAAATCTCATGCCAGTACCCAGGTTAAATCACAGTCCAGCTGTACATTTTTCAGAAGCCTTTCTAATGTTGCTTTGTCTCAGGACATCTTCAAAGAAATGAAAAAAAGATTGTAGTTGATAGAATCCTGTGAGGACAGTACTACAGAAACAACTATGTTTTTAAAAGAAACATCCCTCAAGGCCACATTTAACTGCAGTTTCTGATGAAATAGAACCATAAATTTAAACAGAAAAAAATATGTAGTTACTGTTATTTGTAGTGCTGGCAAAAACAAAATCGTAGATTTGTGCATAATTGAGGAAAAGATGTCAATGAATAGAGTTCTTCCTAAGGAAAGTTAAAAACTAGAAGCAAAGCTTTAATTTAATTTTTTGACATCCATTGATTTTTCTTTTACTTCTTTGTTTCCTCTAAGACATCAACTATGTGATATGTTGAAAATGAACTCCCAACACTTTGTTAAATGACAGAAATGTTCCTGAACTATATGTAATGTTTTCATCTTTTCTGCCTCTAGGGGGGAGTGTGTATTCAACAATTCTGTCCTCAGAAGGTATGTTATTGTGGGCCACAGGCTTCACAGGGGTTTTCATTAAGGTGACTTCAGGGCTGGCTCTACAAGGGAGAAGAAGCCCTTTGAAAATCTGGATGAGCTCCTCTTACTTTAGAGGTTGCAGCCAAACTTCTGAGGGAGAAGGGTTATAGGGACTGTTAACGATCAGTGGAGAAAACTTCCTTCTGATATAGCATTTCAAGGACTCACATGTTGAGTTTCCTATGTAGTGCTATTTTTCCTGGTAGCAGAGAAATAACATATGGACAGTAGTTTCACTTCATAGAGCTAGAAAACAAACAGTTGAGTACTTTATAGAAAACTTGCCACCTTATTTTAGTAGCTTAAAGTTAAAGAAAAAAAACCCCACATGGTTTGTGGATATTGATGAAAACATTTCTAAATCCTATAGAAAGTCTATTAGTTTCAGTAATACCACATTTAGAGCAAACAATGTCTTTCCTTCAATTGGCTAATTTTATTTTATTTTGCAGCATTTTCCCATAACTTTCCTTTGTTTTAATTCAACAATTGGAGCCAGAAAGGATGCACTCAGGAAAAAGGTTAACATTGTTTTGAATGTTAAAAAAGTGCTTCCTTTTTTCTCCATTTCAGTGTTTTACAGAATTGAAAGGACTAATATTTAAAAATTGAGTCAAAGAGATGAGTTGTTTCTACTTTCTGACTTCTTTTTCTTTTGGTTCATTTTTTTGATTAAAGTGCTGCCAAAGTTCTATTATAAAATATGTCTGATGTTACTTTCAGATTTACTGTGCTGTAATAGCCTCAAAACTTAGCTATATGGAAAATAAAATTTGGATATAAAGAATGTTATTATTTAACGTGGGAGTTAGCTTGCAAATCTCATGCCAGCACCCAGGTTAAATCACAGTCCAGCTATACATTTTTCAGAAATCTTTCTAATGTTGCTTTTTCTCAGAACATCTTCAAAGAAGATGGTGTCACAGTTAGTACATGGTTTATTTCTAATCCAATCCCGTTTAAAAATATTCTCAGGTGATGAAAAGGTATTTAAGTATGTCATTTACAGTTTTGGGGCCTTAATTCATTTACAGAGTAAGGGGTGTCAGGATGGTTGACTACTTAAGTTTTTTCTGTCCCTAAGATTTAGAATTTCATGACATTTACACAAACTTTCAGCTGGTTTTAAAAAAAAAATTGACTTAAAGTAACATTAAAATCCGTATACTTATATTACTTGATGGGTTTTCTTATAATCTTGTGCCTGTTTTCATTTGAAAAACTTCCTTTAAAATCCTAATTTCTGCTCATTGGCATTTTCAAGGGTGTTTTGAGCAGCAGCAAGAGCAGCAAAACTGGCTTTTCTCCTGCTGCTGTCTGTAGGTTGGGACTCTCCCCTTCTGCAGCTTCCTCTTGTCCCTGCTCATTAGTGACAAGCTGGAAGGTGAGAGCTACTACCCAAAGGCCACGGAGAGACTTGGGATCGGTGCTCACTCTAGCGTGAGGGCATTGCTGTGCTGCTGCCCGCCCCCGCCCCACGCTGGGCCAGGCCGAGCAGTGCTGGAAGGGGAGAGGCGTTCGCGCCCGGGGCCACCGAGACCCCAGGCTTTCCGAATAAGCCCACGCCACACACTGCAGAATCACACCGCCACTGGCCGGTGTTCCACAGACACAGAGAGCACACCGCGGAGTAACTGGAAACCCGGATTCCTTCATGTCTCCTGGCAACCAGTTTTGAAATCCAATAAGACCATGGAATTTGGGATTTGGCCGTTGTTTTGGTTGTTTTGCTATTGTTATTATTATCATTTTTAAAAAATCTATGATTCCATAAATGCCTACCCTCCTCCGAGGAGTTCAGGAAGGATTTAATTGCCCTGAAGCGCTAAATCTCAATTTCCAGTGTGAGTGGATTATCCTGTTTGTGGAATTAAATTTTCTATTGATGCCTCTTTTGCTACTGGTTAGTAGCTCTAATTAAATAAGTGAAAGTTCTCGCAGGAGTTAGAAGCTCTTACTTACAGTGAAGATTTAGGGATCACAGTGCGTAATTTGAAATCTAAATGACCCCGAGCAAGACACGTCGCCTAGGATTACATGTGCTGCGCCAGAAAGAGCGGTGGGGCGGGCGCTGGTGCCTGAAGTCGCCACATCCAAACCTCAGTGTGCCTTTTCACCGGCACAAATGAGAGCCGGGGCGCTTTAGGGCCTCCGAGTGAAAAATGCAGCAGCGCCTGGGGCTGTGGCGCCCGGGTTCAGAGTCGGGTGCAAGTTTCTGCCGAAAGAGGGCGTTGGTCTAAGACTAATAGAAATTTGTGGGCACGGACGCCCTTGTCAAATGAAAGACCATTTCAAAACATTTTCAATTTATTTGAATTTGCGGGACTTAAGTGTCAGAATCCTCCCGTCCAAGGTAGCACGTTCACATTGTAAATGACTTCGGTGTGATACTACACGCGGAGGGTCCATGCTGACCCCGCCCCGCCGCGCGGTGGACCCCGGCGATGCTCGTGTGGCCAGGCACCTCTCCACGGCCGTTTGCATCTGTCTCCGTCGCTGTTGCGGCTGTGACCCGTGGTAGGACTGGGTCTCCGAGGCAGGACCTTTCACCGCGTGGCAGAACTCCGAGCACGGTGCCTCGAGCGCTGCCGAGGAGACGCGAGCGCTCGGGTTGGAGGGGAGCGCGCGTCCGGACACAGGAGACCCTCCCGGGAACGTTTTGGGGACACAGTCCATTTATTTAGTTACCTGGTTTAGCAAACAAAGCCCCGAGGACACCTTAGGGATGCTTTCCAAGCTTTGTGACACCTCCAGAAGCTGAACCGTTCACTCGCCCCTGGGAGCAACAAGTTTCGCTTTCCTGCTCTCTGCGCGCGAGCGGAGGGTGTGCGCGCGGGGACATGGTGACCCCGGCCCCACTGCTACTCCAGCGCGAACCCGCGTGTCCCAGAGGGAGGGAGCCGGCGCGGGGCGGAGGAAGGAGGGGTGTGGGTAACGCCCCGGCCAGCTGGGCATACCAGGTCCGCGGTGAAACTGCATTGGGACTTTGGTCCTCGTTCCCTGACCTTGCGCCGGGGGGACTGGGAAGGTCAGGTGCTGGTCCCGAGTCGGCGCGTCAGAAGGGAATGTGGCCAAGAGCGAGAAAGAGGTGAGAGCTAGCGAGACCTACGGATTTTTGCATCGAAACGACAATTTCTAGAACCAACCCCTTCCCCCAATCCTGTTGTTTATTGCACGGTGTGTGTGTGGGTGTGTGTGCGTGCGTGTGTGTGCGCGCGCGTGCACATGTCTTTACTTGCAGATACATTTCCTTTCTTTAAAGCCCGGAGCTGGAGAGAGCGTGGCCAGGGACAGGCGGGGATCGCAGAAGCGCGCGGCTCGCTGGGGGTTCCAGCCTGTGCAGACTTGGGCGGTTGCGGCTTTAAGGAAAAGGCAGAGGGCCCGAGGGGAGTAGGGATTAGGGACAGGGGAGCCGTGGGCATATAAGGGGTGCGGGGAGGAGCCCTGATGTAAGAATGTTTATGAGAGGCTCCCCCAGCCCAGCCCCCACCTCTCCCCACCCCCACCCACCCCACCCGCTGGAAATACAAGCCCGGCCTCGGCGCGCCATGTGAGGTAACCGGCTCCGCCGCTGCCACGCTATTTAAACGCGGGCTATGGATCCAGGAACCGGCGCGAATCAATGAGATCAAACGCGACAGAGATGCACCGTCAATTACAAGCACTTGGACAAGTCTAACTTTTTTTTTCTTTTACAAATACGCTTTCAAAAGCAACGTTAGCAACGCCCAAATGAGAAGCCACCTTTAAGCAAAACAGTATATGTATAAAGGGAGGGCAATTTATAATAGTATATATATGCATATTACAGACGCACAGGTTTACACCCAGTGAACTTTTTCTTTTCTTTTTTTTAAACTAGTGACATTGCAGAGAAGGATTCTTCCTCTCTATCTTTTGGCGCGTTAGTGAAGGGGGTATTCTATTTTCTTAAAGCGCCCAAGGGGGCGCAGGGACTTCGGAGAGAAGAGTGGGGAGGAAAGAGGAAGGGTGGGTGGGGGGCAGAGGGTGAGTCGGCGGCGAGGGAAAGAGCTTTCTTGAGGCACGATGCAGTCCCTGCTGGTGCTCACTTTCTCCGCGTGCGTCCTGCTCGGCTGGGCGTTGTTGGCCGGCAGCACGGGTGGCGGTGGCGGTGGCGGTGGCGGTGGCGGTGGCGGCGGGGGCGCGGGCCCAGGCGGCGGGCGCTGGGAAAGAGAGGCGCTGCCGCCGCAGAAGATCGAGGTGCTGGTGCTGTTGCCCCAGGATGATTCGTACTTGTTCTCCCTGGCCCGGGTGCGTCCGGCCATCGAGTACGCTCTCCGCAGCGTGGAGGGCAACGGGACAGGGAGGCGACTTCTGCCGCCGGGCACTCACTTCCAGGTGGCTTACGAGGACTCGGACTGCGGCAACCGTGCGCTCTTCAACTTGGTGGACCGCGTGGCTGCGGCGCGGGGCGCCAAGCCCGACCTCATCCTGGGACCTGTGTGCGAGTACGCGGCAGCGCCCGTGGCCCGACTAGCTTCGCACTGGGACCTGCCCATGCTGTCAGCCGGGGCACTGGCCGCCGGCTTCCAGCAGAAGGACACTGAGTACTCGCATCTCACGCGCGTGGCGCCCGCCTACGCCAAGATGGGCGAGATGATGCTTGCCCTGTTCCGCCACCACCACTGGAGCCGTGCCGCGCTGGTCTACAGCGACGACAAGCTGGAGCGGAACTGCTACTTCACCCTCGAGGGGGTCCACGAGGTCTTCCAGGAGGAGGGTTTACACACGTCCGCCTATAATTTCGACGAGACCAAAGACTTGGACCTGGACGACATCGTGCGCTATATCCAGGCCAGCGAACGAGGTGAGCAGGACCGCGCCCCGGGCCCCAGGCCCTAACCCAACCGCTCTCTGCGGCTCTCCCTACACACCCGTCCACGCCTCTGCGAACCCCACTGCCCCCTAGTGCGCCGAGGACCTGGGAAGGCACGCTCGTTCACCTGTGCGTTGTTTAGCTGCGACGACCTTTGATGATCGCCCATCTCTGGCAAGGGCTGTACGTAGATGGTCCCAGGGAGGCGCAGGGGTCTGGGGAAAATCTGAGTCCGCCGTTCCTGTGTGCCCAGGTCCGACAGGTGCTGTAAAAACCATCTAGTTTTTTTCTTCCTCCTTTCCACTAAGCGGGTACCGGACGGTGATTAGGGGGCGCACTCCCAGGGCCCTGCTCCAACTAGGGTCTGTCTGAAGCACGTGGAGGCCCAAAGAACTTGTTACCGAGTCCTATGCTGTCCTGCACCCCCCCTTAGTGCGGTGGCGACGCTCTGCAGCAGTGCGCGCCACTTGGCTCACTAAGTCTCCGGGTTTCCCTGACTGCTCTTTCCACAGACCCCAGGTTTCTTTTAAAGGCTCACTGTGCCACTGTTCTCATTCCTTCCATGGCCCCTCCAGCCCCTTATAAACGAGCTTCTGTGGTTTCCATCCGAAATACCTCTCTGTACGTGGACACAGGCGACATTCACTTCCTTGTCGCTCTGGGCATCGCAGTCTCTAAAGCGCCCAGAGCTAGGCTTTGCGGGAGCGCGTTCTGGAGACTTGGGCGATGAACCTCCTTTCCACCTGTCTCCCCCACCCCATCCCCCGCCCATCCCCAAGTTTTCTCCCCGGGTCTCTGGGAGTTTGAAATAATACCCCAACTGGACAAAGAGCGCGAGGCTGGGGGTGGCTGCTATGGCTACGGGGAGCGGGTGGTCGCGGATACGTAATCGCGGAACCCCCCAGTGCGGCGGGGGAGACCGCGGGGTGGCGGGTTGAGTTTCCAGCGCAGCGCGGTTCCCTCCTCCCTCGCGTCGCTCCTGCGGTGCACAGCGCTCAGGGATCCCGCCTCTGCTCCCCCTGGGCGCGCACGCACTTGGGAAGTGCAATCCCCCCGCAAAGCTCCTGGCAACCCCAGAGCCAGGCGGCTGAGACCGAAGGGGAGCGGGGCTCGTCCACAACTTGGCATGACCGGGCACCAGGGCGCCGGCTGTGAGGGGCAGCGCAAACGGAGGCGGGGGGTTGGGTGGGAGGCTCAGGAAAAGGTGAGAGTGGGCAGAGAAGCCATCGAGGGTGGCGCTGCAGCCACCCCCTTTTCCCAGCATGGCCACTTCGGACTTGAGTGAACGCACCCTTTAGAGCGAAGAGGCAGGAGCTGGTGACAGTGGGGACGCATGACCAAGTTTTGAGCGCCCGAACTCCGGGTTGTCTGAACCGAATCCCCGCCGGCCAAGCAGACGGGGCGCGGTCTTTGGTGATTATGAAAAAGGGCATTAGTGTCCACCGGCTGCTGACGTGCCCGCTCGAGGAACCCACATCCACTTTTCTCCCCACTCCCAGTTCCCATGTTAGCGCAGCCTCCTGAAGACCTCGGGCTGCTCTTGCCTCTGGAACATTTTTTTTCAGCTCTCGGCTTTGGAGGGCCGGGAGCTAGAAGTCGGAGACTTCCCAGGGCCCGCTGGGTGTGGGGGTGTGTCCCCCTGCGGGCGAGATCCGCAATTGGCGAACGCTTCTGTGCTGCCACAGCCCTGTAGGTGCCAGTGTTGCCGGTGGCCACAGTGCACGTGGCCTGGGATATCAGGCCCAGGGCATCCGTCCGCTCAGATGAGGGGGGCAGGCGCGGGGTGGGGCCCCCCTGAGCCCCACACTGGTGGCTGGGGCCTGGGGGCAGGAAGGGCGGCAGTGCTCTAGAGGGACTTGGGGACGCGATGCTCCTTGGGGCTTCAGAGGACTTGGGCTGCAGTCTGCCACGGCTGGTTGTCACTTTGATTCCAAAAGCGTCGTAGAAGTTCCCACTTCTCTTTGCGCTTTTTTCTTTCTTCCGAGTTCGAATTTAGTGGTGAAACTTTGCTGGGCTGACCTGTATATTTTACAGGTGATAAGTTTACTGTTTTATGATTCTTACTCTAAAACGTATTTCCAACAGTGACTTGGCAGATACTCAGAAATATGAAACAAAATAGTTTCTCCTCTAAGCTGTCCCTCCCCCTCTCCCCTCTGAAATTCCTTACTCTCAGGAGAGAGAGTTACTTGATAACAAAGCTTTCTTGGGGGATCTTTTACAAACACATTTGAGTCCTGCTGCTTCACTATAAGCAGTTAATGTAAATAGGGGTTTAGGATATGGTTTCCTTGGGATTTGGGGCTCAGCCACTCACTGGCTGGGGGCTCTTGGACTGCTGTTAAATCTCCAAACTTCAGGTCTCTCAGGTAAAATGGGGTAATGGAACACCAACAACTTTGGGAAGCTGGGAGGGTTAAAAGAGCTAACTCAGGAATGCACTGAAACAGTGCCGGGTGTATACTAAGTGCTCAATAAATGTGCTCTTTTATTGTAGTTGTTATAATGATTTTACCTATGTGATGATAATCACCTTTACCGAGAAGGTGAGGCCATGCCATGGGGAAGAACCCTGGGCTGAGAAGCAGATGCTTCTGGATTTGGCATCTCCACTTGGCATCTATGTTTTCTTCTCTGTGAAACAAGTAGAGTGGGCATCAGGCCTCTCAAAACTGATATTTGGTGTCCTGATTTGCACCCACCCAAGTGTAAAAATGCAACTGACAGTATTTTTGCCTCTGAAAATTCCATAGTAACCATCAGGTACTAAAGTAGAAAGAGACCCCATTCTTTTGGTGAGAATATTTTTAGCACTTATTTTGAGGTTAAATTTCTCTTTAAAACCAGATTGTAAACGTTTGAATTTCTTAACAGGTAAAAACTGGCAATCCCACCATCTCAAATAATAACATGACTAAAATTTCATTTGGCTATGTGCTGTACTGCAGAAAGAAAAACTAATAGACATTAACTGTTATTTCATTTTAGGGATTTTCCATCAAAGTCAATAATTTAAAAACATCTTTTTCTGTCATATCTTTAGCTAATATCACTGAAATGCACATAGCTGAGTATATATTATTTAAAAAAATAATGATCTTTGTTTAAAATGGATTCACTTATACAGCCTACTACTGCCCTCAATATTCCTCTTTTCACAATAAATTCATTTTTACAAAGACAGGTTTAGAAAGAAAGAATTTTTTCAAGCAACAAAAGCCAGTAGCTATTTTCTCTATACACCCTATATGATGTAGACCTAGAAGTATTCCACACACAAATGTTTTTGTAAGAACTGTAGTTTTATCCTTTTAAGTCATATATATCATTAAACCAGGCCTCCATAATAACTATAAAGACAACAGTAGTTAATCAATACAAGAGTCATTTATTTTTAGAATTAGTCTGGGGTGAATGACTGAGCATTCAAGCAGAATTTTTAAGCAAAAAGTACATGTTAAATGTGAAATAACTAACACACAGCAGGGGGAAAAGAAGCCTTCTCGGCTGCAGTGTAGAAATTCTGAAGGCCTTTGGAGGAGATAGAGCTTTGTGAACAACAAAAATAAAGGTACACTCTCTATTTTGCAAATGATATCCATTGCTGTGTAGTGTAGAAATAGCCAGAGAGAAACCTTTTTAGAGAAAAATTAGATTTTATTTTTACCAAAGTCAGTTATACAATAACATAGTTTAAAATCATAAAATTACACATCTTAGTGGGAAAAAAAGTTTCCTGTTTTCTACTCTCCATTTCTTACTTTCCAGAGGCAACCACTTTCAACTCTTGTAGCTGTTCCTGCAGGTAATGCCTTTATATCTCTGAATAACTTGCTATAATAATTTTGATTTTTATTTTTCAGTTTTAGGTCTTATCTCTTGGTATCCCAGTGGAAGATGATGTTCAGTTCTCTTCTACTGCCCGTTAATCACACATGCAAGTTTTCCTTCCAGTCATTCTTCCAATATGGTTGTGTTCAGACTTTTCTGGGGAGGATGAGGCAGGAGGATTACTTGAATCCAGGACTTTGAGGTTGCACCTGTGAATAGCCACTGCACTCCAGTCTGGACAACACAGTGAAATCCCATTCCTTAAATTTTTTTTTAGTTAGCTCAGTATTTGGTATTGATATGATTATTACCTTCTAAATGATATTTGCAGTTGAGCTGTATAGAGGACTATTCTGGCATTTCCTTTCTTGCCCTTCTTGCTTTCCTTAGGATTAAAAAAACCAATGTTTTTGTTAATTTGCTTAGTTTCCTATGGAGTTGTAAATAAATCATCTTCTAATTCTCCATGTTAAGCCTCCTGAGCTATTTTCAGTTTATTTTCCAGGCACACTGCATATTGACACTTTGGGTTCTTTCTTTTGTACCTTCCTGGGACTCTCATCGCCTCCCTGTTGAGCTGATTGTATGTTCCTCTTTCTTGATTATACTCTTGTTTTGATGGAGCACATCCTCCAGAAGCTTTCTGAGGAAAGATAGATGAAATCTACATTTTGAGACCTTTTGTGACTGAAAAATTTCCTATCCTATCCTTATACATAACTATAGAATTCTGTGCACGTGCTTTTCTCTCAAAATTTGACAGTATTGCTCCATTGTCTTCTAAATTCTAGTGTTGTTATTAGGAAGCTTGAATTGATTCGGATTTTGGACTTATTGTTTATTATTTTGTTTTTCCTGGAAATTTTTAGAATCTTCTCTTTGCTCTTAGTGTTTTAACATTTCATTATAATGTGCTTTGATGCCAGTATTTTGGCTTGCATACTCGATAGGGCCTGTCTATCCAGAACCTCATGTTTTTTTAAATTCTGGGAACATTTCTTAAAGTATTTTTTTGATAATGTTATCTCCCTTTTTTTTGGTTTTTCTCTTTCTAGATTTCTTTCTTTCTTTCTTCTTTCTTTCTTTCTTTCTTTCTTTCTTTCTTTCTTTCTTTCTTTCTTTCTTTCTTTCTTTCTTTCTTTCTTTCTTTCTTTCTTTCTTTCTTTCTTTCTTTCCTTTGACAGAGTCTTATTCTTGTTGCCTTGGCTACAGTGCCGTGGCGTCAGCCTAGCTCACAGCAACCTCAAACTCCTGGGCTCAAGCGATCCTCCTGCCTTAGCCTCCTGAGTAGCTGGGACTACAGGCATGCGCCACCATGCCTGGCTACTTTTTTCTATATATTTTTGGTTGTCCAGCTAATTTCTTTCTATTTTTAGTAGAGACAGTGTCTCACTCTTGCTCAGGCTGGTCTCAAACTCCTGAGCTCAAACGATCAGCCCACCTTGGCCTCCTAGAGTGCTAGGATTACAGGGGTGAACCACCACACCCGGCCTAGATTTTTTTCTTATTTGGATGTTAGACCTCCTGGATTGATTCTCTATTTTTCTTATCTTGCTCCTATTTACTACCTGCCTTTGTTTTTTTTTAAATTCCTTTTGCTTGGATATTTCTTTGACCACTTCTAAAATTCCTATTGAGTTTTCCATTTCTGTTATCATATTTTCAGTTTGCAGGACATGGCACACCTAACTTTTCTTCCATGCAGTAACATTCATCTTTCCCTTCTAAGTTTAGGATTACAGGGAAGATGGGTTAGGAGTCAGATGGTGAATATGAAAAAATCATTTTTATTATTGATAAAACCAGTTGGAGAACATGGATTTAGATCTGTTGCCAAAAGAGCCTGCTTGCTATTAGTTCCTCTTAGAATTAGCAGGGGCATGCAGTAAATCCCCCTCTAGGATCCAGCCCTTTACTTGATGACAAAAGTAGCCCAATAGTGTGCTCTCTGCAAGCAGACACATCCCGAAGAGGAAGGAAGAAAGGACTGAGTCTAGCATGCCCAGTTTTAGGCTCAACAATCAGACAGTTCACTTCTTTTTTATTTTTTGAGGGTGCAGAGAGGATAAACAAAGGCACATTGAGAGATGAGGAATATTAACCCATTAGAGGTTGCTCCATATGGAAAACTGGGGAAAGGATATCAGCCCCAACTTAGGTATACTATCTGGAATGTTTTTGGTTCTCTGAATTGACTTTTCCAGCCACTCCTTTGCATTTCTTTCTGTTGTTCTTAGAGTGATTGCAAGAATGTCCTGCATTAGTGAGAAGCCATTTACAGAAGTGGTTGCAGGAACCAGATGGTGGAGGATAGCATGGAACATTGCAAGTTCTTTGGCAAGAAGGAGAAAATAGAGCAGGATGAAGAAAAGTCTGTCCAGAAAGTTAGAGCCACATCATCATGCTGTCTTTTAGAAGTTTAACAATTTGACCAAAAAAATTAATATTTGTGTATTTAAATATGCTTAGATGCAACAGAAATTGCCTTAACTGACCTCCACTTATGCAGGTTGCAGGATTAGCTGATGCTCTCTGTTCCTGTGTAAATTTTATCACGTGATGGTAGGTGCTGGCAGCTAGTATAGTTCTCTTGAGTATGCCACACACTGCTAATACTTCTCTATTTACATTCCATGAGGTGCCCCCAAATCTGTTTATGCCAGTTGTGTTTATTATCACAACTAGTAATTAAATTAGTTATTATGTAAATTGATAAAACATGAGTAGAAGGAGAAAACTACTTTAATGAAAAAATATTTTAGACAATTTGATAGAGTATATAAAGGCAAGATGCTAAAAATACTTGCTATTCAATTAGGCACGAATGAGACATCCCTAAGAGATTGGGGAATATGATAAAAATCTAGGAATCTGCACTGACTGCTTTGCCAATGTCATCAAGCACTTGCTCCAACTTGAACTAAAACTGGATGATAAATGTGCATTATGGGTTTGGTTTATTCAAGAAAGACAGTGCTCCACCCATGAACTTGGGAATTAGGGTTTCCTTTTGAGACTTAAACTGCATGGTCAACACAAAATGGATAAGATCTAACATAATCAAACTCGGCTTAGATAGGCACAGTGCCAGTCTGCATCACTCTTGCTCCATCTAAGTGGGTATTAACATTTTAAGGAAGAATATGTCCCTTGGAAGGGTTTGATGGTGGTGGTGATGATGGGAAGTGTTTTAGTTCATTTTCTGCTGCTCTAACAGAATACCACAGACTGGGTAATTTATAAAGAAAAGAAGTTTATTTAGCTCGTGGTTCTAGATGCTAGGAAGCCCAAGAGCATGGTGCCAGCATCCAGTGAGGGTCTTCTTGCTGTATCATAACACGGTTGAGGGCATCACATAGTGAGAGGGCAAGTGTGTGCCAGCTCTGGTCTCTTCTTCTTATAAAGCCACCAATTCCATCATGTGGGCCCCACCCTGATGGCCTTATCTAATCTTAATTATCTCCTAAAGGCCCCACCTCCAAATACCACCAACATATGGATTTGAAGATTAAGTTTCCAACACATGAAATGTTAGGGGACATGATCAAACCATAGCAGGGAGAAAGAGAAGGAGACAGGGCAGGAATGTAAAAACAGAAAAAATGGTGTCACAGAAGCCAGTGTTGGGCAATGCTTAGAGAAGCTTGTGGTCTGGCTCTAGGACACAGCCTGTTTGGTCCTGGACCAGGTCTATCTCTTAGATGGTTGCTTAGAGTTATCAAGGCCTGGTGCCTTTGACACCTGAATCCTCCAACTGACCTCCCTGATGCTGATTTTATCCTCACTAGCATCCTAATGCTTATAATTTGCCTGTCTAGTTAGCATGCCTGGGTACAGGGCATGCTGATACAAATGTATCCATAGCCATTCTGGTCCTCATTGAATTTAAGTAAACTGCATTTCAGATTATCTGTAAATATCTGAGTTGGGTTATTGGAAATCTGCCCCTAAACTGCTAAGGTATCAAAAAGAGGTTGTGACACTATGCTGTATGTGCTGACAGAATCAGGTTCTGCATCAGGGGGTTGAGAGCCAGACCCTGGAATTTGATCAGTTGATTGAGAAATGATGAGGGCCGCTTGGTGGCTGGTCAGCCAGAGCTTCCTGGAGACACTGGCCCTTGGAATCCACACTCTTCAACCTTGTCCAGCCTCAGCCTGATGTTGGCTGTTTTGTGGGACACCGTGGCTGTTTGTTCATTTATGGGGATAGAATCAAATCAGAGCTAAAACAAGCATGTAAGTCATGATGAATAATTAGGAGTTTCTTTGAAAGCTTCCTTACTGAGGCATCTTGGAATTCGATTATTTATCCTAAATATATAACTGTACTCCAGGCATAAACAACATCTACTCCCATAGTTATGGATGTTTAGGAGTCTTCTTTTAGAAATTTGATCTCTAGAGCTTTATCCTGTACACCAAGCCCTTTTGCAGTATGCAATGTCAGAGTTATGATCTAACACTCTGAATTAACGTGTATAGTAAACGAAATATCAACAAGAGCTTAACTCTCCATGCAGGTTGCCAAGGCCGCTTTGGCATAGCCTGAAGTTTGTTTTACGTCTTTCAGCACCCATGCTTTTACAAAGAACATACACATCTTGGAGGGCTGGCACGCATCGTGATAATGCGGTTTACAGCACCCAGGTCTCTCCAGGTCTCTCCTCTGCACAGTGTGTATGCAGCAAAACATAGTGGTGCTGGTCACAGAGCCGAGGGGCCATCGACAGGGATCAAATTGACCGGGTAGTGGTTAAGTCCCCACTTCACGCCAGCCCGTGTGGCTCTTATGTGGTAGGCAACAATATTCTGGAGTTGCGTGAAGCCTCTCAGACCCGACCATGTGGTTATATGCTGAGAGAACACGGGGGAGGGACTTGGAATCTTGTTAACTATTTCCTACGTGTATTGGGACAACCTGAGAATAATGCTCTAAGATTCAGACAGCAGAAAGCCCAGAGCCCTCACTGCATCCACTGATTTGCCAAAAGAATCTTCTCTCTAAAACCATTGAGTTTGCTTTTTCAGGAAAATCTATTTACCATGCTATTAAGTAGAAAAAGCAGTTGACACTCTTCCCTGTCTTATACTGGGCAAATCTGGTGATTTATTTGATGTATTTTTTTTAAAAAAGAACTTTATTTTGAAATAATTTTACACTTCTAAAAAAGATGGAAGAAAGTATTAAATAACCTCTCTGTAGAGCCTTCACTCAGATTTTCACCAATTGTTAATATTTTGCCACATTTGCTTCATGATTTCAAATCTCCCCCTTTCTTTCTCTTCTCCTCTCCTACCAATCTATCCCGCCATCCATTTATCCACCTATCTACACATACACATACACACAGATAATATTATCTTTTTATGAACCATTTGAGAGTAAGTGCAGAATCATGCTTCTTTACCCCTAAGCATTTAGGTGTGTGTTTCTTAAGAATAAGGACGTTCACTTACATCACCACAGTATAATTATGAAAAGCAAAACCTTTAACGCAAACACAATTCTATTATCTAAGGTACAGCCTTTATTCACATTTCACCAGTTGTCTCCATAAGGTCCTTTATAACATGACTATTTATTTATTTATTTATTTATTTATTAAGGTCCAGGATGCATTCCAGCATCACACATGGCATTTAGTTTTCTGTTCTAAGTCTCTTCCAGAACGTTTCCTAAGCCTGTCTTTGTTTTTCATGAAATCGACCATTTTAGAGAGCATAGGCCAATTATTCTACAGACTGTCCCCCAAGCTGGGTTTGGGGCGGCTTCCTTCCGGTTAGATGCAGGCTGCCCATTTGTGCGTTCTTGGTCCTTGGAGTGTGACATCGGGAGGCTCATGACTCTGCATTCCCAAGGTTGGTGATGTTGGCTTCCATCTCTTGGTTATGGTAGTGTCCTCTGTGTTTTTGCACCGTAAGTTTACTCTATTCCCCTTTGTAATTAACAAGTAATTTGGTAGGAGATACTTCAGGGCCATGTAAGTGCCCCGTTCCTGGCTAGGTGTCCCCCACTGGCGCAGGTGCGCTTGATGTCCTTGTGAAGGGCTGTCTCACGCGTGCTGTCTGTCTCTCCCCCAGTGGTGATCATGTGTGCGAGCAGCGACACCATCCGGAGCATCATGTTGGCAGCGCACAGGCACGGCATGACCAGTGGGGACTACGCCTTCTTCAACATCGAGCTCTTCAACAGTTCCTCCTACGGTAACTCTGCTTCCAGTTTCCCCTCCTCTGCTGAGGTGTCACAAAGAGGTTGTGAGGAAGATTCAAAACATTTGAATTAAGTCTGTAGATGTGATTTCTGTAAATATGATTTTGGAAATTTGTGATTTTGAACACTCCCACGACTTCTCAGAATCTCTCCAGCTTTTCTTCTCCGACAACTCAATTAGAGGAAACGGATACCATGTACCTGTGATACCAAGGCTCTTGTCTGGGGGTGAGTGTAGCCCCCTCCCACACTCCAAATGATCATAATCCAGGCCCCAAAGTCCCCTTGCCCAGTGCTTTTCCAACTGCAGGTGGCTGTCATCATGATGAACTGTTGGAATAATTTCAGTGAGATTTGGGCAGAATTTTTAGTAGCACGGAATAGAATAGGTCAAGGTGTGTCACACTTAACATGTGTATTGTTTTATAAAACTTTTGTCTTAGTGATATAATTGTATGCTTCTTTGTACATATGAATGCATGTTACACATGTTTGCAATGGATCAGTGTGAAGTCAAAAACTATTACTGTATATTGAGGTAAAAACATTTGGAAGCTATTGCCCCCAGCCCTCTCCTTCCTTCCAGATGACCGCACCTTAAACTTCTCCTATGTACAAATTCAGGAACCACCTATTGGAGGACTGAAAGCATTTAATTCCTTTTTTTTTTTTTTGAGACAGAGTCTCGCTTTGTTGCCCAGGCTAGAGTGAGTGCCCTGGCATCAGCCTAGCTCACAACAACCTCAAACTCCTGGGCTCAAGCAATCCTTCTGCCTCAGCCTCCCGAGTAGCGAGGACTACAGGCATGCGCCAGCATGCCCAGCTAATTTTTTGTATATATATATATATATATTAGTCGGCCAATTAATTTCTTTCTATTTATAGTAGAGACGGGGTCTTGCTCTTGCTCAGGCTGGTTCTGAACTCCTGACCTCGAGCAATCCGCCCGCCTCGGCCTCCCAGAGTGCTAGGATTACAGGCGTGAGCCACCGCGCCCGGCCACATTTAATTCCTTATAATGTATCTGGGGAAGTTCCCAGGGTTCCCTTGATGGAGGCTTTTTTTTGGTTACCAGTTTCTCTTATTTCCTTCTAGAGGTTTTCTTTGTATATATAAGCCTTTTAAAAAAATCCAGTATATTATGGGGGTACAAACATCTTGGTTACATGTAATGCATTTGCCTTGCTCAAGCCAGGGCTACAAGTGTGTCCTTCCCCCATACAGTGCGCTCCGCTTCCAGTTGTGGGTTTAGCACCCCTCTTACCACCCCACTTGACCAGCACTCAATGAGTATTACTACCATGCGAACACCTTAGTGTTGATCAGTTAGTACCAATTTGATGGCAAGTACACGTGGTGCATGTTTTTCCATCTTTGTGGTACCACTTCGAAGGATGGCCTCAATCTCCAGGATAATATAAGAGGTGCTAGATCACCATTGTTTTTTGTAGTTGAGTAGTATTCCATGGTACACATATACCACATTTTATTAACCCACTCATGTATTGATGGGCACTTGGGTTGTTTCCACATCTTTGCAATTGTGAATTGTGGTGCTATAAACATTCGAGTGCAGATGTCTTTATTATAGAATGTCTTTTTTTCCCTTTGGATAGAGATGGAGAGTTTTTAAGGAGGTCATCATGATCACAGGTAGAAAACATTCCCCCCCCCCCATGTGATTAGGGCTCTCTCTGAAGTAGACATGGTAGGGCTACAGAACATTTTCTCAAATGCTGCTTGTTGGCTGCTCAAAGCTGAGCAGTGTTAGGGGAGCCGTAAGTGCGCATATCACAAATGGCATGTTTATACTGAGCTCCACTTCCCAATTCTTGCTGACGGGATATAGTTGGACAGGATCTAAACCTTAAAACATACTCCCCGGTTTCCTGCCCTGATATCCTGGCTTACTTAAGCAGTAGGTCATTGTGTATATACAGATAATAAAACACACTTCTCATGGGGATAAAGAAAAGTTGATGAGACAAAAGTAGCCACTGCTTCCTGTAGTGGATAAAATCAGAGATTTGAGGCTTGCAAGACAAAAACACTATTTTACCCTCCTTGTGGGCATAATATTTCTTTTCTCTCTCCTTTACATGGCAGAGTGGAATTTTCACTTCTCAATCCAAGATCAGAATGGAATTATATTAAATATTATTGGCTGCAGTATTGAGTTCATTGAGATTTTGGTAGAAACTGGTGAAAATGAAAAAGATGTGTTCTGAGTTTTGCAAGTTGGCAATCGTAAATATAGAATTTAGAGGCAATGCATATGAATGCACATTATGCATCTAGTACTTGATACAAATGTTAGCTACTAGAATTAGTTTCATCCACAGGTAAAGCTTGTATTATTTTTCCCTGTTAATTATAGTACATGAGTACTGTAGACAATTTGGAAAACATAGAAAAGCACAAGGAAGAAAATAAGTTACAATAATTATGCCACTCAGATAAAAGTATATTGATAATTTTCAGAAGTATGTACATCCTATTTTATACATATATATTTTACAAAAATACTTTTTAAAAAATGATACTATTTACAATATGGCCACATAGTATTTAAAATGTTGATAATGTTATCTTTAATCCATCTCTTATTTTTCAATATTATGCTGTTCCCAGCTTTTGGCTATTAAGAATGATGCTATGTTGAGTAGCCTCACATATTTATGCATATATAATCTGTAAAATAAATTTCTAGAAGCAAAATTGCTGGCTCAAAGGTTGTGTGCATTTAAGTTTCGATAGACATTGTCAAGTTGCCCTGTAGAAAGGTTTACCAATTTTCGCTTTTGCAGCAATGTGTGACATTGTCTGTTTTTCTCTATGCTTGTCAACTCTGCATAGTCTAACATGCACATTATTTTGTTTGTTTGAATTTCTTTTTATGTTCATAAGCAAAGTTTTGCAGTTTTCTTCATTTACATTCTGTACCATTCTTGTTGAGTTGATTCGTAGGCATTCTATATTTTTTGGTTGTTATTATGATCATGATCTTTTCCTGTTATATTTTGTAATAGAACAGTAGTTATGCAGAAAAGCTAAAAGTTTTTGTTTATTCTGCAAGAATTCCACACATTAAATCCAGTGCTCTACTAGTTTTTCTATTATTTTCAAATAACATGACAGCTTTTCATCCATTTTGATAGCTGTACATCTTATTAATGTTTCCCATTCTTTTCTTATTGCGTTGGCAAGAGCTTCCAGAATAATATTATTCTGGCGATATTTTAATTTTTGACTTCTTGTCTTGAAGTAGGTATTAAAGTCGTTTTATTCCTAGTTTATCAAGTTTGATTTTAAAAATCAGAAATTAATAATGGAATTTTATCAATTGCATTTGACCTTTTAATAAATTTCCCAATATTGGGCCATCAATTCTCAGAATTGAGCATATTTTGTTGTGATGTTTTTTAAAGATATATTGCTGAATTTAGGTTTTTATTGTTTTATTTAGGATTTTGGATCTATATTCATGAGTGAGATTTGAGAATAGTTTTCTTGCCTTGAGATGTTATTGTCAGATTTTAATATCAGGTGCACATTAGCTTTATAGAATTAATTGGGGTATTTTTTGTTGTTTTTCATGCTCTGTAACAGTTTATATACCATAGGAATTCTTTGAAATATGGAAACAATTCAATTTTGTATTTGCAACTAACTTCTTTTTAGAGGTAATTTTTGGACAACTTAAAAAATCTTTTTATTTTGAAATAATTTTAGACTTATAGAAAACTTATAAAAATAATATAGGTTAAATATCCCTTATCTAAAATTCTTGGGGCTGAAGTGTCTTGAATTTCAGATTGTTTTGGATTTTGGAATATTTGCATATACATAATGAAATACCTTGGGGATGGGACTGAAGTTTAAACATGAAAGTCATTTATATTTCATATACATCTTGTACACATAGCCTGGAGATAATTTTATTTTTTCTGTGGGGATGCTGAATAATCCATGGGTTGTGCATCTGCATTTCGACCCATCACATGAGGTCAGGTGTGCGATTTTCTACTGTGGTGTCATGTTGGTACTCCAAAAGTTTCAGATTTTGGAACATCTTAGATTTCTGATTTTTGGATTAGGGATGCTCAGCCTGTATAGAGACTTCATGCATAGTCATGCATCACTTAACGATGGGGATACATTTTGAGAAATAAGTTGTCAAGTGATTTTATCATTCTGCAAACACCATAGAGTGTACTCACACAAACCTAGATGGTATAGCCTACTGCACACCTAGGCTATATGGTATAACCTATTGCTCCTAGGTTACAAACTTGCACAGCATGTTACTGTACTGAACACTGTAGGCAATTGTAACACAATGTCACGTATTTGAGCATCTAAACATATCTAAACATATAGAAGGTACAGTGAAAATACAGTATTATAATCTTATGAGACTACTGCCATATGTGTGGTTCATTGTTGACTGAAACATCGTTAGGCGATGCATGACTGTGTGTGTTTTACCAAGCTCTAATGTTAACAACTTACATAACCATAGTAAATTTATCAAAACAAGAAAATTAACGTTGGTACATTACTACTAACTAAACAACAAGCCTTGTTGGAAATTTACCACTTTTCCTCAATGTTCTGTTCCAAGATCCAATCCAGGATCCCACACTGCATTGATTCGTTGTGTCTTTCCTTAATCTACTTCAATCTGTGATACTCTTTAATCTTTCCTTGACTTTCATGACTTTGACCTTTCCTTGTCTTTCATGACTTTGACACTTTTGATGAATCTCTTATTTTGTAGAATGTTTTTCAATTTGGATTTATTTGGTATTTTCCCATGATAACATTGAGTTTATACGTTTTGGCAAGAATACTGAAAAGGTGATGTTGTGTTCTTCTCAGAGCATGATACTAGTGCATAAGAAGTCATATCTATATGTCTGGATGCAGTGATTCACGCCTGTAATCCTAGCACTTTGGAGACTGAGTCAGGAAGATTGCTTGAGGTCAGGAATATGAGACCAGCCTAAGCAAGAGCGAGACCCCATCTCTACAAAAAATAGCAAATTAGCTGGATATGGTGGCACATACCTGTAGTCCCAGTTGTTGAGGAGGCTGAGGCAGGAGGATCACTTGAGCTCGGGAGTTCAAGGTTGCAGTGAGCTATGATGATGCTACTGCACCCCAGCCAGGGCAAGAGAGTGAGACCCTCTCTCAACAAACAAACAAACAAATAAATAAAAATAAAAAAAGAAGTCACATCTTTATGACTTATTGCTTGGTAATGTTTGGACAACTTTTAAAAACATACTTTCACATGAGTTCAGTGTTTCTACTTCTTGACAATTTAATTGCACATAGTTATACAGAGTGCTCTTATAAAGTACACTTGATGTTTTGATTAGATTCCCTTTGTTTTACATTTTATACCATATTTGCTCAGACTTTGGGGCCTGGTGTTGGTCTGCCTGAGAGGCTGGGCCATGTACTAGCAAAGTGACTTAACCTTCCCTCTTCTCCTTTAGTTTATTCTAATGATAATAACAGTACTTACCTTACGGCATCATGCTGAGGAACAAATGAGGTGATTTATGTAAAATACCCAGCAAACTTCTTGGAATGTAATAACTATTTAATAAGTATTAGCTACATTTATTCTTAGTCTTGGTTTCCTTTGACCATTGTACATAGTACTTAAAAAATTGCAAGTTAAGTTCATGCATTTTTCTGTGATGGTAGTTTTATAGACAGATTTAGGGTCATGCATTCAGTTACCAAATTAGCCAATGTTAATTTAATACATCCTAAGGACCTGTGTGCATTAGGAATCGCATCTGCAGGTACATAACCAAGACACCCAATTGTAGTGATTTAAACAAATGTAGAGGTTTATTCTCCTATCTGAAAGGAGTCCCGGGCAGGGATGGTGGTTCCATAATGTCATCAGGGAATCGAGCTGCTTCTATTTTCCTGTTCTCTTGGTTTTATAGCATGGAGTCCATTGTCAAGATCAAAGATGATGGCTAAAGCTCCAGGGATCATGTCTTAATTCTAGGCAAGTGTGACTGAAGAACTGAATTTTAAATTTTAATTAATGCAAACGTAAACAGTCACACACATGGCCAGTGGCTCCTCCATGAGACAGCACAGCTCTAGAGCACTCAATCATGTTTTCATCCATCTCTTTCTGGTAACCCTATGCTCTTAGCTTTGGTGACACAGCATTCTTCTGGTTCTCTGTTAGCTCTATGGTGTCTCTTCTTACTCCTCCTGCCTGCTAAAAATAGCTTCTCCAAAGTGTCTGTGCTCTACCTTCTCCCTGCTCTTTCTGCACTCTCTTCCTTATCCAGCCAGGGAGTCCCTGGCTTCTAACCCCGAGCTGTCTCGAGCCCTCATTCCTCTTTCTGGCTTCAGACACTATTTCCAACTCCAGCCTGGTGGTGTCACTTGGACCTTCTGCAGTTGCCTTGGATCGACCATAGCCCTAACTGAAACTATTCCCATGTCCACCTAAACCCCTAAAGTCCTCCTCCTCCATCTGGCTCCGAGATTTTTTCCAATGATAACATGTTTTCCCTTTCCCCTTGGCATCCTCTGTGACATGCCCCCTCTCCATTGTCCCTCACTCCCTACCTGTTGTTGTACAGTCTTGAGATCCTTCCTGTGTAATCCTCTGTGAACAATTTATAAAAGTACTGAATACTTTTTATTGAAAATTTACTATGTTCAGAAAAATGCAAAAAAGGGGGGGGAGAGAGAGAGAGAGAAAGAGAAAGATAACTTTCTCCTAATTCTAACCACCCAGAGAATCCTTGTTAATTTTTTGGGTGTGTGACTTCCCACATATAACCTCTCGTAACCTCTTGCCTGGATTACCGCGGCTGTGAACACCCAGCGTCTCCCCACCCTAATCCGCTGCTGTTTCCCTAGGCCAGATTCTCATCATGTCACTCTTCTGTTCCGCTCATAAATCTCCAGAGGCACCCAGTTGTCTACTGAATTAAATTTGTCCCCACTGATGGGACGTCATGCCAAGCCGATCTCTGCCTTCCTAGTGTTCAACAGACCCCATATGGGAGATATTATTGACACATCACAATAAGAAATGCCCACAAAAACAGGAAGTCATAGTATCAGTCATGGTTGTGAACAGATATTGAATAGATATTTATTTAGTTTGGCTTAAGAATTTATTAATAATTATTGTTTTCATTTTTTTTTTCTTTTTTTTTTGGTAGAGATGAGGTCTCGCTCTTGCTCAGGCTGGTCTTGAACTCTGGGCCTTAAGCGATCCTCCTGCCTTGGCCTTTCAGAGTGCTAGGATTATAGGCGTGAGCCACTGCACCTGGCCCCATTCTTCTCCTCTAGAAAACAAAACTCCAAAGTTATTAGAGATTTTTTTAGACTGTGGTAGATAGACTTACTGTACTGAATTTCACTTCTTTCCAAATTAAAAAAAATGTTTTGCTTATTTCAATGACTGAGATAATTGCTGTTTCTAGTTCTATGTGTATTTTCCAATCCCACAGCATAAAAGGCTAGATGGTTAAGTATTTCCCTTCTTCGCTCCTGGAGAGATCTCTTTGCCAGAGCTTGAGAAAACTCTGACCGTTTTGCCCAAGAGACATCACCGCTACTGAGTCTTGATACCTCGAGCAATTAAAAATGAATCAATAAATATCGATTGCCTGCCTATAAGCAATGGGTTCCTCCATGGCATGAAGAGGTCCTGGGCATCCTTAGAATCTGGAGTCCTCCTGGCAATGGAGTTGGCCCTTAACAAAGGCCATGTCGTCTGTGTCTTGGCAACTGAGCACCCAGCTGGGTTCACCTGTCTGGTGGCAGTGCTGGCTCTGCTGGCTCTGCTCGTGCTGTGGCCTCCTCTGTGTCTGGGAGGTTTCATGAGAGAGGAGGAGGACTTTGTTAAGTTTTGTTTAGTGATCTGAAATTTAATCTTGTGCTCACTGAGCTCGGATCCAGTCCTTAATGAATTCTGTCCTCAGCTGCGTCTTATTTATCTTTTACCAGCTCCCTGGCAGATAGTAAGCAATTAATAAATGCTTGCTATTATTAGGATTATGATCGTCCAGATGCCTCCGCAAACACATTCTTTGTCTCTGTCTTTTCTCGGGTTCCAGACTGAGGCTGCCAGCTGCCTGCTGGATGCTGTGCACATTTGCACCCTTGCCCGCGCTGCGTGCTCTGCCAGGCACGGCTTTCCAGCCTCCTGTCCTCCTAGTAAAATCCGATGCACACGCGTAGGACCAGGCTAATGCCTCCTCCTCACCCAGAACCTTCCCCAGGCTGGATCGCATTGCTTCTTCCTCTATATTCTGCACTGTTTCTTGTCCTCCTCCCCGCATCATAAGCTGTCAGTCCTGCCCTGGAATAACCTCAGTTGTTTACATGTCTGACTCTCACTCTCTCTCTGGAATGCGGTAGAAACTGCCCAGACATTTATAATGCCCAACATGGCTATCTCAGACCTTGCGTATAATACATAGTTCATACATGTTTGTCTGATTCCAACTGTGATAGAAATTCCAAAGCCACCAAGTGTCTGTTGAGCTTTTGGAAGAGCAGAGTGCATGCTGCAGAGCCCTGGTCGCACGCCCCAGGGAGATCCTCACTGCCCAGCTATTGAGCTCGAGGCCTCTGCTGTGGACGGGGAGTTTGGGGCAAACAAATGACTTTGGTGCTGGATCCCAACAGGTTGAATTTCTTGTTGTATTTTCAGAGATCTCCAGGAATCATAATCATAATTCATAGAAAAAAACAGTTTATTGTCAAAAGCTAGGGGTCCACCTTGCCTTTGGGGGCCCTGCAGTCCACATATTTTCTCAAAAGTGAAATAATAAACAGAAGAATAATGAATCTTATGTGTATAATTTGCCTTTGCTTTTGTGCAAGGGAGATCAGTGAAGCAGGAGGCTACCTGGCTTCTCTATGCCTCAGTTTCCTCATCTGTAAAATAGAGAGGATGATAATACCCACATCTTGGGGTCTTGTGAGGATTAAATGTATTTATACATATCAAGAGCTTAACAAATAGAGCTTTTAGTATTGTTAATATGTGCTTAATAAATGTTAGCAATTCTATTTTATTACCATTGATGCTGTGATGGACATTTTCCCATAAATAATTTTTATGATGTTGCTGGCACCAGAGAGATATAAACTCTCAGCTTCACTCAAGCTACTTTTCACTCTGAAGGAGCTTCAAGAAATATCAGCAATTTCAAACTTTTTTCTTTTACCACTGCCACTCTATCATGCTTGCACATGTCCGGGTCGTGCATAGCTGTGACCTGTCGTTCCTCACCCACATGACATCAGGTTTATTAGGCCACGCTGGTGTCATATGATTTATTTTGCCTCCACAGTTGATTGTAGGTATTAAAAAATAAGTGTGAATGGGAAGGAATAAAAATGTACTTCTTATTCCCGCAGTGCCCCATATCTGGGAGGCTGAAAATTGCAGTTCCATGGTTATTCTAAGGCAATTACCTCAACTGTACTTTTCTTTCTCTCTCGCATTTCAAAGGAACACGTGTCCAGAGGGCTGTCTTCTCCTTTAACGGTCTTGACGTTGTCACATTATACCCAAGTGCAAAACTGTGACAATACCTCTTGCCCCGGCTGCCAACAGCAACGTGTAGGGACACGCCGTGGTTGTAAAGGGAGAATGGCCTCTTTATGGTGACGGGCTTGGAATTATAAATATTTTTATTTCTTCTGTAGGAGATGGCTCGTGGAAGAGAGGAGACAAACACGACTTTGAAGCTAAGCAGGCGTACTCGTCCCTTCAAACAGTCACCCTACTGAGGACAGTGAAACCTGAGTTTGAGAAGTTTTCCATGGAAGTGAAAAGTTCTGTTGAGAAACAAGGACTCAATGAGGAGGATTACGTAAGTCCTTGATTATGAGCCTAGAACTTCAGCATCCTGCAAACAGTCTTCTAATTAAATCAGAGGTGACAGAGTGTCCCATTCTGAGCCATTCAGAAATTCCTAGGTTCAGGTCTGAATGTCACTGCTGCCTTCTGTGTTTTTTTTTTTTTTTTTTTTCTGGCTGGTTTTCCTCCCTCCCTCCCCCATCATACCCCCGTCACCCCCACCCTTCGATTACACTTTTTCAACTGCTACAGGAAGGAAAGTCGCTTTTTGTGGGCACTTGTGGTAATGCTGAGCAGAATGTCTGTAGACTTCCATCACGTATTTGGCTAGGAGGGTTTTGGGGGAGAAGATGAATGAAGTAGTGCCAAAGTTTTGCATGCCTGATTTTTCCAAAGCTTGGTGGTAGAAGATATTTGGAGTTTTAGGAGGCTCTTTCTTTTGGCAATCTGTCTTAGCTTATGGCCAGTCTGCTTCTGTCTTATGGATGGGGTTGTTGCCCTCTTGTGCTGTAAGCTGCTTCCTGCTCAACTGTTCCAGGGCTTTCCACTCCCTTAGTGCTGTTGTGACTAGTGGATTTTCTAAGAGTGGAAGGCTTAGACCAGGCTAAGGATTAAGCTGGGGGACTCATCTAAGAGGTGGCTTCTGACCACACTTCATTTGGTGCCATCATTTCGGCTGCCTCTGGCACCCTTTGCTGTGTGGCCACTGTGTCACTCCTGCAAGTCCTTTCTCAGAGCAGAGTGAACAGGGGGCTCCTTGGGCCAGTAGGGTAAGTGAGTTGGTTTTCAAAACTGTTCACTCTGCAGTGTCCAAAATAGAAAAGGAGCACCTTGTTAATGACAGGCATATGGCCGGATCGTCCCTGCCTGAGTTGGATAATGATCAGCTTCATAAGAGACAGTCACTTCCAAATAGGAGTTGTCCCTGTTTCTTCACTTGAAGTACCACAGAGTCCTGGCATTGGCCTCAGACAGACCTGCATTCAGAGCCTGGATCTAGCTGTGTGACCTAGAACAAATTTTTCAATCTCCCTGATCCAAGGTGCTCCTTCTTGTTGTGCTCCTTCTTGTTGGGAGGATTATAGATAATTTATCTGAAGCATTTAGCACTATGCCTGTCAAAAATTTCAAACTAAATAAATAGTACCTCTTGTGTACTATTGTTACAAGATTATAGCTGTCTTTACAGGAATGTGCTATCAAATGACATACAAATGGTCTTATAAACATACATATTAATGTTTTAAAATGTTATGTATATATTATACAACCGCATCATTTAAAATACCTTTTGGCTTTTTAAATCAGTGCTATCCGGTAGATGGATAATGTGAGTCACAAATGTGAGCCAAATTATGTAATTTAAAATTTCCTATTAGAAACATTTAAGAAAGTACAAAAAAGCAGGTGAGATTAACAATATATTCTGTTTAACTCAAATATAAAAAATATTATCATTTCAACATTTAATCAATGTAAAAATTATTTATGAGATTTTTATATTCTTTTTGTTGTACAAAGTCTTTGAAATCCAGTGTAATTTTATACTTACAGCATTTGAGCCTTTGTTCAGATTCTTAGTAGCCATGTGTGACTACTTAGTAGCCACTGGTGGCTACCATATTGGACAGTGTGCTCTGAATTATGAAAGAAGTAGGGCTTCTGCAACAGAGCCAAGTTTAAGGAAATGTATAATAGTCTTGCATTGTTCAAATCCTTTGCCCCAGGAATATAAAAGAATACAAAGGCTATTGAACTTCCTTCAGCAGTGCTGTCAAAGGTGGCCTGTGCCAATATTGAAAACATTGAGCTTTTTTACATATGTCACTGTATATTATTTTATCTTATTAGGCTTACATTAATTGTGTGGTTTAAAAACTCAATAACGGTGCTGTTTTGTCTGGCTTCCTCCCTGAGGTTGTTGAAGTTTAACTATTTCAGCATATGTTGTCCAACATAATGGTGCTCACGGGGCAAAAGTCAGCATCTGAACACACTACTGGGTAATTCTTCTTGGTCTTCAGTTCCTCTGTGTTCAGAATATTAAATCTTATTTTAATACTAGTGTAAGCAAAATCTCACTGGGAAGGTGTACCTACGACAAATACTCATATCACATTCTAAACCAAATACTAGCACTGTAGAGATTATTTGTAGCTGTAGAAGCAATACTGCTTCTCTCTGATGATGGGACTATTAAAACTGACTTTATAGATAAATATAAATAAATAGAAATTATAATTTTAAGTGTAAGTTAGAACTCATTATAATAACTTATTCCAGTTCTGGAGGTGTGTCTGTCTTTCATATGTATGTGGATTTTAGCTGGGCTATTTTAAGTGCCAGTTGCAGATGTTAGGAGGTCAGTTTAGACAGGTAGGTGTTCATGGTGAGTATTGTGGGAGAGATCTGTAGGAGCCAAAGAGGAGGAGCCTGGTGTGGCTGGATCTTGTGGTACTAGACCTTGATCTAGTGCGGCAGGAGATGCTTCACAAGAGCCTGTGGTCTTCACTCTGGGCTCAGCTCTTCTCTTACTTGCGCTAATGAGTTGTCCTGTCTGATTACTCAGAACTTCAGTTCACGACCCTCATCAGCCTCTGCTATTCACCTTGAACCCAGCAATTTTGGTGGTTCATTCTAAAATTTACCATGCATTTTCTGAACAGCCACACTGCCTGGGAATAGTGACAGTTTTGCTTCTTTTAAATTTTTTTACTTTTAAGTATTTAAGTTTTATTAAAGTGTACTGAAGGAGCTGGGTATGGCGGCACGTGCCTGTAGTCCCAACTACTCAGGGCTGAGGCAGGAGGATCGCTTGAGCCCAGGAGTTCAAGTCCAGCCTGGGCCACATAGTGCGATCCCATCTCAACATAAATAAATATATAAATGAAATAGTTTTAAAAAGTGTGCTTACATATGTATACTTAATTAAATTTAAGTATTAAGTGTATTGAATTAAGATTAAGTGTAATTCATTAAATTACAACTTTTAATGGTCCTGACTAGGATCCAAATACAGCATTAAATATAGGCAGTGATAGTGGACATATCCACTTTAAAATGAAGAGCATATAACACTTCATATCTGTTTCATATCACTACTTAAGCATGATGTTTGCTGTGGGGTTTTGGGGAGAGTCTTCATTAGATTGTGGAAATTCCATTTAATTGGTTGTTAGTGAACTTTATTTTGGCAAAATCACACTTTCTATTAGGATAATTGAAACAAACATAGCACAACAAGCATCAAGGTTTGTATAATGTAGGTTAAAGAAAGGCTCTAGAAATAGGTTTTTATTTTAGGCATTCTACATTGCACGCTATCACTGATTCTATTTCATATATGTTAGCATCACATTCATCATATTATCATGTCAGCATCCTTAGAAAGGTCATGACCTTTTCAAAATGCAAGAATTCGAAACTTTAAAATTTTTACGGGCTATACTGAAGCTTTGGGAGGATGGAGTAGCAATGATTTTTTTTTTAGTAAAATTAAATTAATATTAAAATTTTTGATTTACCAAATTTTGATGGGTTAATGCAATTTTGTTTCTATAAAATGGATCTCTTCTCTCTCTCTCTCTCTCTCTCTCTCTTCATCTTTTGTTCTTTCTCTGTCTTTTTTTTCTTTTTAGAGAGGGGGTCTTGCTCCAGCTCAGACTGGATGGAGTGCAGTGGCATGTAGTGGCTCACAGCAGCCTGGAACTCCTAGGGCTCAAGCAATCTTTCCACCTCAGCCTCCTGAGTAGTTGGGATAACAGGTGTGTGCCATCACACCTGGCTCTCTCTGTCTTTTTTAAATTGACTTTTTAATTGAGATAATTGCAGGTATACATGCAGTTTTAATGTACAATACAGAGAGATTACATGTATACATTGTCCAGTTTTCTCCAATGGCAACATTTTGGAAAATTATGTGTACGATCTCAATCACTAATTGACATTGACATTAATACATTGATACAATATACTGAACATACTCTAATTTCCCCGATTTTACTTATATGCATGTGTATATTATGTTTTATCACCTGTGTATATTTGGGTGTTTGACTTTTATGAAATACCTTTTCTATATCTGTTGTGGTAATCAGATAGTTTTTCTTTATTCTGTTATAAAGTTATAATGTGGTGAGTTGTGTTAAAATTCACATGATTTATAAATTTAGAAAGGAGAGCTTTATTTCTTAAGAAGGGGATTACAACCTACAGGTGGGAAGTCCAGCCTCCAGCTGGAAAAACCAAAAGCAAGTACTGTGAGGGAGGGAGGAGTAAGATGGGAGTTTATGCTGAACAGGTTGGCCAAGCATACATAATTAACAGGATGTAGGAGGGGCCATGAATATTCATGAAAGGGGGGTCGTGCACATGCATAATAAACGAACATGCATGTTACATGTGCCTCATGTATACTGTGGAATGGAGACTTAACGTTTAAGTGCATTATAATTAGGCCCTATGTGTCAAAGGTCTTTTCAGGACATAAACTCAGGTGTGCAGCCTCTGTAAAACCGGCCAGAACCAGTCCATGGTCAGTGGTCTCTTATCAGGGGAAAGTTACAAAAATCAGTCTCTCGTGCAGTCAAAGCTGTAGTTATGGCTTGTGGGACAGGGGTTCGGTTAGTCAGTGTCTGGTGGCTGGTGAGCTGCCATTGCTTATCTCAAGGCTGGTGCTTGTTTAGCTGCTGGAGAAAAAGGAAAAAAAATCCTGTGGCAATTTGAATATAGTTTATGCTTTAAGTGTAGGGGTGTGTGACTTAACCCTTGCCTGGCATGGCCTTACGTCCTATTTAGGAATTGGTATCATATTGCCACAAAGAGTCCATTACACCCGTCTTATGATCTTAATTTGGACATTAATGCTGGTCAGTTGTGTCTAAAGGAGGCTCGTCTGCCCTCTCGTCCCCGTCATGGCCAGGAACTTCATTTCTAAGATTTCTCTGGGGTCTTCTTGGCCACGAGGGGGTCTGTTCAGTGGTGTTGGGGGCTTAGGATTTAGTATACAGCTTCATTACTAGATTTTTCTAATTTTTACCATCTCTGCACTCCTAGAATAACTAGTTTTTCTCGACCTCAAGACTTTGAGCTTCTCTATTTCCCAGTTTGTGTTTTGAAGAATATACTTATGGTTAAAGCTATACTTGCACGCCTAGGTAAATCTTTGCAGGCTAGGTTGTCTCAAAGGCCATTGGCGGCCTGTAAGTTAGCTTCTCTGGGTGAAATGTCCACTCCTGTTTCACTCAACTCGAGTGGGTGGCTAGGTGGTGCATGTGTGTGGTGTGATAGAAAATAGGATTGTGATAGAAAATAGGGCTGGTCTATCACTGGGGCTGTGAGTATTGCATGTGCTGTAATTGTCTAGTTGTTAGTATACGTATCTTATGACAGTGTCTCCACCCTTCCCTTGGTGGGTGGGATAATTTTTAAAGTACATTTGGCTGTGTAGAAGCTTTTTATTTTGAAGTTTAAAAACAGAAAAGAAAAGTACATTTGGCTGGGCATGGTGGCTCACACCTGTAATCCCAGATAATGGGAGACTGAGGCAGGAGGATCACTTGAGGCTAGGAGTTTAAGACCAGCCTGGGCAACATAGTGAAACCTGGTCTCTACAAAAAAAAAAAAAAAGAAAGAAAATTAGCTGGGTGTGGTGGTGCATGCCTATAGTTTCAGCTATTTGCGAGGCATGGCTTGGGCCCAGGAGTACAAAGTTATAGTGAGCTATGATCATGCCTCTGCAGTCCAGCCAGGGTGACAGAGAGAGAGCCCCTCTCTCTAAAAAAAAAAAAAAAAAAAAAAGAAGAAGAAGAAGAAAGAAATAACATTTCAGTAACTTATCAAAATTTGGTAAATTAAAAATATAGACTATTCATTTTACTAAAAAATATCATTGCTGTCTCTAAACTATATAAAAGTATATTTGTTTTCTTACTAGTGAACCTAGTGGAAACCTGTCCCCTTCTGATATGTTATGGTTTAGTGGGGCTGGATGGCCACCACTGGAGGTAGCATAGCCGGGGAGCTAAATACACAGGTTTAGGATTTCACAGACCCGGCTCTGCCTCTTACTAGTCTTATCTTACCATTCTTATCTCGGGCACATTTCTGAAAGTCGGTGCCTTAGTTTATTGACCATAAAATGTGGATAATAATTTTAAACTGACAAAGTTGTTGGAGAACTCAGGAATTACATGAAGTTCGACACATGCCAGACACCCGGTTAGCATTCAGTGGACGGTAGCCGTCATTTCTTTCTTTCGTTTCTCCTACTCCAGGCTGATGTGTGTGACACTCCTCCGTGCCTAATGCCTCTAGTACTCCTACCCGTCCTTCAGATGTAACTCACGTGCTACCTCCTCAGGATGCTCTTTCCCAGCACCCCAGACTACCTCCTAGCACCCCGCTCCCTTCCGGCCTAGCACACCTCTCAGTGGAATCCACAGGCATGCGTGTGCTTCCGGATTAACTTTGGTCTCTTCCGTCAGACCGTGTGTGCTGCGAGAGCACGATTCGTGCTCGTTTCTGCTCACTCTTGCGTTCTCTTACTGTGTTTGTGGCACATAAAAGTACCTATTATTATGCTTATTATTTTTATTATTATTGAATCAAAAGGACACTGACTCCACCCTGCTTCCTGGACAGTGGTGGAAACTGAGGCTCGGGGAGCTGGGGTGATACTGTGGAGATGGTACTGGGGGAGAGTAGTGGGGTTTCGCAGTGAGGGTACTGAAGACGACCTGGAGGTCATCAGAAATCTAAAGTTAGCAGTAAAGCCCCACTGGAGAGGCCCTCCAGTGTCAGTGGAGCTCCAGGCATGGCTCAGGCGAGTTGCTGCCAAGTGCCCGTCTGGCCTTCCCTGGTGGTTTTTACTGGGTCACCCACATGTGCGGTGGTTCTCACTCAAGGGCGTCTTAGGGGAGGTGCTTGGCCTCTGCCACGAGAGGGGTTCCAATTGCAGAGCGCTGGTATTTGGTTTTAGAATGCGCTGTGCGGTAGCCAAGCCGAGATTAGTTGCATCTTCTGACTCCTGGGTCAGTGACTTTCTTTTTCCACTACATCAGTCTGACCTTTGTGTAATAACAGCAATGCGCCCCATGCGGGGCAGACCCATGACCCGAGGATTACATGTCTCGGGCGCTGCAAGTGAGCCTTGGAGGCAGCTCGGGCTGGAGTATTTCCTTCCCTGCTCTGCACCTCACCTACCCAGATACACGCTTTGGAGATATCAGATTCTCTGTACTCTCTAACGCACCTGACAAAGTCTGGCTAGGGCTTGGTCTCCTCCTCAACCACAGCGACCTGTTTTTCCTGCTTTTTCTGAATGTAGACCGTCATTGTCCTGACCATCAGATGCCTAGCGAGTGTCTCAGGAAGCATGACTGTGAGCGTGATCCTGGACAGCGATTGTCCCAGCTGGGATGCCATGCTCACTCCCTAAAAATGCTCAGGCAGGTGTATTAATATCCGTGGCCATGAGATCTGGGGGCCCACGAGAGCTCCAGTCCTGTATGCACATGACACCCCATGCACCTTCGCGTAAAGCACTCTGACATGGTGATCACTGAAGTCTGGACAGTTTATCTTGTAGCGGATCAAATGTGGTACATATGCGAAAATATCTATGTTTCTAGAGAAATGAGATCAAAGTGCACTTAGTTCTTCTTTAGTAGGAGGCTTCTTTCAAATTCATCCATGTTTTCCCTGAGCTCTTTAAGTGGATGAGGGTTTCTTGACTTAGAGTGCATTAACTTTTTAGAATTATGTACAAGATTTTGTAAGTACACATTTGTGTACTTGGAGAGAGGGGCCAGTGATTACCACCTGATGCTTAATGAGGTCAGTGTAGTAAAAGCTAAGAATCACTGAGCTAGACCATGGCTGGTCAGTATACCGTTTGCTCAGTTGTTGTCCTGAGCCCTGTTTATGCACATGGATAGGGAATGCAACCCTGCATGCACAGCGCGTACATGCAGGGTTGCATTAAAAATCACTCCCTTGGAGAAAAAATAAAGGAATGCCCACATGCTCAAATACTACCTAATCTTACATTCAAAAACCATTAGTTTTATTTCTGAGATGAAAGACATATTTATTCATTTGTTCATTCATTTATTCTGGAATAGGGAGATAATTGGGTGTTTCCAATTCCCAATATCTTTGCATCATGCCTTTAAAAGGTAGACTTAAATTTTTCCTTGCTACTATTTCTCAGGTTAGACTGAGCCAACCTTGGAGACACTTTTTCCCTTCTGGCAGCCTCTCTGGCTTCTCTGCCCTGTAAATCCCACACTTGGCCTTGACCCATTTCCCTATTGTGTTTGGCTCTTTTGAGACCTATTCATTGGCTGTGCTTTAACAGTTGGTTCAACCCTGGGGTGAAACTCATCTTCTTTCCCTGGTATTTTTATTATTTAAATAAAAATGGTACATAACTTTTTAGACTGAAAGGGCCCAATACAACGAATGAAAAAAACCCTACACTGAGTTAAAAACAAGTTCATAGTACTAAAGAGTTGTAGACAAACATGAATCCCCTGTTCTGATCTTTTCTACCCCTGACTCCCATTCCTTAGAAGCAATTGTCATGAATGTTTTATCTGCTTTTCTGCTGTTCCCCTCCATATTTCTAAAATAGATTACGTATATTGCTATTTTTGACATGATCTCTTGATTTCGTAAAATGGAAAAAAAGATTTAGCTCTTTTTTCCTCTGGCAATACTTCCTTTTCCTCCCACTCTCCCAATATTTTGTAACATAGTTTCTGTTTAAAAATAGATTCACAAAATAAAATTTGAAGAAAAGTTAAAAATATATCCAGAGCTTTTATTATTATTACCATATAAATGTTTACAGTAGAATCATATGATATGCTATGATTACATATCTTTCCTGTGTAGCTTTTTGTTTTCTCTGGTGTTAATAATTGCCTTTGTGTTTTTTGTTTTTATTTTATTTTATTTTATTTTATTTTATTTTATTTTATTTTATTTTATTTTTTGAGATAGGGTCTCACTCTGTCACCCAGGCTAGAGTGCAGTGGTGTCATCATAGCTCACTGCAACCTCAAAATCCTGGGCTTGAGTGATCCTCCTGTCTCAGCCTCCTGAGCAGCTGGGCCTACAGGCATGTGCCACCATGCCCAATTAATTTTTTAAAATTTTTTGTAGATATGGGGTCTTGCTCTTGCTTAGGCTGGTCTTGACCTCTTGACCTCAAGCAATCCTCTTGACTTGGCCTCTTAGAGTGCTACAATTATAGACGTGAGTTACTGTGCCTGGCCTTGCCTTGGTTTCTTATTTACTTCCATGTAATTCTATTTCATTTTAATTTCCTCAAACATTTTAGATAATGATGCTAATTTTTTTGAACTTTTGTCACCCTGCTCCTATCTAGAGTAATTTCTTCTTTTAGTATCAAACTGGAAATGTCCTTTAGTTCTGTCCTATATTATATCCCTTTTATTTGATATCAGATCTCCTTCTTTCTTAAATTTGACCTTAGTTTTGAAGGAGAAAGAGGACATGAGTGTAAAATATTTTGATACTTTGAGTATCAGAAAACATGTTGTTGTATTCTTATGTTTAATTGACAACTTAGCTGGGTATAACATTTTAGTTTGAATATTATTTTCCCTTAAAATTTTGATGCCATTGCTCTATTGTTTTGTAGCTTTTGGTATTGCCATTCTGATTCTTCATCTTTTTCATGATTTTTCTCTGTATTATTATTTGTATATGTCAGGATTTAGTCAGGAAAATAGAGCCTATACCAGATATTTCAACAGGAATTTAATAGGAAGATTAACTTTAAAGGGTAGAACGGAAGAGTAAGGAAAGCCAGAGATTAGCAATAGCAAAAAGCCATTATCACCCCTGGAGCTAGAAGGACCAGGGAAGAGATAGTGTTCCCAGGACTCAATAGTTAGGGAAAGCTAGCTCTCCTATGAGGGCTAGAAGCAGAGTAAATGCAGTTTCTTCTAGAGATGCTAGCCAAGACAAAGAGAGAGAGTGAAAAACACCCTGGCTTTCACCTTACTTCTGGCCCTAGTCTCCCACCAGTGCTTCTCATTGGCTGAACCAACCAGAAGTCAGCTAACAGGGAAATGTACCTGGAGGAGTCATTCTACTGTGATGTAGAGCAGAGCAAAGCAGATGAAAGGAGGGGAATGAATTAGAAATGAAATAGGCAGACAATTGGGCTCATTGGTGTTCTGAAATTTCACAATGATGTGTCTTGGTGTGGGTGTTTTTATGTCTTTGTGCTGGGAACTTTTTGTTTGCTTTTTCTAGAACTTTAAAGATTGTATGTTGGCTCTCCTCAGTTGATCCTTTAATTTTCTCTCCTATTTTCCAACTCTACTTTTTTTCTTTTCCTTCCTGAAGATTGCCTCAGATTTATCTTCCAACTTGTCTACTGAATTTTTAATTTCTGCTATCATATTTGTAATTTCCAAGAGATCTCTATTGTTCTCTGGGTGCCCCCCCCTTTCAAAAATAGCACCTTGACCTTGTTTCCTGAATATGATATTTTATCTTTCTGAGTGTACCCATTCATTAGTTCTAGAGTACAATTTTCTTCACATTTTATCTAAGGTAGGGATTGATTTTATAATTGGTTGCTGTCATAATTTGCTAAGTAGAATTTTTTCTTTCTAAGGGCACCTAAAACAAAGTTGCCTCTCCCAGAGAGAGGGAGTCTTACTTTTAGGACTGTATACTTATTACTTAAACCTAATTATCAGTTTTACACTTTGCCCAGTCTCCATGTGTGCCTGGTACCCTCCTGTTCAGATCGTCTTTAGACAATAAAACTGTCTTCCGCCTGGATGAGGAGGGGTGGTTTCCTCTCTGTGTAAGGTTGGGGAGGAGATCTGACTCAATTTTAAGGTTAAAAAAATGGAAAATTTACATAAAAATAATGACAAATGTTCGTTATACAGACTTTCAACTAATCTCACTATTTTCAGCCCATTGCATCCACACATCCAGAGGTAATTAGTGTCTCCAGTTCTTGAGCCCCTGAACCGAAGTGGCTTTGCTTCTTGTTAGCGTTCCCTGCCACCCTCCTGTGCATACTTTGGTTTTAGTTTCTCAGGTCTATTGAGTCAGTTTTCACTTTCCATCTTCCCAAATTTTGTTGATGTTTCTCATCTACTATTTCCTTCCTGTACTCTTTAGATTTGTAGGTTTATGCCTTAAAAAATTCATTTATTGTCATTTTAGTGGGGATTTAGGAGGGAATGTGTGTTTAAATGGCTGTGATTTACCAGAAGTCCCTTCTGGATTGTTGGATCACATGATATATGCAAGTGTTCAAAAATGATGGTGCCATCTTTTTTTGTTGTTGTTAAGGGGGAAGGGGAATAAACTGGTTATATTAATCTTGTTATGTATAAAGCAAGGGAAAGAGAGAGAATGTGTGTGTGAAGAGGGAGTGGGCATATTTCTTATGATACAGAATGCTCCTTTAGAAATTCCCATTTGGTTACAATTTCCATCTAATGGCTGCCTCTTCTCTTCTCTTCTCTTCTCTTCTCTTCTCTTCTCTTCTCTTCTCTTCTCTTCTCTTCTCTTCTCTTCTCTTCTCTTCTCTTCTCTTCTCTTCTCTTCTCTTCTCTTCTCTTTCTTTCTTTCTTTCTTTCTTTCTTTCTTTCTTTCTTTCTTTCTTTCTTTCTTTCTTTCTTTCTTTCCTTTCTTTTTTTGAGACAGAGTCTCACTCTGTTGCTTAGGCTAGAGTGCTGTGCCATTAGCCTAGCTCAGAGCAACCTCAAACTTCTGGGCTCAATCATCCTGCCTCAACCTCCCAAGTAGCTGGGACTATAGGCACGCATCAGCATACACGGCTAATTTTTCTATTTTTAGTAGAGATGGGATCTCGCTCTTGCTCAGGCTGGTCTTGAACTCTTGAGCTACATTGATCCTCCCACCTTGGCCTCCCAAAGTGTAGTGGCTTTTTCTTCATTTACTAGCTTGATGCTTTCTTTCTTAGCCTCACAAACATACCTGACTTCTGTGATTCTTTAAAAGCAATTGTACACAAACAATATACATTAAAATAATGCATACTAAAAAAAATGGTTGTTCTTTACAAAAGGGTTTATCATAAAGATATATGAAGACTGTTTATTTTACTTTATGTTCAGGGCTAAACTGTTTCCTCTGATATAGCTCTTTGCCGGCTTCATTTTAAAAACAATTCTTTTGTACAAATCTAGGAATGTTATCTAGGAATCCTATTGTCCGTGTAAGTAGAATTTTAGGTTTTAAAGTAGATTTTTTAAAAGACATGCTGACGTGATTTTAAAGTTGAAAGATGGGATATGTACATACAAATAATTAGAGATTTGTGTCCTGGCAGGTTATATTTAATTTATCACAATGCAGTGGTAGCAATTTCAAACCCTTTGTAGAATCTGCTAGTACTCTTTTATTGTGAAATAAAATAGAAAAAAGTTGAAAGACATTTGAGGACATAAACTTGTCAAGAGGGCCCCAATATGGGCTCAGTAACCTTCCATTGTAACCTTAGAGAGCAGAGACCATCTCCCCTGAGATGGAGCTCCCTTCTAGTCATCTCCAGGGTTGATTGTTCTAGTGGCAAGGGAGGGAAGGCAGAGTCCAGGCCATGGACTTGCACGGTGGACTTGGGCTGAGAAAGCCCTTGGCCAGGTCCCTTGGCTTCTTACGGCTTCCTTGGTTATACAACTACCACCTCAGGGAGCCTTCCCATTCCCAGGATTCTGTTATTAATATATGTGCTAACAGTGTTTTTCTAACTCTAGTCTTAATTTAGAGGCTGAGTTTCATTGTCATTATCTGGGCTTGGAATTTATTTACCTTTTATTGAAAAATCACAGTGTCACAATCATCACAACCCCCCCTCCCCACCCCCATTTTAGGAATATTTTGTTACAATAAAGTATTTTACTGCTTGTAACATTACATCAGAAAGGTCTCTTGGAAATTTTCGTTACTCCAGAGCTTTAAAATACAAAGGACTAGCTTTTCTTCAGCTCCAAACTGGTCACCGTTCTATGGCATGTAACTGTTTGTACATGCAAAAGCCACCGTTGTATACACAAATTAAGTAATTGCAATGTTCTGTGTCCAATTTGTGTTTGCAAAGATACAGCTGTAAGTGTAGTTTTGCAAACGTAAAATTAGAGCCCAGTTTTTAAGAGTGGATCCGAATTTCTCCAATTAATTTCAGAGGTGGCTTCTTTGGGGGGTTTTGTTTTGTTAAAGAAAGGTGTTTTAGTTATAAGGAGTGTGTTGAGTACATTTTTAATAAAATAATGCTGCATCCTTAGTCCTTTGGCTTTCAAATTCAGTTTCATACTTCTTAATGCGACCTCTGTTCTTGTCTTGGGGTAGCATTTGGTAAATGCTGTTTTTATTTCTAACCCGGTATTCTGAGCAGGGGGTGATTTTATAACCTTGGATATTTGCTCGTTTGAGGTTGGCGGGCCACCCGTAGCTTGTTTTTTCTCCTTATTTGAAAGTTGAAAATTTAACTAATTAAACAAATACCCAGGCAGTGTTCCATGCACGGCAGCATTGTTGGGGAGACGGGATGTGTGTTTGGGCATTCCCTCTCTCCTGGGTCTACCTCTGACACTCAAAAATGGAATGGGAGCCTGGGGAAGGGGTGGTTTATCTAGCCAAGGTATTTGAACAGAACAGAGCTTAATAAATAATTGTTAAACAAGCCAGACATTACATTTTGGAAAGTACAAAATGTTGAAAAGCAATACTCTAATTTCTCAATGAGGGGGAAGGCCCAGCAGTAAAGCTGTTTAAACCAACTTGGATTTTGGCACTAGTTTTGTGCAGAAGCCATGTGGGAGGTGACATTAGCTGAAAAGTCATCAGATCATCAATAAATTCTTGGCCAGACACTTCACTCCCTCTTGTCTTATATAATGTAATTTAATTGGAATTGTATACTCCTACTAAAATTTTTAGAAGTTAGCTCTTCAGTCAAGCTAATGGGAGAAATAGAATGCCGCTGATGCAAGCCGTATTTGCCCCACTTCTAGCAAGACCGTGCACAGCCTGGCCTTTCTGTTCAAACTATTGCATCAGAATAGAAGGAGAATTCTCCCCTTCCATCCTTTGTCCACACTCCTTTTCTTTAAAGTCAGCCAGGGAAAGATTTGTCCAAACAGAAAGGCTCCTTTGAGGCCCTGGAGGGCTTTGCTAATTGTATTTGAGAGAATAAAAGCAAACCGAAAGTTGGCTTATAAGGACAGAAAAATAATGAGTTCACATGCCAACGTATTAATAAGATTAGTTTTATTAGGAAAATGTACTCAGACAGACCGAGGCACTGCAACAGGAATGGCTGATTAAAAGCTATTCATTTTCTCTTGCTAAGAGCCATCAGGTGGCTTTCAGAATGCATTTAAATAAAGATGCATTGAAATCTAAAAAATATGCATCACTTTCATTTTCTTGAAATAAAGGGGAAAAGCACTTTCAATTGCTTATTCCTGCAACTTCTAAGTAGCTTTAGTTGTGTTGGAGTATTTGAAGAACTTGGGAATCTCGTGATTAAAGTGTTTTTTTGTTTGATCGTAAATAAGTATCCATTTGCTTGTGTTTGCCACATATTGGCAGGTGTCAAAAATGCTATTGAATTGGCACAACTGAAAGTGTTCAAGGAAGAACCACAGTACCTATGAAAAGGGACTTTTCCAAGGGATAAGCTTCATTTTGTCCTTTTGAAAGACAATCAGTGTTTTTTTTTTTTTTACCATTATGTGTGCTGATGTAATTGATTTCAGTCAGAAAGATATTTTGCAATAATGGTGACAATATACTCAAATATGCATGACTAAAATAGTGATGCAGGGTGGAAATACGTTTCACAATGGAAAGGCTAAGCTGTTTTCTTTTTTTTTTCAGCTCATTTGGCCAACTTCTTCACAATTGAAGCACAAATTCTTTTTAGAATAGTCAGATCATTTAAAATAGGGACTGTAGACAGATTACTCATTCAGCTTGCAGAAAGAACATGCATTAGCTCTAACAACTATGCCCACCAGTCTAAGTGAAGGAGCCTGGGGCAAAATCGCAGAGGACAGAAGCTCAGATTGCCTTTTTTGGCCTTTCTCACCCCTTTCAGTTCCTGTGAGCACCTCAGGGTCTCAGCATCCCTTTCTTCACTCTGTGAAGAATTTGTTTGCACAAAGATGTTAGACATTAGGTAGATTAACTTTACCAGGATATTGCATTTAAAGGAGAAACCTGGAAAAGGAAGGCTTAAAGTAAACAAACCTAAAGATGTTATTTTGCTGTCAGGTAAGGAGATGAGGGTGCCCTCAAATGCCAGGATTTACTCCCATAAGAGAGTCCTGTTCATGAAACATGTCTTTTAGTCAGAGCACCCAATGGCTAGAATATCATGATACTCTCAGAACTTAAACTCCCTTGCATTCATGCTTTGCATCGCACTAATAGAGCAGCAGCAAAATAATTCTGCATTTCAAATAATTTGACAGGAGCTAGAAGGGCATGCCCAGGTATTCAGCCTTCCAGCTTGGAAGAAGGGAGGTTGGCAGGCCATTGCCAGCTTCCTTGGCCACTGCACTGACTGAGGACTCTGGTGTTTGATGCTGACAGCAGCCACAGGTTTGTAAAGTCTTAGGAAAGAGTTCTGGTTCATGAGGCCTGGCCACTGATGCTGCTACCCTGTGGGTAGATGTGGTGGAGGAACCCAAGGTAGTGGTTCAATAAATATTAATTGATGGGCATTAAAACAATCGATGACCCCAGGGCATGCCACCTTGTGTGCCAGAGACTTTAATCTGTTAAATGGAGAAAACCACACTGAGTTGCTCTTGGAAGTTATGAAAAATGATTGTAAAGGGGTTTTTAAGCTTAAGCGCTTGGAGTGATAGCTTCCAAAGAAAACAGCCCCAGCAGCTGAGAGCAGAACATCCCCATGGCCCTGCAAGCAGCGTGTGGGAGCAGTTTTAAGTGACAGCCTTTTTGGGGTCCAGCCAATTGTTAAAAGAGAGGAACTAGAATAATATATTGCTGGGGATTCAACCCTCTAGCTGGTTATTAAATTTGAAAGTGGCTCAAGCTGTAGTAAATTATTTTGGATTAGTCTTTATCTTCTGATTTCTTTTTTCCCTGGAGTGAACTTGCTTCTTTTACAAAGATCTAAAAATCTTGCCCCCATGGGCTGAGATTTGGAGGGGGTGAACAGAGGCCGTTTTTGTTTTTTTTTTTGTTTTTTTTTGGTATAATAAACAATTTTGCGGTTGGCCTAAATTTGGAGACCTTTATTAATTATTTCTTTTACCCAGTTGTCTCTATGTGGCAAATTACTAAATCACTGAAGTTGGAAGTCTGTGTTTCTATCTTAATGATCTTAAAGAGGTTCAATTTCTTTATTAGTAAATAGTTCTGTGTCAGATTGGTATACCAATTTGCCCACTGTTGTCACATAAATTACATTCATTTCAATCTTAGGTCATTTTCCCTATTCTGTAGTCGGTGGTGACACATTTATGATATCTGTATATCCAAGAATTCCTTGGATAGAACAGATTTCAGATGGCTTGTTTGCCCTGTCAGTGCACATAGGTTTTGCTGATCACTTGACCCTCTCTATCACCAGGCATATAGCTGAGCCTTAAGAGGGTGGATGATCCAACCTGTAGGCACGCTGTCTAGCACTTTCTGAGCTCCTCCTTTAGGTAAGGTATTGTGCTAGGTGCTGTGAGGACAATTCAGCACCTATGTAGTAGCCTCTGATGAGTAAGATAGATGGGTATAGATGAGCCTCCTAAGTGAGGCAAATGCAGGGAGTCCAAACTTAGAAGTAGAGATGCATTGGACACAGTCAGGGAATAGTGAAATAGCCCAGCTTGAATGGACGGTTTTCTTAGAGAAGTAGTTTGGAAGGATCTCTCTCTCTCTTTTTTTTGACATTTGCTCCTCCCTTGGCTGCCAAAACACCACTGTCTCCAAGTTCCGTACCTACATTGCTGTGTCCTTCTTCACTTCCTTGATGATGACTCATTTCTATTTGCTCCCCAAATATTGGTGTTTCCCAAGGGTCTTCCCTAAATACTCTTTCTGGGCAGCATACCCACTTGCCTGGGTGGGATATTCACCTCTATGTGGGCAACACCTGAATTTCTATCTCTGACTCCAGCTTCTCTCCTGAGTAGCAGCCCCCACTTCCAGTCTCCCATGGGCACCGCTGCCCAAATAGCACCGTGTCTACCTGCCTCATCTCTTTATTGGGGATGGCTCCATTCAGGGCTCTGCACCTAAGCCCAGAGGAGGAGTCAAAGGGATAGAAGAGCTTTTTCTGTACATAGAAGAGTGTAAGGCAGCTGGGGAATCAAAGTAAAAAAATAGGATTTCCAAGGATTTTGAAAACAGAGCAGTTTTGATAATAAAGTCTAGGGTCTTGCAGGTGACATTAGCATCACATAGGAGATAGTACAATTGAAGAATCTAAGTCCCTTGTCTCTCAGACCTACTGAATCAGAATATGCATTTGAACAATATCTCCAGGTACACTGTATGCATGTCAAATTCTGAAAAACATTGGTTAGGAGCATGTGCATGAGAATGAGTAGATGAAATTGAGTGGTGATGAAATTTACCATAATGGCGGTCAAGGAACCTAGAGTTTATGGCATTGAATGAATGGACAATGCACAGGGGCATCAAAGTGGCCCACTATGAATGCAGTAATGTGGGTAGAGAGGAAGAATGTGAGCACTGCCAACCTCCTTAATGCACCCATTATTCCCTGAGAATAAGGGAGGGCCCCTGCATCAGATGACAGTGATATTTGACATGTAAGATTTTTGGTGTCTCTGTTCTTTGAGAACAGCCTCTGGTTAGGATTTTTTTCCCCTTTAAATTCTGCATCTCAGCTCTTAAAAAAATTGTAGCAGGCCCTTAAATAATGATGAATTGACTTTATCAGTAGTGAATTGAAAGAGATTAAGCACTTTTTCTGGCTCTGTGTCAATTTACAATTTTTTCAACAGCCCTAAAGCTAACTATAACAATCTAGTATCTGATATTATCTCCCTCCTCCCCTTTGATCCTATTTTCCTGATGGTTAATTAAAAATTAACCTCTTTTTTTTTTTAAATCCCTTCTGGTATGTGGATAACATCTTGGAACTCTTTATACATTCTAGAGAAGTCATATTAAGTCTTCTAAGAAAGAGGCTTATATACTTGGTGCTGTCTCCCTGGATGTGAGTTAGGTGGTTAGGGAGGTACCCGGCCCGATTAACAAAGGAGCACTGATGATGAAGGTGCTTGTTTGGAGTCAGGAGACTTGAGTTCCCATTGCAGCTCTGTCCTTCTCTCTGAATGACAGTGGGTGAATCAGGCAACTGTTGTAGGCTTCAGTTTCTCATTTATACAATATACTTTTTAGACTATATGAGCTCTAAATTTCTTTTTTTTTTATTTCAGCGTATTATGGGGGTACAAATGTTTAGGTTACAAATATTGCCTTTGCCCCACCAAGTCAGAACTTCAAGTGTGTCCGTCCTCCAGTAAATTCCTTTCAAGTAGTAAAATTGTGTGATCCTGTAATTCTTTTAGGCTACTAAGAAGGAGACAATGCATCTCCCTAAGACATGTACCCAGGAGTCTGCCTTCTATTGTGGCCAAGGTAATTATTGGGCTTAAGTCATTCCACCTTTCAAAATATTGAGAATATCTTCATGATTCCAAATCAGGATACATCCTCATTCAGAATAATCTGCACAGTTTTGGTACCTTTCTTAAGAGAAACAAGTCTCTTCACTTTAATAGAGAATGTTGGCCCTAAAGGTTTTAAAAAAGAAATGGAGGCCCTTTTAGTTGCCCAAGGGAGTGAAACAATTTACTTATGAAATAGGCAAAAAAGATCAGTCTCTTCAAAATATGTAATAAGATATAGTATGATCAAATCTTGTGAAGACCATGGGGCATTTCTTGAAATTTGAAGACTTAACTGAATTCTCAAATTGTAGACCTGAAGGGATACCTTCAGGATAATTACAAGGAATTACTATTTTGCTGATAGTAAGCATGTGAAACTTTTTTTTGCATAGTTTTCAAAGACTATTTGAAAGTGGGTTCCAGAATGATTGAGATAAGTTCATTATGATGGGTCCCAACGGGGACTGAGGGAGTGTTGTTTGGTATGTTGCCCTATTCTTTCAGGCTGATATTTGCAGTATACAAATGTCTTTTTTTCTTTTAAAGAATTATTTTGGTTCAGTGATAAGAGAATGGTACTAGACTAGACAAAACATAAATGTTGACCTTATTATTATGGATTTTCATATGTTCTAAATGCACTGACTGTGGAAACATTTCCGCAATTTTCCAGGCTTAGGCTGTTCATTTAGGGAATTGATTAATAAACAAAGCTTTTTAAAATGGGAAAGTTTAAAATAGAAAGCCAAGTATAGTGAAATTATGTCCCCATTACTCATATCCCATGATTATCAACTTGGTTGAATTTTATTTATAATCTTTTCCTTACTCTCACACCCTGATAATTGTGAAGTAATCCAAGATACCCTTTTGTCTGTAAATATTTTATTGTGTGTTTAAAAGATGAGGCTCTTTATTATTTTGTTAAAAAGAAAATTATATGCAATGAAATCTATAGATCTTTTTTTTTTTTTTTTTTTTTTGACACAGAGTTTTGACACAGGGTTTGTCACCCAGGCTAGAGTGCAGTGGCATCATTGTAGCTCACTGCAACCTCAAACTCCTTGGTTCAAGGGATCCTCCTGTTTCAGCCTTCTGAGTAGCTGGGATTACAGGCACATGCCACCATGCCTGGCTAATTTTTATACACTTTTCTGGAGATGGAGTCTTGTTATGTTGCCCAGGCTGGTCTCGGACTCCTGGCATCAAGCAATCCTCCTGCCTTGGCCTCCCAAAGTGCTAGGATTACAGGCATGAGCCACCATTCCTGGCCTAAAATCTTAATTGTATATTTAGATAAATGTATATGTCCATGTAACCCTCACTCCAATCAAAATATGGGACATTTCCATGACCACATATAGTCCCTACTAATGGCCCTTCCCTACCAATCGTCATCCCTAGAAGCAACCATTCTTATTTCCATTACCATCCATTAGTTTTGTCTGTTCTTGAATTCACACAGTGCATACTGTCGGAGTGGAATCATGTGATACATACACTTGTGTTTGGCTTCTTTCACCCCATATGCTGCTTTTGAGATTTTGCATGGTGATTCATATATTAGTAGTTCATTCCTCTTCTTTTTAAAAATTGCTGAGTACTATACTGTTGTGTAAATATTCCAAAATTTATTTATTCTCCTGTTGATGCACATTTGGGCATTTCCCCCCCAGTTTGGAACTATTATGAGCAAAGCTGCAATGAGCATTATTATATAAATCTTTTCGTGGACATATGTTTTCATTTCTATTGAGTGACTAGGAATGGAATTGCTGGGCCATCTCATAGATGCATGTTTAACTTTATAAGTAACTGCTAAAGTAGCGTCATATTACACTTCCACCAGCAACGTATGGGAGTTTCAATAGTTCCACAATCTCACCTGGATTTGGTGTTGTCAGCTTTTTAATTTTACCTCTTCCAATGAATGTAAAATGGTATCTCATTATTGCTTTAAATTTTAATCCTCTGATGACTAGTGGTTTTGAGCCTCTTTTCATATGTGCGTGTTGGCTATTTCATTTTTGTGACCTGTCTACTAAGTATTTTGTCCATTTAAAAATTGGGTTATTTGTCTTTTGATAATTTATTTGAAGAGTTTTTTATGATATTCTGGATATAAGTCAGATATATGTATAATGAATATTTTCTCCTAATCTTTCATGTGCTTTTCAATATTTTTAATGGTGCTTCTTGATGAGCAGGATTTTTTTACTCCAATGAAATAAATTTTTTTTTTTTTTCCTAAAAAGACAGTCACCTAGGCTGGAATTGAAGTTGACTTTGTTTTTAATGCTCAGTGCTTTTTATAGCCTCTTTAATAAAAATTTGCCAACCCCAAAGTCACAAAGATACTCTCCTGTTTTCTTTAAGAACTTCATAAAATTCTTGGCTGTTATATTGAAGTCTGTGACCTACCAAAAATGAGTTTTTGTGTATGTTTTGAGTTAGGAATCAAGTTTTAGTATTTTCCCATTTTTTATTCTTTTTATTTTTTGTTCTACCACCACAGTTGAAAAGACTCTGTTTATCCCATTAAATTGCTTAGGTATCTTGGTCAAAGCTTGAATGACTGTATCAGTATAGTTTTATATTAGACTCTTTATTCTGATCCATTGATCTATTTGTCTATCCTTATATCAGTTCCATACTTTCTTAAATATTGTAGCTTCATAGTGAATCTTGAAATCTGGCAATATGAGTTCTCTAATTTGTCCTTTTTTTTGAGAAAAGTTTTGCCTGTTCTCTTTTCTTTTTCTATATAAATTTTTGAATCAACTTGTCAATTTCTTCACTTTCTACAAAACAACTTCCTGGATTTTTGATTTGGATTATATTGGTCTGTTTGTGGGGAAAATTGACATCTTGAATATATTGAGTCTTCTAATCCATGAATACAAGATACTTCTCCATTTATTTTAAATTTCTCTCAGCAATGTTTGTAGCTTTCTGTGTGGAGGTTCTCTGCATGTCTTTTTTTTTGAGACAGAGTCTTACTTTGTTACCTGGGCTAAAGTGCAGTGGTGTCATCATAGCTCACTGCGAACTCAAACTCCTGGGCTCAAGTGATCCTCCTGCCTCAGCCTCCTGAGTAGCTGGGACTACAGGTTTGCACCTGGCTAATTTTTATATTTTTGTAGAGATAAGGTCTTGCTCTTGCTGAGGCTGGTCTCAAACTCCTGAGCTCAAGCAATCTTCCCACCTTGGCCTCCCAGAGTGCTAGGATTACAGGTATGAGCCAGCACACATCTTTGATTAAATTTTTTGCTAATAATTTTATGTCTCTTGATACTGTTGTATGCAGGCTAAAAGAATCATTTCTAATTGTTTGTTGGTAGTATACAGAAATACAATGTTTTAAATATTGGCTTTGTTTGTTTCTGTTCTTTAGATTGGGATATTTACTGTTATATTTTCAAGATCAGAGATGCTTCTATTGTCTCTACTCTGCTTTTAAACCTATCTAGTGAATATTTCCTTTTTCCATATTGCACTTCTTTTCAGTTCTAGAAATTGTATTTGTTTATTTTATAGCTTCCATTTCTCAGTTGAGATTCCCTATGTGGTCACTGTCTTTGGCCATTTTTTTTAAGTCCTTAAACATATTTGTATTAGTGGTTTTAAAGTCCTTATCTGCTAATTCTAACATTTGGATCATCCCAGGGTCACTTTCTATTCACTATATTTTTCTTGACTATAGATCACCTCTTCTGTCCTCACTTGTCTAGTATTTTTTGATTTTATATAGATATTGCGGATGATATGTATTCAGATACATTTCTCTGAAGAGTTAATTTTTGTTCTAGCAGGTAATTAAATTACTGACTGACCTTTGAACTTTTGGAAACTTTTTTTTTTCTTTTTCTTTCTTAGGGTTGCTCTGTTTTGGTTTTGCTTTTATTTTTAGGATGAATCCTTAGTCTTTGGACAAACTCTTTACTCCTAAGTTGCGGTCTGTATAGGGTTTTACTGGAAAGTCCCAGGTTCCTCTAACTTGGTGGTATTCAAGCTACACACTCTCTTCTGTGCAGAAGAAGGCAGAAGTTCAAATGCTCCTCAGCTTCCTTGGCCTTCCAGCTTTTAAATGGACTTCTTGGTGTCTCCCTTGTGCACGTGCAGGTTAGGGCTCCATCAAGAACATCAGAAGTTTATGGAAAGATCCGGGTGCTCCCTTCGCTGGGGCTCTCTTCTTCCCAGGATTTACTCCCTCAATTTGCACCCTTGATATCAGCTCTCAGCTACATCCTTTGACCTCTAAAGCCAAGAGGCTTGTGACTTTCTGCTGGAGTGCTAGCTGCCCCGCACCTCCTGGCCCAGGGGCACCTTCAGGGGAAAAGCTGTGTAAATTTAGTTCTCATGCAATGTGGTCTCTTCTTTCCAGGGTCAGATCTCTGCCAGCTACTGTCTGCTTCTGGTCAATTTCCGGTGCCTCCAAATAGTTCTTCTTAAAAATTTTTATCCAGAGTATATAATTGTTATTTGGGAGAGTTAATATGGTACAAATTATCCTGCCACTACTGGAAATCATGTTTTGAAAACATAGCCATAATACTATTATCACCCCTGAAAGTTGCCAATAATTTCTTAATTTCATTCCAAATCCATACTCAAAATGTAAGGAATTAAGTTTATTGTGATAAAGATAATATTTAGTTTTTTTATTTTTTGGTAGCAAACTTGATGAAAAAGATTTCTGAAAAAAAAATGAGTATTCACTGGCTAAAAAGTGTATTGTTAGTGTTTGTATGAGTATCCCTGTCTTGGTGTTAAAACCTGGAAATCTTTCCCTTAGCAATAGCTGCTGAGCCAATTTCATGGTAATATCAACAATGCAGGACCCAGTCAAGAGCAAAGAAGTATGTGAAAAGGGCCTTTGAGCAGCTAAAAAAAGACATATAATCTGTTAATTTTATTATAGGGGAATCTTTCCAATCCTCACTCAGAACCTCTTTACTTTTATGTTAAATATAGCTATAACAAGCCTGGAATTTCTTCCCCCAGCTTAAAGACCATTAGTAGAAGCAGGTGAGAGAGAGGAGGATGGCATGCTAGAGCAGGCACAGTGGCAGCGGCGTCAGTTCAAGTGAGTGCAGTCTCTGTGTTCAACACAGGGCTGGGTCCTAGAGAAACGAAGATACCTAAGTAAGGTATGGCTTATGTGCATCAAGGAGCTCATGCAGGATCAGGTTACATGCATGTGAAAAGTGCAAAATAGACTGGTGACTGAAATCATACAAATTCGGACTAAATGCACTTGGGGAGGAAATCAGGAATTGGATGGTTCAGAGAAGGCTTCAGAGAGAACAAGTCTGAGTGGCTCACAGGGCCTGCAAAAGTGGGAAGCTGTTACCACCTGTAGACCAGAGGGGGCAAGAGGAAGGAGAGGTTACCAGACCCACAAGCCCTATGGCAACTGGGGACAGCCACCTGTGGCATCTGGTGGGGAAGAGTAGCCCTTGGCATCCTCACCTTTCTCTCCTCTGCCCTCTCATCTCCTGCCGAATCCACCCAGAAGCTGGAGGACCGGAGACTCCGTTGGTGCTGTGCACGTATGTCGGCCTCCCAGGGCCCAGAACTGGCTGGGGAAGGCTAGGAGGTGGGTTGGAGGGGTGACCTGAGACCATGCAGCACGGCTGAGTGGGACTTTGCTTTAGATGACACAAGGCCCACGGGGAGGGCAGTCTGAGCCCAGGGACTAATGTGTAAAGTACCTCAAGGCATTCTCAGAGAATCCAAGTGGTTTTGAAAGCAGTGGTGCTCAGAGTTTTTCCAGGGGTGGCTAGCAATGGAGAGTGACCCTCACCATCTGGAAGCATTTAGGCTTAATTCGGAGCTGGTGAGAACCTAATCCCCAGCAGGAAGGGCTGGATGAGAAGCAGGAGTCGGCAGCCGCGGGAAGGAGGCGTGTGGGGGAGGGGTGCGGGTCCCGACTCATGTTCTGTGGAAGAAGAGAGAATAGCTTGGAAAATACCAGCGTGGCGTCAGCGTTGTGTGCACGGCACGGAGCACACGCAATGGTGATGGAGGCTGCTGGGCTGTGCTGTTGTCACAGCCTTCCGTCCCTCATGCAGCATATTTCTGCTGCCATGGCAAGAGTGCCCGTGCTTTGCTTTAGGGACATTTCCATCAAAGGTGTTTAGATGATTTAAAGAGTTTTGATACTTAGAGATATAACATTTAGGAACCTGGAAAGTTTGCTTACATGAAACATCATGTTTCCCTGATAAGGCTGGATAAATGAAGCCTTGCTATTATTATTATTGCTTATCAAGGTTATTATTATTATCAAGACTCAAGGACTTATAGAATAAAGACCCTCCCAAACCAAAGTCATTATATTTCATACTGAGTGCTAGTTAGAAAACATTGAATCCATCTTTTCCTACCTGGTTGGGATGCTGATGTGTTTGGAGCAGGCTGGTCCCTTAGGTAGGACACTTGTCCTTCATGTCCAGCTTGCTAAGAGGCTCCTGTGGCAAAATAGGCCTTTCATTCATGGTAGGGACAAGGTCAGCTTTGGCTGGGTCCCTCGCTTACCAGAAATCCCGATTCTCTTGATCTGGCTGCGTCATGCTGTACTAGCTACAGGTTTAAAGGTGTGCTTCCAATGAGGGGCTGTCTTGTTGCCTCACGTTCTGTCTCCTCCTTTCTTCTTCCATCTTCTGCCCTCCCATTCCCTGTCCATGTGTGGGTTCTGTCCCTCCTCACGCTGAGGATGGGTTGGAGGTCATCTCTTTCACAGTCACTGAAGAACTGAATTGCCAGTCTTTAGTTTTCTTTCATTTGTCTTCCCAGCCTACACGTGCACGTCGTAAAGCTACTCAAGTATTGGCCAATTGAAAACCCAGACTAGAGCACAAAGCTGTTTTTCCCAAATTTGTTGGCTGAACCAATGTGTCAGTAAGGTAAATGTCATATAACTAGGCAAGCCAGGTTTGGGCCCTGCTGAAGAACTTGGATACCCAATATTTTCTCCAGTTTTGACCCCATTCTCTGACCAAGATCTTTTTTTTCTGTTAGGATGTTCGCCAGACTGTCTTCCAAGGGATAACAGCAGTACCCATCTATGAAAGTTTTGTAAGGACTAAATGCAGTAGAACTCAAGCTGCATTTACACAACTCCTAGCATATAGTAGATGTTCAATAAAAGTTGTCTATTATGATTATTGCCCAGCAGTGAGAGAACTGCTTGACTTTGTTTGATTTAGCATTTTGTAAACCTGCATAACCACAGTTTTGCTATTCATAGAACATTCACTAACATTTCAGAGAACGCTTTTGTTCTATGGAATATGGCTTGGGAAACTCTGAATTAAGAATTGGACAAAATTAAACTGTTGGATTTGGAGTTCTGGATCTTACTTAGTCATTACTTTGAAATGGCTTAAATAAAAACAGGGAGGATATGTCATTTTATTTTATTTATTTTTATTTTAGCGTATTATGGGGGTACAAGTGTTAAGGTTACTTATATTGCCCATGCCCCCTTCCCCCCTCGAGTAAGAGCTTCAATCCATGTCATTTTAGGGTACCAAACAGAAAAGGAAAAATGTCATCCTTATCCCAAACCTGGATTTCTGTTCATTTCTTCTTTGTAATCATACCTCCAGGTGACTCTAGAAATTTAGGGGCAGCTAAATTTTGGAAGTTCTCAGGGCTAGTTTAAGAGGGCACCATCGAGTCTGAGAAGTTAGAATTAATGCTCTTTCTGGTTTCGGCCTTTTAGAATAAGGTTAGAGATTGGCCCCATCTCTAACCTTTTAGAATAAGGTTAGAGACTTCCCCCATCTCTATCTTTTTTGGGCCAGGTCACCCCGTCTTTGGTCTTTGTCTTTCTGCATCAGCACCTGGCAGAGCTGCAGGGACGCAGGGTGCCTGCCGCCGGCTCCCGCCCTTCCCCTGTGGGTTTGGTTATGCCTTTGCCCACCTGCACATCGTGCCTCGACAGGAGCACAGAGCCCTGGGAAGAGAGGCCGGCACGTGTCCCCAGCAGTCTTGTGGGGCCGGGTCACCAGCTCTCCAGAGTCGTATCTGGTTGGCACTGGTGAGACGTCAAGGCCAAGGAGAGACGTCACTCGTTCATCTGCCAGCTGGGGACAACTATGTCATCATGTACGTGCATTTCTCAACTAGGCCTTCGAGGGGGGGCTGAGGGGAAGCATGGTATGTAACATGTGTCTGACACATTCAAAGGGCACGTGTATCAGATGACTGAATTCCCTGTGTGAGCCTTGGGAGAATTTGCAAAGGTCATTATCATGTGCTCGTGCTCCATACCCACCAATTCCCAAATCGAAGCCCACGAACACCTCCTTGCTGTTCCTCACAACCAGGGCCCGCGGGCTTTCCTTGTGGAGCTTTGCTCGGGTCAACGGATCCCACGCGCTATCCCTGCGAGCCCTGTGCTCAGCCCCCACTGCTGTCCTAGTCTTTAGGGGAAGTGAAGGAGGGTCATTACGTAATGACCTTCCTGAGGCTGCTTGTGTTCAGTGATCCATTCTGTTCCAGACGAAGAGAGATAAAAGTCTGCTCTACCTGCTGGCGGCCACGCTGCAGGCTATAAGGTCCCAGTTGATTTGCCAGGCCAGGGTATGCTGTAGGGACAGAACTGAGCCCAAGATGGGGACAATTATTTAGGGCACTTAGGGCAAACCCTGCCCCACCTAAAGTCATAAAACTTCAGTTCGGGCAGGAAGAAGTCTGCCGGGGTGCAGCGGTGCTGTGGCCTAGCCCTGAGCTGTGGGGGTCAACCCTGGCTCTCGCCCTGCTGTGCCGTTGGCTGTCAGGAAGCTTCTCGCCCTTTGTGTTTCCTGAGTTCTACTAGGATCGGGGTGTAGAGCTTCGGCTTAACTTTCCTCAAGGCTAAAATAAGTCAGCAAGGGACCAAGTGGGAACTCCATGGAGGAGGCCCAGTATAGAGAGCAGACACTGGGGAGTCTGTCAGTAAGCATGAGACACCCCCAACCCCGAGTGGTGTTGAGGAGGTTGTCATGTTACTTGGCTTATGGCAGTTGCTGCTGTTACCCTAGATGGCACACTTTTAATGTTATAATTTAAAAGGAAATTGAATGAAAACAGATACTCTATTTTTGAAGTATAGACATCTCTTGGACAGTGTTCATCAAATGCAGAATATTGTTTGACCTTTGGGCTATGCGTGCAGCATTCCCAGGCCACCTCCCTCTGCTGTCTTCTGTTTCCAGGGGTCCAGGTGGGCTGGACAAGGTTCATTTCGGGGTCTTATTTTATTACTAGTCAGAGAAGACAATGCTGCCATTGCTAGCTACCATGGCGGAAGGCAGGTCATGGGCCCATTTCTTCTCTTACCTGCCCTCCATCAATTCCCCTTCCCCCACCGCCCCTTCAACCAAATGGGAGGTTAAAAGGCATGTCTTTTCCAAAGGGTTCATGAGGAATGCTTCCTCATTTGCGCTGGGAACCACCGGTTTGTGGGGAGGAAGAGAGAACTCCCGTGTGCTGTGGTTGAGTTCACGTGAACACACGAGCAAAACCCCGGCACGGCCCAGCCTTGCATCGAGCCTGGGTTGCTCTGGTCCAGCCGCCTCTGTCTGCGAGCGTCACAGGCTTTCTCAGATATCCAGGCTCCGCCACGAGCTGGATCACTCTCACTTTACAGAACAGCTGAGGCCTGCTGCGTTCTTCGCCTGCTTCTTTGGAACACAAGCATTGAGGAATGCATCTAAATATGACTTTGCCTCCCCAGAGAAAAATGAGACGGAGAGAGGTGACTCCCTGTCACAGACAGGAGCCCCACCATGAGCAGCAACTCTTCTATGCTCAGTTAAAAAAAATAAAAAGTAACAAGATTTCTATTCAGCTCTACCCATGCTAGAGGCTTAGAAAAGGCCACTAAGAAATAGAGGTAGCTGGCCAATGCTGTCAGAGAGGAAGGCCAATGACAAAAATGGTGTTCTTCCATTTGGCATAGCTGCTGGTGGCCAGCTGCACAGAGAATTGAGATAAATTAATAAGCGAGTTATCATGCTACCTTGTTCTGGCAGACTTCCCAGGGTGAGTGGAAGATTGTGAACACTTCTCATCTCGTTTGAGTGCCAGACCCTTTATTTGATACATTGCACAAAAAATGGTTACCCTGGAGCTTGGCCTTCATGGTGGCCCATTGCACAACTTGCGTTCGTAGAGCACACCTACAGTTTGTACGGAGCTGTGGTGCTGTTTGGTGGAGATTAAAAACTGTAGTGTTCTCTTGACTCAGTTTGTTCAGCATGTAGCAGGGGAATGGGTGGATTTAGGAATTTAATTAAGGCTTAGTGGTTAATGATGGTAAGAAAGAGATTTCTGGCAAGAAAAGTTGCTCGATACTGGAATAGGCTGCTCAATGGGGAGATCCCATTTTCTGTCGTAGGTCACAACAGCACGACCTGAACATCAGTCGGGACCTTGACGTTCAAGCGTGGTTCCCTTGGAAGGCAGGGGACACACCAGATGACTTTGTTTCTTTCAGCCTGAGGGTTGGTAGAAAGTGTTCCTGAGGCAACTTTATACTCTGGGTTTTTTTCCTCCCTCATTTTTTTTTTCCTTCTTAATTTGCACTTCTAATTTTCAGTGTCTACAATGTGCTAACGGGCTTTCCTCCCATTAAAAAACACGTGTAGATGTGAGAATGTTCTCCTCGAGCAAAGACGGTCTCTAGGGTTTTGCTTCTGGCTCGAGGTCCTATGAGGTAGGTGTTATGAAGCCTCCCCCGCAGCAGGCGGGGCCAGCAGCAGCTCTCCTGCGGGTTTTGGCAGGAGAGGGGGACGCTCAGCCACTTGCAGAGAAAAGAAGGTAAACTTTGCGATCCATTTGCAAATCAAGATAAAATGCGTTTTCAGACCTGAGCGTGTGCTCAGAGCCTGTATATTCCCTTCTACCACCAGATCTGTTAGGACAAAAGTAGCCCAAGTTCATGGTTCGCCACCAGATAATTGTTCTTTCCATCCTGGCTTGTAAAGGTGGGTGGCTCAGAGTACAAATCAAGAAGGAAGAAAGGAGAAGGGCCAGACAGGGCGTGGTGCTGGGGCACATGGGTGGCCAGTGTTTGGGCGGCCAGTGTCCGTGTGAGCAGGGGACAGAGGAGGAGCACAGGGATGGATGGGTGATGTCCAGAAGCTGGTACTTCACAACTTCAGCAGGGGCTGTCCAGGGCACCCCAGGAACAAAGCGCTTACAGGGCGAGACACTCAGGTACAGAAGACAGAGGGAAGACAGAGGAGAGCGATGCTCTTTGGGTTCTCAAAGTGAGGAGGGGATCAGTTCACAGCCCACGTAAGGCACCTGCCACCTCCTCTGGTCCACGACTCCGTGCTTCTGTGACTTCCCTCTGTAGCAGGGTGGTTTCTATAGAGTTATCAAAGAGAAGATGGACCTTTTGAAAAAAATATCTGTTTTATTGTGACCCGAGAATGAAATTACACAGCTGAAGTCCACCTATTAAAATTCATCAGTGTGCATACTTTCTCAAGCCATGATGACCTCATGGATTAAGTGAAAATTTCATATTCCTTTGGAAAATCCAACTGGCATAGGCAAATGAGCAGAAAATTATCTTTGACTAGTAGATGTTGTTTCTACATCATTCTTGTTTGCCTAAGAAAATAATCACGCTGGGACTTAAGCTTGACAGCTAAGAATGAGCTCCAGCATCTAGCAGTTGCCTCCAGGGTCCTTGGAATTGTTTTAGGTCTTTTACACGCACTAGTTCACTTAGTCCCCAGAAGAGCTCTATGAGGTGAGTTGGTACTAAACCCCCACTTAACAGATGAGGAAACTGAGAATTAGCTGAGATTCTCAGAATTAACTGAGATTAAGTAACATGGCAGGGCCAGGACTGACAGTGGGTCCAGCCAGCTAACTCATAGCTCCCCTCTGGACACATTCTTTCCCACACTCCTCCTCTACCAGAGGGTCAGCAGGACACTGCACCTGTCACCTTTGGGCAGAATTAAGGGCTTGGCTTTGTGGAAGAGCACAGTCTTGGGTACCAAAGCCGGATGGGAAACTTCGCTCCCCATAAGGATAAAATGGGTCAATAAGAGGTGCTATCTGTGAGGAAACCACTTATTTTCTGAACACTACTATTAGAAGTTCAAAGCTAAGTGGATCTCTAGGTTCATAGTTTTCCATTTCTAACACGTTAACTGCCGTGTGAGTTGTATTTAACTCACGCTAGTTTTGAGTCTAGGGCTTTGTGAAGCGTATGTAACTCACATGTCTCTTCACCTTGGAAGCTGAGAGAATTATTTTTCAATTTGCATGAAACTCACGCACAGAAAACAATAAAAATAACAAATTTTTCATTAAATTAGAAAGGATCGTTTTGTTTTCGAAGTTTTTATTCTATTTTCGTTATAAAACACCAGGGACACAAGGAAAAAACATTTTTTGTCTACTGTGGCAGTCAGTGGGCTAGACAATCGCAACAACAAAGCTAATGGTGAGTGCTGTGCCAGACACTGTTCAAACAAGGCCTTTTATATTTATTAATTTAACCTAACAGCATCCCTGTGAGACATAATAATATTACCCCGTGAGACAGGTATTATTATCCTCATTTTCCAGATGAGGAAACCAGAAACATGGCTGGGAAGTGGCAGAGCCGGAAGGGGGCCCAGGCTTTTTAACCATTATTCTAACCTGCTTCTCAGCAGGAAGCTTTGGCAAACCTGAAATATTTGCTTCTGTGCTGCCAGCAGGATTCCCCATCCTGAGGGGCAGGACAGGCCAAGTAGAGCGGATGCCGAGCTGTGCCTTTTGTGGATGATTGTGCATCTGAACCAGGTGCTGCAGATCTCTTCCCACGGGGTTTCTTTTCAGAGATGGGGCAGGCCTCCTGGTGGTCTGCAGACTGCCCCATTCATTCTGCCTCCTAGGCATCCCATGACTGACACATTTTCCTGAAATAAGAAGGCTTGCGTATCTTGTACTTTGTATACAGAGTTTGTAAGCCTCTCAACATTGTACTTGCTCACTTCGTGTCGGATGAATGTTCTGATGGGTTTAAATGTGGTATTAGAACTTACCAAAGGGTGCTTATACTCCAGCTAAGGGGCAAACTAAACTCATGTGATTAAATGCCTGCCGAAGACAGCCCCAGTTCCTCAGTGTGGCCTCCAGGGTCTCCATGCTCTGTCTCTCCTTCCCTCTCCGTCCCTGTCTCTCTCTCGGCATGATGATGTCCCTCCCGCCCCCAGCCTCATACAACATTTGCAGCTCCTAGAATACACCAGCCTGTCAGGGTATGCCATGACTGTGCCTGCCTTTGTCCACACCTCTCTTCCTGAAGTATTTCCTTCAACCTCCCACCCTGCGAAACATCTCTTCATTTTCCAAACTCAGTTCAACTTCTGCCGCTGCTGTTAAGCCTCTCTTGCCCACCCCTCCCCACCCATGATACTGGCCACTCCCTTTTTTGTTGTTCATACTGTATCCCGAGCAGACGACAGACACAGCAGGGACTCTAACACTTTAGAGCCCATCAAGTAGTCGTGATGGTATTGGTTTATATTTACTGAAAACTTCATATGCTCTGAGCGTTATGATACTAAGCACTTTATGCTGCTTGTATCATATAATTCTTGCCACCTCTTGAAGCAGGTACTAGTCTCCTGGCCAACATACAAGATGAAAGCAACAAAGCTCAAAGAGGCGAAGCGACTTCCCTGAGTTCACATGGCCAGTGTTTATTTATGTTTATGAAACTGTAAGTGTCCTGAGGGCAAGGGCTATCTTGCTAAAGCCACGCCTCAACCAGGCTACACCTCCAGTCCAAGCCTGGGTTCTCTTCTTGTCCTTGGATCTTGGCAGGGAGTGGGCTAGGGAGTGGTTAGCTGCACTCAAACCACTCAAAACAAAAACTATAAGGAGAGACTGAGATGTCATTGCTAGCAGAAGAGAGGACACAAATGCTGGACGGGCAGAAGTCTCAGTGTCCCCTCCTCTTTGCACGCTTGGCACCAGCACTCCTGTGGGCGGCCAGCCATGGTTGACTTTGGTGAACAGATCCCTGCTGTTAGGGTCCCTACGTGTTATTCGTGCTCCACATTCAGAGCAGGGATAGCTCACGGGCTGTTGAGGGCGGGGAAGACCTCACCAGGGAGGTTGGACTCTGCAGGCTGGGGGTAGAGGGCAGATGCGGGGAAGAAGAAGGGCAGAAGGGTCTGTCCACAAAGGTGGGTACACCTGGAATCCCAGACCTGGTCAACAGACAACAGCTTTCTTGACTTCTCGAATATCTTGTCTGCTCTCCAGATTCCCAAACTGGGGAAGGGGTTTCCCCACTAGGCCAGTGCCGGGAAAACCACGGCATGATTCCTGTTAGCAACCCTTCTGCCCACCCCCGCCATTGCTCGCAGACCTCAAGTCTAACTCGTTAGCGCTTTCGATTGCTTGTGTTATTCCTGAACGCGAGTCATGTGGCATCTGGGCTCACCTGGCTGGGGTTTCCTTTACAGGTGAACATGTTTGTTGAAGGATTCCACGATGCCATCCTCCTCTACGTCCTGGCTCTACACGAAGTACTCAGAGCTGGTTACAGCAAGAAGGATGGAGGGAAGATTATCCAGCAGACTTGGAACAGGACCTTTGAAGGTGCGGATTCAGTCTATACGGCGACGGCACTGCAGCCGATTGAGTGGCTGCTTTTTTCTGGGTCTGTTTTTCTCTGTTGCAGCTGTGGGTCCTTTCCAGTATTCTGCTTTGCTCAGCTATAAAGTAAGGATAAAAAAAAAAAAATCAAGATCAACTCACCTCACAGGCTTGTTGTGAAAACTAAGTGAGATAATGCATGTGAAAGTGCTTTGAAAAAGTCCCACTGAAATAGGAATTGCCTTGTCTCTTTCTGATTTTTAAAGTAACAACTTTCTGTGTCTTGAAATTACATTTAACACAAGCCTCATTCACGACAGAACCATTAGTTTGTGAAGGGGTCCGTGGCTATTTTTAAAACAAGTATTAATCTCAGAGGTACATTCATTTGTTCAGACCATGTTGGTTTTGTGACACTCAGAAAATATTAGCTGTCACAGTTAAACCTGGAGGTTTGAGATGATTAGCAGGTCCAGTTGAGCCCTATGCTTTTACTTTTAAAATAGTGGCTATTAGTTGTCCCTTTCTTAAGAACAGAGAAGTATAAGAAAACAACGGAAAAATGGCCCATAGTCTTACCACTCAAGCAACTTTGTTGACATTTAAAAATTGTACAAGAAGGAGACTATTCTTGGTTAGAAAATCTAAACAGTACAAGAATATGCAAAATGAAAAGTGCCTTCTCACCCTCCTCCCCTCTCCTCAATGTAAATCACTATTAACAATTTCTATGATTCTATCTAAATATATTTGATGCACATATGCTGCATTTGTATATCTTACTTAAAAATTTTACACAAAAGCTATCATACTATGAATGCCACTTTTCATCTTAGGATTTTTAACTTGCATGTCAAGTAAAATAATTTTCTATATGAGAACTCATAGATCCAATGCATTTTAAAGTGATGACTATATATTATTTCAGTGTATGGCTGTACAAGAATTTCTTTAACCAATCTCCTACTGGACACTTCGGTTGTCTACAATTTTTGCTATTATGCAATATGCTGTTGCAAGCTTCTTGCACATCGTGATGAATTTTTGTGAGTACTTCCAACAGGGAACATTCCGAGTTGTGGGATTTCTGGATCCAAAAGTATGTTGGTGTTTTTTAAAATGCATTAACTATTGCCAAATAGCTTCTGGAAAGGTCTACTAATCTATTCTTGCCAACGGTGTATATAAGAGTGTTGGTTTCTTCTCACCTCACCAACACTCAAAGAACACTAACACAGAACTCAATATGGAAATGATCTGAGGCTGAAGCCTTGCAGATAACAACTTTCATTCATTCATTCATTCATTCATTCATTCATTCGACAAATATTCAATGAGCACCTACAATGTGCTAGGCACCGTTCAAGGTGCTGAGGATTCAGCAGTGAACAGAAGATGTTTCCTGCAATCAATTGAGCTTACATACTAGTTGAGGGAATAGCTATAAACAAATAAATACACCATTTCAGGGACTATAAAATAGAGCAGGGTAGGGAGCTAGAGGTGGTGGAGGGGAGGCATGGGAATGCTAGTTTAGGCTGGTCAGGGAAGGTCTTCCGAGAGATGCAATTGAATAAGAGACTTGAGGGAAGTAGGAGAAAGTATGTAATGTTTAGGGGCGAGAATTCCCGAGGGAGCAGCAAACACAGAGACTGGGAGACTTCGAGTGCCTCTGGTGGGAGAGTGCGGACTGTTCCCAGAGGAGCAAGAAAGGTGTGGGCGGCAGTGTGATGGGAGTCTAAGCCGAAGAGGTAGTGGGGCTGGATTAGGCCAACCTGGAAGCCTTGCTGAGGATTTTAGGCTCCACCTGAGTGAGAAAGTCACCTGAGGATTTCAAGTGACATGATCTGCCTTGTGTCTTCAAAAGGTGGTCCTTATGGCTGCAATGTGGAAAGTAAACCATATGTGCTGACAGGCATCATTTGAGAACCATTAACATAGGATGCAGATAGCTGGACTGGGGGCGAGGAAGCCTGCATCCTAGCCATGAACTAATCACCCCGTCCCCCAAACTTCCCCTTCTCCCCCTGTGCAAGGACGACAAGGGCCCTTTCAGTTCTGCATGGTGCTAACTCCTCCTTTGAGCCCTTGCATGCATTAGGGTGTGCCTATATTTATTTGTAATCCAGCTAGCGATATATACATATATATATTTTTGAGACAGAGTCTCATTTTTTGCTTTAGTTAGAGTGCTGTGGCATCAGCCTAGCTCACAGCAACCTCAAACTCTTGGGCTCAAGTGATCCTCCTGCTTCAGCCTCCCAAGTAGCTGGGACTACAAGCATGTGACACCATGCCTGGCTAATTTTTTCTATTTCTAGTAGAGATGGGGTCTCGCTCTTGCTCAGGCTGGTCTCAAACTCCTGAGCTCAAACAATCCTCCTGCCCTGGCCTCCCAGAGTGCTAGGATTACTGGCGTGAGCCACCGTGCTTGGCCCAACTCGTGACGTTTTTCAATGATGGGAACAAGTACTGTCAACTCTAGATTTGGGGCACATGTTTTTTTCAGTTGGGACTTCTGGCCACTGCACTCCTCAGCTCGTCCCCAGTTGTTAGAAAGGGTGGGCTAGTAGGGAGGGGTCAGGCTGTCCTAGCCCCCTAGCCACGCTCCTGTGGCCACCATAGTAACTATGGTGGCAACTGGTGGATTTCATTTCTCCCTGGGGTTTTCGTGGGTGCCATGTCTTACTCAAAAGCAGAGCGACATCCTTAACTTCAGACAGATTGCAGGACATGGGCAAGGAGGCCTCGGGATTATCTTGCTTTACCTCTGACTGCTTCAGCTGAGGAGTTGGAACCGAACAGGATAATTCAGGGGGTTAAATTAGGACAGAGTCAACTTTCCCAGAAGTTTTGCACAATACACTGAGGAACTGGCGTGTGTGGACACAACCTTGGTCGGCCACAGCCCATTCTTAGCTATTACTCACTACGCGGTGTGGTCATTTGTTCTTGGTTTTCTGACAGAAGGATAGAGGCCAGAGTTGGGGGCTGCTGGAGGGCGCCACTGAAGGAGGTTATTAAGGGCAGGGCAGGTGCCCACGATGGCAGAATGTAGCTTTGTGCAGAGCCAGGGCATGGGCTCTATTTCCCCATAGGCTGCCTTGCTAGTCCCATTCCAGGGCCAGGTCTACATAGGCAATATGAAATGAGTCCTAAAACAATCAATTGTATAATTTAGTCCAAAATTAAAATCTCATTTGTCCAAATGTAAAGGTAATTGAAGCTAAGGTAAGTTTGGGGCTTGAGTTGTTTGGAGAGCCCATTATATTTGCTAAACAATGGTCCATTTGATGGTAGGCCCCCAGAGAACTCCAAGGTATCTGTATGAAGGAAAACTCTAACCTTCCTAAAATGAAAAACAATTTTAATTTGAGTGGTCACTGGAAGTGACCATTAAATTGTCAAGGGAAAAATACCCTGGATGTGATTTGACAAATTTGGATTTTATTGCCTTGAAACCTGTGATCAACTCTCAAGGCTTTCAATAAATGGCCTGGGAAGAAGCTGAATTTCCTCTGTGTGAGAGGTCAGAGTGACAAGGTAAATAGGACTGTGGCTTCAACCTTGAGCTCCACTACAGGCAAACAGAAATGAGGGTGGAAAGTCTCATCACTTAAGTACAGGAAAATTCTGCTGTAAGCCTGACACTCTCACCTTATGTACGATACTCTTGGGTGAAATCTCACTTTGCTAATCGGCCACCCCGAGGATTCTCACCCCGTTTCTTGGCAGAATAGTAATAGCTTAAAGGTGTAATGAGGTCTTGAGTTACTAGGGCCACCTCATCTTATAAAATACTCTGCGAAACACTTAGCAGGACACACCAGCACAAACACCTCTTGATGGAATGACAAATGGCTTTGCACAGCCAGTATATTTGGATAAATATATTTTTTAAAAAAATCATATCTATCACTCAAAAGTTTTATAGGCTGTCAAGGATACACAAGTTAAAGATAGATGTATCCTTTGTAACCAGCCTATATTAAGAAGACAAAAAAATCAAAATGAATGGTAGCTCCACTCTGTTTCCGGCAAAGTAGACCGAAGTCTGGAAAAATCAGTGGGCCTTCAAACCACAGCCCAAAGGACAGTAGACCCAAATACCTGCTCACTCCAAACCACACTAGAGGATGGAACTTTCCCTTGGGAGCCTTTTTCCCAGACATTCATTTTACTAGAGGAGTCAGTACTTCCAGAGAGAACCAAATCAATAGAAACACCAATTAAGAATTACACTGAACTCCCCCGGTTTAAAAGGAAATAGCGTTAGTTAATTAGAATGCGGTGGATGTATGCGTTCTCTCATTTAGTGATTGAAAATTATGATACAGACATATTTAATATTAGCCAATGATGTATATTTGCTTTTACTGATGAGCTTCTCTAAGCTACCGTTGCTGGCCAAAGCAAGTGGCCAGCCAAGGCCCTCTACTCTCTGGCCACCCCATTCTGGCCTTTCATGTCACTGCCCCTGCCCCCCACCCATACACATGGGCCATCTTCCCAGAAACCTCAGAGCTCCTCTGGTTCCTTTGGGCCTCCATGCCTTGGTAAACACAACCAGGCCAGCCTTTCTGCCTAGAGTGCTCCCACTTCTTGACTACTTCTTGTCTAAATCATAGACTTCTTCCCCTAACAGCCCTGTAAAGTGCTCTTTCATGGAGTCCTCCCTGATTCTACAGCTTGATGTGCTAGCTCCTCTTCTGAATGCTTTGGCATGGTCAGGCGCTCCCTCTCAGACTTTAAGCATAGTAGTAATAAGAATAATTATAACATAAATAGTAATAGTGCTAGTAGTATTAACAATGGACAAAGACAACTAACTTTTCTTAAACATGTGTTGAAAGTGCATTGCTTGTTTTATCTCATTTAATCTTCTCCACTGCCTCTTGCTAGGGAGGTACTATTATGCCCATTTTATAATTGTGGAGACTGAGGCTCAGAGGGCTATGTACAAGGTCATGGAGCTACTTTGATGTAAAATGTGGGGTTTAAATGCAAGCAGTTGGATCCCACTGTGAACAAGCCCAATCCCCAGTCTAGGCTGCCCCTCTCTTGAGCAGACAATGTGTCCGATTCATCTTTGCCTCAGCCGCAGCACGAATTCAGCTCCCTGTAATCATCCAGAGAACATGTGGATAAATAATGAATGAAGAACCCAGCCGGGATACAGAAGAATAGCTCTTCTCCAGTTATTGGCTCCAGTGACCCACGAGGCAGGCCCTCTGCTCTCCTGTGTATTAAAGCAGCCTGCAGTAAAGCACATGGAATTATTTTTCTTTTATAGTGTTTATTCACAATAATGCGGGCCCACGACAAGTCTCTGAGTGTACCACACCTCTGCTTCTCACTCTGCAACTTAAAAAAAACATTAATACAAAACTCTGGCTGGGATAAGCATGCTGCTTTCAGGATTAGCCTTAATCTTTTTTCAAACATATTCCCCAAAGAAGATCATTTATTTCTTTTCCTTTTCCTTTTTAAATGGAGAAATGTTAAGAATTTAGGAATGCAGACACAGATGAAATTACGATGTCTTTCCAAATGCCAACAAAAATGCTCCGAGTCTGATGACATTCCCTGTGGCATGAGTTTGTTTAAAAAAATCCGATCAATTCATTCTCTTGTTTTTGTTGGCAGACAGAGGTGTTTTCAGTAACCAACTTCGCGTTCTTCACCTCTCGTCCTGCAGGTATCGCCGGCCAGGTGTCCATAGATGCCAACGGGGATCGCTACGGGGATTTCTCTGTCATCGCCATGACGGACACGGAAGCGGGCACCCAGGAGGTGAGCACACGACATTTCCGCAGCAGCTGCTCCTTCCTCTAGGTGGGACTCTGAGGAATGTATTTGTCCTGGTGGCCAAAGAGCTGTCCCCAAAGCAGCCTTCAAATCCTCCAAATAAGAATGAGTTGAAAGCCTGGGTGTCTCCAAGTAGGGAGAGCTCACGGTTGATTAGGGGTGCTGGGGAAGACTTCATGTTTTTTCCAAGTAGAACAATCCTACCTTTCAAGTCGCCAAGAATCATATCATAGTCCTACGCGAGAGGGTCATCAGATAAAAAAGGTAACTTGGACTGTATTTCCTCCCTTAATATTTGAGCTTTTCTTTCGTGGGTGGTTGCAAAGTCAGCACGTGTTAATATTTCAAAAGCTGACATAGTTTCAGGATACTATCATGAAGAGAAAGGAGTGCCCTGGACAGAAAGATGAGTCTCCTATGCTTACCGGGAGTGTGAGCTCTCTGCCTCAGTTTCCTCAGCTGTAGCATTATAACATGGAAATCATAATCTCTTCCTTGCCAGTCTCACATGATGATTAATGAGGACCAGTTAAAATGAAACCTAGAAAAGTACTATATAAATTTTAAATTATAAATATATATATAAATTATACAAACAGACAATGTTTCCGCAAAGAATTCCACTTCCTCTGTGTTGCCTTGATCACCCTCACTCATGCAGGGCCATTGCTCCAGCAGCCCTTTATGGGGCCTGGCAAGTGTTTTCCTCTCTGCACCCAGATGCCTGGCCCTTGAGTGTGGGCAAGGCAGCAGCAGTCACCCCTGCCATGTTTATTGAATGGTTTTTTGCTCATTGAGTGGTCTGGGTCTTCTCATCTGTAATTCCAGGCTCCCCCTCTGGGCAAGGTGGGTAGTAATAGTTTGTGAGGTTGCAGGAGTGTGCCCAGGTGTGTTAAGCACGTGCTAATTGCTCAGTACGCGCCAGCCATTGCTATATTTTGGTGGTGATCTGGAATTCTTTCTACTGTGACCTGACAGCCTGAGAGCCTGCTGGGCCTCGCTCAGGAGAGAGGGGAGGAGATGTCATGAGCCACTCAGAAGTCCTGTGCTTGTGCCCAGACAAAAGTAAAAAAAGTCCCGAGAACCTGGGTGGGAAGGTGCTTCTAGGTCAGGTTTGGGGGAGCTGATCAAAGAGTCGATGTAACCAGAAACTGAGGGGTGATCCTGGAACTGAACCATAAAGGAATAATGACTGTCCAGGAGCCCCAGGAGCCAGTTGAAATAGAGAGTTCAGCCTGGAAATGGGGGTGCAAATAGGGTGAATTAATCAGAGAGGACAGTGTGACCCTGGAAGGAACAGTCTGACCATCGGAAGAGGGTGAAACAGGACGTTTCTAAAAGATACTCTTTAATTCTTTAATTATATATTGAGCTAATTGAGGGACGTGAGGCCAGGTACCTGTGATGTGCTTCGCCTGGGTATGCAGTGGACGCTGGCTGTCCCTCACATGTCTCTGAAAGTAACTTGGGCCTTACAAATGGCTGAGCGGGTGGGCTCCCCCGGGGCAGGTGGGTGGGGCAGTGCTCTCTGTGTTGAGCAAGGGAAAAGCCATGAATTCTGAGATAGGGGGAAAAAACTCCCTTTCCACTAGGTAGTAGTGACTGAAGACTGCCCAGGGGCAATGCTGGCAGGACTGGGCCTTCAGTGGGGGGAGGCCCAGGTGCACCCTTCCCACATCCTTCTGGTCCTGCGTGGGCACTTGCCCTGCGGTGGGGAGCTACAGTGAGAGCACCAAAAGCGACTTCAAGTCCTGTCTTACAAAGTCCTGAGCACACACGGGGCAGTCAGGGGTACAGCAGGGGAGCCCGCCCAGGCCACGTGCTCTTCCCTTCCTGGAGGGGGCGACTTTATGACGCGCCCAGAGGCAGCCCATTTTAGATGAGGCTGTGCACTTTTGGGAGTAGGTGTGCAAGACTGCGAGCTTCTTGCCTTCTTTGGCTTTTCACTTTATCTATTTGGTTGTTTGCTTTTATACAGGTTATTGGTGATTACTTTGGTAAAGAAGGTCGTTTTGAAATGCGGCCAAATGTCAAATATCCTTGGGGCCCTTTAAAACTGAGAATAGATGAAACCAGAATCGTGGAGCACACCAACAGCTCTCCTTGCAAATCATGTAAGTCTAGAGACTTAATTTGTTACTTATGTCATCATCTCTAGTCTTGGTGCAATGCAAGTTTAAAACACACGTGTTCTCTAGGAGTTCATGTTCTCAAAGTTCACATTTCTTTTTCTGAGGTGGTAAAACGCATGGAACAATTCACAAACTGGAATCCTGCCTATATTTGAGGATTCTAGGTTATTCTTCCCTTCTACTCTTCTCTCCCCAGTGGTAGAAGGCTTGTTCCTACTTTTACATCTCTTATTATAATCTCTTAGTTGTTCGAGATTTCCACTTTTAGGAAAAATTGAAATATCAATTACAAAGTGTCAGTCATATAGTCATCCCTCATAGCAAGTCTCATTTTGATTTTCAAAGTTTGTAGTCATCCTCCAGTTCCTCAGAACCAAACAGATAACATCCCTTAAACACTGGAAAATTTACAAATCAGCAGGTAAGTGCAAATTTGTTTTTATGAACAGCCTCGTACATAGAGAAGCAAATGGATGTTCTTATAAGTAGCTTGCAAATAGGAAAACTGTTAGAAATCATAGCTTTAGAGAGACCCTTTTATAAGGTACTGAGGGAGAACAAAGTAAAGATCGATTTCCCAGGCCAGCTGGTCATTTTAGGCTTACATATATGCTTTGGGGACTGTCTTCCAAACTGTGAGCGGTTTCTGTCTATGCAATCATTTTGGGAAGGAATTAAGGAGGAAGTGTGTTAAGAACTCAGTCTCTGGAGTTATGGATTTGAAATCCCACCCTTGTAAAATTAAAGAAATAGACCCAATTCTTAGGGCTGTTTTGAGGATCTCATGAGCTAATGCATTGAAGGCCGTATTCTAAATTCTTTATATACAAGCTACTTATTTGTCATTTTTGTATAATTGGGACACTACTGAACAGGATGGTTTCAAATTGTTATTCACATTTTCACAAAGCTATATAGGACATTTTGACATGAAACTCTGGCTTTGGTGAGAGAACACCTAAAAACAGAACATTGACCCAATGAATTTTTCACCAAATCTTCTAGCACTTTAAAGTGTCACCATCCCTCTGTGAAAATAAGAAGTTCTGGGTCAGTGTCATGGTCCATCTTGTTGTCTCCTCTGACTATAGACTAAAAAAGATGTGGCTATATCTGAAATCTTCAGTTTCCAGTTTTCTTCAAATTCTTCTTTAATCAGCTTCTATTCCTATGGTGCTCACTCCCTTAGCAGTAACCAGAAACTGAGGTTTCTTTTTATCTAGCACTTTCTCAAATGCTTCTTAAGTTTTGTTGCACTAGGGCAAATAAAAAACAAACAAACAAAAAACCAAAGTGCAGGATTCCCTAAAAAATAATTCTTAAAAAGAAAAGAAAATTTGCCTCAAGTGGGAAATCAGGAATCTTCCAATGAATGAAACTCAAGGCATTGCTAACTGCTTCTCAGAATGAACCCTGATTATCTATGTTTCTTTCTTAAGCAGGTGGCCTAGAAGAATCAGCGGTGACGGGAATTGTCGTGGGGGCCCTGCTAGGAGCTGGTTTGCTGATGGCCTTCTACTTTTTCAGGTGAGGACGTTTATAAAGTTAAATTCACTCTCCTTCACTGCCTTCACCACTTGGTTTTGCATGCTCCTCTTTATGACCTGTCAACATCTTTCCTTTGCCCAAGGAGCATGGTGGTTAAAACACCCAAGCCATCCTTTTGGTGTGAGTCCGGGTTTGTGGTCCGTGAGTTAGCATACTGGGTATTGGGGTCATGGGTTTCTTTTGCATCCTCTTGTGGGACAGAGAGCCACTGCTGTCTGATGATTACAGATATTCTGACAAGAATTTCTATCACTCACCAAATGCATATGTGGAGAGAGGACAAAGGAGAAGCTCAACCTCCCTGTTCTCAGGCTTCTTCCAATTCCAAAATAGGTGTCTGGGCTCATCTTCTTAAAGAGCAGGAGGGAACTCTGAGTAACCCATGCTCTCAGGCTGATCTGTGCCCAGTATCTGGAGAACCTGTATGCTTAGTTACCACCGTGGTTAAGCCCCAAGGCTCGTAAAATTGTAATAATGTACATGTGTTCAAGGTGCTGAGTGACCGTTCCATCCCCTTTGTAATCTTTGGTGGTTGAGTTTGTGGCTTATTCATAAGTCATCAGAGCACGATTTCTTTATTTCTATATGGAAATGTAGCTCTGGGAGTATGTGACCCTTTGTGGGAACAATTGTATTCCTGTTCCCTTGGTCACAGTACACTTAATCTGATCTTTATCTAGGGCATATCCTGGGAGCCAGGGGGAACTTTTGTGGCAGAATAGACAAGACCAAACCCCCAAGGCTCCCAGGGAAGAAGGGGAAGGCTTGTTCTATGGCATTTTGGAAAGCATGCCAATTTTCCTCCTTGAATAGGGGCATAACGCCTGAGGGCACACTTCTTTAATCTCTGACCATGGTTTCATATTCTGTCACTTCTCATTTATCAACCCAAACCCAGATGTCCCTTGAGGGCATTCTTTGTAAGAGGAACTATAGTGTTTTGGAGCCAAGTTTTATTACTACATTCACTTTCCCTTTATCCAGGAAGAAATACAGAATAACCATTGAGAGGCGACATCAACAAGAAGAAAGTAACGTTGGAAAACATCGGGAGTTACGGGAAGATTCCATCAGATCTCATTTTTCGGTGGCTTAAAGGAAGCCCCCCCCCCCTTTTTTTTTCCTGCCTGGGATTCTTTAAGGAGATAGATGGGATGAAAGACATTGATGAAAACAGAAGGGGCGTTCTTGAAGAATTCATTCTTTTAAGCAGTTAGTCACTTTGTTTTAAAATTTCTTTAGAAGCTCAGGAACTACTATTAATCACTATCTGCCTCCCAGCCTTTCATCTCATGGCAAACAAATATAAGGATATAACGTCACTCTGTCAAATGTTCATACTGTTTCGAGGGGATATGATTAGATTTATGTTTTTAAAGTCTGACGTCTCCATATCTTGATGGCTTTTGGGGGCATTTCACACAAAGGTATAAAATGTGGTTTTCTTCAGTGAAATGTTTTATAGCTAGAATAAAATCATCTTCACAAGTAGAATATTCTTGGAAAGAATTTAACACCCAATAAGAGGAAAATGTAATGAAAAATCTCAAGGTTGGAATGACGGCACTACTCTCCCTAGGGGTAGGGGACAGATTTGTGGTTAAGGGTGGCTCTGTCCAGTGTCTACATTCAGGTTCTAATTTCATATCTCGAAAAAGAATTTCCTCCCTGTGTCTTTCAGTTGTCTCATAAAAGCTACTCTGGAAAGTTGTAAATATTAGTGAGATAGGAGGATATACACAAGAAAAGCAAGTCTGAAATGTTTCTTTTTGATGTATAAAAAAAAAAGCCCTATTTCACACTAACGTTTTATTTTTAAGTATCTTAATCTTATATTTTGGTATTAGGAAATGTGTCTATTTTTTCATTTTGAAGATTAAATTTCACTTATATTTTAAAAGCATGGGTAAAGTGTACAACAAACCAATAATGATGAAATATGCTTCTGTTTTTCTGTCTGTTTCACTCTTCCCCTTGGCCATAGCCAAACACTGATTGCTGCTTTAATTACAGAGGTCTGGAAACATATTTAGGTTACAAACTCTTCAGGAATACATGAGTTTTTAACCGTTTGGAATTTTAAGTGCTTTAAATGCAAGTACCTTTAGGGAACACCCTTTCTAATTCTGGCCAAATGATGAATTTCAAGATCAAGAGTGAAAAGTTATGAGAAAGTGGGCAGAGTTTTATAAAGGGAGGCAGTCCTTTTCCCTCAAGAACAACTTGATTGAGAGTTAGAACTTAATATTAAGCACAGACATGATAAGTTAAAAAATTGCCAAAATTCACAGTGATGATTTTGGTTAAAAGAGGGAATCTAAATATCTACTCTGTTACTTTTCTGTCAACTCCAAAGAGCTTTATAGTTACCCACCAATAACCATTTAATAGTCAGGTAGGTGTGGATTCAAGGAATTTGAATATAAGGAAATTGAATAAGTATTACTGGATACGTGCTTTGCACCCAGTACTTGGTGCAGACATAGGTTTCAACTCAGGTTGCCATTTTCACTTAAAATTTGTGCAGAAGATAGTGACAGAGGAATGGGAAGATTAGTGTACCATCTTGGAATGATGTTACTAGGGTAGTTATTCAATAACGCTTTGAGCATTTGAAAAACCATTTTATTAATAAAAATTATACTAATATCTATAAAAGGCCATGTATAGGGAGGAAAACACGGGGGTTTGTGCAATTCTTGGTAGTGATGGAGGTCAGAGTTCACACAGGTAACAGAGGACCAGGTGCATGCTACATGTTCTAGACACTGGCTCGTGCTTGCTCCCGGGCAGAGTCTCCCTCTGTTGTTCCCACTTGAGTCAAAGTGAACAGATGATTTCTGTGCGAGGCTCATTTCCCCTCACCTGTTTGACTGTTTGAAAAATGGGGTGCAGGCTGCTGGGAGGGCATGATAAAAGAATTAAGTGTGATCAACTGAAACAACTGTGTTGTATTTCTCCATGCTGGGCGCAAAGGAAAAGTGCTGAATCCAAAAAGGATGGAACAAAGAAGGCAAGAAAGGAAAACTCCAGAAATTCTAATGTAGGAAGAGAGTTTGAGAAGTGAAATCTAGGAAAGGAAAAAGTTAGATAATTTGAGCCTCCCAAAAGGAAAACAGATTGGAATGATTGTGTCCATCTTAGTTACTTGAATTGAAGAGCTTATTTCTCTCTCATTTTTATTTTTTAATAATGTTTTCTATGTATTTTAGAGATATTCATTTTCTGTTACCTTGTGCTTGTAAAAAACATTTACATTTCAAGTCTATGTGCTTATTACAGGGGTAAAAACACTGTACCTGGTTGCAGTCTTTTGGTATAAACATTTCTAACCTTTCTAGAATTTACATAGCAGCTCATTAATGCTAACATGTGTAGAGCCAATATCTTCTAGTTCTACTTAAGGTAGAGGAATAGTTATAAACTTGATATTGTATCCCTAGATATGATCTTAAAGATATGTGAGAATTTAGTCTTTTAAAAATGGTAGGACAAATCACGAGGGTTTCTGGTAGGTGGATGCCATACCAATTTTAAATCAACTCCAGTGTTCTTAAGATTGACTGCTTATTTACATGTCTTTTGTCTATTATTTCTTTCTTGAAATCTTCATATGAATTACCAAAACTCTGTTAAGTTTTGAGAACTCCAAACAGGTGGGAAAGCTTGGCTAAAAGTGTAGGTGTTTGGCCCAGGGCTACCCTGGGTTAAGACCTCTGAAGATTATATTTTGGGATTTAAGTTTCTTATTGCTAAGCAATATATTTGACAATTACTCATGCATACTCTGCCAGTAGCCACAGAACATATAGTAAAATAAATAGGGCTTTAATTCTTAAACCATTCTATAAATTTTTACCCTGAAATCCAGAGTGTTCAGATTTCAAATGGGATACTTTATCAGTAGTTTCTCATCTGGTCAAACATTAGCTGACATTGATGCAGGTCAAAATGAGTATATACATTTTGGTGTTGGAAATAAGTATAGGTTTTATGGTCATCATTGTCTTCTTAGATTTTTTTTGTGGGGGGAAGGTGCATGGTAGGGGAGGAGGAACTCAAAAATGAACGCTTTCACCAGATGATGTCTATCTGGAAAGAACTTTCTGTATACAGTCCATACATCCCACCGGACTGACCACGGGTTCTACAAGGAAGCCCCTATAAGCATCACATTTCTCTTAAGAACCATCGACTTGCCTGTTCATGAACCTCAGACATGGTTCCACAGGCCTTGAGATAGTTCTTTACATCTCAGAAGCTATGTTTAATGGGGGCAGAGGAGAAACGTACGGAAAGACAACTCCTTTCTCTTCTCCCTTAAATTTAAAGAGTGCTGCTTTGGAATGCAGTCACTTCTCCCTATTCACAGGTTTCTAGAATCATTAATTCACTTAAGGCACATGTGCCTTCTTTGCCCCAAACTTAACATTTTCCTTCTGGTTGTGGCTGATTTTGGGGGGCATAAGATACGCAGTCAACAGCAACGTTAAGGCCATTGTCTAGACCTCATGTGGACAGTGACAGGGATTCAGTAAGTAGGTCCCAGTGGCATCACTGCATTCTTGCATGTGAGTATACACTGGCTATTTGTGGAATTCCTATGTTTCTTGGGACACAACTTAGATCCTGAGTGGATGCAGACATAAAAGCAAACGCCAAGCAAAATTAGGCCGCTCCAGCTACATGTTTCATGGGTTCTGTTTAGTTACACCTTGTGGTTCAGGGCTTCATGGGGAAGGTGGTAATAAGCTGAATTTCTTATTCAGTGGAGAAAACTAAAACTGTGTAAAAACACGGGATATGTTTTAGGGGCAGTGTGGAAGCAGAGAGAATGAGATGGTGGTGTTCGAGGGACCAACGAATAACCAAATAACCAAAATTTAGTCCCTCTTCAACAGCCAGACTCAGCAAGAAGTTTAGGACATGCCCAGCAAGAAGAATCAGAAGCTTGGTCCTCCAAAAGAAACAGAAGAGGGTGGCTTTGCAGGCTGCCACTGTCTTTACTGCCCCTTCCTACTCCTGACCCCCCACCCTCCATGCAATCCAACATGGCTGCAGAGATGCATCAGCCTCTTGCCCACGCAGGTAGAAACTTGTGAGTTGGCCTCCATAGTTCCTCAGAGGGAAGAAAGACAAAATAGTGTCAGTTGTAAGAATGGAGCTGGCTTTTAATCAGAGTCTTTACTCTAACTTGACCACACATTCTCTCAGAGCAGTTCAAGCCTGCAATGCGCAGATACTCCAAACAAGCCTGGCTTTGGTGTTGAATGCAGATATCACAAATGTCTCTTGCAGATGTACCCCCCGGTTAGACTGCAGGATTAAAATAACTTTCAAAAAGTGCTGGATTGGAGTTTGTTCAAATTTCTGATTAACCACTAATGTTAATTCATACCAAAGGCAAAGTATTCTAAATCAGCTGATGCTGTTAATGTCCATGTTTTAAGCTACTTCAGACACAATGAAAGGGTTTCAATGGGAGCTGAGTCTCACAAGTAAAAATCCGTATGTCATATAGCTCTTTGATGTGTCAGGTGAGAGATGATTCCTAGGGGAAAGATTTAAACAAGTGAAATCAAGACTTAGCAAGAATGCTGCATTGCTTTGATTCGTATGTTTAAAGATCTACTTATCTATGCACAAGAAATAAAGGGCCCACGTACCAAGTGTGAAGCACAACATAAGCTACCAAATTATTTTTTATTTGCTAAGGAACAAAGCTGTTATAGTACATAATAATTGGGCAGAGAAGGCTAACAGAGAAATTCAGATTTTGAAACAGGGTGTCTTATTTATTATTCAATGCCAAGATCTGAAAATCTTTAATTTTAATCTTTCACTTACAAGACAGCAGTGAAGTGCCCCTCAACAGCCTGGAGACTCTGTGATTTGCACAGCTTTGTGTTGGGTCCTAGGAATCTGAGCTCTGTTCCCCACACATGGTGGATAATTGACACCAAGAAGACGTGGGATAGACACTGTGGAGGATCAATTCTGTGGCCCATGTCTTCTGGGTCATATTATTCATTGTTAATTTAAATATAGGACTACCAAATAGTACAAACCTGCCATGAGTCTGGTATAAAAGTAAAAATAAGAGCTACATAAGCTATACACAGTTTATTATTCTAATGTAAGTAGAACTATCTGCATATAATGTGATTTAATTTATTGTTGTTTTGTGTAGAAAATGAGAATTAATAACTGTGGATATAACTCCTGTTTTGTATAATATATTTTGTTTCTGGTGCAAACTGGTCATTTAAAATTTCTACTTCATTTGGTGTTTGGATATAAATGTGTATGTGTTCTTGTAAATGTTTCTTTTAAGCAAGAATGCCACATACTAGGAGTATAACAATGTGTTCACATTAAAAATTACATCCCACAGAAACTTTTTCCTGTTTATAATTAAACTAACGAACACTGTGCATATCCATATTCTTTGAGGACTTTTTGTTCTGTTGGGACGAATTTAAGTAAAATTTAGTGGCCCTGATGAATTGTAATGTTTGAATGATATCCCTGAAAGAACTCATACATTTCTGCCCAGCAAAGCCCAGCCATTTCTTCCCTTACCTGCAGAAATAAGAAAACAGTATACTATTAAAATGAGAGGCAAACCTTGAATTGGCAGGTAAGGGAAGAAATCTTCATGAATAATAACCATCATCTTGAGTCTCTACAACTTGAGAGCACTACATGGTTACAGACAGGCTCCTTGCGTTGTATTATTGTGTCCCTTGCTCATTTTAAAGAGATCCTAAATCAATTTTGTCACTCGAAAGGTCTCCCCACGTTCCATCATACCAAGCAGATTAATTAGCCTCCATCGTCTCTAGTTGCCTCTGGGTTGTAAAAAGCTTCTACATCATCTGAGAAGTTACAATTTATTTTAAGCCTGAGAAACACAAGGCGCATGGTTGGAGAAATGTTCCCCTGGTCCTGCTGCTGCTTCCACCGCCAGTGAGGTCCCCGGACAACACCACAAAGACCACTCCACTGGGGGCCCGTGTTTGAAGAGATTCCGCAGCAGGATGATGTGGAAGGGCGTGGCAGGAGTGAAGGGTAGAGTCAGGACACCTCCTCCAGGAAACAGACATTCCCATCGTGGCTTTCCCATATCCCCTTTGGGACGGTGGCCTCTTTGAATCTTTCCACCAATTCCTGCCTCCCCAGTCCCCTCTGAGCTTCACTTCATGCATACCCAACATCCCATGATAAGCCACAAATGCCTCATGACTGTTGGGGCTATGTCCCCTGGAGGAACCCTGAGTAACTCCAAACGCCATTGATTTAGGGCCCTTCCCTAATTCTAAATCATGGGCTTTGGGCATTGACTTAAATAGCAACCACTATTGTGAAAGGTATCAATGGCCACATGTCTTTTTTTTTTTTTCTTAAAAAAATCAATTTAGTAAACCATCTATTAGCATCAAACTAGAGCCAAGAAAGAAAATTACCTTTGTAGACCTTGTGTAACCCTGACAATCTTTAGCTGCCAAAGCTCTTAAAGAGTGGAGAGGAGGAAGAGGAGCAAATGGATAGGCAGGGCGTGATGTGCTATTTGCTTGGCATTAGTCATGCCATTCACTCCTCGTGCCCCTTCTGTCATTCCCATTTCATACAGGAGGACACTCTGGAGCCAGACTCCTGGGGTTTCTAGCCTGGCTTTGATCCCTGTGTGAAAATAGGGGTAATACTAGTCCCAATCTCACTGGGCTGCCGTGAGGACTTCACACTTAGAATCCCGCCTGGCACATAGTGAAACATTCAATGGAATTATCTTTATACTCTCCTGGCTCCTTGGATAAAGAGACAAAAATATAATCTTTGGGGACTTCAAGACAAGAGGAGCCTTTACAGTTGAAAGTCAGGCACACCAAATTTCTTTTCAATTTGTCTTGAGGACAAGTGGCCTTGACCTCTTGGAGGATGAGATGAGAGACAAGAGGTCCTTTTCATGTACACTGACCCACCTTGGCCTCCAAAGGGCTAAGAAGGGGACAGTGATGGCCACATTGCCTCTGAATCTTTCAGAGGGTCTGAGCAGTTTTATTCAAATCTGTGCTTCCTCCTCAGAGTGGAGGTGCCAGCGCTAGACCAGCAGGCCATACCTGCTACACTTGCCTTCTGCCACCTGCCCTCTCCTCCAGCTGACACTGGCCCTAAGGACTGCCCCTGCAATTTATCCCCTAGGTGCTGTGACTGGTTAGAGCACTACCTGCTCCCTCAGGACACAGAGGATCCTCATGTGGCCTCGGTGACAGCCCTATGTCCCAGGGCTTCCCGGAGAATGCTGGCATTTTGTCCCAGACTCAGCAACAGCAACTCATTAAAGGGTGTTGGCGGGTGGGGGATTTCCAAGCGTACACGGGGCAACCAATCAGAACTCACCTACCTCAACCAATCAGGGCTCAGCTCTCTTGTCCAATCAGAAGTAAGCAAATTTCAATCCTTCATTTGCATAGACAGACCTGATTGGGAACCTTGGGTGGGAACTTGTGCTATAAAACCAAAGCCTCTGCTTTGTTCCCTGGAATATACCTTGGTACCTTCCGTTTATACTGAAGGCTGCATCTGTCTGATTTCTGTTCACTGGAATAAAGGCTCTTCTCCAGATTACTTTTCAGAGAACTTCTGTTCACAACTGGCTCTGTGGAATGCTTGAGAAGGACCAGCTGTGTATGAAGAGATCTATGTCCCTCTAGCAAAAACGTCTTGGGTGGTATCAAAGGAATTTTATGCTTTCAGCAAACATCTAGCAAGAATCCAAATAGAACTTACCACCTGGTATCTTAACCATATACCACTTCATGACTATTGTTAGCATTTTATTCAGAAGGGAAATGAAGAATGAGCAGAGTGCACGCCATTGCCCATTTGATGATGCTGGCCATTTATTAAGAGCTTTCCACATGCTAACGTGGGGCTGAGCACCTTAAATGTGTGCATTGATTTAACCTTCACAGCACCCTTATGAGGAAGGACTATGGGTATCTTCTTCACCTTAGAAATGCATAAACCAACGCACTGAGGTTAAGTGATTTGCCCAAAGTTTCACAGCTACAGAGCAGGGGTGTAAAGACAGGATGCCGCCTGTGGACAATGGCTATGCCAAACTGCCTCATCTGGCAGATGGCAGTCATTTTCAGTCTTCTGTGAGTAGAGCTCACTTCCTTTTCATTACCTTCCACACCTGGTCAGATTCCCATCCACTTCTCTTTCCATTTTCACTGCCGGGGTAAACAAAGTCTTCATCACATTGCCCCCAAATAAGCAAGGAGCAGCCTCCTAATGCTTCTTATTTCTAATCTTTCCTCTTTCACTTATTTTTCACACAATTGCCCTCTCTGTCTTCCTAAAATACTGCTTTGACAATGTTACTCTTTTGTTCAAATACCGTTAATGGCTGCCTTTTCTCACAGGTCAGATTCCATGTTCCACGCTTGGTGACCATAGCCCTGGCTCTCAGTCTTGCTTTATTATTCACTATTCCTTTGATTTGGTTAAATTGTGTTGAATTTGACTTACATTGATTTATTTGTCACCCCCAAAACATTCCCTGCACTTTCCTGTCTGGAATGTTTTATTCCCACTGTTCCTCCTGCCCGAAAAACCCTTTGCTTTCTAATGGAGTCCATCCTTCAGCTGCAGTTCAAATCCTGTTTCCTTAGTAAACTTCCCTGTTCACCCTAACCTCAAATGAGCTGTCCCTTATTTTGTGTCTCAGGGGTTATGAATGGGTGGTCTGCAGATGAGTTTTGTTTGGGCAGCTAGTTTTATTGGAGAAAAAGGGGGGAATTTGAATGCCTTTGGATAGGGCAAATGTTTTCTGATTTGCCAGAATCCTTACACTCCTGTTCTTATACCCATCTCTCTGCACTAATTTATTTTGGGGCTTTGCAAACCCTGTGTGTACAGCTAGTTGGTGAGTTTTATATGATCTCTCTTATTGCCACATTATTTATCTTTTTAACATTATAACTTCCAAGTGGCTGGTCTTCAAAGAATTCCCTGACACCACAGATTTGTCTCTCTCTATCTTTTTTGGCTTCTTTATCAATTACTAAGTGATTCCAAAACAAAATATTTCCTGTACCAGGGGAATTATTATTCAAAGAAACTCCATAGTGTTTCTGTAATGCTAATACTCACTCCATAATGTTTCTGCTTTATGAAACATTATGAAAGCAGATTTTCTTAGAACTATGTTATTATTAAATGGCCTCCTACAAGAAAGACTCTAGAACTTAAATCTCTGCTTTTCTATTTACTAGCTGTGTGGCCTCTGCAAACCATGGGACCATTCTGAGCCTCAGTTTCCCCTTTGTACAATCAGGAGGGTAAGACTCCTTTGTAGGGTTTCAAGGGTTTCAAGGGGTGACTGACATACACTGGTGGGGGCTATTTATATTTTCACGAGGTACCCCTTACTTAGTGCCTCAAGTTCTTGAGCTCCTGGTGTCAAGACTGGCCCATAACTGAGGCCCTGGCACGAGTCCTTTCTAATTCTTAACTTCATTCCATAGACGAGGATGCTGAGGCATCCTCCGGTTTGTGGGTGTGAAGATCTTGGCACAGAGCAATGATCAGAGTTCCTGTGTGTGGCAGGGACTCTCTGCCACGAGCTGATTTCAGCCCTATGTCTCACACATTCCTCACCACGGCCCCACGTGGCAGGCACTGTGGTCAACTCTGAGACCCAGAATGATTAAACAACCTGCCCTGTCACCCAGTCAGGACACGACAGAGCCAGGGCGTGATAGCAGGAAATCTGGCTCCAGCGCCAAGTTCTCCTTGGCTCTCATGTACACAGCATCACAGTCACTGTGCTCTCACTCACGCCCTACGTGTGCCTGGAGGACCCTCTGAAGGCCCTGCCACTTTTAATCCTCTGTCCCCACTGCCCTATCACGCATCAATCATGATAAGGAAAAGAGCACCTTTGCAGCAGAATTTAGCACTGCAGTTCAGGGCTTCCCAAATACCCATCTGTAGACAGGTGCCAATCCAGGGAGTTTTAATAATCTGTGCTGCTATAAGAAAAATTAGGATGATATAGGGAAATGTTCATAAACATAAACTGATTCAATATTTAAGTATCAAATATGAAATATTAATATTTAAGGCAATAGTTAAATCTTCTTTCTGACGTTATAACTTTATGATTTTGTGTATGAGTTGTGAAAATGCCTTTTCTGTTAAAAAACAGTAATTATAATAGTGGGTGTTTTCTGTCTTTCGTTGACAAAATTTTTAAAAAGTTGGCAAACTTAAAAAATTTTTTTTGACATGGTTGAAATTCATGAAATCCATGAGCCTAGAAACATTCTTTTAGTCTGTCGTTGCCTGATTGAATTACATCCTGTCCACTTGTTTATTCATCGTCACATGAGAAGATATCTTGTCTTCTGGGAATCAGGACTCTGCTGTCACCTCCTTTTTTTTGTATCCCAGTGACTTGCAGAAATCTGTTCACTAAATCCCTGCTGTCTGATTCTTTTAAGGGCCACACAAAACTTGTGTCCCAGCTCAGGTTCCTAATAGTGTATCTCTGTCCTCCTTTGAAAGATCTCTCACATTCTGACTATAGTCGAGCGATTAACGAGCCATCCTCAAACCAAAACCGTTGGCAAAACAAACATCTCAGACCACTGCTCTTTCCTTGAAAAGCTTTCAGAGCTGTTTCTTAAAACCAGGCCCCAGTGTTGAACTTACAGCTACACTTACAAGCAGTTTCTATAGTAAAACAGATCACTACCTATCAGCTTATTATAACAACAACGATAACGATCATGATAATAATGTGACAACACATTAGAGGCTTTTACGTAGTGGATCCTCCCAAACTATGACATGAGCACTTTTTTTTTTTTTTTTTTTTTTTTTTTTACTGTAAGCCTTTTCTAAACTTAGCTGTTTTGACTTATGAGAAATAAAAACTCCAGACTCTAAATTCCTTTATATCACCAAGGATACTTGTTGCATTTTATTCTCATTTCTACCTGTCCAAGATCATATATCTTTGCATTCAAGTAAGGTTTGGTTCAAAGCTATTCTTAGACTTTTATTTAAGAATGAGTTGGTATTCTCTGGTTTATCTCTGTCATATGAAAGAAACCAAACCCTTGGTGGCGTGGAGAAGCTGGCTCATACTGGGTTGTGAGAACGGATGATTAAATCATCAGGAATTTTGTAAGCTGGTGGGTAAATAAGCCATTCTTTAAAAATGAAATTACATAAACTTGTGATTACATACATTTTATGAAAAACAAAGGTAATAAATACTCAAAAGACAACAGTTTCTAATTATTTTTGCTACATTTGACTATTACTTGTGCTGTTGAGGTAATTTACAACTACTCCATCTGTACTATGGAAATCCCACATAGTGGTGGGCTATGGTATATCCCTTCCCAGCCTCACGTTCAGGGATGTCACGTTGGTAGCTTGACATTGGCCATGGTACAAGTATTTACACCACGAAAATCAACAAATGCTACCAATCATGGCATGTTCTTTTCAGACCTAGTCGCTAGGTGCTTACCAGCACACCACTGCCTGCCATTCTCTGCTTCCTGCTGGGTGGACCCAGCACTCCGCCCAGCAATGACATTCCTCTTTCACAGTTAAGGACATTGGTGTTCTGAGAAGTTAAGTGATCTGTTGAAAGTCTCACTGCGAAAAAACAGTAAACCCAAAGCTAGAGCCCAGGGCTTCAAAAACCTATGTAGTGTTCTTTTTATGCTAGAGAATGAAGGACACCTCTGACCCTAAAAAGAACTTTGAATTTCAGGATGAACTTCCCAGCTTCATAACGGCCCTGGAGAAAGTGCTGTTCTGAGGGTCTGCCAAGAGATCAGAGATTTTGATTCCTGTAACAGGAATCCTTAAAATACAAAAATGCTTTTATGGACTCAGCGGATAGTCTCAAATTGTTGTCTCACCAGAAACCCTCAGTATTTTAGTGAGGTTTGTGTGCGCATTGCAATTTGGTGGGTAGATGGGAAGGGGAGGGTGACACAAAAGGAAGAGAACCGCTAGGAATCTGAAAACAGGAAGCTTTGCTGTTGAATCTTCCAGGCTTTGTACCACCTCCTAAATTTACTGCTCCCGTCCCCACACCACATACCCATCCAACTTTACCCATGATAAAAGTTGGAAACATAATAAAAATATATAGAAAATAAACATTTAATTCAAAACAATGGAAACACAGTAGGTCTTCCAAAAACTGAGGCACAGTAAGCCTTTCAAATAAGACTTCAGTCCATATCCATTTGCATAATAGTACCTCCTGTGACATTGAAAATATTATATATATAATGTAGAATCAATTTAAGTACATTCATATCAAAGCAGAGAAAGTTTTACAGGCTTCCCCAGGAGTAATGAATATAATTTCCTAAATGGAATGAAGAATTCAGCATCAGCCTCCATTTTAGAAATTGTCTTAACTAAATAAGCCCTCAGAGACCAGCTGCTATCTTTTTAAAATCTCTTATAGAGCAGTGTTTTTAATATACTTAATTTTATTTCTATCAAATTACTAAGATGAATATGACTGATAATAAATGAATGGCTTGTTTCATCTTTTCAGGCTATCATCTGCATGGCCCTGCTGCTACCCTCAAAGCGCTAACATTTCTCTCCCTTCCTTGCTGGCCAATGTGCTCAGTGCCTCCACAGGCATCCTGTCTGTGCTTCCACGATGACATTTCTGCCTCAGTGCACTCTCGGTTTCACACCCAACCTCCCACCCCCGAAATTTCATCTTCTTCTATCTTAGAAGCTCAGGTACATTGTAAATCTTTCACTTGACAACCACAGTTATTATTATATAGTTTTTATTTATATTATTAGAGTTATTATTATATAGTTAATAATAGAATGTCTAGAAGCAATCTTATGCTAAGTTAAAAAGAGCAGAGAATGTTTTCCAAGCCAGGACATAGACTTGGGTATTCAAACTGCAACGATCCCCTGAACTTTTAAAGGATGAGTGATACTTTCTGATATACAAATAAAGGACCAGGAATAGGCAAGAAAGAGAAAGTGAGTACTGAGATAGGGAACCAACAGGCCTTATTTGATAAAGAATCATATGACCCAAACCAAGGTCTGATAAAACAGGGGGCTGTGGAGAAGCCAGACAAAACCAGCTAGAACCAGGATGGCCACAAAACAAAACAAAACAAAACAAAACAAAACAAAACAAAACAAAACAAAACAAAACAAGAAAAAAACGACCTCAGGTTACCCTCACTGCTCATTAAGCCCTGTGTAACGTATTAGCATGCTAAAAGAAACCCCTACCAGCGCCATGACGGTTTACAAATGCCATAGCAACTCCGGGAAGTTGCCCTATATGGTTTAAAATGGGGAGGGACTCTAGGTTCTGGGAAGTCCCACCCTTTTCCCAGAAATCTTCTGAATAATTGTCTCTCTGCTTAACATAAAATTAAATAGAAGGTATAAAATAAGACCCCAGAAACTGACAAAGTGCTAATCTCTGTTACTCTGAGAGATAGAGGCTGCCCTGTCTATGGAGCAAGCCTTCCTTTTGTTTCTTTGTTACTTCAATAAACTTGCTTCTCTTTGCTCTGTTGAAGCAAGCTCTTGAATCCTTTCCTGAGTGAAGCCAAGTACGCACTTGGCTTTCAGGCCGGACCCCAGTTCGAGGATTCTGTTCTGAGATCTGTCTCACATCCATGACTTCTGTGGCTCTCTAGAGGGCCAGAGAGTCTTTCAGATGCTCACATGATTCTCCTCTTCACTGTCATTACATCCAAACAGGATACCGGGCAGTGTAGGAAGCTCACACTGTTTAGTTTAATGTGGAACTGGCAATACAGAAAAAGGAAGCTCTATCTAGGTAACAGACAGATTTTATATTACTGTGCTCATGCATCGTGCAGCACATACAGAGTTCAGGCATGTTTTTTCTTGCTGAAAGCCACTCTCATTCCTTCACTGCAGTTGGTGAGGGGGGTTCCTAAAGTGACCCGGACTTCTCACCCTGTGCTTGAAAAGCCCAGGGTAACTGAGCTGTACTGGTAGGTCCCTCAAGGGCTTCATTCTTTAAATCCCTTGTGAGCATGTACAGGAGACATTCCTGCAGCCTACTTAGGAAACTATTTCTTGAGGAATAGTCATCACATTTCTGAAAAATTATGGTGGCAGCTGATCCAAAATCTTGGCCTTGAACTCTAGCCAATGTTTTCTTGACTCCAAAGTGTCCTGCCAAAACAAAGTAATTGCACAGCTGACAGAACCTCTCTTGTTACCTCTTAGGAATGACCATAATTTACAGCCTGTGATGCCAATGGGGGTCTCCCACGAACATACAGCTACTCTGGGTGCGTTTCGGTGAGTCATCTCGGGGCTAACTGACCTTCTCAGATTTATTCTCAGGAAAACACGGAATTCCTTGTTTGAGGAGAATGAACACCACCGATAAGGAGCTCTGTTTTTACTGTCACCATAGGCTCCTTTTTTCCTTCCAGGTGCCCACTGGTTCCCTGACCTTACACTTCGGTGCTGTTTCCTGAGACCTCCGATTCTTCTCTCAGGTGCTGGCCCAGACTTGAGGTGGCCAGGACCAAAGCTGTCACTGTGGAGACTTGTTAAAGGAAAGACATTATATCTGGTTTTTTAAAAAGTCAAACTGCTTCCTTCCAAAAGGAAGAATCATTTAATCTTTCTGAAAGAAATTTCTAAGCTTGACTTTTCTTTTTAAGGTGAGCTAGGCTCTGGGCTCAGAGTTTTCTGGGCTATGGATTCTAGAATTAAGAAGACTTGGTATTGGGCAGGCAGAGACAGTAGAAGATGTGAGTCTAAACTTTGTGAACCTGGGTGAGTAGGTGAGTAGCTGAAGACTCGTAGGTGAATACATGCTGCCAATGCTGGAGGATGCTGAGATTCTCCAAGCTTTGTTATTGTGGTTAAGTGTCTTCAAAATTCTCTGCTTTCTGTAGAGCTGTACCCAGAAGCACTGAGCTAAGTTCATCATGTTCTTCCTCAGGACCAGACAATGGAAGACAGACGTGGGGCTGGATCTGAGGAGGAGGCTAGGTGTCACCCAAGAGAGATACCTAGTCAGAGCAAATTTTGTCTGCAATGTTCATTCTCTGTTCCCACAAGGCTGTGAAAACCCAAGTACTGATCTGCACACTGGCAACCTCCCTATCCCCATCCCTTTAGCACCTGGGAAATGACTCTCTGGCTCCTGCTCTTACCACTCTGGTCTTCATTCAGTTTCTTCTGCATTTTGGACCCCTGGCGCCTCCCCTTAATTTTTTGTTGAGTTAAAGTATGCATTTAAAAAGATGTTTGTTATATTTTCCAGTGTTTCTAGCTGTTCTGCTGTGGGCAGTTTCCAGGTAATCATATCTTCCATCCTGCCAGAAATGAAGCTTTTGAAATCTGATGTAACCCAAAAGAGATCAACAATGGATGCCCTTTCTTAGTGGTAGTAGGAAGCATAAGTCATGGACACCGTTCACATTAGGGTCTGTGAGTGAGGTGGGTTTTTGTATGGGGTGGTCTGCATTACTCTTGGGAGGAGCTTTTTGACAGGGGCATCAGGGCATCTTACATTTTACTGCAGGACTCTTGGGTCTGCTGCCTGGACCACCTGACTGGTAAGTCCTGAAACCTCTGTTGGTCACATGTCCCACCTGGGCCTGTACTCCACACTACTGGTCTCTGTTTCTTAGGCTCTGACCCACGGGCTCACCTTGTTTTCAGATCTTTGTTATCATGTGGTTTCTCATAGCCCGATTGTTTTGAACCATTGCCTCGTTTCAGCCTGGAGAACTGTGCATATCCATCTTTAGATGGCCCACCCGATGGCCAGGTTTCCTCCATGGCCCAACCTAGTCTTGTGCTTTAGCTCCTGGGATGTAGCACTTTCTCTTAGTCTTCTTTCAAGACAGACTGGGGCAAATAACATGAAAACTCTGACTTTGTTCTGTGAAATGTGGATTCGCTAAAGAGGCCACACTCAAGGATCCAGAAGGCCACACGTGTCTCTGAGGCCACAGGGTCCCCACCCCTGGTTCAGGAAGTGCATATTCTGGGGAGGAGAGAGTGAGTCTCTGCTGTCCAAAAATGTGCATCTACTAAGACATTCAGAATTGAGGAGACCTGAAGTTAGCAGAAAGGAGATATTGCATGAACCTACTCAGTCCCTCTTATGTTCCAAGGTTATTATTTTAGCTCCATCTTCCTTTATACTCAGCAGCCCCAATTGTTCTCAAGTTACTTAGAGCAACAGACAATAGAGATCTTTTTAAACTCTGTGTTCCTTCTCCCACCCGTTTTTCTGTTGCTTGTGAGGACGTCTCCCACCCAATCTCTCCTGAAGTTAATTGCCAGCAAAGGCATTGGCAATGTCTTTCTTTTTTTCTCTTTCTCTTTTTTATTCTGGTAAAAACACCTAACATAAAATTTACCATTTTAACCATTTTTAAGTGTACAGTTCAGCAGTGTTAAGTATATTCACATCATTGTGAAACACGTCTCCACAACTTTTTCATCCTGCAAATCTGAAACTCTATACTCAGTAAACAACTCCCCCTTTTTCTCACCCTCAAGCCCCTGGTAACCACCATTCTACTTTCTGTATCTATGAATTTGACTACTTTAGATACGTCATAGGACTGGAAATATTTGGTATTTGTCCTTTTGTGCCTAGTTTATTTCACTTAGCATAATGTCATCAAGATTTATTCATTTTGTAGCATGTGACAGGATTTCCTTCCTTTTTAAGGCTGCATAGTATTTCATTGTATGCATACGCTACATTTGTTTATCCATTCATCTGTTGATGGACATTTGGGTTGCTTTCACTTCTTGGCTACTGTGAGTGGTGCTGCTATGAACATGGGTGTGTAAATATTTCTTGGAGACCTTGTTTTCAATTCTTTTGGATATATATACACAAGTGAGATTGCTGGGTCATATGAAAGTTCTAATTTTAATTTTTTGAGGAACCTCCATACTGTTTTCTCTAGTCGTTGCAACATTTTATAATCTCACCAACAGGGCACAAGGGTTCCAATTCTTCACATCCTCACCAACACTTATTAGTTTCTATTATTGTTATTGTTTTGATCATAGCCATCAGAACGGGTGTGAGGTAGCAATGTCTTTCTTATACTTCTCTATAAGATCCCTGGAATTATGGATGTTTTGAAAACATTTGATCAGTCAACCTTGGAAATCTCAGTTCAACTTTCAAAGGCAGAGATTTTCAAAATGTAAAGCAGTTTTGACAAATTAAGAGTTTTCTGACCCAGAGTGGAAATCATCTAGAACATTTGTGTCTGGTTTTCATCCAAAATTGTCACTCAGCAAACATTTGCCACCAAATTCCACATGATTTCATTCCAAAAACTTTATAGAGCTCTCCTTACAAACCTTCTGCATAGTCTCGTGGTGATGGAAAGGCCACTTCATCATGGCTTCTGCTTTTTTTCTGTGAGCCCATCGTGGGGTCATTGTGTCACACCTTTTCTATGCTTGGACTACACTAGAACTACAGGGGTCTACTCCCTCCAGATTTTAGTTTGATCTCTCTTCAGGCTGAAGTGGCTGGCTGCTCTTGGAGGTCACAAAGGTCACTTTGGTTTCCTTTAAGGAACGACCGTAAACAATATATCATTTTCACCCCAGACTACTTTCTTGTTCATCAAATTTTATTTGCAGTTGATATTGAGTCAGAACCTGCCGTGTTTAGCTTGGGAGCCATGTTTTTCTGTCAGTAGCATGCCATTCCCAAGGAGGGAAAGAGAGAGACACCTTTGGGTATCTCATGTTGTCTTACTGCCCAGTGTGTCTCTCCTCTAATGCATGACTCTAAAATTAAAAAAAAAAAAAATCATAGTTCTTTTTTTTCCTCTTATTTTTTTCTAAGTTCAGCATATTATGGGGGTACAAATGTTAAGGTTATGTGTGTTGCTATTATACTTCTTACATTCCCTTTTATTTCCTTATTATCTCTTGAGTCATAGCCCTGCACCTATTCAACACAGCAAAGTACATAGCAAGGAGAGAATGTATGACTCATGATTGGTGAATATTTTATTTTGTTGGGAGCAAGCCCAAAGGCTATCAGTGTGCCAACATATGCTTGACCAAACACAATTAAACACTTCAGTCCAATACAACTGAATGCTTCTAACCTTGAAACTCATTGGTTGTGGTGTTTCACAGATAAGTTGGTATGGGATCATGACACTTTTTGGTCATGTTAGCAGGATGGGAGTTCTTAAAATTGTGCATCCTGGTGAGGCACCATTTTAAAAGAATTCTTGTTAAGTGACGTCATCACTATATAAGCTGTTTGAGTGAGGAGTTCTACGTTATTTGCAGCCCAAAGCATCCAAAACCACGTAGCCATGTGCAGAGTTTAGTCTTTAACTAATGAACACTGGAGGGCTGCTAAAGTGTTTTTGAAAAAGTGTAGCATGGTCAGATGTGGATTAAAGAAAGATGCTCCACTATGTGGAGATTTGGTGGTAGGGATTAAAGGATAGATTCAAGGGGCCTATAAAAGACTAGGATGAGGAGGCAGATTATGAGGTAGATTTTGGACATGTTGAGTATAAGATGCCTTTAAGTTTTTTTTTTAGTGGAGATGGCAAGTAGTCAGTGAAATACATGGTCTGGAATTTAGAAGTGAGATCTAGGCTGGAGAGAGAAAATTACGTGTCATTGATAGTTATTGAAATCATTTATGGATGTGGGCAGACATGCCTGGGATTAATCCTTGAGGAACTTCACTATTTAATGGCAGGATAGAAGAAGATGAATCTCCAAATGAGACAGAGGATGGGAAAAAATGTAGAGGGTCTGAACACCCTAAAGCAAGTTCATGGATTTCCACTTTAGAACCCATGGAATAAAGGATTGACTTGATGATTTCTCAGAATCCTAATTCTGAGATATTTGATTCTAAGGTGATTCTGATTGCTCCGTATCATGACAGCGATGATAAATACCACTGAATCTTTTCTTGACTGTTACCAATCACAAAGAATCCCTTCTGCCTTTGAACTCACATCACATATTATGTATACTCTTCTTATGACATATTCTGCCTTGCATTATGGTGGTGGGTCTCATTTCTCCTACTAGATTATGTGTTCTTAGAGGGTAGGAATTATGTCTTATTTATTTCCCTTCCTTCTTTTTCCAAACTACTGTCCTTCATTGGCAAGATGTTTTTGCATATATTAGGAAATCAATACATTCTTTGGTGAATGAGTATTTGGTAGGTAATTATAAATACTTAGTGAAATTGCTAAATATTTTCTTTTGTTAATTCTTGAATGTGAACTAGAAAATCTGATTGAACTCAAAAGTAAGTAAAAAAACCTACCTTTTTACCTTTTACCAAGGTAGAGAGGTACCTTCTCTACCTTGAAGAGATCACAGAACATGACCCTCAAATCCTCCATCTGATGAACATCCGGCTCTCTGTTTAAAGTTATAAGATCACTCCCAATCATAGACTTACACATTTCTGATTCAATCTAATGATTAGAGCATAGAGAAGATAAAATAGTCTTTATTCTGACCAGGCGTTTTTATGCTCCCAAAGTTGATCATTTTCTTATCTCCTATAGTATAGATGTCCCTGACTTATAATAGTTTGACTTACAATTTTTCTTTTCTTTCTTTCTTTTTTTGTTTGTTTGTTTGTTTCTTTTCTTCTTCTTCTTCTTTTTTTTTTTTTTTGAGACAGGATCTTGCTCTGTTGCTTGGACTGGAGTACAGTGGTGCAATCATAGCTTACTGCAACCTCAAATTCTTGGGCTCAAGCAATCCTCCTGGCTCTGTCTCTTGAATAGCTAGGATTACAGATGCATGCCACCATGTCTATTTTTTTTTTTTTTTTGTAGAGATAAGGTCTCACTATGTTGCTCAGGATAGTCTTGAATTCTTGGCTTTAAGCCATCCTCCTACATTGGCCTCCCAAAGCACTAGGATTACAGGTGTGAACCACCACCCTGGTGGTTTGACTTACGATTTTTCAAAAGTGATATGACCCAGTAGAAACTGCTCTTGGAGGACCCACAACCATTCTGTGTTTCACTTTCAGTACAGTGTTCAATTAATTACATGAGGTATTCAACATTTTATTATACAATAGGCTTTATGTTAGATGATTTTGCCCAGTTGTAGGCTAATGTAAGTATTCTGAGAATGTTTAAGGTAGGCTAAGTTAAGCTATGATGATTGATATTCAGTAGGTTAGGTGTATTAAGTGCATTTTGACTTTTAATATTTTCAATTTATGATGGGTTTATCAGGACATAATCCCATTATAACTCAAGGAGCATCTATACAACCAAATTGTGTACTTCTTCAGCTGAAGAAGAAAGGAATGTTGCAGTTGGCCAAAGAAGGCTTCAAAAATGAATTTAGCGTAAGAAGTTGGCATATGGTATAATCTTCAAGATAGTCAATATTATCAGCTTGGTCCTACTGTAATCTAGTTTTGTGACTCTTTTTAACTGACATATATTCAAAACAACATATTTAAATTCAGCTGAATAAATTATAAAATCCAAGAGTTGGCAAATAATTGTTTCACTATTCCTATGGGCCAATTGACTAAAGCATAGAATGAAAGATAAAATAAAACCTACATTTATTGAAACCTTCTATTTGCTTGGCTATTTAACATTGTTATTTCTTTTGACAAGAGGGATAAAGATATATATGCACATATTTTCTGGTTTTACCAATATGTCTCTAAGTAATTCAGAATTTGAACATTATTAGACTATTTGTAATCATCAATTTAAGATTAGGAAAAAAATTAAATTAAATGATTTCAAGTTCTAGGATTTTGAGAAATTTAGATCGGCTCTTCTATTTTCACATATCCAAAAGTCCCTCAAAATTCCCTCTTTCTTAAGCCAGCAACCATTAAGTTACTCTTAAACCCACACTAAGTACTATTTAACACAGGGGACAGAAAGCCAGATAGGTCGGTTTTTAGTATCAGTGGTGTCTTTGTTGTGGAAAGATGTCAGTTCCCAAATTTTCACTACACTGTACAGACCTGTGTACCTCAGGCAACTTTATAGCTCAAACCCCACTCCTTGGGGACTTATAGCAACTTGTAAATCCATGAGGAATTTTTCAGCAAAGTTCTATTTCTTAGTTTATTCATGGATTAGGCTTGTAAGAGTAGATTCATTCTAAGGCTCTAATGAGCAGGGTTTTTTCTTTCACACTGGAAAGAACACTTGCTTCTCTTTTTCCAACATTCAGCTTACGATGGTTTTAGAATTTATGTTCTCAGTTATATCCTCCATTGACTTTGAAATCTTAGAAAACACTCAACATGGTTCTTTCCAGAATCCAGCACTATTCAAAGCCTTTCTTTATATGTAGCATTAGAAAATGGAGACCCACAAAACTATTTCACATGAGTTTGTTGCTATGGTTTACTTCGAAGAACATTGGCTCCACTCTCTCAAGTAACCAGAAGTCAAGACAGTGGTCTAATAACTGAGCAGTGTCTGTTATTAGGAGTGGAGAGGATGAAGAGGATTTTCATGCTACATTTCTCAGAGTTAGGCTGAGGATAAGTTCTTTTTTTTCTTTCATTGGAAAAACTTGAGCCATTGTTTATTTATTTATTTTTAACAATAGATGTCTTCCGAATAATGTTTATAAAAATGAGCTGAGTGGTGCCAAAGGACCCACTGCCCACCCGGCTGGATTTACCAGCATCATGTCTGTGGCTGGTCTGGGTCATTGCATTTCATTGACTTCTAAGGGGGCTATGAGAATATAGGCTCTCCTGTCTACTCACAGACAAATTTTCTTTTAGTCTTCAATACTTGCTCATTTCTGTTCCATTATTTACAAACTTCATTCCTTTCTGCTTCACCTCAGTTCAAATGAATTTCAAGGATCCCTTCCTCTTTTTGGATCATAGGACATAGACTCTTTTAGCTGGAAGATTCCTTAGAGTTCCCCAAGTACAATGAATGTCCTCATTTTACAGATGAGAAAACTTAGGCATAGAGAAGGGAAGGGAATTGCCTTAGTTTCCAGCTCTTCTGAGTGTTGATTCCATCACCTTCCAAAAGAGGCAACATAATCTAAAGCAGGGATAAGAACAAAGGCACGTTGTCTGATCAGTTTGTTCCCTCACTATGACTCTGAGCTTTCCATGCTATGTAACAAATGGTCACACACGCAGCCTCTTAAAACAACACGTGTTTACTATCTCATTTTCTATGAGTCAGGACTCTGATCAAGGCTTAGCTGTATTCTCTTTATTCAGGCTGCAATAATCAAAGTATCATCCAGACTGTGTTCCCATCTGGAGGCCCAAATGGAGAAGTATTCGCTTCCAAGCTCCCTCAGGTGGTTGGTGTGGCTGTAAAACTGAGGGCCCCAGCTTCCTTCTGGCTGTTGACTAGAGGCTGTCTTTATCTCCTAGAGGTCATCCTTACCTCCTTGCCATATGTACCTCCTAATGTTTCCACTTACTCCTTCAAAGCCAGCAAGGGAGAAAGTCTCTAGCAAGATGGAGTCTTGTATAACTTAACATAATCAGGGCAGAGACATTGCATCACCTTTGGCACATTCTATCACTTAGGGGCAAGTCACAGTAGTACCCAAACTCCAGGCACAAACACCAGAAGGTGAGAATCATCAGTCGTTACCTTAGGGTCTGTCCATCAGGACCCCAAACAAGAGATTTACTTGGGCTACCATAGAAATAAGTTCTGGTCAAGCACTGCTTTCACTGTTGGTCACTGTTAACTTACTACTGTTTATGTTTCTAGTGGTGTGTTTCTCAGAACTCTATCGTCTATGTCATTCAATAATTTTATCCTTTTTTTTTTTAGGCAGGGTCTGACTGTGTCACCCAGGCTGGAGTGCAGTGGCATGTTCATAGCTCACTGCAGTCTTGAACTCTTGGCCTCAAGCAATCCTCCTGTCTTAGCCTCCCGAGTAGCGGTAGGGCCACGCTGAGAGACCTTGGAGTCAAAACAAAGGCTCACAGGACTATGTTGAGCCTTACCTGAGCCCTGTGACCCTGGAAAACAAGCAAAGGTTGAGAAATTCCCTCACCCTCGGGTGTTCTGGCAAAGGGCTCACTTGCAAAGAGCCATTCTTCCCCTGTGACTTAGACGAGACTCACGGATGCTGCCTATTTACCTGTGACAAGACCACACATGGACCCTCCTTATCCCCATTCTTTTGCCTCGCAAGTGATTAGCCAAACTGCCTGTGCCCACTGATCAATCAAAACAAGGTAGTTATGTCTTAATCACGCTCTGGTTAAGATTCTCTCCTTCCCCCAGTCTCTCAACTTGGGCGCGCACGCAGCCTGAAGCAGCAGCCAGCCCTTTCTCAGAACAGGCTGGCCCCAGGGTAAAATAGTCTCTGCTCTTCTATTCGATCACACTGCCCTTTCCTCACTCCCTGCTCATGTTAGCCTTGTCTCCTCCTCCCTATGAAGGAAAACCCTCTTTTGCCTGATTCTTGAGATGCTTGTGGAGCACATGGTCACAACAATCTTCCTATTGCTGTAGTATACCTCCCCATTGCAATGGTCCTTTTCCCCCTTTTGCAATAATTCTTTTGGATAAAGTTTCTCCTTACTAAATCCGGATTTGTTTTTATTTGCCAACAGCATATTATGGTGAGTTTGTGACCAGAGGCAAATGGTCAGGGCCACTGACTCCAGCTGAGGACACCAGTACCATGCGCCCAGGCTCAGATGGGGCCAGCTACATCTCAGAGATGAGACCAGACAAGTTGCTCTGTGGTGTAGACCTGTGGGGGCCGGAGGATGTTGTCTGGACTTGGAGCCCCCTTTCCAGCATCACGAGGTCTCATGATTCCCTCTTTTAGCCAGTTGACCTCTCGGAGAACAGAGCCTGGAGTGCTTCAAAGGATGGACAATTTACTCCCAAGAAACTGAGTCCATTTCTTCCAGCTTAAAGTTTTTTTTAAATGAGATGCTGTTACTGGAACTCTTAGTTTTTTTCCTTGTTATCCAGCAAGGACTTATGAGGGTGACTAACTCTGTTACCAAAAACTGACAAAAGCCACATTTTCTTAGCACAACCAGCGGTAGTGTGTGCAAACTTGTGAGCAGCCACACTAGAATTATGAATCACATAAAACAAGATGATATTCCACAGCAGTAAAAGTAAGATCCTGCCTTTGAGTTCAAACACATGTAAGTACAGGATGCGAGTGTTTGGTTTAGGAACAGCACAGCAGCACTTAGGAAGAAAAAATTAGGGGTTGTATTAGTCAGAATTTTTTTGGTTGCAACTTACTGAAACCCAACTGGGATTAGGCAAAAGGGCAAAAGGGAATTTATTGGCTCTCAGAATCTAAGAACAACCAAACTGAGGGAAGGGCGGGGAAGGGAGGCTGCTGGGTTTTTGGGACAAATTGGCAAGGGACACAAGAGCCCTGGGGCTCTCTCCATTTCCAGTCTCCACCGGCCTCTCTTTGGGTGGCATTCTCTCTTCTGGGTTTTATTCTCTTTCACTGCAAACCATCCTTCTGCACAAAGCAGGATTATGGCCCTTCGATGTTTGTAAGTCTCACCTCTTCTAACTTTTGCTACTGGTCTTGAGAGGGGCTGGCTGTTTTAGATACAGCCAGAAAAATTCTGAGGGTGAATTCTGATAGGAAACCTGGTAAAGGCTTTTATCCTGTAGCCAGGAAGGGAGAATCACGTCCAACTACATGGTAGTTCTCAAAACAGTCATTTAAATGTGCTCATGGGGAGGGAGGAAGAAGAGGGGTGTTTGAAGTTTCCAAGAAATGAAAGATGTTTCTGGATAAATAACTCCATAAAGTCCAAGTGTAAGCGCATGGTCAATGGTAATATGAAGCCAGTGACAGAATGTTTTTTTCCAGAGATGCTGATATTGGGGGAGGCTGCATCCGGGGATGTTAAGGGTTTGGGGTGCAGCAGATAGTGTGCCTGGAGCTGTGTTTTCATTTTGAGGGTCATGTTTAGAGGAGATTATAGAGCAAATGGAGGGTGCTGGGAGGAAAGCATCTAGACTAGTGGGACAATTTGAACCATTCCAAGTTATTGTTGATGCTGCTGTCTTGAGGAACTCCCAAAAGACCCAGGTACATTTAGACAGGAAAGGAGGCTTGGGGACATATTAGCTGTCAGCCCCTGATTGTATTCTTTGTGGACTAATACATGGAAGCTGCAGGGCAGCAGCCTCTGATTCAATATAAGGATGCTCACAATGAAAGCCATCTGGGGATTGGTGGGCCTGTCTGATGAAGAAGTGAGATAACAGATATGGCAGCGTAGGATCCACTTATTCACTCCTTGACCCCTTCATTATTCAGCAAATATTTATTCATTAACAAATAGACAACATTAACAGACATGCTCTACAAAAGCAGTTCATCACAGTACTCCCTATGCCTGGCACAGTGCCTGATACGGACCAGCACTATATTAATATTTGCTACATGAATGAAGCATGTATGTGTGAGTGAGGGGCTGTGGCCACTGTGCTGGTTGCTGGAAATGACCAGGAGACTCTCAAGGAGCTGACAATCTGACACCTGCTGCAGCTGATCAAACAGCAACATGTTTTCTGTGCAGTGCTCTGATGGTCGCAGGTGCAGGTTGCTTTGAAAGGACGGTGGTATTGGCAGAAAGTGCAGCCAGAACTCCATGAGATGGTGGCAGAGCTGGGAACTTCTTATTGGAAAAGGTGAATAAGGTGGAAAGGAATGGGAAGAGCATTCTCATAGGGAGAAAGAGTGCAGCAAAAGGAAAAGAGGTGACACCTCCTTCTCCTGGTTACACCCCTGCAGGCCTCATGGTACCATAGCTCTGGCCCTTCCATTTCCACACTGAAATTCCTATTCCTGCTCAGATATGCGCAGAAATGGAGGGGAAAGCTGGGGAACCCTGGGTGGGCTAAGGGGGCCTTCAGCCTGGGTTCTCTCCACCTATATATGGGGAGGAGGCAAAGGCTGGGATCTTTGAGGCGCCCTAATCTCTTCTGCAGGAGCCTTGAACACACTTCTTCTCACTTCCACCCCTTTCCTCATTGAACCAGCCTCCTTTCTCCACTGTGATGTGATGTGATGTTCATGATGTGAGATGCAATGAAATATACTCAATTTCATAAAGGTGTAAATGATGGACCAGGTGTAATCTGTTACCCATTCAGGATTCATTCCCATTTTAATAAGACAGTATTCTTGACCAAAGCAATGACATCCATCTTCAGTAGAAGAAGGAGAATTTGGAGAATTTGTGAGCAGGATTAACTTCTCTATCCCACACCCCCAAAAGTGTTTTTTACATGGTGTGTCATGGTTTAGGAAATCAATTTTGTGGATCACACACAGCTAGCATTTTTTATAGAATGGAATAGAATTGAATAGGATGGAATAGAACAGACAAAAAATTTAGAGTTTATAGCATATAGTAAGGGTAAGGTTATGTTTCATAAAATGTATTTCAGGTAAGTATGTGTGTGTGCACTACTGTGCACCGAGTCATGATGTAAAAATATGTTTTTAGCTGGGGGTTGTAGTCCAAAAAAAAAAGAGTTTGAAAAATTGTCTTGAATTCGTCCTCTAGAAGAGTGCAATTCGATTTTGAGCAGAATGATTTGGCTTTTTCTTAGAATTTGAACAGTCTTGGCTAGTCCAGCTTGTCCTGTGGTGGGTTTTAAGGAGAATATTTTGATTGTTTTCTATCTCCCATATCAGAAGAGTGGAAGGGTGGTTTTTCAAATTCTCTCAGGAAATAAAACAAAATGAAATATTAACAATTGTTTCCTACCTACTAAGCAAACAATTTTTGCTTGGGATTTCCCCAGGGACTATTATGGGAGATAAAAACTTGACTCAGTGTTTCTAAGCACCTTTGAGGGTTAGAGTAATTAATAATTAATAATGCATATCTGCTATCCCCAAGAGCAATTGTGGATTTCCTGCTAGACTTTTCCATTGCTGAAGGCAGAATAACCAACGTGGTTTGTTTAAATTAAATAAGGTCACCTTTGGCTTTGCACCCCTGTAATATTCAGAAATTTAAAAAAATAATAAAAAAATAAATAAGGCCACTGTTTGAAGAACTATCTTGAGGAAAGAAGCAAGAGCCACTGGCAGTATTGCAAAGCATTATCCTGTTCCCAATGAGAAGCTGAGCCCTTGAGTCCAAGGCACCAGGTGATGGGAACTGAAGAATGCTCAGAAGTGTCTTCACTCATTATTGCATTTTCTGGCAAAAGTATATGCAAATGGTAGTCCCAGAGAAACAATGTATGCCAGAAAAGCCTCCTAGCTCTGAAGAGAGGCACAGAGAATTCCATCTCACCAAGCCAAGGGGACGAAGGTGAACTAGATCCCACTGGAAGCTGAGGACAGGTTTGCAAGTTTCTGCCCCAGGGAAACCACCCAGAATCGTAAACTGATTGTATATGTGATGAAATTTGCCCTGAGTCTGTGCCACCCAGATGTAAAAATAAAACAAAACCACGCCAAAACTCACAACAATTCTTTGGCCAAATGGATAATAAGTAATGATTAACAAAACGTTCTTTGCCTTGGCTAGATGCCTACAAGAGAGTCTGTTTCTCCCAGGTGGCTTAAAGGGGCCTTTGTGTGTGCCCTCGATTCCGGGGAGGGGAGGGCAGGGCTGTGCCTCTCCCGCCGGTGCGATTCCTGCCTTAGGTGGTCTGCCTGGGCCCGGCTGTCTCTTCTGATTACATCCTGAGCATTTTAGAAGTGAAACTCCAGGCAGCAGTGGGCCAGTGAGCAAGTCCTCTCCTTTCTCGGAGCCCTCAGACCCACGGTAGTCCGTGGCTATCTTAGTCATGCAATATTTCCAGAGCTTCAAAACATACCCTCGATGCTCCCTCCCTGAAAGTCCACATTACTTTAGCCCCGACTGAAATACAGTATACTGGAAGAAGTCACTTCTAAGCCTTATCTGTTCTGTAAATGTTAGTATGGAAGATTTTTACTTATGAAGGAGTCAGCAGGGAAGGCTGAGGACACCAAATGTTATCAGCATTTCTCTCACGTTGGTCCCTGGGCAATTCGAGTTGACTTGTTCATAGCTTAATAAATAAATAAGGGTCTATAAAGAAGCAAGGAAATTAAAAGCAGCAAGCAGGGTCCCAGTCACTGCTGTTTGGGGAAGACCCAGACCACCATGATCATCCGGAGGGATGTGGTGCTGCCGGCCACGCTGCCAGAGAAGTGGCAGACGCCATCTTTTCAACAGGGCACTTTGCCTAGAAATGAATGGCCTGTCTCAGATTCTCGCAGAGTTGCAGGAACCACAACAAGGATGATCCAAGTTTCACTGGAAAGGGTTTATGGGCCAGAGAAGTATGTTTGGTGAGACAGTTGAAGAAAATTCAGTAAAAACTATAAAATGTAAATGAAGCTTCAGAGGCTGGAGCCTTCCATGAAAGCCTGTGAGGAGTCCTTCCCAAGTAGAATCTTCTGGAAATGTAATTTTAGATTTCAGTTTTCATCATTTGCAGCCTCACGTGTGCATCTGTGTGTGCCGGGCGTGTATACGCATCACATCTGCCCCACGCTCCTCACTGCAGAGAAATGTGGGAAAGAAGGAAGGAAGGAAGAATTAAAGAGAAGGAATGGGAAAGGATATAAGGAAAAATTGGAAAGAGGGAAAGCAAGCTTTCTTTCTCTTTCTTTTCTTTCTTCTTTCCGGCTTCACACCTTGTCCTTCTTCCTAGCCTGGCTGCTGCCAGGACTCGGGTTTGCTTCCTTGTTCTGAGGGATGGGGAGGTCTTGTCTGTCTGGGCCACTAGAATCCCTAGTGAGATTCTAGGACGGGCAGTGCCCAGCGGGCCCCGTCGGAGGATTGGTCAGGTGGAAAGATCTTCGAAAGGTAAGAGAAAGAGCAAATGAGGAGCGAAAGAGGGGCCCAGAAGGCATTATGTGAGAAAGAACCAGGTGAGTGCATTTATTTTCTGTATACACAGCACCTGCTTTGCAGGTTGTGCAAACTAATCATAGATACATGAAACTGGTCTTGGCACAGAGCGTGCACTCAATGTATAGTTGCTGGGTGAGCTCTGATAAATGGAGTCTGGGGATAGCAGAGAAGTAGATGCTGAAAGAATTAAGAAAATAAATAATTTTAAAGCATATTGGGAGCATTTAGGTTTCAAATTGATGTGCTAATTATAAATCATTTTATTTGTTTGGTGAGGCGGATCCCTAAAAATCTTGGCAACATATTTTTTTGTTCCACCGTTGTCACCAAATGGTCCACTTACGGATTTAAGACTCTTAACTATTTTCTTCTTGTGACCTGGAGGCCAAGCCATAAGCCTCCCTCCCTGCTGGCATCACTCCTTCTGTGAGGGGCCACCTTTTCCTCCTCCTGCCTCCTCACTCCCTGTTTCCTTCACTGTTGTCACTCAGCAGGGACTGGGACCAGCTACTACCACGTCAAACGTGGACAGCTGCCACTGCTTGCTCATGTCCACTGAAGACCTAGACTTCTGTTGCTGCTGTCACCCCAAATCTCCCCCCTGGGAGCCCCTTTCAGCTTTCTGGGGTCCCCACCTCAGTGCTGGGGACATCCTCAAGTCCCAAGTTGAAACTTGGGATGTTTTTATTCCGAAAGCACAGTTGAGGTGGTGATGCGATTTCATGGTGCCAGTAGTGGGGTACCCTATTCCCACACCAAATGAGTTAAGGAAGCATCTGGGGGGGTGCTCAGAATCTGACCACAATGTTTCTATGGTGAATTGGCTATTAATTTGCCAATAATTCACTTAGGAAACACTTTAGAGTCAAGGCATATTTACTTACAACTAACAACATTGCATATGGTCTAACAACTTCATATTTCAGATTTTGCACAGAACTCAGATGGCTCTAACCTGGCTGAATTAGGGCCTTCAAATGGAGTCTATTGAATACATCCTATTCCAGCAGCCTTGCCCTCATCACAGACAGCTTTGCCCATAGGGAAAGAGGCAATAAAGTTTAATATTCTGGTGGTGCTAACACCTTCATGATGTTTGTAGAAGGAGCAACCTTGGGCCAAGTGAACAAGAAAAGAGGAAGTTCCCGAACCACTTCCAAAGGGCTGAGGCTGAAGAGCAGCTGTCTATGGGCTGCCCAAAAGTCTACCACATGGCCCGACAGTGCCACCGCTGCCGAAACCCCAAGTCTACAACTCAGGGTGGTCTGGAAGTGAAGGATTGTTTTCCCGAGGGTGGTTTCAAGAATGTAGCTCCTCACCTAATAAAAGGAATATGCAATGATTAACTGGGTCTAATATTAGTGTCTGCAAAATAAACAGCAACTGGGGCTAGTATGGAAGGACAAACCCTGCACGCACCCACTGCCAGATAAAATCTGTTCTTTTTTAGTCATAAATCTTTCTTGGACGCCAGAGAAGAATTTCACTTCCGTCAGAAAAACCGAGTGAACCGGAGAGAAAGAACGCGTTGTTTTGAAGATGAAAGCATTTCGAGTTCAAAGCTCCTGCTGTCTTTTCTGCCTGTTTTTCTGGCTTCTTTCTGGTCGTGTCCTTGACCTGGCCATGCCTTGCATTGTTTTGCACAGGATGGGGCAGCTCTGAGGACAGGTCGGGATGGGCCGTTTGCTTCAGGCTTTAGCTTTGGTCAGAGAACTCATCTGACATTGAGTCTCCCTGTTCTCCAGGGCAGACCATTGGTTAAAGAGCTTTCGACACCAAACTCTTGATAATTATGAAGAATACATGACTTTAGGATGCTCCTAAACTCAAGAACACCACTAACTGAGATGCAGAAGTCAAATTGATTTATTCACCAAATAAGGTTATGACTCTTGATGAATCAGAGATTCAAATTAGTAGTAGCAGCTTTACACATGTTATCTAATTTGTCTTCATGAAACCTTTTGATGTAGGGCAGTGGTTCTCAAAGTCTGGTCCTCACAGTATCAGCAGCACTTGAGAACTTACTAGAAATGTACATCCTTTGGCCCCGCCCCAGATTACTGGGCCAGCAATCCGTGTTTTAACAAGCTCTCCAAGTGTTTTAACAAGCTCTCCAATGCACACTAAAGTTTGGGAACCACTGGTGTAGAAAACATTATCAACATAGAATTTATTATACACCATCATGTCATAGATCTTTGAAGTCCTTTGCAGCTAAAATTTTCAATGTTAAATTCTAGATTTCCAAGGGTCTTCAGTACCATGCATGAAGTAGGCAATCAGTAAATGTTCCCTATAAATGCTGAGTGATGTAGAAGACAACTCCTTCCCTCCCTCCCTCCCTTTCCCCCCCTTCTTTCCCCCCTTCCTTTCTTCCTTCCTTCTCTTCTCCTTCCTTACCTCCCTTCCCTTCCTTCCTCTGACTGCCTTAAATCACCCACCTCTTCTCCTTTACATGTGTTTTAGATGGAGTGAGCACTCAAGTGGATCTTATCTCACCTGCAACTTGGTAGCCACTTAACCCATGCTGATCAATCACAGGGCTCCACTCCCTGGACACAGTGATTGCTCCAGAGGTGCTAGCTGGGCCACTGAGAATTTTCTTTGGTGGAGGACAGCAATATGAACTACGAAGCAGAGACTCCTGTCTCTTGTTAGCAACTTTGTGAACATCAAGAAACCAAGTGAACTTGAAACTTCAGGAAGTGCATTTGCTTTTATGGTGAGATCGTTCTGGCTGGGAATAAAGCCAACTCAGAGAAAAGCAATGCCAAGTTAGAAGGAGAGAGGGTCAGGGAGCTGACATCATCTTTTGAACCTATGGAGTCACCATGCCTTGAAGCCAGAGTCATCCTTCTCATTGGACTTCATATTCAATTCAACATTCCCTGTGAATACCTTAACCTAGGATCCTGAGGATGTCCATACTAATGATTTTTTTTTCCAGATGACAAAAGTAAGAAATAAATATATAAATCTGAATTAATAGAATTGAATTAGTAAAATTTTATCATATAGAAAATCAAAGTCCCTTTTGGTCACCCCACTTTCTTGAAAATGTATATATTATACTTTTGTACATATTCCTTCAGATTTTTCTATCAATATGCTAATGAAATGGGATATTAATTGAGATTTTTCTTGATGTTCCAGTTTTTCTAAGGGCCCACAAAGCCAAGAACAAAACAATAGGTTCTAACAGCTACTTTCTAGAGAGAGGTTATTGGACCATTTACAAAGAATTTGCAGTTAGTGATCTAGGACTATGTCTGGTATTATTAGCTCATAAAAGAGGTTATATTAGAAAATGCTAAGAATTCATGAAGAAGTTGACAGGACCAGTGGGAACATATCTCTGAAGAACAATTTCAGCATGGTAGGGCTAACTCCTGTCCTGGGAGTGGGTGCAGGAAATACTAATCTTTCACCTTAAGCCAAGTAGGGGAACAGGCTTCAAGAAAATCACCCAGAGGACCTCATATGCATCCACCGGAACCTGGGCGGTGCAATGCTTGGTGCCTTATTCATTCCTCAAGTTGGCTGATCTCACCTGCAAAGTGGCAGAGGGAAGAGGTGAGATGACACTCATAATTTGATTTGATTTGACTTGATTTCCCTTCTGACAGTCTGCCAACAGTTTCCAATTTGGAACCATTGCAAAACATGAAGTCATCGAGTCGGAACACATCTATCTGGTTTAGTTGACACTTGGGAAACCTTTCTCTGTCACATCCAATCATAGATTTATCTTCTAAACCCATGACCTTTCTTTTAACTCTCCTGAGTCATTGCTCCGCCTCGTGTCATCTCCATACGGCAAACTCAGGCACAACACAAACGAGGGCGCTGTTGTTGTGGGGAGTGACTTTGTAAGATGAGCGACATGTACCGTGATGTTTGCCATGAGTCCATAGACAGTGGAAGTCTTTGTGGTAATTTCCAGGTCTATGTTCCAGTTAGCATCAGAACTTTCTGGAACTACAATGCTTTTTCTCAGACTCCATACCAACATTTCCCTCCCCAGTTTCTTCTCCCTGCACCTAAATGAACTCTGTTATAAAAAGTTCTCGAGTTCTGCCTATGGCGTCTCCCATCTGACTCCCCTCTTTCCTGAGCATGTAGCCCCTAAGTTCTACTCCCTTATAAATGTTGTAAGAATATAATTCATAACAACCATTTATTAACTTTAAGTTAATGTGTTTTGACCACATGATCTCATTTACTCCTCACAATATCCCTGTGAGGTATTATTGTCTCCATTCTGAAGACGAAGGAACAGAGGCTCAGAGGAGTTGAGTGATTTCCTCAGTTGCACACAGCAAGTTGGTAGTGGAGCCAGGACAAGAATTCAGACTTTCCTGACTTGTAAGTTCATATCCTTTTCCTTACAACCCCACCTCCTCAACTGCCTGCTCTCTGAAGCCACAGGATTATACTCAGTTCTACCAGCTTCAACTATTTCTCTCTGTTCTATATACCGCCATTTCTTTTTTTTTTTTTTCTTTTTTTTTTTTTTTTTGAGACAGAGTCTCGCTTTGTTGTCCAGGCTAGAGTGAGTGCCGTGGCGTCAGCCTAGCTCACAGCAACCTCAAACTCCCGGGCTTGAGTGATCCTTCTGCCTCAGCCTCCCGAGTAGCTGGGACTACAGGCATGCGCCACCATGCCCGGCTAATTTATATATATATATATATCAGTTGGCCAATTAATTTCTTTCTATTTATAGTAGAGACGGGGTCTCGCTCTTGCTCAGGCTGGTTTTGAACTCCTGACCTTGAGCAATCCGCCCGCCTCGGCCTCCCAAGAGCTAGGATTACAGGCATAAGCCACAGCGCCCGGCCATACCGCCATTTCTTTTCAGACCCCTTGGAGTTTCTTCAAATGCTTTCAGAAGTTTTCAGCAATAGAGTTATATTTCAAGTACTCTTACCTGGTCAGTCCGAGGGCTGCAAGTCTATAAAGGAATTTTGGGGAAAAATTTCTTTAGCTGATCAATTCAACTTGAGTATTTGAGACTTCTGTTCAATTAACTTTTCCTTAGAGGTGTTTTAATTTTTTTTTTTTTTTTTTGAAGGAAACAGGTTCCCTCTGAACAGAGAAGAGTCTGAAATTTTCATTTATGGGGCAGGGAATATTTCTAAGAACAACAACAAAAATAAGAAGACTTTCTTTTTCCAAAGAACTTGAGGAAATACCTGAAAAAATGTTGATAAATTAAAACACTTTCAAAAATCATTGTTTCATTATCACCCTGTATGTCTATAACACACTTACTTTTTCTCTTTCCATACTACTCTTAGTTACTACCTGTTTTTATATAATCTTTTTTTCTATCTAATTGTTTTTGGTAGCTTTTTGGTTTAAAAAGAAAGGATGATCTTTAATAATATTACTTGCTTTTGATATATCCATATCATTTTTAAAACATTGACATCACATAACAATGAAAGTAAAGAATGCATATAACATGCATACAGGGCTATTTTTACATGTATATAACTGCCTGAAAAGATGCTAAGTGAGTTTTACAGCTGATTTCAAATTTTAAATAGTTCTTTAAAAAAATACACTTTCAAATATATTAGTTTTCGTCTTAATCTGTTTAAATATTAGACTTCCTGATTTATATGTTCACTGAAAGTGGCTGGATTAACAACATTTATTCTTGGTTCTTGGGGAAAAAATGATGTAACTTCTTAATTTCGTATGTCCAAAAACACAAGATGGAAAATAGCATTTACAGTAAATGTTTACATACATAACCTCTCTTGACCTTCAAAACAACTCAGTGAAATATTATCATTATTTAGAAAGTGAGAAGCTGAAGGTCAGAGGGTGCTCGTTCTGCAAATATTGAATGAGGCTTAACCGGGCTTAGGAAAGTGGGGAGACGGGTGTTCAGTGGGGCCATTTGTTTCAACCTGCAGACTTAAGGGTGATGTTCATTTTGGCTGCTATAAAGTGGAGATTTTGTCTATGGAAACAGGGTTTGTCCTTGTTTCTGATGCCAGCTTCCACCTAGAATTACTCTTCTATCTTTCTCAAAAAGCCACATTGCTGTCATTTCAGAAACTGTGACAGTCACTTAGAGTTACTGAGGTATGGTAAGCTGGTAGGGTTGCCAGATAAAATATAGGACACCTCGTTAAATTTGAATTTAAGATGAACAGTAATTCTTAATATAAGTATGTCCCATTCAATATTGGGACATACTTATACTAAAAAGGACTTCTTTTTTTAAAAGAAAAAACTTGCTGTTTATCTGAAATTTAATTTTAATTGGATATCCTGTATTTTTATTGGATAAATCTGACAGCCCTACAAGTCCGCTTCCTAGGCAAGAAGCAACTGGTGGCCGGGCCCAAGCTTTAAGGACAGTGAGTCCACTAATAACACTGTGGGAGGCAGAACACTGTAGGGACCAAAGCTGCACTCTGTTTTTTGGGGTTCACACCCTGGTTGCACTGCTTACCAGCTTCCTGCATCTCGCTCAGCCTCAGTCCCCTCCTCTGTGAAATGGTGGACAATATCAGCCTCTGTTTCCTTAGAAATGTTGTGAGAATTAAATAGAATAATCTAGAATATCTCTCACATGGTAAATGCTTGATAAGCTGTTTTTGTGCTAGTATTTTTTATATAATGGCAGAGAACATGGCGATGACAATCCTTTGAATGATCCATTATCTATTTGTCTATATATCTCCCCGTATATCTATGGAGATATATGATCTATGCCTATTATCTCTAGGTATAATATATATCAGGAGTTCTTTAACTGGCCAGAACATTGTATCTAGTAACTGCATTATCCAGTAAATCTCTTCAAAATTCTTTTCTCCATTCGTAGTGTGTTTTGTATTAAGTCATCCATATTTATGAGTATTGGTTTCACTGTGGTTCATGGAAAAGGAAAGTGTATTGCATTCAGTTTTAAAATATTTGAAAATATGTTTAATTTCAGTGTTGGTTAGCTATTTCAAAATATTCGTAAAACTTCTAATGTATAATGTATTTTATACTTGTAATATATGTATCTGCCAAGTTAGAAAGTATTGTTCCAATCATCCTAAATTTCCTTAATTTAGATATTAATTAGGAAATAATTTAAGTAAAAGAACTATCATGTACTCTGAATAGAGCAGATATTGTGGTTTAACCAAATGTCATTCTATATCAATCTATCATCTATATTTATACCTACATATATGTAATACAAACTCTTTTGGATTCATTTATCTTTTAACTCAAGGTTACTATATAATTCTACCTGGAACTCGTCAATCTAGTAATAGCTACATAAGAGGGTCAGAGGACAGAATGAGGAACCTCAACATGAATAAGCCATTTGAATTTTCTTGATTCTTTCAGAAAGCCTGGTGATGATTATACCTATCACCATGCAAAGCATTGTGAAACATGCAAAGCTGACTAAAATCCCAGGGGCTCACAATTTATTTAGGGGTGAAAAGATAGGGAATGAAACAATCACACAAGTAACTGTGGTTCAATGTAGCAAATCACAAAGGCCTTATGACAAATACTGATAACATAGCCTGTGGGACCAGATGTGCCTGTCTCATTACAATGACAAGTGTGAGGTCCAACTGCTGCATTAATAACTTTAAGGTAAGATACTTTTTACCCAAAACTTAATTTTCTTTTCCTTTTCTCCTTTCCTTCCTTCTTCTCTCCTTTTCTGCTGGATGTAGACTGTTACATTAAGATCAACACAAAAGGTGACATTTTAAAATAGCATTACATTATATCACTAATGTTTAAAAAATTTGATGGTTTTAAAAACTGCAAAATAGCTGGGTGTGGTGGCACATGCCTGTACCCCCAGCTACTCAGGAGGCTGAGGCAGTAGTATCACCTGAGCCCAGGAGTTCGAGGCCAGCCTGGGCAACATAGTGAGACTCTGTCTCTTAAAAAAACACTTTGCAAAATATTTCAAACATACAAAAAGTACACAAAATAACATTTTAACCTAAATTAAAATAAAAATTTTTATGTTAACTTTTTTCACATTAAATGAACAGAACTATTTGCCAGCACATAGTACCATCTAGTGCCTAAGGCAATGTAGTCAATCTGTCCTGCTGGGACTTGTTGGTGGCACTGCAAGTCACCACAGCTTTCAACAATCTGTCAGTATGTATCAAGCGCTCCAAGGATGTGCATATCTTTGTCTCAGTAATCCTGCATCTGAGCAACTAGTTAAGAAAACAATAAGGGAAGAGTCAATTACATACAAATATAAATGCATGTGTTTGCCCATATCTGTCTATTTATCTAAATGTATATATTTTGGGGGAAACTCTTGTAATTCTTACGCCCACATACTATTTCCTGTATCAGAAGAAAACAGGGCTGGCTTCATGGGTAAACTCCTAGTGCAATTGCTTGAGGTACCATACTCAGAAAGGGGTACTGTACTTGGGGCTTAATGCTCTGTGGTAACTGTCCCGAAACTCTTTATAGTTTTCTGTTTGAATTTGTGCTTTGTGGGTGACATTTGATGGGACCACGGAGTGTGCATGGGGCATTTGGAGTCTAGATTCACTTGTGCTCCTGTCTTCTGCTGCCTCCACTGGACGGGTCTCTGTCTCTGTCCTATGAGATGTCCAGTTGTTGCTGCTGTCCCCTGTCCCTGCTGGGGGCATGGGCATGGGTGGAGGGAGGTCGGAGGTCAAGTGCATGTGCCCCTTCATTTCAGGATGAGGCCTCGGACACCCATGAGGGTCTCCATCATTTGCTCTGATGTTCTCTGTTCCATCCAAGAAAGTGCAACATTAAACAGAAAATAAAAAACCACCTTGACAGTCAAAAGTGAGACTGAGGAAGGAAGAAAAAACTTTTTTTTTTTTTGCCTGCTATTGTGAACAAGGGGCCCACATTTTTATTTTGGACCGGGCCCCATAAATTATGTAGTCGGCTCTGGAAGAAAGATGCTAGGAGGTGAAATTCAGAGTCCTTGGGGTCCCAATACAGCTTTACCAAGAAGCTACTCTAGATAAAATGGGACAAAGGCAAACTCCTCCTCTTGGCCACAGGAATCCAGGCAGGAAGGGGAAGAACGTGCACAAGGCCGGTGGAGTTCCCGTGGGCAGAGCTTATGGCTTTTCCCACACTAGTAAGAAAGTGTCTTCAACTCTTGGCCCTGAGAATTATTGCCCTTTGGGGTGCGTGTGTGTGTGTGTGTGTGTGTGTGTGTGTGTGTGTGTGTGTGTGAGAGAGAGAGAGAGAGAGAGAGGAGGTATGAAAGTCAGTGCTTCCTGAGTCACTTTCTGCGATATTTCTTGTGGCTTTCCTATTTTGTTTCCTTTTAAACTCTGTTTAAAGAAATCCTGCTATTATTTGTACTGGAGTTTCTTGTGTGTGAATATTATTTTATTCAAAGGAAAAAAATAAAAAGGCAAGGTAGGTTCAGCACGCCAGGCAGACCCATCAATCTTGTCTGTAATTGGGTCTGCCATTGGTGAGTAGCCACTTGGGAGGAAATTGCTCACCCATGTGGAGTGAATGAACTCTTTCAGGGCGCCGGGCCTCCGCGGACGGCCGCGCATGGCCTCCTGCCAGGCGGCGTCCTCGAGGTGCCTCGCTCAGCTGCAGCTCAGCTTCAGACCAGAGCAGTCTGTTCCTCTGCTCCTGTAGATAAGCCTCTGTTTGCTCTCCCTCTTCCTGGCCTGCAGGGCCAGGTCCCTTTACAGAGGCACTGACATTTAAATGCGTGAGGGCGTTTGGTGACAGGAATAGGGAAATGGACTCACTGGGGGCTCTGAGTGGCTTTGTTTGATAGAGGGAAGAGCATGCAACGGTAGTTCCATGACGTCAAGGTGAAAGCCGATGAGGCTATGCCTCCTCCCAGTCGATTAATCTCTGGGCCGTGCCAAGCCAACTGTTTATAAAGAAATGCCAGCTCTGTTGGCAGTTTCTCCATAATTGTTTTAAGGAATTGGCCTTACTTTTCTTTCCTCTAACATATTCTACAGAATGCCTTGCTGCTGCCCATCCAAATCAACAACGTGAGATCACCTCTTCATCCATCAGAGGCGTTAGAGATAAATAAATTGATAAGGAAGTGGAATTCCTGTGTTTATGCTTTTAGATGACTTAACTGAAAGAACATTAAGCTGCCACTCCTTCCTGTTTTTCAAGAGCCCTCTGTTTAGGAGACTGAAGACTGAGTTCCCATCTTCAGTATTCTGCATAAAATCCTTCAAGAGGAAGCCATCCTCCTCTTGAATGAATCCATCGCACAAAAGCCTGGGTGCCTCTTAGCTACTATTTGGAATGGCTCCGTACTTTGGAGAAATCGCCTTGTGATATTTATGATATAAGGACTATAATACAACTATAATAAAGAATTAGTAGCATTATGTAAAACAGACTTTCTGGGCCCATCCATTAGGAAGAATAAATAGTAATGCTCTTCTGGAAAGAACTGAACTAAAGGAGAGATTTCTATTTGGTATAGTGAGGACCCGAAGAAAGCAAAATCACTGAGATGAGCCCATAATTTTTTTGAGGACAAGATAGCTGGAAAGTATTCCAGAAGCACTTTGTTCCAAATCTCTCAGCAATAATAAGCTTGGATTATGGTTTTGTGTTGACTTGTTGATCTCCCTCATTTGCCTAAGCCTCTAAGCTCGATATGTGGAACAGATATAATCCTTCAAGGCTTAGTGGATGAAAGAATGAGTGAAAGGACCCATTTCGATATGTGCTGAGGTGCAGAATGAAGAGGAGCAGTTGGGGTGTGGAGATACCCCGAGCAAAGCACTTGATGTGTTTTTAAGGCCTCTGCCTCAAACAGGCCAAGATGAAAACATTCAAGGGGAAAAATGCTCCCTGAAGGGAAAGATATATTGGCAACACCCAAAGTGTCTTAAGCAACATTAAACAACTTACAGCTCTTGATAGATGAGCTAGGAATTTGGAGCATATATGCCCCTGGGAAATCAGCCAAAAATCCTGCATAGCTATATATTTCAAATCTACAGCAGAGGCTTGGACAAATTGAGGTGTTTTTTTTTTTTTTTTCCAACTCTGACCCTGGCAGGGCTCCTCCCTGGCCAAAACCACTTTCCTTTCCCTTGATGTTCTCATTTTACTCCGTGGAAGAGAGCAGAGTGTTCCGCATGGAATTTTATCTCTACCTTTCTGCAGCCAGTGAAGAGAGCCCAAAAACACATCGTGGGAAGGTGGAAGGATCCAGTCGGGCAGCCTCTTCCTTCTCAGTCTCATATATTTAACACTTTAATGATCTACATGGAGCCAACTGAACTTGGAGGCTTTGTCTACCTTGGGAAAAATCATGTTTTGAAAAACAGATTCTATACAATTCAACAACAATCAAGCCTGTCCACCAGAACTAAAGGTCAAAGTCGAACGTCTTAGTATTTCTCAGCTTGTTGGAAGATGTGGTTGTCCAGAGTGATGCTCTTCCCCGGACCAACCTGACACGACAGGAACACATCAGTTAATGACATTCGCATCAGGCGTGAACATGTGCAGCTGCCTCCTTCCCTGCTGTGATTAATTTCATCACAGCACAGGACTGGGCTTTTACACCAGTTCACCCGGTTTGACGGTTGCTTCTGAAGGATCCTAGCAGCCCTTGACTCCTCAGAGGCAGCTTAAACTGTCTTACTACAGTGTGTGCCTTGTACAGAGAAGAGGAGGACTTGTTGGGCTTGGCCAGTGTAGTGGCAGAGAGAAAGAATGAGAATCAGGAATCCTGTCTGGCTTCTTGGGTGGGGGTGATTTATACCTGTGAAACTGAACAGAATGGAATGATGGTTCCTCCAGGATGATCAGTTCCTCTGAGCTTCCCCGAGTCCGTGTGTGGGCCTCATCCTGCCTCTGCCCAGGGTGGAAACCAGATCTGCCTCTGGAGGTGGGCCATTTAGTGAGCAGACACCTTCTCAGTGAGGATCTCCTCCAAGGCAGAGAAGAGGGAGCAAAGCAAAAGGGAAAAAGCTGCACATGCTCACGGTATGCACATGGCCCTGCCTTGGGAGAACCTGAAGCGCCTTCCTGTCTCCAGAGCCTGCCCTGCCACTGCATACCCCCTGATGGGGGGCCTGCGTCCTGGGGGAGGGCTTTCTTTCTCTCCACAGTGGCTTCCCTTTGCCTAAAGTCCAAAGCCCCTGTTCTTTGACACAGCAAAGTCTCTCTGCTGTGGTCTTACTTTTCTGGCTTAATTTCTTGCCTTTCCAGCCTCAAACTTCATGCCCCAGCACGCTTTCTTCTTTTAGATGCACAGTGCCATATGCAGTCCCTGCCTTTGTCCAGAATACCCACAGTGCCTTTGCAAGCCACTCCTGTCTGTCTGGTTGGTATCTTCTTTAGCCTTTAAGATTCAAATCAAGCACCACCTTGTCCAGGAAGTTTCTTCAAGATTCTCAAGGCTGGATTAGGTTTCCTTTCCAGGCACCCATAACATCCGGTGCTTATCTCCATGGCTGACCCAATGATATTTTGTATAACTGTCTGTCTCTCCTCCTTCTCCTACTGTAAGGGACACTGATCCTCCTCAGGAACGAGGAACATACTCCCTCAGATGCTGGAAGTGCCGCTGGAGAGAGCCATCAGCTGTCAGCTCCCTTCAAGGGATTGCCTTTGTTGCAAGGGCTGACTGAGCCAAGTCACATCCCCTTTCTGCGATGGTCAGTCTCTGGTGACTCACCAACACAGAGGTGGAAGGTGTTGGCCTTTAAACCCAGGTGGGTTCAAGTTTGAAAGTCACCTGAGCTTCAGAGCACTCTGCAGGTTGGCTGAGGCTTCCATTGAGACTGCATCGCAGCTCAACTTCTCCCTGTGGCCAATCCCGCTTCCTTTCTGCCTTTCCACAGGTGCTGATTTCAAGAGCTCCCTAATAAATCTGCATACTGATGTCCATCTTAGAATCAGCTTCCACGGGTCCCCTGTGGGATATCTGCCTTCATCTGATCTGAGCAACTTGGGGATGGGGACTGTGCCCTTTTCATCTTTGTATTTTCAGCACCAGCAAAAGTGCTTAGCACAGAGTATGCTCTCAATAAATGTTGGTGGGCAGGTTGAATAAATGGCATTCAAAGTGAGAGAGGTATTTGGCATTGTTAAAAAAATATGAAGAGGACAATGAGGTTTCCTCTAGAAGGTGTATAGCTTTGTCATCCGATAGCCTTGACTATTAAACAGGGGAAGAAGCCTGGACTCGGAGTTAACAGATGTGGATTTGAGTCCTGTTCTTCCCCTTACTGATAAGTGTGTGTATTGCTGGATCCCAGCAGGAAACAAATGCGACACTCAAATCAGGTGACTTGAAGAAAGTTTAATAAAGGGGCTATGCACAAAGTGAAGGCCAGGTTCAGGGAAACCAATAAGTAATTGTGCAATATTTGGGGCTATCATTGACATGTTGTCATCTCCAGGCCTGGAGGGGCAAAGGCGAGGGGGCCATGTCTGGAACCAAGAAGGGTTCCAGAAAGGAACTGTGTGGCTTCCCCAGGGGCCTGGAGATCTGGTAGGAAGCAAGCAGGTGAAATTAATGCCCAGGTTGCCTCTCCACTGTGTCTCCCAAGGATGAGTCCAGTGAGAAGCCAGAAGCCCAGGGGATCCTTGCTGCAGTGGGATCAGCTTCCTAGACACAGAGGAGGATACAGAATAGGGAGAAGGAGAAGAGAGGAGAATGGACCTGGAGTGGCAAATGGAAGACACCTAGCACAGGGACCATGAAAAACTCGAATTTAAGTGATTTGCCTCTTACCTAGGCAAAGCAGCTCTACCTAGCTCCCCAGATGCCCTAAATACATGAAACATGCATTGCAAATTGCAAACTGAAATATGTGTATTAGATATGGTGACATTGAAAATATTCACTCCTTGTTTCTGAGGGTTTGTCGTCTTTCAGTTCAACCCCTTTCCAATTCTGGGAAGAGCTGCAGCGAGTGGTGTTACCGATTCACTAACAGGCATCACTTCCATGCCTGCTGGCTGTCCTGCATTTGGATTCATGGGGACCAGAGGTTGGAAAGGCCAGCTTGCTCAGTCCTGACTTTGTGCCCCCCCAATTTCAATTCTTCTTCAGTTTATACAAAAGGATGTAGCACATTTTCTTCTGTGAGGGGCTTCAGAGTTATGAGTCACTAAATGTTGCTGGTACACACAGTTCAACATTATTTGAAAGAATGGTGTTGCTAGATTTATTTGCTCAATATTCATTTAAAAACCCTATGTTATAGCTTCTCTAACTCCTACCTTAGCTTTTATCTCCCATTCAGTGGAAATTGGCAGGATTTCAAGTCTTCTGGAGTAAAAGCTGGGGAATTTTAACTTCCCATCTGTCTTTCTCTTTCTCTCTTTTTTCTCTAGCCCTTTCCCTTTCCCCCCTTCCTCCCTCCCTTCATCCCTTCCTCCCCCCCTTTCTTTCACACACTCATGCATGCATTCAGCTAATACATATCTACTGCACACCTGCCACATACCAAGCATTCTTCTAGGCAGTAGAGATAGCGCGGTGAACAAACCGAGAGAAACTGCTGCTTCTATTATCCTACGGACAATAAACAAGATATATAAATACAATATATATCATATTAGATATTGGAATTTCTTGGGAAACAATAAACCAAAACAGGGAAATAGGGACCGTAGGGTTGCAATTTTTCAAAAGGTGATCAGAGAATGCCCGGATTTAACAGTACAGGCAGCACTGAACCAATGTAAACTGAAGTTATACTATGTATGACACACAGAAACAGTTTCAGTTCTGAATCCTTTAGCCACACAGAGACAGAGACTTTGGGCCACTCAGAGAGAGGCTCCTGCGTTCCTCACCTCTAAGCAACAGCAGGGCTGGGGCAGGGACACAGAGGCACCCTAACTGCAGTGAACCAACCTAGTTCGTGTAACGTGCACAGGGGATGCTCAGGGCCATTCTTGACTCCTCCTACCCGTTCTTAGTCTGCAGTAAATTCTCTTGGCTCCACCATCAACATACATCCAGAATCGCACCTGCCACCCCCACCCTTCGTCCCCTGCCACTGCCTTGGTCTGAGCCACCATCCTGTCTCCCCTGGGTCATTGCCACAAACACGTACTGGCCTCCCAGCTCCTCGCCATGCACACGGAGCTACAGCCAGCCTGCGGAGAGGGTGGGTCGGGTCACTCCTTTGTCCAAGCCCTGTCCCCACTGGCTCTCAACGCATGTAGGGGACCTGCCACATCCCTCCTTCCTGTCCGGCCACATTGCCCTCTTCATTCTTTCTTGAAAGTCAAGAGTTTTCCTGTGTCTCATGCCTTCCCTCTGCCTGAGATGCTCTCCCCGACTTGCCCACCTCGGCCACCCCTTGAGGCTGGGCTCTGTTCTGTCCTTCTCATGAGGCCCGTGTTGGCTGCCCTAATTAAACCCCCGCCTCTGCCCTGAACCACCCCTACCTCTGGCCCTCACAGCCTGCTCTACTTTCTTCTCGTTTCCACCGTGCTCATCGCTTTTGCACGGGTGATGACATTTGCTACATAATTTGCCCATTCTGCTTATGCGTGTCTCTGCCTGCTGGAAAGTTGACTCCACCAGGGCAGAGGCTGTGTCTGTTTTGTTCAATGATGGGTCCCTGTGCCTGGAACAGTGACTGGCTCAGAGTAGGTGCTCAAAAAATACCTGTTCAGATATCATTAATGCCCTCCCGTGTGTGCCTGTGTGAGTGTGAACACAATACACACACATAAATATACATAGGCCTATCCATGCACACTTTTCCTACCTCCTCATTTTCTCTCATGCTGTCTTTGGTCTGAAACACTTTCCTTCACATTCCTTAGTCATATCTTATTGTTACGAGCTGAATGTTTGTGTCCCCCACAAATTCATAGGCTGTCGCCCCGGTGTGACTGTATTTGGAGATAGGCTTCTAAGGAAGTCGTTAAGGTTAAATTCAGTTATAAGGGTGGGGCCCTGATCTGAGTGTATTAGTGTCCTTTTAAGAAGAGACACCAGAGCGCTCTCTCTCTCTCCCCCTCTCCCGGCACCAAGGAAAGGCCACAAGAACACAGATCAAGAAGGTGGCCCTTTGTGAGCCAAGAAGAGAGCCCTTGCCAGGAACCGACTTGGCCTGCACCTTGACCTGAAACTTCCAGCCTCCAAAATTGTAAGAAAATAAATTTATGTTGTTTGCACCACATAGACTGTGGTATTTTGTTACAGCAGCCTGAGTTGACTAAGACACCTGCCTGTGCTCTTAGACTTACCTTGAATCTCTCTTCCTTTATTGTTATTGCCAACTACGTTATTCCATAGGGACGGACACATGTTTTCTGAATTTCCACAGCTGTTTTAGATACCAGACAAGTTTTATAATTTGATTACAGTTTGCATTGATTTGTTCTGTTTTTTGTGTGTGCACCTAGTCACCCTGAATAAGGTGTAAGCTGCTTCATGGGGGCAGAGGCTGAGACAAATACAAGTCCATGGTGCTAGGTTCCTCTTGAGGAAAGCAACTGCATCTTATTCATAGGATTATAGAACTATTTTGTTGCCTGAGATCACGCAAATGGTGTTGAAACAGACTTGGACCCAGTTCTCATAAGTCCTAGTCCATAAGAATAAATAGGAAAGTGATATTTATCAGGTAACTGAGCAAGAAGAAGCAAAGAGAGTTAGAGTGACCTTGTGTTAAAAAGAGAGTGTACTTGGCAGTGAACTAGCGATGCAGAAAAGGAGGGGACATTGGCTGTGTGGGTCACCTAGGGCAAATTGATGGGAAAGATTTTTTAAAAATCTATTTTAAAACATTTATTACAAACTTCAGCTGCACTTATTAAATTTGTACAAGTTTATGGGGTACATGTGCAATTTTGCTACATGCATACATTGCATAGCAGTTAAGTCTGGCTTTTAGGGTATCCAATGGGCTGTTTTGAAGTCCAACTCGACTTGAATTTGCATCTGGCTCTGGAATCTTGGACAAATTACTGCAACTTCTCAGTCTTAATCTTCTCATCTGTAGAATAAGGATGGCCTTTGCCTCCTCCAGATAGGTGTGAGGATTAAGCGAGAGCATTCGGCTCAGGCTGCTGTGTCCAGTGGGGAGGGACCGGGCAAGGGCCGGCTGGCTACTGTCTGGAATGCACCGAAGCAGGAAGGTGGGAGGCGAGCGAGCGCAGGGATAGACTATTCCCGTACCAGATGCCCGCAGTGGAGGGAATAAAAGCATAATGGAATGTATTATGCTGTGCTGGGTTCAGCAGCGGAACTCAGCAGAGCCTCAATTCTTTTTATTGAGAAAGTAGCACAATATCTCTGGGGTCTTTATCTGCAAGCACTATTGAGTTGTGAATGTTAAAAAGAAATTAGGGTTAGAGCCCCAGGGCACCAGCTCTGAAGACCCTTGTGCTGTAGGGAAACAATTGAAGCTTTGCTGGAAAGCACTGCATCTATTTATCAACTCCCCAGGGGCTGTTAGAACGTAACTGAGTCACAGCGAGGCTGCGGCGAACAGTAAGGACCTTTTCACATCTTTCCTAGAGCAATTTGCTTTGTGCCCCGCTTGGCCAATCCACAGCCCTGCTGTTCCAGCCTGGCTTTTTCATCTGCCTTTTACCACAGAGGTTCCCACTGGGCTTTGGGGGTGGGGTGGGAAAGGCTATCAGAAATAGCAGAGAAGATTTTTCAAAACACACATGCCTGTCCGGATGGGCTTTGGTAACTGGTCCCCCATTGAGATAAACTGTCTGTCACATTCAGGCCGAAACTTTCCTTTCACACCTTGCTCTGAATCAGGAGCCCCTCACATTGTACCTGGACTTGTGGAAACCTTCTCTTCGAGTCCTTGTCATCTCTTGTAGATCCTCAATCTGAATTCCCTAATTAATCTTGGGGAGTCAGTTGCAGTCCATGAAGAATGGGCTTATAGTTAAGCTATTTATATCTTCAAGAGGTAATTGTGAGGAACTTTGCAACTATTTAAAAGCTTCATTGAAAAAGAACTGCAGATTCATTAAATAGCATGAATCAACCTTCCAACTTTCTGCAGAAGCTACACTTTCTGGGAAAGAATGGGCAATTAGCTTGTGATTTAGCAGGGTGACCAGCACTGTTCCCTGCTGCGGGAAGAAGAAACTGATGGATGAGGGACACTAAGGGACTTGCTAGACCCCAGGGAAACTCTCCCGCGGGGCCTGGAGTCGTGACATTTTCCCCACTCCCTTTCACGGAGGTCCCACTGTCCCAGGCAGGGCCTCGATATACTGTTTCCTAGGCAGGAAAAACCCACTGGGGTATTGAACAGAATATTCTAAGAATCTTTTAAATCAACAGCTCAGCCTCTCGACCAGAGGAATGTGGCATCCCGGGGGAAGCCTGCAGCAGGCGGAATGTGCACAGCGGGGAGGCTTATCCCCGTCCCTGCTCTGCAACGCGATCGGTGCTCCCTGCAAGTCTGCACTCGGGGAACACCGTGAACCGGACTAAACCTGCCTTTTGTTTCATCCATTTCCTCCTCCAGCGACACTTCGCACCCTTATGCTGCCCCCTAGTTGCTCGAAATTTATTTTGGGGGAACGTAGTATATATCACAGTTCACCAACTGACAGCGCATTTACAGATGTTTACCCTCAAGAGTCCTTTCTTGGTTTTCGATTAGAACTAGTTACCAACATATGAAATCCGGAAGATAAAATTCCAGATTCCCAGGTTCTTTTGGAAAAAAAAATCCAAGTTCTAGCCTTCATAGATCACATTTCTTCAGGTCACAAAGCTATCCGCTTTAGACAGGGTCTGGGCTTGAGTTTGCTACAATCCTCACTCCTCCTTCTTATTTTAAGTGGACTTGTTTCACTCAAATGTTATTATTATTATTTTTACCTATATGCCCATAGATATTGTCGTTTGCTACTTTTCAGTGCAGGGATATGATTAAGCAAAGGCATTCTTTAGATTTGAACCTGTGCGATGAAGGGCACATTTCTTTACTCCTGCATCTTCTTTTTCTCATCTGTGAAATGGTGATAATAACACCTGCCTCATGAGTTTTTATGGGGGTAATATGAGATAATTTCTGCACAGCATCTAGAATGGTGCCTGGGTAATAGAAGACTCCCACTGGGGTATTGAACAGAATATTCTAAGAATCTTTTAAATCAACAGCTCAGCGCTCAACCACGAGGAATGTGCCTTCCCTGGGGCCATTTCTATTATGCCTAACAGGACACCCCTTTCAAAAGGTGTTCCATGTGTTAAACCTTTTCTAACCCCTTCCTTCACCTCACCTCTCCCTATGGTTATCCTCAACTCATGAAAAAAAAAAAAACAACAATCAACATTTTTTTATTCATTCAACAAATTTGGAATTAAATATCAGTTAAGTGCCAGTTAATGTATTAGGTACTGGGGGAAGTAGGGTGCAGGGAAGATATATCGCCATGAATAAGACACGGTCTCACGGCTCAAGGCATTCATGACTTATTGTATAATAATAATACGTGTGATCAATACCACACTGAGCTGTACATGAGGCCATGGGAACACCAGGGAGGGCATAGCAACAACAACAGTTGTAATATTCACTTCCATTTGTAATTGATATGCTCATAAACTGGCTGTCTTCAAAAAAAAAAATAAGTAAAAGGAGTCCCTGTAGCATTTGCCCATTTCTGTGGTGTAAATACTTTCACCATGGCCAATTTCAGGCTACCAATGGTTTAACAATTGGCTCTTGCAAGCCAGTATAAGTTGGCTGCAGCATATGGTCTTTATAAGATTCTTTCACCATATAAAGCCTCTTTCCACACACTCTCCTAGCCATACCTCTAAGCAGGCACAGCTTGGGATATTATCCATTGCAGAAAGAGAAACTGAGGCTCAGAGAGTTCTGTGGCTTTCCCAAGATCACAGAGAGGGGGACTGCAGTCCAGTGAGCAGGCTTCTCTTTTGAGTCCAGCATTCTCACTAACACATTGCCTTATAATACTGTGCCCTTCAACTTTTTCAAACACTGAAGAATTTAAAAAATTTACTACCTAGGCACCTTTTGTGAGAAGATACAAGATGACATATAATATAACTCCACTATAATGTGGGAGTAACTAAGAAAGAGGAAGAATGTGATGCAGGGAATAGGAATCCTTCGCAAGAAAAAAGCAAAGGCGATCTCAAGGATTATGCTGGTGTATCACTAAGAAGTCATTCCACGAGGATGGCCTTTCAACAGGTCTAATGTTCAAAAAATCCAGACTGGAGCATGTCAGAGGCCCTGGAGAGAATTTTTCAAGAAGAAAAACTAAATAAAGGATTATAAATGTATTCAGAGGAAACTGACCAAATTCAGGAAGAGTTGGGTGGTAAATAACAAGTAGATGGAAAAATAATCATGAAAACACAAAATAATTACTAACTCCAGGAAAAATCAAAAGCAATACAAATAAGGAAAGAGCATTACGGCATAATATATAATCTCAGATTTGAGTGGCATTTACATAGTATAATATAAACATTACATATTAATTTAACCAATATTATGATTTAACTGTATTGAAAGAAGTAAGAGTGTATCTAAATGAGTGGAGATGAGGGGTGTGTGTATGTGTGTGAACAGGGAAATATTTTCATATTTAAAACTGAAATTGAAAAATAAAAGGACAGTATTATGAACATGCCATTGAATAATAAGTATTTAAAAGTGGTTGCCTCTTAGAATTGTAAAATTGTGTGGGCATAGCAGGAAAGTTAGAGGAAGAACTGCAAATTTCCATCAGTCTTATGGAACTATTTTGTTCTTTAAATTACATGCAAATATATCTTTGATGTAAAACAACTAAAATTGAATTATACTCAGGAATTTAAAAAAAATCTAGTGTAGTAATATTAACGCCAGGCATAAGAGAATAAGTGGAGTATTAAAAGAGAGATTCCAGATAAAAGGAATCATCCACTATGAAGATATATAATCATCCTCAATTATGTACCTAACCACATAACTTCAAAATATTTATCAAGAGAAAAAAGACTACAATAGTAACTTCATAAATTTTCAATTAGTAGACACCTTCATAAAAACCTCTCAGAAATTCACAGATTGAACAAACAAGGTGAGTAAGGGTAGAGAGTATTTGCATCAATTTGATCTGATAGTTGCATGTAGAATTGCTAACTTAATTACATACCTTAAATTATCTTAATTACACATAATATGTTTATAAAATATTATCTAACTACTAGCCTAAATAGGGAAACTTAACATATTCTAAAAATTTAATATCATATCAAGGCTGTGGTGGAGAGAATGTAAGGTGGTTTCCCATGATGCTAGACTCTTGGTGTTCATGCCTTTGTGCAGTTGCCTCCCCATGAGTGTGGGCAGGGCCTGTGACTTGCTTCTAACTCATAGTAAATGGATGTCATTCACAATTATGGTACATTATATACACCTCTGTCTTACTATTAGACTGTTTCTAGAGGCCCTTGCTGCTGGCTTCACGAAATGAGTGATCATGTTGGAAAAGCCCATTTGGCAAGGAACTGTGGACAGTCTCTAGGAACTGCAGGAAGCCTTGAGGAGCAGATGGTGACATCTTTCTGACAGCCAGCAAGAAGCTGGGCCCTCGGTCCTGCCACTACAAGGAAATGAATTCTGCCAACATCGTGAGTGAGACTGGAAATTGATTCTTCCCCCCAGGTAAGCCTCTGGATGGCAATGCAGCCTGGCTGGCACCTTGTGAGACCTTTCATATGATCATCCATCTCAACCCAAGATAATCAATGAACAAACCACCAGAACTAATAAGGATATAGTGAATTGGACAGAAAACAAGTTAAAAATATGAAAAGCGATATGTACCAGCAATAATTAATTAGAAAATATAATGAAAAATATCTCATTTATATAATAGCAACAACTCTAAAGTGCTTATGAATAAGTCTAACAATAAGTATGTAAGGCTTTTGGAGAAAACCATAAACTTTATTGAAGAACAGGCAAAAAGATCTGAAAAAAGGGCTGTACACCATATTTATGGATGGAAAAATTCAATTTTGTAAATGTGTCAATTTTCCTCAAATTAATCAATAAAATCAGTGGAATCCCAATCAAAATCCCCTAAAATTTTTGTGTTCTACTTGACGAACTGATTCTAACAATCACAAGAGAGTAATTATGCAAGAAAAGCAAAGACAATTTTGAAAACAAAAGAACAAGATGATTTTCCGTACTGCTTATCAAAATATGTCATAAAGACTTAATAAAACTGTGTGATATGGGAACAAAAAGAGACATGCATGTCAATGAAACACTTAGAAAATCCAGAAATAATTAGAAAACACTTGTGAAAATCACCAATATGATCAATGTGGCATTTCAAATCAGTGAAAAAAGGAATATCTAGTCATTGGATGCTTTTGGAACACCTGGTTATCCATTTGGAAAAAATAGTTATATCCCTAACTCTGACATTCACAAAAATAAAAATAAATTCCAGATCCATTAATGATGCAAATATGAAAAAAACCCACCTAAAATTATAAGTAGAAAATACAGGAGAATATGTTTTTATCTAGGTATAGAAAAGAGTTTCTTAAGACACAAAATGAATGAGTCATAAGGAAAAATAATTTGACTAAAATGAAAATTTTTAAATACCAAAAATTCATTACATGTAAAGTCAAAAGTTAAGAGAAAGATTGAGAGATGATATTTACAACATATTTAACAAATAACTAATTAGTTTTGAGATTATATTTTAAATATACTGTATGTAAATAAGGAAAAAACACACAGACAATAAGAAAAATAAGCATTGCTATGGACAAGATTAAGAACTACAAATGGTCATTATATAAGTGAAGAGATATTTAGCTTCGTTAGTGATCAGAGAACTAATGCAGTAAGATACAAATTTACATCTATCAGAGTGATAATATCTAAAAACTTTTTTTCATCATCACTTCTTTTTATTGTGGTAACAAACACATAACATAAAATTTACCATCTTAACCATTTTTAAGTGTACAGTTCAGTAGTGTTAAGTATATTCTCATTGTTGCAAACAGATTTCCAGAAATTTTTCATCTTGCAAATCTGAAACTCTATACCCAATAAGCAAAAATTTCCCTTTACCTCACAAAGGATGTGAGACAAAAGTTCAAAGTCATCCTTTTGTATGTGGCTGTCAGTTTTCACAGCACCATCTATTCAAGAGACTGTCTTTTCCCATCAAGCAGTCTTGGCACTCTGTTGAAGATCATTTGAGCATACATCTGTGGGTTTATTCCTGGGCTCTTTATTCTATTCCATTGGTCTATTTGTCTGTCTTTATGCCAATACCACACTGCTTTAATTACTGTAGCTATGTAATATATTTTGAAATCAAGATATGTGAGTCTTCCAACTCTGTTTTTCTTTTTCAAAATTGTTCTAAATATTTGTGGGTGTCCCTTGAGCTTCCATATGAATTTCAGGATGAATTTTTTTTATTTATGCTAAAATGTCATTGGATTTTGATAGAGATTGCATTTAATGTGTAGATTGCTTTGGATAGTATGGTCATGTTAATATTATTAAGTCTTTCAATGCATGAACATGGGATGCCTTTCCACTCATTTGTGTCTTCTTGAATTTCTTTCACCTATGCTTTATAGTTTTCAGTGCACAGCTCTTTCATCTCTTTGGTTAAATTTATTCCTAGGTATTTGTTTAAAATGCTATTGTTAATAGGATTATTTTCTTGATTTCTTTTTCAGTTAGGTTCTTATTTGTGTATAAAAATGCTACTGATTTTTGTATGTTAGATTTTATATTCTGCAACATTACTGAATTCATTTATTAGGTCTAATAGGTTTTTTTGGGGGGGGTGAAATCCTTGGAGTTTTTAAAATATAGAATCATGGCATCTGCAAGTAGAGATATTTTACTTCTTTCTTTCCAATTTGGATGACTTTTATTTTTTTCCTTATCTAATTACTCTGGCTAGGACTTCTAATACTATGTTAAGAAAGACTGGTGAGTGGGCATCCTTGCCTTGTTTCTGATTTTAGAAGAAGGGCTGTCAGTCTTTCACTATTGAGTATGATGTTAGTTGTGGGCTTTTCATAAGAGGCCTTTATTATGTTGAGTTAATTTTCTTCTATTTCTTATTTGTTGAGTGTTCAACCTAAAAACTTTTGATGATATCATATGTTGTCAAAGGTGAGCTGAAATTCATCTTTGAAAAGCCTTTGGTAGCCTCTATTGAAACCAGAGAGCAGTTTGGTATCATCTATTGAGACTGAAAATGTGTATACTTTATGTTCCAGCAGTTCAACTTATTGGCATCTACCCCACTAAACACTAGCACAAATGTGCAAGGGAAGATATATAAGAGGTTCACTGCATTATTGTTGTAATAGTAAAAATGTTGGCAGCCACCAAAATGGCCATCTGTTGAGGGATAGATAAAAATAAAAGCAAAAGAAAAAGCAAAAATACAAACACAAACAAAACCAAACTGGAGCATTTATACTATGAAATATTCTATGGCCATTTAAAAGACAGGAGGCCAATCTCTTTGTACTAACATGCATATATTTTCAAGAATGTGTCTGAGTGAAGAAGTCATACTGCTTGATGCCAATGTACATATCAACCAAATTCACATGTAGGTATAGCAGAATATCAGCCTCAACCAAGGTATTCTTTGTTATCCATGTATTTCTCCCACCTAACTCTTTTAATAGTTGTATGGAGGGAGCTCAGACAGAGGGTTAAATAATTTACCTAAGTTCACACAGCTAGTCAGAGGTCAAACTACAGTTTCACTGCAAAGCCTGTGCCCCTAACCATTATGGTATGTTGTCTTTAAAATGTATACAGCAAGTTGCATTGTGGTCAAATGAGACAATATATGAGAAAACACAATTTCATTGTAAAAATATCAGACACCAAGAAGGAACTATTAAAAAAAAAAAGTTGAGTCTGTGAGTGGGAATATAGGAAGTCATCATGCTGTTTGACAAAAGTATTTTAACATATTTTTTCAGTGCCTTGTCGAAAATCTGATTCTAGGGTACATAAAAATATTTGGGCATTGTGAACTGACTCAGGGTGCTTTTATTTGGGCCATTGATATGCAAGATACAATAAGGTTAGGATTTTCCTGAAAGACACAAGTACAGTAAGTCTTTATTTAATGTCGTTGTTAGGTTGTTGGAAATTGTGACTTCAATTGAAGCAACACATACAATTTCTTTTTTTCATCCACGTTATAACAAAAAGTTGGACAAAATGATGTTACTCCAGAACCTGCTATACATCATTTCTCTTAAAGTCATAGTTTCCAAGAGCCTATGGACAACATTAAATGTGGACTTACTGTAGATGTAGAAGAGAACAGAGCATGAGAACCAACATCTAGAATCTGAATCCATCTTAATTTCCTCCTTAACCCAATAATCGTTCAGCAGAAGGCTGTTAGTTTCCATGACTTTGTGTAGAGATGATAGTTTCTGTTGGAGTCAATTTCTAATTTTATTTCATTGTGGTGTGAGAAGATGCCTGGTATAATTTCTATTTTTTAAAATTTGTTGAGACATGCTTCATGACCTAGCATATGGTCAATCTTAGAGAATGTCCCATGAGCTGATGAGAAAAACATATATTCAATGGTTTTTGGGTAGAATGTTCTGTAAATGTCAGGCCCATTTGTTATAGAGTTCTGTTTAAGCTCATTGTTTCTTTGTTCATTTTCTGTTTGGAGGATCTGTCCTGTTCTTTCAGAGGGGTGTTGAAATCCCTGGCTATCACAGTGCTGCTGTTTATCATTTTGTTTAGATCAAGTAGGATTTGATATATGAATCTGGGTGCACTTGAATCAGGTGCATAAACATTTAGAATTGTCATGTCTTCTTGTTAAATTGTACCCTTCACCATTATATAGTGACCATTTTGTCTTTCATTACTTTTGTTGATTTGAAGACTAAGTTATCTGAAACCGGAACTGCCACACCAGCTTTCTTTTGGCTGCTGTTTGCTTGAAATATTGTTTTCCATCTCTTCACCTTGAGTCTGAATGCATCCTTGTGGCTTAGATGTGTTTCCTGAAGACAGCAGACACTTGGCTTGTGTATATTTATCCATTCAACCAGCCTATGTCTCCTTAGTGGGCAGTTCAAGCCATTCACATTTATTAAGAGAATTGGTAAGTGGGACAGATTTCTGTTCATCCTGTTGATTGAACTTTATTGTTTTGTTTGCTTTCTTGAGCCATTGTGGTATCTGGCTTTTGACCTTCAGCTTTTGGATGATCTTACACTGGTGAGTGTTTATTGTGCTGATCCATGTGTAATGCTCTTCTGAGTACTTCATGGAGGGCAGGTCTTGTTTTGATGAATGCCCTCAGTCTTTGGTTGTCTGAGAACTCACAGTCAACATCATATTGAATAGAGAAAAATTGAAAGCATTCCTGCTTAAAACTGGAACTAGACAAGGTTGCCCTCTATTACTACTTCTCTTTAACATAGCACTGGAAGTCCTAGCCAGAGCAATCAGACAAGAGAAGGAAATCAAGAGCATCCAAATGGGGGCAGAAGAGGTCATACTATCACTTTTTGCTGATGATATAATCTTATATCTAGAAAACCCCAAAGGTTCTGCCATGAAACTACTGGAATTGATAATAAATTCAGTGAAGTCTCAGGTTACAAAATCAATGTACAGAAATCAGTAGCATTCCTATACATGAACAACAGTCAAAGAGACTTTGAGAACAAAATCAAAGACTCAATAGTCTTCACAATAGCAATAAAGAAAATAAAATACCTAGGAATATATATAACTAAGGAGGTGGAAGACCTCTATAGGGAGAACTACGAAACACTGAGGAAGGAAATAGCAGAGGACATAAACAGGTGGAAAACCATACCATGTTCATGGGTCGGCAGAATCAACATTGTTACAATGTCTATAATGCCCAAAGGTATCTACAGATTTAATGCAGTACCGATTAAAATACCAACATCATTTTATGAAGATCTAGAAAAAGTAATTATACACTTTGTATGGAACCAGAGATGACCCTGTATAGCAAAAGCAATCTTAAGCAAAAAGAACAACTTGGGAAGCATCAATTTACCAGACTTCAAGCTATACTATGAGGCTATAGTAGCTAAAACAACATGGTACTAGCACCAGAAGAGAAACATAGACCAATGGAACAGAACTGAGAACCCAGATATAAAACCATCCTCAGGAAAACCTGAGACTTCATCTAATCTTTGACAAAGCAGATAAACATACACTGGGGAAAAGAATCTTATTCAATAAATGGTGCTGGGAAAATTGGATAGCCACATGTAGAAGTCTGAGACAGGATCCGTACATCTCACTTCTCACAAAAATCAACTCAAGGTGGATGACAGACTTGAATCAAAGGCATGAAACTATAAGAATTCTAGGAGAAAATGTTGGAAAAACTCTTAGAGACATTGGCCTAGGGAACAAAATGTATGAAGAAGACTCTAAAGGCAATCACAGCAACAATAAAAATAAATAAACAGAACCTGTTTATTAAAAAGCTCTGCACAGCCAAGGAAATATCAGGAGAGCAAACAGACAATCTACACAATGGGAGAAAATATTCACATGCTACACATCTGATAAAGGGCTGATAACTAAAATCTATGTAGAACTCAGGAAAGTCAGCAAGAAAAAATCAAACAACCCCATTAAAAAGTGAGCAAAGGACATGAATGAAAACTTTTCAAAAGAAGATAGACTAATGGCTACCAAACATATAAAAAATGCTCAACATCTCTAATCATCAGGGAAATGCAAATCAAAACCACAGTGAGATATTATTTAACCCCAATGAGAATGGCTTTTATCAAAAAGTCCCAAAACAGTAAATGTTGGTGTGGATGTGGAGAGAGATATAGGAACACTCATACACTGCTGGTGGGACTGCAAGCTAGTACAACTTCTGTGGAAAGTAATATGGAGATACTTCAAACAGCTATAAGTAGAACTACCATTTGATTCAGCAATCCCATTACTGGGCATCTACCCAAAGGAAAAAAGACATTCCATAAAAAAGACATCTGCACTCGAGTGTTCATAGCAGCACAATTCACAATTGCAAAGATGTGGAAACAACCCAAGTGTCCATCAATACATGAGTGGATTAATAAAATGTGGCATATGTATACCATGAAGTTATACTCAGCCCCACAAAGCAATGGTGATCTAGCACCTCTTGTATTATCCTGGATAGAGCTGGAGCCCATTGTACTAACTGAAGAATCACAAGAATGGAATAACAAACACCACATGTACTCACCATCATATTGGTATTAACTGACCAACACTTATGTGCACATATAGTAGTAATATTCATTGGGTGCCAGGTGGGTGGGAGGGGGTTGGAGAGGACAGGTATATTTACACCTAATGGGTGTGATGCACACCGTCTAGGGGTTGGACATGCTTGAAGCTCTGACTCAGGTGGGGCAAAGGTAATATGTGTAACCTGAACATTGGTACCCCTGTAATATGCTGAAATAAAAAAATTCAAAAAACCCCAACACAAAACAAAAACCAAAAAATAGAATCTCAATCCTTCCCAAATGAGGTAAATTCTACTTTTTATTGGTATTAAAATCTTCCTGAGAGATATGGAGAATATTGAAGAAAAAGCAGTTTTGAAGGGATGTATATGTGCAGAGGAAAAAAAAAATGCCTTGAATGCTAATGATCCAAGATAGAAAGAGAGAGTGCTAGAAACATTTCATTCAAATGTTCAGGAGTTTGACTCTTCCTATAGGGTAATTTATTGACAGCACTGGGAGAGAAATCTGTCACAAGGTGTGATCATTTATATTAATAATCTTTCTTTGGTTTTTTTGATTTGCTGATTTGGAATTTTGAAATGTAAAAGAATGGACAGATATAAAAAAATAATTTCTTTGTGATTTCTGTTAGCCATTAACCTGGACTTCCAAAGGGAACAAAAATGTAAGCATGCTATTATACATTTGTAAAGTTCTTATATCTTTTCACTAATTTGCACACATGTTTTGGGAAAGAGAAATACAATTTCTATTTTGATCTATCTTATATCATCTGTGAGGAAAATATCACAGGGCAATTCATAAACATTAAAGAAAAATATCCCTAATCTGTAGGGATTATAGCAATGATAATTGCAGAGTTTAATCCAATTAAGAGGCTTGATTATTTATTACTGAATAGTAATATTAATTTAGAGACAGTCCCCTAGGAATAATATAGAGATTTAGGTTAGTATTCTTGTAATTTCCTTACTTTTCTCTCATTCTTATATAAAAATCTAAGTTTTGAACTTTAAGGGTGGATCATCATGTTAGGTATGTTTCCATTGTATTTTCTCATTTATTTAGTCCTCGGTTCACTCATTCAGTCCACACCCAAGAGATTAATTCAGCATCTATTACGTGCAAGGCACTGTTCTAGGTCTTGAGGACATGTGGAGAAGAGGTAGAAAGGGCTCTGACCGCATGTAGCTCAGAGTTAATGAGGACAGACAATTAAGTTGGAACAATAGGGTGGAGTACAGACTATGATAGGACATATCTGTGAAACATACAAGCATGTTCTAGGGCACATCCTTAGAAATACTTGTGAAAAGGACTTAGCTTTTGAAATCACACTGGAAGAAGGTTTAGACTGTTATTGGTCATTCATAGGAGGGCTGTTTCTCCTGAAGGTAGGACAGCTTGGAAACATCCATTACACTTATTTTAGAAGAAAAAGTAAACATTTCCACCAATTCAGGTTGGCCTTTAATTTAAAGGAAGAGAGTTGAGATGGCTGCAGACTTATGCCATGCTGGCCCAAACCTGTGACACTCACCCAACATCAAAGAATTTAACATGCTAAAATTAAAATATCCCTGCCCAGAACCAGGACTAAAATATCCCTGCCCAATGCATGAATGGTTATGTGTGTTTAATACCAGGCAATGGGCATTTAAAAATGCATTATAAAGGAACCTGGAAAATCCTGTTAAAATTTAACTATCAGTTACATATCTTTTTTAAAACTTGTGACTTTACAATTATATTTGACTTGGAACTGACAGACTCCTGACTCTCTCATCTTCAAAGAAGATGAATGTCTTAACTTTCCTGGCCAAGTGCAGTGACAAAATACCACAGAAAGTACTACTGGCTGTCAAAAAACCAAGCGATACCAATTGCAAAATACCGAGAAATAGAACTTGAGCGATGATGAAGGGCTCTATTGACTTTATCCCCCCAAACTAAGTTTGAATAAATCTAGGACTTTTTCAAATTCAAAATTGGAGAAGAAAAATGGAGACACAGACTGCTATGCAAAGATAAAGAGTGTTACACAATACCTTTAGACATGATCATTCTTTTCTTGAAATACATGTGTTGGAAATAAATCTGTTTTGTATCTTAGGCTGGAGAAAGTAAGACATTGCAGGATTTATGTTTTTCATGTTTTTAACCTCCTATAATGGCCATATTAATCCAAATCTAAAAGATGCCAATAGCTTGGTTTAAGAGACATGATCACACTGAAAAGGTGGACTCTGTTGTAACCACTTATTAAAAATAAACCAAGCCAAACTTGTGGTTTAAAAATTGAGAACAGATGATGCTTAATAAGCATGAAATGCTTTTGGTGTTACAAACGAGAACCAGGTGTGGAGATAAGCAACTTGGAGCTGAGCAAGGCCACCTCGAAGCAGGACTCATCTTCCTCCCCAGGAGTGAGAGTTGGTCATCAGCAACACAGCTTGGCCACCACCTTGTCTTCCTGGGGCGAGATGTCCAACTGCAAAGGAAAAATTGAACATTGGAAATAGGAGGAGACAGGGAAGGCTGTCTCTTTAAAAATACATGTGTTCTGAAATCAAACCACCAGGAGAAGACAGGGAGTAAATGAATGAATTGCTCTATGGCAAAGCAATTGATAGAGCTTCAGATAGGGTGACTGCTTCCCACTTATCTCATTCATGGCTGCCCCATCATAAAGCGCACAAAGCTGTCAACAGGTGATTCCGACTTTCACCTTGACAAACCTTTCTCTGCCAAGGGAAGATTGGGCGACCCCAGGTAAGTCAGCTCATCTCTCTCGGTGTTGCTTTTCTCATTTGTAAAATGTGGGGCTGGAGCCTTATTATCTAAGGCCACTCTCGCAATAGGGCTCTGTGATATTATCCCCAAAATGTGTATATGCAAGGGAGCAGTTAAAAGAAGGTTTTTCTATTTCACTCAGATGTCAAGCTTTAGCCACCAAAGCCTTCTACATTATTGCCTCTGATTTCAAAGGAGCTAGATAAACAAATATGTTGCCCAAGGGGGAAAAAAAAACCAGTTCTGTTCTATTCCCCTCTGTTTATACAAACTCTTAAAAAAAAAGTTCTTTAAGCCTGGGTATGCCCCAGTTGTCCTCCAATAGGTCAGTAATAAATAATCCACAGCAGGCTGAGAAACAGTAGATGGTTTAGCAGGGGTCCTCAAACTTTTTAAACAGGGGGCCAGTTCACTGTCCCCCAGACCGTTGGAGAGTGCGCACTGTGGGCCCTGGACGAGTCGGCTGCTAAGCAGGACAGGCAGCGGTAGCAAAAACACCGGAGGGCCGGATAAATGTGCTAGGCGGCCTGTATGTGGCTCTTGGGACGTAGTTTGAGGACGCCTGGATTAGAGTAACATGGAGACAAGGACCTTGCTCTCGAGGGGCTGGCAATGCCATAGCCCAGCAGCAGCCAATGTTCGGCACATACTAGAATCATCAGACGTGCTTGTTAAAACACAGGTAACTGGGCCCCACCTTTAGAGTTTCTAATTCAGTAAGTCTGGGGAAGGGACCAGGGATTTGCATTTCTAACAAGTTCCCAGGTGATGTGGATGCTGGTGGCCCAGGGCTGTCACTTTAAGAACCACTGCAAACTGAACCTCAAGAGACCAGGGGTCTAAGTGAACAGGACGTTGTTGTTGTCTTTGCATCATCATTATTTCTTTTGTGTCTTAGAACCGGGCACTCTGTGAGGCACTATAGAATACAGATAACTTCACATATGGAGACAGCTTCCAAACTGTGCCCCTACTATTTTTCTGCATTTGAATAGGTCTCAAGATATATCATAAGTGAGCCTAATGACAACCTAATAGTGCTGTCATTAAAGTTGTATCAGCTGCCACACCCAACTCTGCTCTCAGAACAACTACAAAAGTGGTGAGGCTCCTTGTTCAAAAATAAGAATTTCAGGATGGTAATAGCATAGCATTAACTCGAGTACAGGGCCTTGTGTGACTGTCCCGGTCACATGAACTGGCTTGATATATTCTTGCCCTTATGGTTCTATGAAAACCAGCTGTCAGGAGGCAGAGAGAAGCTTTGAAGCTCAGGAGAGAAGGCAGAGACAAGCACAGCTTCTACCTGGAAAGAGCTGAATATTTGTCACCAATAACAACAATTAAGTACCTTCTGAATTCATTCCATTGTATCATTCAAAGTGAGTTAAGACTCAGGTCTTGCCCTATAGGAATTGTAATTTGTTAGAAACAAAAGACTGTACATTTATTTAATATATAAATATAAATATTTATAAATATAAATATATTTTAAGCCCCATGAGGGCAAGGAGATATTGGTTTTATTTACTGTTGTATTTCTAGGATCTAGCATGGTCCTTAAATAAAATAGATACTCATTAAGTATTAAGTGAAGGAAAAAATTTATCTTTAGTGGCTGTCCTTTGTCAATGGGCAGGGTAACCAGTCAAAGAGTAAGAATTTTCAGTAATTAGATTGAGGATGTTTACTGATCCAGGACAGAAAGGAGTTCCTATAACATTTTTTCAGTACTTAAATATTTGCTTAATTAAGTTGGATTGAATTGCAGAAGACAACAGCACAAACCAGTAAAGGAAGAACTCATCATTAAGATAAAGAACAAAACCTGAAGTCATAAGAACTGGGCTAGAACACCAGTTCTCACTTGTGAGAATTAATATCACAGGCCACTTTTCTGGAGCCTCACTCTGAACTCTTTTACTTGAATAAATGAGAAAAGTGAGAGAGTACAATGTTGGTGTACCCTAATTTCCTGGAGACTTATGCTAACTCTGCTGAGCTATGGAAATACAAAGAGGGGAGGAGAGTCAATTTCAGGCTCTGATAGTTGGTGAATTCTTCCTGGCATGAGAAGGACAAAATTAGAGATATAGAATTTAGCTACAGAGCTGAGAAAGTGGGAAAAGACATAGGACATGACTCTTACACTCAAATACTTATACAAGGGCCATGAAAGTCACATAAACTACTTTGGGCTGTGGCTTCAACAATACAGGCCCCATCTATGAATGGTAGCTTATTGTCATTGAGGGTCCACCATGGCCTCAATTCATATATTCAAATGAAATCTCCCAATTTTTAAATGCTGGCAACTAACTCAAAATTTGAAAAACATTATAATGTTGGACAAACAAGTGATTGTAGGCAACATCTGGCCTCTGGGCTGCCAGTTGGCCACCTCTGGCTTAGAAAGAGGGATGAGCTTGCAGTGGTCAGGCTGAAGTGAACCTGGGGCAGGGGAGTGGCTGGAGCAGTGGGGAGGAGTCAGAGTACAAAGGAACGTTAACGTGAGTGGCAGGCCCTGCAGGTCATCAGAGAGCCCACTGGATTTATTTGATCAGAGACAATTTTTGACACATATTCCACACATATATTTATTCATTTATCTGACAAATATTTAGAAGTTTTTATGATGTTGTCAGGCACTGTGTTAAGCAATGGGTACTACAATGAGTGTTTTAGGCAGCTTAGGCTGCCATAACAACAGAAATTTACTTCTCAGGGTACCTGCATGGTCTGGTTCTGGTGAGGGCTCTTTTCCTGGCTTGCAAATGGCTCTGTGCTCACATGGCATCTTCTTTGCATGGGCTGGGAAGAGAATGAGACACAGAGAGATGGAGTGTGAGCATGAATGAGAAGCTCTTTGTAGTGTCTCTTCTTATAGGGCACTAATATCATCTTTGAGGGCCCCAACCTGATGACCTTGTCTAACCCCAATTACCTCCCAAAGGCCCCAATTATAAATACCATCAGATTGGAGGTTGGGGCTTCGACATACGGATTTGGGAGTGGGACACAAACATTTAGTCCATAACAATGAATAAGATATGAACCCTACTCTAAAACAATGTTTAGATATGAATATTATACTATATTTGTGTGTGTGTGTGTGTGTGTGTGTGTGTGTGTGTGTGTGTGTTTGACTCTTTGGTAGAACATGCCATACAAAGCTATGGATAAGCCATTGAGAATCCAGGTAAGTAATCTCTGTAGTTACTGGGTTGGAGATGTGCTGAGTTAAGGGAAGAAGATGTCTGAAAAATCTTTAAGGAGAAGGTGGCTTTTATGCCAAGTCTTGGAAAGTCTGTACATTTGAAGACAAAGAGATGGGTGGAGATTCTGGACAGCAGGAACAGCATGAATAAAGACACAGATGTTAATGGCAAATACTTACAGGGAATATCAGAAAGTCACATTTGGATGAACACTGGATGGGCTGTGGCCAGAGTCCTGAAGTGATTTTAATTTTAGGTTAAAGAGTTTGAACTTTATTTTACGGGTAGTAGGGCCACTGATTTTTGTGGTGAGGAGTAATATAATAAAAACCGTGTTGTGAGGTGATTAATCTGATTGTAATGCATAGGACGGAGTGGAATACGGGGAGAAAGCTGTAAAATTCTTAGAGATTCTAGTAATACTCTGGGTGAGAATAACAGAGGCTTGACCAGTGTGGTGGTAGAGGGAATGGAGAAGGAAAATATTACCTAAGATATTTAGGGCACCAGGTGGATTAACTGTCCCATATGAGGGGCAAGTGGAAGAAAGAAATTGGAGGTGATTCTGGGGTTCTGAGACTGGCTGGTTAGATGGAGGCTGGTGATCCAGACACAAACAGGGAATGAAAGGACAGGAGCAGGTCTGGAAGCTGGGGCTAAGGGGGAGGGGTGTGCACATGTGAGATTCTAGTCGGTGTTTGCTGAGTTTGAGATACTGGTATGATATCTAGGTTGAGCTGAGAAAGAAATAAGATTTGAGTGTAAAGGGAGGGCCAGGGATGTCTACTTAGGAGTCATTCACATAGTAGCAGACTTTGATTTCTGGATAGGGCACAGAGTGCCCTATGAGAGACTTGGAGAAAGAAGATGGCTGAGGACATGACCGTACTGATGGGGAAATGCAGGTTTCAGGGACAAAAGAAGATGAAGACCCGGGAAAGAGTTGTCAGATCAGAAAAAATCACAATGGTGCAGTGTCTTACATGCTTTTGCAAGAAAGAGCTTTGAGAAAGAGGGGCAGATGATCAATGGTATCACATGCTACCAGGACATCAAGGAGCTCGAGGACTGAGAAGTGGCCACTGGATTTGGCAATTAGGAACTCACTGGTGACTTTTGAGAACACTATCAGCAGAGGCTGAGTTGAATGTTGGCCCTGGCTTTGACCACCTCTCACCCTTATGTGTATGCACATGTGCATTCATGTAACAAATTCAATGCACACATGCAACAAGTTCAACATCAATGCTCAAGGTCAACAGACATTCACAAGTGCTTTATGCAATTTTTCTTCTCATCTCAGGCAAGAGGGACATACAACCCTCTTGTATTCAGAGTCTAAAGACTGAATGCTTGCATTCAAAACTAACCAATAAACAGTGAAAGCATTTGTCGGTTCCATTCCAGTTCAGAAGATCTATGCATCTGAAAGGACACAAAGTACAGGGCCAAAGTTGCCGTGAAGTACGACCCTCAGGTCGGACAATGGCTCAGTGAGCAGCCTCTCTTCTGTGAGCTGTCTGGCAGCCAAACGTGTTTATGAGCTTTTAAAAAAGCCCTGCAAGGGCCTAAAGGCTGAGGGCAAAAGGGAGGATGTGTATTTACCCTGTGATGCCATCGTGGAGATCTCACTCATGTCCCAGGCCTTACCGCCATAGGACAGAAAAATCACGACCAGTGACAGTTGCAAACACAAGCAATTGCTTGGCTTTTCTGCACCAGGCTTTGTTTTCAAACACCACTGAAAGTGTTAATGTCCCCAAAGGCTGCCAACTGCAGCCCCAGCCTGGGTGAACCCTGTGCCAGGAGAGGGGTTGGAGGGCCTTTTATTCATTTGGTAATTACACAGCAATGGACATTTCGTGCATTTTTAGAAAGGGAGAGTGCAGGGGCGGGAGAGAAAGGCAGACACTTAGTGCAGGGAAAGCTCTGGTCGCGTGGCTTGGCACCCATGGGCACCACCGCAGCCTTTTTGGGGGCAGCCTGTCCAGCCCTGGCCTGGCTGGCATGGGGTATGAGAAGAAATGAGAGGGCAACCTGGCATTTTCTTATTTGTTTATTTTAACCTCTCAGGCCTGCTGAAAACAACTGGAATCTTCTGAGTTGCTGAAAGCACATAAGCTTCTTTGATGGAGCTCTTGGCCCCTGCTACCCTAAAGCCAAAGGGGCTCATTGATTAAGTTGTCGGGTGACCATGCCCTCTGTGAATTCAGGTCAGACCAGAGGCGATGGTTAATAGCTGGCAGGTAACTGTCCCTAATGCAATCTTTACCATAGACTCCAGCGCCTCACATGAAAGAGTATTCCTCTGCGATCCAGACTGCAAGTCGGGGAAGGTGTCGAGTCTGGGCGACCGTCTGTGTTACTTAGCAAAGGCAGTGCTGGGAGGACAGAGACAGAAAGGTAGAAAGGAGTGATTCAACACAGCTGGGGAGGATCCATGCAGATAGCCAGGGTCAGGGGCCAAAGGGAAATCAAGGGCCTAATTTTCTTCTTTTTTAAGGATTAGGAATGGCTCTGGCTGGGGGGTGGTGAACCGAGAGGACTAGTTCACATTGGCCCCAGGCTACTGATCAGGTTGTCTCTGGTGATGGCCCCATGGAATGAGCTGGTGGGCAGCCTACCTTCCCTGGACGCCCTTCGTGCTTCTGGTTTCTTTCCAGAAGGAAAGGAGGGGCCTGGAGAGTGGGCTGTTGACTCATGGGCTCAGCAGTTTAGTCTGGCTTTGACTGAGTCTAAGGACCGAGTGGAAGGCTTATGAGGGGGTCTGCACCCTTCAGCTGCCCACATTCTTTGTGGTTCCTGTTGACAAATTAAATCAAATATTTAAAAACTCATCAGCCTCCCAGTGAGTTTATTCTAAATCAGATCGAGTTTATTATTATTGGGAAGACCTATGGGGCTTGGATTTGGGGGGATATCTGACAGTTTCAGTACCCCAAACATTGAAGGAAAGCTAGATTTAGCAACAATTAGAAGTGTGACCCAGATAAAAGCATTTGCCCTCTTTCAGTATTATCTTAAGAAGCTGTTATATACTGAGCACTTGCTACCTACTAGGCTTTGTGCTAAGGGCTTTACTGGAATTACCCATGTTTTTCTTTACAATACTCCTATGACAAAGGTACCTGGTTATCCTCCAGCCCTCTATTTTACAGAAATGGCTGATTGTATGAATTGGAGATTCAGTTTCTCTTCTATAAGATAAGGGGCTAGAGTAGAATGATTCAAAAACACCTTCCAGTTCTGATATTTAACTGGGGTTTAAGTTTCAGAAGAGTATGAACAAATTACTTTCTGGAAATTGGAAAGAATCAATCATGGGGGGAAAAAATAGTGCTAAATCTGTAGTCCCCAGCCCCAGAGGCCATGGACTGGTACTAGATCGTGGCCTGTTAGGAACGAGGCCTCACACGGGAGGTGAGTGAGCGAAATTTCATCTGTATTTACGGCTGCTCCTCATCACTTGCCATCTCCCCTGCCCGGCTCCCTGCCTCAGGTCTGTGGAAAAATTATCTTCATGAAACTGGTCCCTGGTGCCAAAAAGGTTGGGGACCACTGAAAATAACTTGAAACCATTTTCCAAATGTAGATAAAAATCTACCATGCAATCAAAAGCAATTTCTTGCACATTTTTAGAAATTAAAAATTTTTACAGTGGGCTTTGATATTGTAGTAGTTTGCTAAGGCTACCACAACAAAATAATGGAGACTAGGTGGCTTAAACAACAGAAACTTCTCATTAGGACACCAGAGTGTTTGAAGGCTCATCCCAATGGCCTCATTTTAACTTAATGACTTTGTTCAAGCTCCTATCTCCAAATATAATCACACTCTGGGGCACTGGGAGTTAGAACTTCGACATATGAATTTGGGGGTGGGGTACGACACAATTCATCCATAACAGACATATTAATCAACACTGTGTATTAGCAAGTCAAATAGTACTTTTGTGGTTATTTTGCAGATGAGAATCTTGAAACTCAGGAATGTTAAATAACAAGTCTAAAGTTATACCGCCAGTAAGTAGCAGAGCTGAGAGTGGGACTAGGTTTCCCAACACAATCCTAGTGGTCTTTGTATAAGACCACACTGCTTCTTGAATATCATTTAGGGATTTTTCTCTTGTTCCCCGAATGGCTAAAAAATTTCTCCTCCTGAGTACAACTAACAAACCTCTGGCTGTTTAGTGGCCAGTTGCAGCTTGGACACTAGTGAAGATGGTGAATTATATCTGCTTCTCGTGGGAAGGAGTTACTGTTGATACAAAAATCCCCATATAATGGTCACTCAAAAGAGTGACATGGTTCCCCATTCCCCGGCCTGCCACCCAGGATCTATGATACCCTATGTTTTATGTGAGCATGAAGATATTTTTCCAAAATCATTAAAAATTGTCTGAATTTTGCATGCTAATTGTGGTCAAATATATAGCCCAATTCACATCTTGGTTCTCAGAGGCTCCTAGACAGGAAAATAGCTCAAGTAAAAATTTACATGACAAGAAGTTGTAGGAGGGGAGGAAAAAAATGATCAGCTGGAAATGTTAGATCCTTTCCCCCACAATATATATTGTTACAGTATGTTTTAGCCTTTTTGTGTACACCTTTGAGAATATTTTTGAAGACAAATGTACATATACATTATTACATTTTTGCCTATAATTTTTGGAGGTTCATGGACTCCCTAACGCTCATCCATAGACTTTTGCATTATTGGAATTTGATGATTTGTTCTTGATTTGGGTGTAAAATAACTCTGGGAGTAGAAAAATTATGGTGTGGTAGAAAGGCAATAAATCTAGTTCTGTTATTCTACTGTGTGATCCTCAACATTTCAGTGTTCAGTTTGCTCACCCATAAAAGGAGAAAGAATGACCTCAAAGACTGTGCCAATTAAAACTTGAGTGGATCTCAATTTTATATATACCAGATTGAATCTTGCTATCCCTCTATTAGATGATTGAAGGGGGCAAAAACAGAACAAAAAATAACAACAACAAAAACGCTCAATTTTTGTTTTACTACATGTTCCTAGAAGCGAGAGAAGATAAATACTTAAAATAAAATATTAAATCAAGTGTGTCATACCAGCAGCTATTTAGGCCAATAAATGGTAACATCCACATAGCTATACAACTCTCAGCAGAATGCTTTGAGTGCCAAGTGGTAACACTCCCCTAGTCCTTCTCGTTCTGTGTGGTTTTCCCTTTGAGAGAGCTTGAGAATATTTCTCTCTCTTCCCAAGAAGGGAGAAGAGTCTTACTAATTCCTGTCTGAAGAAAGATAGATGTAAGAAACCTGAGTATTTTAGGTCAAGTTAAATCTTGAGAGGACTGTGGCATCTGGATGCAGAATCTATAAAATCAAACCTGCTGAGGCCAATAAGGGATCTTGATCTTGAATCTTCTCTTCTTGAACCACAGAAACTTACTCTTCTCAGACACCCTTGAAAACAGCCTCTGATGTCCATCAAGTACCCAGTGTTCTCTACAGAGTCTCAGTTTGACTCACCAAATTGACCCCTGCTGCATCTCTTAAGCTACTAAATATGGCCTTCTGTCCCTGAGCCATAGGACCTGCCTCCTTTTCTCAGGTGACATCTGTCTCTGAATCTCCCAAATCTAATCCTGTTGGTCCTTTAGCATCTTGCCAATGAGTGCCAAAGTCTGTTGAGTCCCATGACTGCTTCTTGTGTCCTAGATGCTCTGAGTCATGTTATGCAAGGCTGTCAAATCACATCAGTTTACACTGCTACCTTTGTGCTTTGGAAGTAAGTTTAATTTGTCAAAGGTTAGATAATTTGGAATTTTTAAAAATATTTGTCAACGAGTAAAATATTATACACACACACACACACACACACACACACATATACACACATACGTAGTGGATGCTCTGTTAACAAATCCATGTCATGTCTCTGCCTCACTGCTTTAGCCTCTACCTCTTCTCATTCCCTTGGTGAGGCAAGTGTCTGAGGCCATAGCTCAGAATGCCCAAGACTGGATGGCTACACTTTAGCACGCAGGCAACTCCTCTCACTGGCTGAGCTGGTGCCTGCCTAGCAGCTTCTTAGGTTGAGTGTAAATGTTATTATCATTATACAAGTTAAATACTCTATAAATTGATCAAATAGGAGGGTGAAAAGAGAATTACTAAATGGAATACTTAGAAAAATGAGATGAAAATGAATTTGTAAGAAAAATGCTATTAAATCAGTATGGGCAAGACAACTTGCAAAAGATTGGAAAATACTATAGAAATGTGTAAGAAATCTGCACTTGTATTTCTACTTTAAAGAAGCTGAAACTGGAAATTGTAGTTGATGTATTGGGAAGATGGTATATGCAGGAAAACTGAACTCATTAGAGAATTCATACTTTATCTACGAATTCTGGCTACCATACCTTTATCAAATGTATGATTTACACATTTTTTCTATTCTTTGGATTTATTTTATTTTACTTTTGAATATTTTTAAATTTTGTTTTTAATACTTTAAAATTTTATTTTTAAAATCGACACATAATAATTGTATGTATGTATGGGCTATGTGGTGATATTGTGATACAGATACTGTATAGTGATCAGATTAGGGTAAACAGCATAGCCATCATCTCAAATATAATTTCTTTGTGTTGGTAACATTCAATATCCTCCTTCTAGGTATTTGAAACTATATATTATTTTTAACTATAGTTTTACTACAGTGATATAGAACTGTGGTTCCCAACCCCTGGTACCAGTCTGTGGCCTGTTAGGAACTGGGCCATACAGCAGGAGGTGAGCAGGAAGTGAGTGAAGCTTGATGTGTATTTATAGCCCCTCCCCATGGCTCTCATCACTGCATAAACTCCGCCTTCTGTCAGATCGTGGCAGCATTAGATTCTCATAGGAGCACAAACCCTACTGTAAACTGCGCAAGCAAGGATCTAGGTTGCATGCTCCTTATGAGAATCAAATACCTGATGATCTGAGGTGCAGCTGAGGCGGTGATGCTAGCGCTGGGGAGAGGCTGCAAATGCGGATTACCATTAGCAGAGAGGTTTCACTACACAATAAGTGTAATGTACTTGAATCATCCTGAAACCATCTCCCCCCCCCCCCCATTGTGGAAAGATTGTCTTCTATGAAACCGGTCCCTGGTACCACAAAGGTTGGGGACTGCTGGTATAGAGCACTAGAACTTATTCCCCTATCTAGCTTTAATTTTGTAGCCTTTAACAAATCTCACCCTAACTCTCCCTTCCTCTGCTCTTCCCAGCCTCTAGTACTCTCTGTTATACTTTTTTACTTCCATGGGATCAACTTCTTTTTAGCTTCCACATATAAGTGAGAACATGTGGTGTTATCTTTCTGTTCCTGGGTTATGTCACTTAACATAATATCCTCTATTTTCCTCCATATTGCTGCAGATGATGAGATTTCATTTTATTTTTTATAGCTGAATAGGATTCCATTGTCTATGTATAGCACATTTTCTTTAACCATGTTGGATATCTAGGTAAATTCCATAGTTTGGCTGTAGTGAACGGTGCTGCAATAAACAGGGTGGTGCAGATGTCCCTTCAATATACTGATTTCCTTTAATTTGGATAAGTGGCCAGTAGTAGGATTGCTGGATCACATGGTAGTTCTATTTGTAGGAACCTCTATAGCGTTCTCCATAGTGGCTGTATTAGTTCACGTTCCCACCAACAATGTATAAGGGTTCCCTTATCTCCACACCAGCATTTATTATTTTTTGTCTTTTTGATAATAGACATCCTAACTGGGATGAGATAACAATACCTCATTGTGGTTTTGATTAGCATTTCCATGATTAGTGATGTTGAGCATTTTTTCAAATATTTGTGGGCCATATGTGTATCTTCTTTTAAGAAATATCTGTTCATATCATTTGCCCATTTTTTAATTGGATTGTTTATTTTTTTGCTTTTGAGATGTTTGAGCTCCTTGTATATTCTGTATGTTAATCTTCTGTTGGATCAATGATTTGCAAATATTTTCTCCCATTCTGTAGCTTGTCTTTTCACTCTGTTGATTCTTTCCTTTGCTGTGCAGAAGTTAGCCTCATAAAATCCCATTTATTTACTGTTACTTTTGTTGCCTGTGCTTTTGAGGTCTTATTCTTAAAACATCTTTTCCCAGACCAATGTACTGAAGCATTTTTCCTATGTTTTCTTATAGTAGTTTTATAGTTTTAGGTCTTACATTTACATCTTTCATCTATTTTGAGTTGATTTTTTGTATAGCGTGAAAGGTGGGAGTCTAGTTTTATTCTTCTGCATATGGATATCCAGTTTTTCGAGCACCATTTATTAAAGAGATTGTCCTTTCCCCAATAAGTGTTCTTAGCACCTTTATCAAAAAATCAGTTGGCTGTAGATATGTGAGTTAATTTTAGGTTCTTTATTCTGTTCCATTGGTCTATGTGTCTGGTTTTTATGCCAGTACCATGGTGTCTTTGTTACTATAATTTTGTAGCATATTTTGAAGTCTGATAATTGGGTACCTCCAGCTTTGTTCTTTTTGCTCAGGATTGCTTTACATTTTTGGGGTCTCTGTGGGTCCATATAAATTTTAGGATTTACTTTTCTATTCTGTGAGGACTGTCATTGGTATTTTGATAGAGATTGCATTGAATCTATACATTTCTTTGGGCATGGTCATTTTATCAAAATTAATTTTTCTGATCTATGAGCATGGGATATTTTTCCATTTGTTTGTATCCTCTTCAATTTCTTTCATCAGTGTTTTATAAATTTTCTTATAGAGATCTTTCATCTCCTTGGTTAAATTTATTCCTAGGTATTTTTTTACAGTTATCGTAAATGGATTGCTTTTGTAATATCTTTTTCAGCTAGTTTGTTGTTCTTGTATAGAAGTTCTACTGATTTTTGTATATTTATTTTGTGTCCTGTAACTTTACTGAATTCATTTATCAGTTCTAACAGTTTTTTGGTAGAGTCTTTAGGTATTTCTATAATATATATAAGATAATATTGTCTGCAAACAGGGATCATTTGACTTATTCTTTCTCAATTTGGATGCTATTTACTTCTTTCTCTTGTTTTATTTTTCTGGCTAGGACTTCCACTACCATGTTGAATAACAGTTGTGAAAGTGGGCATCCTTGTGATGTTCTGGTTCATATGATGCTAGCTGTGTGATTGTTGTATATGGCCTTTATGTTGAGATACTTTCCTTCTATCTCTAGTTTATTAAGAGGTTTTTTTTTTTTTTTTCATAAAGGGATGTTGAATTTTATCAAATGCTTTTTTGGTATCTATTGAGATGGTTATGTGGTTTTTGTGTCTTCTTTTTTGGTTGTGTCCTTGTCTGGTTTTGGTATCAAGGTTATCTTGGCCTTGTAGAATGAGTTCCGAATAATTCCCTCTGTTTCAATGTTTTTTGAATAGTTTGAGAAGAATTGGTATTAATTCTTTTTTAGAGGATTCAGTAGAATTCGGCAGTGAAGCCATCTGGTCCTGGACTTTTCTTTTTTGAGAGACTTTGTATTACTGATTCACTCTCATTACTTGTTATTCATCTGTTCAGGTTTTCTGTTTCTTCTTTGTTCTTTCTTGGTAGGTTGTATGAGTCTAGGAATTTATCCATTTCCTCTAGGTTGTTTGAATTTATTGGTGTATAGTTGTTCCTAGTAGTCTCTAATGATCCTTTGTATTTCTGTGGTATCTGTTGTGATGTTTCCTTTTTCATTTCTGATTTTGAGTCTTCTCTCTTTTTTCTTAGTCTAGCCAATGACTTGTAAATTTTGTTTGTCTTCAAAAGCTCAAAAACTTTTTGTTGATCTTTTCTCTTTTTTTGGTTTCAATTTTGTTTATTTCTTCATTGTTCCTTATTATTTTTTTCTTCTAATACTTTTGGGTTTGGTTGTTCTTGCTTTTCCAGTTCCTTGAAATGCATCATTAGGTTCTTTGAAATATTTCCATTAATAGTTTTGCTGAACTTCTCATTTAAACATGAATTCTTTTCCTGATTTCATTGGATTGTCTATCTTCATTCTCTTGTATCTCCCTGAGATTCTTTAAAATCATTATTTTACCCATAATATGCCGAAATAAAAAAATGAAAAAAAAATCATTATTTTAAATTCATTTGCTGGCATTTCACATATTTCCTTATGATTGGGGTCTGTTACTAGAGAATTATTATTTTTCTTTGGAGATGTTATGTTGCTTTTCTATTCTATGCTTGATGTGTGTCTACATTAATTCCTACACATCTGGTGGAAAAATCACCTCTCCAAATATTATGGAGTAGGTTTTCTAGGGAAATACTTGTTTGTATATATAGGTCTTGGTGTGTCAGTTCAGTGAAGTGCGTTGGCCTTGGTTCTAGATAGATGCAATAGTGTATTCTTACTGTAGTTTTTTCAGCTATAATCCACACTAGTGAAATTTGTGGATGTCTCAGTGGCCTAGGCTGAGAGAGTTTGTGGCAATGGTAGTGCAGCTTTTCAGGGGTGGGCTTGCTGAGCTGTTTCTCAGGTGGGAGGACAATTTGTGATCTCATTCACTGGAGTTGAGGCCACAGGGCTGTTACTTTGGCCAGAAGCATGGGCACATGGTTGCTTGGCTTGCCTAGGGGTGTGCCTGCCAGGAGTGACCTGTGTATCTTTTTATTTTCTTGATAGTATCCTTTGATTCGTAAAAGTTTTTAATTTTAGGAAGTCTAATTTATCTATTTTTTTCTTTGCTTGTATTTTTGTTGTCATATCTAAGAAACTAAATTAAAATCATAAAGATTTATTTCTATGCCTTTGTTTAAGAATTTTATAGTTTTAACTCTTACATTTAGGTCATTAATCCATTTTGAGTTAATGTTTGTATTAGTCTGCTGAAGCTACCATAAGAAAATATCATAGACTGAGTATCTAAAGCAACAGAAATTTATTTCTCGTATTTCTGGATCTGGGAAGTCCAAGACCAAGGTTCCAGCATGGTCAGTTTCCAGTTAGGACTCTCTTCCTGGCTTTCAGATGGCTTCCTTCTCCCTGTGTACTCATAGTAGAGAGAAAGCTCTTTAGTACCTCCTTTAATAAAGGCACTAATCCACCATGATAGCTTCATAACTTCATCCAACTCTATTTATCTCTCCAAAAGACCTCATCTCCAAATACCATTACATTGGGGTTAAAGCTTTAACATATAAATTTTGGGGTGGACAAAAATATTCAGTTCATAACAACATTTGTATGTCATTTGAGGTAGGCTATATGAATGAAGTCCAACTTCATTCTTTTGTCATGTAGATATCCAGTTGCCCCAGCACCATTTGTTGATGAGACTATTCTTTCCTCATTGAATTATCTTGGCACCCTTGTAAAAAATCAATAGACCAGAGATGATTTGGGTTACTTATGAACTCTAAATTTTATTCCATTGATCTATATGCTTATCTTAATGATGGTACCATACCATTTTGTTTATTGTAGATTTATAGTAAGTTTTGAAATTGGGAAGTGTGAGTGCTCCAACTTTGTTCATCATTTTCAAGATTGTTTTGGTTATTTGGCATCCCTTGCAATCCCATATGAATTTTAGAATCAGCTTTTCCATTTCTGCAAAAAAGGCCATTGGGATTTTTATAGGGATTGTGTTGAATCTGTAGTTTGCTTTGGAGAGTATTGCCATCTTAATAATGTGAAGTCTTCCAATCCATGAATATGGGCTCTTTTTCCATTTATTTAGGTCTTCTTTAATTTTGTTCAGCAATGTTTTGTAGTTTCAGTATACAAATCTTGTATCACCTTGGTTAAATTCCAAGTATTTTATTCTTTTAGTGCCATTGTGAATGGAATTGTTTTCCTAATTTCCTTTTCAGAATGTTCATTGCTAGTGTACAGAAACTTGTACTTTAAGAAAGGCTTTGGACAAACATAAAAATATTTGTGAATAAACATTCATTAATATATTTTAATTTTAAATGTTAAAAAGTAAATATAATGTTTAATGAATATTTGCTCTAAATTTATTTTCAATCAACCAATCAACCATCCTAATTGATCACATTTGTTGAGACAAGTCTATTATATATTTTCATAGTTTATATTTTCATAATACCTTCATATGTTTAAAAATATAACCACTACGTAAGTTAGAAATAGTATGTTTGTTACTATTGATATGAGTTGACAATCAAAACTTTACTGTGCTAAATAATTTTACTATGTTAAGAAGTCTTTACCCCACATTTTCTGCCTTCGATATTCAAAGAAGATACATTTCATGTATTAACTGTGGCCATCTCCTCCCTCCTAAGCTTTGAGAAGCAGCAAATAGAAAAGGAAGAAGCTCAGGATCTGGGTAACGGTTCTAACTCTGAACTCATTGTCTTCATAATCTTAGCTGAGTAGGCCATTATGTGATTCTGAGCTTTAGTTTTTCTCATCTGCTAAATGGGAAAAACAAACACTACTTTACAGAGTTTTGAGGATTAAATGAGTAGTCTTCTATGAAAATGTCTGATATATATGCTGACATCAAGAAGGAAAGGGTGGTTTTGAGAGATTTTCCCATTTATAGATATTTATTATATCATCCACTTATTCTCTTAATAAGTCCTACTTTGGGACCAAAAGTAAGTGTGCAAAATGCCTATGCTGTTCATAAAGTATGTGTTGAACAAATATTGCTTTTTACATGGTTAATAAGGGGTCAGTGTTCCTGCTTTTGGTCATGGAACCGGGGAAAGTTAATTGGCTTGAACAGAGATCAGGCCTCTAGCCTGGCTCCATTATTATTGCTTTCACAAATAGAGATGATTGAGGAAGTTTGTTCTGATGAAGGTATAGGAAGAGACCCTCTAGGATTCTCAGATATTTTCCTATTAGCACATGGCTACTGGTGTACATTAAAAGCCCCTCATATACTTGCTCCTTGTGAGTGATTCTTAGATGATTCTAGGTTGGCTTTACCTGAAACATTTAACAACTGATATATTTCTTAGTTATCCACCATCCCTTCAATATTCGCTAGTCCTAGAACATCACTGGAAAGGGAAGACAGCCTTGTTTTAAGGTCTAGTTCATGGATGTGGAACTTTTTGAATAGCTCTGCCTACTGTGAGATTTTATTGGAATTTTTAAAATAAGAAAATATCTTTGAAAAGATCATGTATAATTGAGGTAAATTATTCCAATAAGATGTCTCAGACATGGTTCAGAGGGTGAGGATGTGCACCATATGATGTGTGAGCCTCAGGAGCTTTAGCAGATGGTTTGGTAAGGCTGATTGCTTGGATGGAGCTGAAACTCCCGTGTAATATTAGTCCAGCCTGTTTGGTCAAAAGAATTAGAAATGGTTTAAAGAATGTCATGCCTGGACAAATGGTATGAGCCAAGGACATTTGAGAGAAATTAAGTCTTTCTGAGCTTCTTTGTGTTGACTGGAATTCCCATTTACAATATACCCCTGGTAGAAGCATCAGGCTGCCACGTAACTAGATAGGAGAGATTTTCTTTAGTGATATGAGGCTTTCTAAACAGATACAATACATGGAATGAACCTTGAAGGAATTAGCAAAAATTAAACCTTGAGAGAATTAGCAAAAATTATGGATGGCTTTGGGAGGGAAAATAGAAGAGATAAGCAACTCTATTTTCTCCATTGGGTTCTATGTATTGTCTTCAGAATAGAAATGGAATTGGCTTCTCTATGTCCTGCTCCTCCTTTTGAAATTCTTCCCAACATCTGGATGACAGCAGCTTGTGAAAAAGATAGCTTCCCTCTTCCCCAAATTTAAATAAGGAACTCCACTACCTTCTCTGAACAAGAAAACATGGACTTTATAAATGTTAGTTTCATGATTTATTAATAAGTGCTGACAACACTTTCTGTCTCCTTGTGACTAAAGGTGGGAACAGAAATGAAGAGTAAAGGGAACTGTTCAGAGACACTGAAGATAATCAAGAATTATGATTTAATTTATAATGAGGGAACAATAAGCAGTGGCTATAAAACAATGATTTGAGTTAAGTAGCAACAACTGAGCTTAGAACTTATTTTTCTCTGAAGAACATTTTGGAGGCTTATAAATCAGAATACTTACTTTAGGTTATGTTCTGTTAACTAACAACACCAAAATCTCAGTGGTTTAAGATGCACAAAAAGTTTTGCTCCTTGCACCCGTTATATAATCACTCAAGGACCAAATCTGATGAAGGCTCCATCATCTTACCAGCTGAGTACCATCTAGGGCATGTGACCTCTGTTGCTATAGTGGAAGAGAGAATTGCAGTTCTTTCACTGACAAAGACTTTGACCCAGAAGTGACACATGTCAACTGCTCTTCGTAATCAGTTGGCCAGTACTAGTCATATTCTACCTTACCTGTGAAGAGGCAGAGAAATGTAATTCTCTTGTATATCTGGAAGGATGAAGGATCCTCAATATAGAGAAACTCCATTGTAGGAAGGAAGGAAATAAGAAAGAAATGAAGAAAAGAAAATGAGCATTTATTATACGGGACCTTGGGATGTCTTACAGTTACACTTGGGATAAGATCTGAACACTCTTCCTTGGTCTGTAGATCAGTGAGGCCTCTACCCACTCCTATGACCTCACTTCATTCTTCTTTCACTTTTGCCTACTCCACTCCAGCCTTTGGACCCTCTTTTGTTCCGAACACACATCAAGCTCCCCTCAGGGACCTTGGATTGGCTGTTCTTTCTGTTTGGAATGCTCTCCCTTCAGATATCTGTGTTCTTGTCGTCTAGGACTCCTATGTCATCTCCTCAGAGAAGGCTTTTTTGACCATACAACCTAAATAAACCACCTTACTGAGCCATTCCCTATTCATCCAGCTATTGTATTTTATTTTCACTCCAGTATTTACTGCTATCTGTTATTTTCATGTTTATTTTTCTCTCTCTTATTGTTTGTCTTTGTCCACTAGAATATGTTACACGAGACTCGGGACCTTGCTTGTCTTGTTAAACATTGTATCCCTAGTACACAGTAGGCATTTAATAACTGTTAAATGGACAAATTCAAAAGGGGCTGAGCAGAATCCCATGGAAGCTAGAATCACCAAATGGTGCTTTAGTGTCTATAAAAAAAGGCATTTTCACCATGAACCTAATAAGTCATACCTGAAACCAAGGGAAAGAAGACATGCTGTCCCTAAGACCAACTTGGGTGTGAAACAACAACAAACAATTATGAAAGATCAATTATCCCAAGTGACTAAGTCAAACTTTGGATTAAACAAGTAACTGTCCACAAATGCCTTATCAGTATATTGCCTACAATATACTGTACAATATACAGTATATTGCCTACAATATACTACACTTGAGTGTGGTAGCCAGCTAATGAGATGAGCTCTAATAATCGTAGCTTCCTGTTATTTGTGTATTTCCACGATCTCCTCTCAGACTGGATTAGGGCTGGCCTGATGTGAACAATGGAATACAGCAGAATTGAACGTGTATGACTCCCAAAGCTAGGTTGTAAAATGCATTGCACCTTTAGCTTTGCTCTCTTGGTCCATTTGCTTTGGCAGTAGCCACCTGCCATACTGTGAGGACACTCAAGCAGTTCTGTGGAGAGGTCTATACAGAGAGGAAGTGAGATCCCAGCCAAAGGCCACCATCAACTTGACAGCAAACTGAGTGAGCTACCTTGCAAGTGGATTTGCCAGCCCTACTCAAGCCTTCAGATGCCTGTAGCCTCATGAGAGATCCTGAGCCTGGGTCACTCAGCTGTGCAGCTTCTGAATTCTGATGGGATTGCTGCATCAAATGGTGATAACAAAACTATTAGAAATAATAAATGATTATTACTGTTTCAAGCCACTATATTTTGGGATGATTTGTTACACAGCCATACTAACTGGAATGTTGAGGTTTTTTTCAAATTTTCAAAAGTTTTCTACTCTCAGGGATGTTCATCCTTTTTGAATAAGAATGGGAAAGAAAAAGAGAGACATGGAAGATGTAAGTGTTATGGGCTTAGCCAACCAAATAAACCAAATCAGCTCTGCCCACTGATAGGAAGGCAGATTTTTCAGAAAGATTGCCTATCATATATCCCCACTTTTTGTGGCCTCTCAAAACAACTGTGACCCTAAAGTTATGTCATTACAATGCAATAAAAATAGCTGGGTAGAGTTAGAAGGCAAAAGAATTGCATGGAAGGGCATCCTCCTTCTGTCCCAATTTGATCAGAGTTGGTTACACCTTCCTTTATTGTATGTAGAAGTACTACATTTACTTGAAAAATTCTCAAAACTAGGTTGAGGTTACCATATTTTAATAATTCTTTTTGAATTTTCATAAATATGGTTTGGAATAAGGTTTGCAACATGTGATTGTGGATCTTGCGGCAGGAACACAGTGTGTCACTTTTGGATTATAAACTGGAACTTTAGATGTCTTTCTTGGAGATTTGCCTATCACTTGAAAAGCTGACCTACTATGTTTGTACATAAATGCTTGGGCTTTGGCCTTCCTATGAAATGATCTGCCAGTTCATAAAATATTATTTTACTCCCAGTCTTCAGGGAATTAAAAATGTGTGTGTTTGTCTTTTTGAAATTCTCTAAAGTTATGAGCTTCCATGCTCACCTTTGACTCTTTCCTCTTTGACCTGATATTCTCATCTTGGTGTATTTCTGAAAGACATTTTAGATGTCAGTGTGAAGGAGGAGATTCTTTAATCTCTATAGTTTTCATCAATAGAATGTCATTCTTCCAGGAATTACTGTTTTTCCCTATGGCCTTGAACATGGCTTACTATTGAGTGGTCTAGCCTTCTGACCTAGTAGGCCATAGAATTAGAAAGAGTCCTTGCTTCCACTTGCATTTTTCAAGCCATTCTTTACATTTCTATAACATCTTAATGAATCCATTCTTTTTTTGCACAGAAGCTCCTTTGACCTCTTTTGGGAACCTACTCTAATACTCTGTGGCTCTTGTTCATGAGAACATTCTTTTTCCTAATATCTAGTCTAAACATTTCTTTCCCTAGCTGAAGGCTTTTTGTCCCCCATTTTTTAAAACTACAAGTGATTCCCTTTCCTCACCGAAGACTAAACTCTGTACCTAATGGCTAGAATGTCAAACAAACATTAATCTTGTCTCCTGCCTCTTTACAGATGGAGGAATGCCCAAAAGCAATTTAGCTTTAGACAGCAGAAGTATTTGTGTAGTGTTCTTTAACCTCTGATTCATCTTCTCAAATCATCTTGGATTAAGCTTTATTTCTCAAAGATGCCAACAGTATAAAAATCTACCTTGAAACTTCATGATCATTCCGTACTCCTACGTTTCATTTTAAATTATGTCTGGCCCTTAGACAAGCTACCTACTGTAAAAAGGACACTTATACATTTGCAAAGGACCCTTTATTTGCCTCAGCAATACATGTATCAGGTTTGAAATTTTCTCTTCATAGATAGGGCCTATTCTAAGACCACTTAATATGCAAAAAATTCATACTTTCCAAAGAGCTATGTAAGGAGCAATTGTTCACATCCAGGCAAACCTCCCCACTTTTCGCCACTCTAAACACACATACACACGAGCCAGTCACACTGAAATTCCACCTTTGGGAATGTAGTCCTTAGGGATAACTAGCTTAAGATTTTAATGTAGATCCTCTGGTAGGACACTGGACGTTCTTGATACTCTTACTTCATGCTTTTATTATCAAACTAAGGGAGAGGGAATTTCAATATAAAGAGCTAAAAATAGAATGAATTAGTACATGGAGCCAGCAATTATTTGCTCTTTTTAGTGTGAATTAATTTGATCTATTCTTTATTCTTCAGATAGTTCATTGAAATCTTATTTTTGAGCTAATGGGAATTTTAATGGGGGTGACCATAATGGAGGAGGATCTGGGTAGAAGGTGGTGATGATAAGCAAAAGACAATTTTCAAGTGTCCCTGGAGAGCTGACCAGGGAGGGCTGACCAGTGAAAGACGCTTTCATAAGGGGTTGGGGGGAGTTAGAGGGCAGAAGAATTGCATGGAAGGGCATCTTCCCTCCATCCCAACTTGAACCTGAATCTGTTACACTGTACTTTGTTCTTCTACTGCATGTGCTTGAAAAAAATCTCAAAGCTAAGTTGAAGTTACTAATTTGCTTATCTATCACCACCAGCAAACTCCTTGAGGACAGGAAGGTAGATATATTGCTAGGGGGAATGTGACATGGATGGGACAGCAGAAACAGAGAGGACTGGAGGAATAGAAATAGAAATTATTTCATGTTTCCAGCTACAGAAAGTAAAACCAACTGAAATTAGAATGAAAGATGCCAATAGCTAAGAAGATTTTCGATGATGCTGGTAGTAGCCTGTCAGAATGTGGAGTGTACTATGTGAAGATATATGCTCATAGAAATGGGGATGAAGGGGTTGGAAAACATTGCTCCAGATGTTCAGAGAAGATAAAGTAAGTTCAAAGGGTCTATAGAAAGAAGTGAGAACAATGATGATGATTACAGTGATGATGGCGGCAGCAGGCAACATTTGTTAAGCATTTTCTGTGTGCTGAGCATTGTGCTGAATTCTTTTCAGAAATTATTTAATCCTCACAACAACCCTATGAAGTTGGTACTATTATTATTCCCACTTTTAAGATAAAGAATCTCACCTGAGGCTTAGAGAAGTGAAGTAAATTGTCCAAGGTGGCAGAGCTAGGAAATAGAAGACAGAGAAATTGAAGCCTGGCATCCTAACTTGAAATAAGGACTTATTTCCCTATATTCCAGGCAAAGTGGGCCTATATAGGTTGGGAAATTCACCATTAGAAGAACTTGTTTTTCTAATAGTTGTTTCTCTAATAGGTATATCATCAACACTTTCCTGTAAGACCTCTCTGTGGACAATACCATACCTTGTGAAATGGCTGCCTATGGTTAGAAATGTGCAGATTGCAATGTGAATGTTCTTAATGTTTGCTTTCAACAGCATGCTGCCACATCGGGACTTCACATCACCATAATTAACATTATTACACTGATCCAAGTTAGTGAATATCATATTTATGGTGCTTTGCCAGACATAATTGTGTTATCACTCATCAAAGTTATGGCAGGCAAACACAGACAATTTTGAGAAAAATTTCAACAACACTGTATGTAGCAGAAAATCTAACAACTGATTGTCAAGCCTGTGTTGCCACACAGAAACAGTAACAAAAAGAAAGAAAGAAAAGAAAAAGCTCAAGAGCATTCGTAGATCATTCCTAGATCACCTAACATTCCTAGATCAGGTTTTCAACTGCCATTAGAGAGGTTTGGCATTTCTTCCTGGACTGTCAGAAGTTCCTCACATAAGGAGGAACTTCTTTTCATACATTGTATACAATTTAGGCAGGAGCCACAAAGATAAAAAACTAAAAGAATTTTTTAGTTTGACTATTTAACTTATTATACTAAATAAAATTTAATTCTTTGTTTACTATTTTGGCCAGGTCTATTTATAATGTTCATTTAAAACACTTTCTATGGAAAAATGGGCACTGGTCCTTGAAACCAGAAAAGCTAACATCACTTTGTTTCTTAGAAAAATCAGATTTCATGTACCTAATTTTTACTTATGGTATATTTTCCAGTAAAATAGCCTATTATGAGATCAAAGACTGTTTGTACTCACTACCAGGAATTAGACAAACATTTGACCCATACTAAGAATGCAGTCATGTTTTTGAGGATGGTGGTGTAGTCCATGTTCCTCTGAAAGCAAAGTCAGACTATGTCTTATATTAAAGACATTTATTTGGGAAGTAATTCTGGGGAAGGACAGGAAGAGTGAAACAGAGAAGGAAGGAAAGCCAATACAAGGACGTGTTATTGATTTGAAAACCACTGTAGAAAACTGGCACTTGATCCTGATGGGAACTTCAGAGGAGCCTTTTGAAATGTATCTCAGACAGCTGCCGAGAGCAGGAATGAGCAAACTATTGACTCTGGGGAAAATCCATCTGGCCACCTGTTTCTGAAAATAAAGTTTTATTAGAACACAGCCACACCATTACTTTATGTATTTTCTATGACTGCTTTTAGGCTATCATGGCAGAGTTGTGACAGAGATTGTATGGCCCACAAAGCCTAAATTATTTTTATCTGGCTCTTTAAAGAAAAGGGTTTGCAACCTCTGACCTAGAGGATGAGAAGAAAAGGGATTTATCCATTAGCTTTCCTTCCCATCCATCAAAAGTTGCCTCAACTGAGTTAACTCTCCCACTGTTGTGGGTGGTTCTCATGAGTAAACAGACTTCCACACTTTGGCATAAGAAGCTGCAGTGTAAGAGTGAAAAATCCATCACATGGTCTGAGGTTAGTCACTGTCACATTAAGCCAGGACAATTTGTCAAAATCTGTATGGAACTCTGGTGGCTGTAGAATGGTTAGAATAAGAGGTTGGCTGAGATAACATGAAGTGTACACAAAAGATATCTGATATTTAGTGAAAGTGGTATGATGATGGTTTGATCATTCATTACAAAAGATTTATTGAGCACTCTTATATGTCAGGCTTTCTTCTAGATGCTAGGGATATAGTGGTAAACAAAACTAAAAAAAATCTCTGCCCTCACAAAGCTTACACTCAAGTGTAGAAGATTTACGATAAATAATGTGGAAAATACATGGCATGGCAGATATAATGAGTGCAAAGAACTTTCCAAGCAAGAGCAATGGTCCTGAGACAGAAGCATGCTTGGGGTACTTGACAGTATGTGAGAGAGAGGTGGAGTGTGATTGAACTGGGTGCAAGCGAGTTGAAGGAGATCATGTAAGCCATGGAGGACACAGTAAATGGTAAGGAGTTGGGCTTCTCTAGGAATGAGATGGGAAGCCATTGGAAGGTTTAAACAAAGAAGCGATGTCACCTGCCTTATATTTTTTTCTAAACCATGCTGAAACTCTTAGCCAAAGCAATCAGACAGCAGAAGGAAATCAAGGGCATCCAAACAGGGGCAGAAAAGGTCAAACTATTGCTCTTTGCTGATGATATGATCTTATGTCTAGAAAACTCCAAATATTCTGCCATGAGACTGCTGGAATTTATAAACAAATTCAACAAAGTTTCAGGTTACAAAATCAATGTACAGAAATCAGTAGCATTCCTATATTCCAACAATAGTCAAACAACAAAGAAAATAACAATAGCAACAAAGAAAATAAAATATCTAGGAATATATATAACTAAAGAGCCAAAAGACCTCTACAGGGAGAACTACGAAACACTGAGGAAGGAAATAGCAGAGGACGTCAACAGGTAGAAAACCATACCATGTTCATGGGTCAAGAAAATCAACGATGTTAAAATGTCTGTACTACCCAACGTGGTCTACAGATTCAATGCAATCCCTATTAAAATACCAACATCATTTTTTGCAGATCTAGAAAAAATAATTTTACGCTTTGTATGAAATCAGAGAAGACCCTGTATAGCAAAAGCAATCTTAAGCAAAAGGAACAAATCAGGAAGCATCAATTTACCAGACCTCCAGCTATACCACAAGGCTATAGTAGCTAAAACAGAATGGTATTAGCACAAGAAGAGAGACATAGACCAATGGAACAGAACTGAGAACCTAGATAAAAAACCATCCTCATATAGCCATCTAATCTTTGACAAAGCAGACAAAAACATACAGTGGAAAAAAGAATCCTTATTCAATAAATGGTGCTGGGAAAGTTGGATAGCCACATGTAGAAGACTGAAACAGGATCCGTACCTCTCACCTCTCACAAAAATCAACTCACAGTGGATAACAGACTTAAATCTAAAGCATGAAACCATAAGAATTTTAGAAGAAAATGTTGGAAAAACTCTTATAGAAATTGGCCTAGGAAAAGAATTTACGAAGGAGACCCCAAAGGCAATCACAGCAACAACAAAAATAAATAAATGGGACCTGACCAAATTAAAAAGCTTCTGCACAACCAAGGACACTATCATGAGAGAAAACAGACAACGTACAGAATGGGAGAAAATATTCATATGCTACACATCCGATAAAGGGCTGATAACTAGAATCTATAGAGAACTCAGGAAAATCATCTAGAAAAAATCAAACAACCCCATTAAAAAGTGGGAAAAGGCTCGTGGTTCCAGTGGGGAGAGAAGGAGGAAGCAGGGAGCGGGGCGGCTGGGAGGGGACCCGCCGCGGCTGCTGCCACCGCCGCCACCACCGCCTCTGCTCCTGGCGTGGGAAAGGAGGCGTGGGAAAGGAGGCGTGGGTCCCGGGCGCGAGCCGGCGGCGGAGCAGCTGTGGGAGGGTTGGCAGTGGGAAGGCGATGGCGGATATAGATAAACTCAACATCGACAGCATCATTCAACGGCTGCTGGAAGATTCAGGAGCATGTCTACAGATGCTAACGTCTCATCCAAGACTTTTGGAAGAATTCAGTCAAATCGCCTTTTTGATTTGGACATTAGATGTGAAATTGGCTGCATTTTAACTGCTTTTTGCCTTGATGCTGTCCTCCTAAAACATTGTTGGAATATAAATGCTGTGAGTGATGGAGTGTGAGCATGAACAGCTCTGGTGGTAGAATCTGCAGACCCTTTAAATGAGAGGGTCCAAGCCTGGTAAGAATGTCCAGCTACAAGAAGAATGAAATCAGAGGATTGTGCTTAAAGTCTCGTGAGATCTTTCTCAGTCAGCCTATCCTACTAGAACTTGAAGCACCACTCAAAATATGTGGTGATATCCATGGGCAATACTATGATTTGCTTCGCCTTTTTGAGTATGGAGGTTTCCCCGCCAGAAAGCAACTACCCGTTTCTTGGGGACTATGTGGACAGGGGGAAGCAGTCATTGGAGACTATTTGCCTCTTACTGGCCTACAAAATCAAATATCCCGAGAATTTTTTTCTTCTCAGAGGGAACCATGAATGTGCCAGCATCAATAGAATTTATGGATTTTATGATGAATGTAAAAGAAGATACAACATTAAACTATGGAAAACTTTCACAGACTGTTTTAACTGTTTACCGGTAGCAGCCATCGTGGATGAGAAAATATTCTGCTGTCATGGAGGTTTATCACCAGATCTTCAATCTATGGAGCAGATTCGGCGAATTATGCGACCAACTGATGTACCAGATCAAGGTCTTCTTTGTGATCTTTTGTGGTCTGACCCCGATAAAGATGTCTTAGGCTGGGGTGAAAATGACAGAGGAGTGTCCTTCACATTTGGTGCAGAAGTGGTTGCAAAATTTCTCCATAAGCATGATTTGGATCTTATTTGTACAGCCCATCAGGTGGTTGAAGATGGATATGAATTTTTTGCAAAGAGACAGTTGGTCACTCTGTTTTCTGCACCCAATTATTGTGGAGAGTTTGACAATGCAGGTGCCATGATGAGTGTGGACGAAACACTAATGTGTTCTTTTCAGATTTTAAAACCTGCAGAGAAAAAGAAGCCGAATGCCACGAGACCTGTAACACCTCCAAGGGGTATGATCACAAAGCAAGCAAAGAAATAGATGTCATTTTGACACTGCCTAGTTGGGACTTGTAACATATAGTATATAACCTTCATTTTTAAGACTGTAATGTGTACTGGTCAGCTTGCTCAGATAGATCTGTGTTTGTGGGGGCCCTTCCTTTCATTTTTGATTTAGTGAATGGCATTTGCTGGTTATAACAGCAAATGAAAGACTCTCCACTCCAAAAAAAAAAAAAGTGTTTTGTTTTTTAATTCTCTGTTCCTTTTGCAAACAATTTTAATGATGGTGTTATAGCTGTACATCCCAAGACAGTTTATTCTGTCTAAGGGGTAAGTGTACAATTGATCTTTTTTTAATTCAGTACAACCCATAATAATGTATATGCTCGTTTTCTTTAAGATATAAAGAGAGCCCTAGGGTGCTCTGAATCTGTACATGGTCTTGTCATAAAATGCATAATGTTGATACAAACCACTGTGAACATTTTTTATTTTAAAATCTTGTTTCAAAGGGATTGCTTTTTCCTTTCATTGTCTTGTCATGTACAAACTAGGTTTTATAGCTGTCGACATTAGGAATAACTTTCACCCCTGCCAGCATCACTGGTATGATGTATATTTAATTAAAGCACACTTTCCCCCTACCGTATACTTAAAATGACGATTAAAGCCATTCTTTTAAATGTTTGTGACTCTTTCCTAAAGCCAAAGTTTCTGTTGAAATATGTGTTGACACACCCCTAAGTTCAAGGTGGCATGGTAGTGTACACATGCCGCCTTCCTGGGGATTCAAAAACAGGCTTTGATTTTGAATAGCAGTGAGTAATATAGCGCTGTTTAAGCTATTAATGATTAAAGTTAATAACATTTTGTACAATTTCCATATAGTCTATTCATTAAGTAATCTTTTTACAGTTACATCAGGCCTGAACTCGTCAATTCAGAAAGCTTCAAATTATAGAAACAATACTGTTCTATACGAGTGACCGATTATGCTTTCTTTGGCCTACATTCTTTATTCTGCGGTGAAGTTGAGGCTTATAAGTCAAAACAAAGGAACTAACTTACTATCCACCGGTTTACACAGAACTCACAGTTATCTATGACTTTTTTAAACTAAGATCTGTTAAAAAGAAATCTGTGTCAACAGATGACCGTGTACAATACTATGTGGTGAAAACGCCTTCAGACTGATTAAATGACGTACTTGTTAAATCCTCTCAGTGTCTATTTATCAGCACAATACACACAAGAGAACTGTTGATGGCATATTGAGTAGATTTTAATGAATAAATTGTTCTGGAAACCAAAAAAAAAAAAAAAGTGGGAAAAGGACATGAACAGAAACTTTTTAAGAGAAGACAGACTAACGACTAACAAACATGAAAAAATGCTCAACATCTCTCATTAGGGAAATGCAAATCAAAACCACAATGAAATATCACTTAACTCCAGTGCAAATGGCTTTTATCAAAAAGTCCCAAAACAATAGATGTTGGTGTGGATGTGGAGAGACAGGAACACTCCTACATTGCTGGTGGGACTGCAAACTACTGTGTTTCCCCCAAAATAAGATCTACCCATAAAATAAGCCCTAGCAGGATTTCTAAGCATTTGCGCAATATAACCCCTATCCCAAAAATAAGACCTAGTGATGGGCATGGCTACGCAGCGTTTCTGCACAACCCATGCATTTCGTGGCGGAGTGGTAAAGAAGACGAGCAGCCCTTCTCATCTGCCCCATTGTAATAACTACCATCCCAGAGGTGATGGTAAAGGTACGGGCAGCCCCACCAACAAGGTTGGCTCCCTGTCAGGTCCCAGCCACCGTGTGCATGCTGCAAGCTGAGGCTTTGAGGGGAAAATAACACATCCTCTAAAAATAAGCCCTAGGGTGTCTTCTTGAGGAAAAATAAATATAAGACCCTGTCTTATTTTCGGGGAAACACGGTAGTACAACCTCTGTGGAAAGCAATATGCAGATACCTCAAAGAACTACAAGTAGAACTACCATTTGATCCAGCAATCCAATTACTGGGCATCTACCCAGAGGGGGAAAAAACATTCTATAAAAAGACTTCTGTACTAGAATGTTTATGGCAGCACAATTCACAATTGGGAAGATGTGGAAACAACCTAAGTGTCCATCAATACATGAGTGGTTTAATAAAATGTGGTATACGTATACCCTGAAGTTCTACTCAGCCACAAAAACAATGTTGATCTAGCACCTCTTGTATTATCCTGGATAGAGCTGGAGCCATTCTACTAATTGATGTTTCTATCACAAGAATGGAAAAACAAATACCACACGTACTCACCATCAAATTGGTATTAACTGATCAACATTTATGTGCATATTTAGTAGTAACATTCATCCCGGGTGTCAGGCAGATGGGAAGGGGGAGGATAGGATGGGTATATTTACACCTAATAGGTGTGATGTGCACCGTTTGGGTGATGGACATGCTTGAAACTCTGACTTGGGTGGGGCAATATATGTAACCTGAATATATTTACCTCTGTAATATGCTGAAATAAAATTATAATAACAATGATTTAAAAAATTGAGATGTAACTTATATAAAGTGTACAAATTAAGTGTATAATAGCTCAGTATTTGTGTGTGTGTGTGTGTGTGTGTGTGTGTGTGTGTGTGTGTATGTGTACCCCTATATAACCAACATCTGGATAATGATATATTAGAGAATATCACCATCAACTCAAAGTTTCTTGCTCCTTTCTGTCCAAACCCTATCTCCTCAATGAGATAATCACTCTTTTGTCTTCTAACTCTAATTTTGCTTGCTGGTAAACTGCATTTAAATGGAATAATACAATATGTACTCTTTTATCTGGATTTTTTGCTCAATTTTATATTTTGAGATTCATCCTTATTGTTACATGTATTGAACTCTCTTTCTCATTATGGAATGCTGTTTAACTGAGTGACTATAATTTATCCATTCTCCTATTGATGATCATTTTGGTTGCTTTTGGGTTTTGGCTATTACAAATGAAGATGTCATGAACATTCTTGTATGTATTTTTTGGTGAGTATATGTACTAGTTTTTCTTCGGTATACCTAGGAATGGAATGCTGAATCATACGATGGGCTTATGTTTAGCTTTAGTAGATACTGTCAAAATGCTTTACAAAGTAGTTGAATAAATTTATACAATGTCAGAAATATACGTACATTTCAGTTGCTGGACATCCTTACCAAATCTTGATGTTGTTGGTTTTTTATTTCAGCCATGCTGGTAGGTATGTAATGGTCCTACATTGTGGTTTTAATTTTCATTTTCCTGTTAGGTAGTGATGTTACACACATTTTCATATGTTGGTCATTTGTATTTGAAATAGCTGTTTAATTTTTGCCCATTTTTTTTCTTTTCTTACTGATTTGAAGTACTTTATGTATTCTAGCTGCAAGCTTTTTTAAAAATTAATTAATTAATTAATTCTTATATTTTTGCCAGGGGCTGAGGATGAGGGATTGAGGATGAAGTGTGGGGTTCAATACAAGATTTTTAAAACTATATGTATTACAAATGTTATTTTCTAGTCTGAGCTTACTTATTAACTTTCCTAATGAGTCATTTTGATCAGCAGAAACTCTTAATTTTAATGAAGTCTAATCTATCCTTGAAAAAAATGGTTACTGCTTTTTGTGTTCCATTAAGGAAATCTTTGCAAAGCTCAGAAGAAAATACTTGTGTTTTCTTCTAGAACTTAATTGTTTTAGTTTTTGTATTTAAGCCTATGATCAACCTTGAATTCATTTTATATGGTTTGAGCTGAGGGATATGGATAACTTTCTTATTTTGATATCTTGTTGCTCTAGCATTATTTATAAAACATACTCTCCTTCATTGAACTTCAATGATCCTTTTGCTGTAAATCAAGTGGCAGTGTATATGTGAGTTTATTTCTGGATTCTATTCTGTTACATTGCTCTATTTGTCTAATCTTTCACCAATATAATAATTTATCAATTATTTGTAGATTTGAAAGAAGTCTTGAAAGGTGGTAATAAAAGTTCTCTGACTTTATTTTTCTTTTAAATGGTCTTGATTATTCTTTGTACTTTGCATTTCTATATACATTTTAGAATTAAGTTGTCCATTGTTGTTTTAGTGGTTATTCTAGAAATTACAAAGTCTATCCTTGGTTTATTATAGCCTATTGATTCTTTCAACACATTCTAAACAATGTAATAACCTTATAACAATGTAAATACATTTACCTTTTCCACAATTTTAAAACTTCTTTTTAAGTCTTATAAGTTATAAGGCTCATGAAACATTGTGATTAATTTGGCTGTAAATAGTAAAGTCTTTTATACTTATAAAATACCCATATATTTAGCCTTTACATTGCAGTTGATTCTTTTTTGTACTTTTGTCTTTCCATCTGTGACTATTTTTCTTTTTAACCTGAAAGACTTCCTTTAGTACATCTTGTAGTGAGTCTACTAGTTTTGAATTTTTTTAGCTTTTGTCTTGGAACATCTATAGTTCACTTAAAATATTTTTTCCCTTTTATTTTATCATATTATGGGGGTACAAATATTGTTAGGGTTACATATATTGCCCCTGCCATTCCTCCTCCCGCCCTCCACCTTGCCAAAACATCAAGCATGTCCTACCCCCAGGTGGTGCGCATCGCACCTATTTTGTAGGTATATATCCTTTCCCTCCTCCCCTCTCCCATCTGCCCACCACCCGATAAAAGTTTTTTTTTCCCCTTTTTTTGACTTTTTGGTTACATTGTATATCTTTGCCTTTCCCTATGAGGGGTTAAAGGTATTCCCTTCCCCCACACACAGTGCTCCCCACAACCCTAAGATGTGTATCTCCCCCTCCCCCAAACCCTGGTGAGCACTGCCACCATTTGAGCACCATAGTTTTAATCAGTCAGTATCAATTTGATGGCAAGTAGATGTGGAGCCCATTTTCTTGATCTTGTGTAGCCTCACTTTGGATAATGGGCTTAAGCTTAATCCAGGATAGCATAAATGGTGCTAGCTCACTGTCATTTCTTAGAATGGAGTCGTATTCCATTGTGAGCATATACCAAATTTTAATTATCTACTCATGAGTTGACGGACACTTGGGTTGTTTCCATGATCTTGCAATAGTGTATAGTTCACTTTAAATTTGAAGGATATTTTCAGTGGGCATAGAGTACTAGATTGACAGCATTTTCAGCACTTAAAAAATGTTCTATTGTTTCCTGAGTTCCATTGTTTCAATTAAGAAATCAGCTATAATCTTTATATTTGTTCCTCTGAAGAAGATAATGTGTTTTTTCTCTTTTAAAATAAACTATAATAAAGTATAAATTCCATAAAATGAAATGCATTTTCCTGCTTCTTTACCTGTCTAGAAATTTTTGCTTGTATGCTAGACATTGCAGATGTTTTAATTTGATGATAATGTTCTCTTCCTCTACGTCTAGTGTATCGCTTTGATCCTGCCAAAGATTTATTTCAGGCTTTGTTCTGACAGGCCAATTTCAGTGTTTTATCTAATGTTTGATCATAATTCTACTCCTATAGCATGGTATTTATTTCTAGCTCATGATCTTTTGGGGGTCTCAATACAGAATATTGACAAAAACCTCTCCTCTCTGGCTGAGCCAGATATCTACCTTATCCCAAAAACTGTGTGGCTTCTGAAATATTTCTTTGTCAGCATGCCATAAACTGTTCAATAGACTTCTAAAATCTTCCCCAGTACACATGCAGCTCAATATTCAGCCAAAGTCCCTAGGAAAATTTTCATAGTCCTTTGGGGCCCCTTTGTGTTCCCTTATCCAGAGATACCCCGACCTCCACAAACACCTTTCTACCCCCAAATCCTAGCCAATTTACCATTCCTGAACTCTCATCTTGGTTTCTTCTACCCAGCAAAGTACTACTCTTTGAAAAATGTTCTCAGAGAAAAGGTGGGGCTCACCTCATGTGTTTCCTTTCTCTTAAGGCTTATAGCCTGGTGTTGATTTCTGTCCAATTTGTGACTGCAAACTATTATTCTATATATTTTATCCAGTAACATGGTTGCTTATAGAACGAGGGTAAGTCCAATACCAGCTACTCTATCATGGCTAGAACAAGAAGTCCTGACTTGGGTGTTGAAGAGAGTTCTCTGGTTTCTTTCCTGAGAAAAGATTGGAGGGGTGCCAGGGAAGAACCAGTGAGTTAAGTCGGGTGACTATTGCAATAATCCAGGTGAGAGGTGACAGTGGCTTGTCCAGAGTGTTAGTGATGTGGTGAGAAACGGTCAAGTTATGAATATATTTTGAAGATAAAGAAGGAAAAATTTTCTGAGGGACCTGATGAGAGGTATGGGAGAAAGAATGGAGTTTGTGACAGCATAAATAATTTTAGCCTATGCTACTCAATAGAGTTGCTACAGTAATATCATACACAAATAATAACAGTCTGATGTCTTCCTGTCTAATCCTTACACTATTTTTTTGTCTTATTGCACTGGTTAGAACCTCTAGTAATAGAGGTTCTGTTTAATAGAAATAGTGATAGTGGGCATCATTGTCTTATTTGTGATCTTAAAAAGAAAACTCTCATCATTTCATCATTAAATGTTATATTTGGTGAAGGTATATAGTCTCTATCAGTTTAAGGAAACTTCCTCTGTTTCTTGTTTATTATAACTTTTTCCTCCATCATGAAAGATGATGAATTTTGTTAAATGTTTCTTCTGTACTATGAAAAAAATTAGTCAATTTTTCTTCTTTACTGAGATGGGAAAACTGCAAAAGTTAGTGGTTAGAGGAAAATACTAGAATCTTGATTTATACCTGTTAAAATTGAGATGCCTATTACACATCCAAGTATATGGGCCAAATAGACAACAGTATATGGTTCAGGAGTTCAGGAGAGAGCCTGGTGACACAAATTTGAGGGTCACCAGCATATATGCTGTGTTTAAAGCTGTGAGGCTAGATACAATCATCAACAAAGCAATTAGATTATAAATTAGACATATATAAATTAGATATATAAAAAAAGAAGTTTAAGGGTCAAGCCTTGGTAATATATTTATTAATACCTTAATTATATTCTTTTATAAAGGCTAATTTAATAAAAATCATCTTATAGACAGCCTAATGGGGAACGGTGGGGTGAAGAGTCCCTATTTACTTAGAGTCCATTAGTTTTAATGTAAATGTAGATACTTTAGTCTGACTGGGTGTTTGAACAAATTATTCCCTGGTTCCATGTCTTCATCCATATATGAGACTATAATTAGAATTTAATTTTAATGTTCCAAAATGATGAAAACCAACATTGGGCCAGTTTAATAAATTTAGAAGACATTTTGTCTAAAACTATTTGTGAGTCACAGGGATACAGAAGTGAAAAAAGAGTAAAAAGCATTTATGGTTACTGATGACACTGGAGCTTATAAAATGGCACAAACTCAGTAGGACTGAAAAGACGTTACGAAGTTCCTTTCAGTGCAATTTTTAAAGAGATGCCCTGCTAATCATATGTGCAATTTGATCCTTCTGAGTATTAGACATTTTCTCTTTTGGAAGAGCATTTTGCAGCTTAGCTTAACTATGTTTTTAAAAACAGCACATAAAGTGAGAAATGCTATAATTTGAAAGGCTGCACTTTTGCATTTTAATTTATGAAATCAATCCAGTTGCTTACATGTTTCAGAGCGTGAGTTCTTCCATTCTTGGTATGGTTCTTTATCTCTTGTAGTTGTTGAGGGACAATAATCTGAAACAGCAGTCAAAAGCCTGACACAGCTCATAATAAAAAAGGGTTTTTCCCTCCAATATATTATCTGATTTTTTTCCTCTAAGGATAATGGGATAGATTTCAGACCAAATGCTTCAACTGGCCCCCAGTTGAAGTAAAAGCTTTTAGTGGCCGCTGCAAGGCTCTGCACAGCCCGGTTAGTGGAGGTGGTCTGGCAGAGGGAGAATGGGAACAACAGCAGAGCCAAGAGCTTGTAGGAAGAACTTGGTGAAATACTGACATTTTTACGCACAACAGTAAATCACACTGAAAAATGCGTAGGAGTCAGAATGTGACAACAACTCTGAAGATATTAATCAAATAGGAAGTGATCATCTTAATGGCGAAACAGTGCCAAGAGGGATGCAGGCACCATGAAAAAGCTGTGGAAATTAGGAACATTAAAGCCATAGCTGTGATTTTGGAGGAGAATGTCCATCCCCTTAGAAATGCACACTGAAATACACAGGGGTAAAGAGGTATGATGTATGCAGCTTACTCTCAAATTGTTAAAAAATAATTAGATACAGACAGGGCAATGGAAAGAAGAGAAAGGGAGAAAGGAATGGAGAGAGAGGAACGTGCAACTGATAAAGTGGATGGGGTCAGGATGTTCACAATAGGTGACATTCTTGCAGCTTTCCTGAGTGTTTCAAACTATTTTCACATTCAAAGTTGATAAGAAGTACACACGCATGTGCACACACACACGCACACACACAGAGGGCAATAAATCTTGAACGCTGCTGCCTAAACCACATTTTTCCATCATTATCCCTCCCCCATGCCTAAGCACCTCAAGAATGTCTTTGGCATCCATCAAATGACCAAGCTCACAATTCTTCTGAGGTGTTAAAGAATATCAGTCTTCCTTTGCCACTCTCTGCTTCTTTTTCTGAAGGCCAGGATTTCTATAACTTTAGAAAACATGAACATAGAGTACAGAGGCTGCCCCCCCTCTGAGGCCAGAGAACTCAGCTGCTGAATGTGCTATTTGTCAAAGCTCTGTTGGGAGGCTAGGTCGCTAGGTGCTCATACCCCCAAACTTTCAGGTCCTGCTATGGGCCTTCCTTGCCCAGCCAGGTGTCTCTGCTAACGGCCAAGAGGTTAGAGGTGTGTGGGGCGCGGTGACAACGCCATTACAAGATGGCGCCGATTTCCGGTGGCCCGCCTGTAGTAAACAAGTTCAGCGCATGCGCAAAGTAAGTCCTGGCCTGTTATATAAGTATGCATATGAAGGATCTTAGCTTGGCCTATCAGTAATAACCCTCGCGTGCTTTTAACCTATCCCCATCACTTCCCTCCTTCCTTAGAGTATATAAGTGTGTGAGAGCTTGTGCTCAGGGTCTTCCGCATCATGTAAGTCTAAAGGGAACCCCATTAAAGCACTGTCAGAAGAACTCCGGTTGCCGCGTCTTCCTTGCTGGCGAGGCGGGCGCGACAGAGGTGGCCCTTGCGCCTCCTCTCTTCAGGATGGCGGCCATCTTTGAATGCCATGCAATATGTCCTCTTACATGTTTTGCAGCAGGAGAAAATTTGTGTCACATTTTCGGTTCTCAGGGGTTGGTGTCCTAGTACATAGATGTTCAAATTATATTTGTTAATTGGGTCACAAATTTGCTTTGAGAGAGGCCAAGGAACTGTAAATATATTTATATAAAGTATAATGGTGCATTCAAAAATGGAGCAATTCAATGCAATAGAGTGAGAGATGCCAGCAGGGCAGTGCAGAAGAGTGGAAGGGGCTGGGATCAGAATGATGGTGGGGCCTCTCAAATGCTAACGTGCCCACCATTCTCCCAGGGAGCTTGTTAAAATGCAGCTTCTATTGGTAGTCTCAGGTGGGGCCTGAGCTTCTGCATTTCTAAGCTTCCAGGGGATGCCAGTGCTGAATAGTAGGCTGCCTTGGGGCCCCAGAGGAGGGGTGGCTCACTGATGCCTGGAAGGCTTCGTGGAAGAGGAAGATCCTACCTGGGCTATGGAAGGAGAGTAAGCAGAGTTTCCCTATAGGACCAGGAAAAGCATTTTAAGTGCAGGGATGGAGTGAACAAAGCACAGGAGGCAGCATAACTTGCTAGAAGAGCTCTCAGTAGGAGGCTGGGGCAACACAGCATTGATGTACTGAGAGAAGCAGGCAAGTTAGAAAGGAAGTTTTGAATATTGGGCTAAAGAGCAGCCGGCTTATATTCTAGGCCCCAGAAAGAGAAGGTGTTAGAGAAGAGGATATGACAAAAGTCTGTTTGGACAAGGCTCCCCCAGGTGTTTCCACGTCCACAGGACACCATCATTATAATCCCTTTCCTATGAGCGAGATATTTGAGAAATGGCAGAGGCTACAGAGGAGTCATTACAGGAGACCTCTCTCTTAAATAGTTTCTGGCTGCAGATTTCTTTTTCTCAGATCCTGCCAGGCAGATGAGTGTTGGGGTCAGGGTTTAAATTCACTATGCTCAAGGTAAATTGGAGAAGTGATCAGCGTTTGATTGTGTGTATCCAAACTCAAATCAGAGGGATACTGAATATCTATAGTTCAGTATAGAAAAAGACCCAGAGTCCTTCATAAATATAGACTTATTAGCAATTAGCATGCAGAGTCATGGTTGTTTATTCAAAGACAATAAAGTTTGTTTCCTAGGTGTATCAATAGGAAAACAACATAAACAATTTGTAAAGTGTACCCATAGTTCTTTAACTGCTATAGCACTAATTCCTTAGTTAAACCTGTAAAAATGAAGATTTGCTTTAATAATATTTTCTGTTTCCTGATTTCCCCAGTTATGTCCTCATGTTTCGCTGTGTGCTACAAAGGTGGGTTGCAGGTGCATTTAGGTACCACTAATGTAGACGGCATCTATTATGGGCTGAACAGTGTTCCCTAAAAATTCATATCTTGAAGTCCTAACCCCTTAGTATCTCAAGGTGTATTTGGAGATAGGTCCTTTAAAGAGGCAATTCAGTTAAAATGAGGTCATATTGGTAGACCCTTTATAATATGACTGGTGTCCTCATAAGAGGAAGAAGTTTGAAAATAGGTAGAGAGGGAAGACCATGTGAAGACACAAGGAGACAAAGGCCATAAAGAAACCAAGGAGAGAGGACTTAGAAGACACTAACCTTGCTGACCCCTTGACCTTGAATTTCTAGAACTGTGAGAATGTTAATTTCCATTCGAGCTACCCAGTCTGTGACACTTTGTTATGGCAGCCCTAGCAAACTGATCCGGCATTATTTGTTCCTTCTTCTCTCCCCTTGATCAGTCAACTAAATAAATGCATGGAGCTTCTGCCATAAGTAAGATACTGTGCTGGGCATAGACACGTAGGATAAAGAAGAACATCTTTATCCTACAGATTTGCTTTTAAGAAGGTGCCATTCCAATAAGGGGCATAAGCCCCACAAGCATTTTAATACAAATATCTTTTAAAATATTTGACAATATATAGCTATATTTATTCACTTCATTTGTTCTTCTACCCATTCAACAGACATGAAATGTACACCAACTTGAGTGCACATCTGTGTTCTAGATGCTGAGGATATGGTAGTGAATAAACAAGGGGGCTACACTCTAGAGGAGACACACACACACACAATTTACGAGCTAATGATAAGTGTTTTGGGAGAAATATAATGCAGATTAAGGGTTCAGAGGGAGATAGGGTGAAAGAGGATGATGTGAGGTATGATGGTCAGTGAGGGCCTCTTTAATAAGCTGGCACTTGAGCAGAGACAAGTGGCTACATGGGAAAATCAAACATACATTACGTTCTCAGTTGTGCGCAGGATTAGGAGATCCAAGGAAGAACCCACAGTCTGTGGGAAGGCAGACATTTAATTATCCAACATAATTAGATAAGTGTTATAACCAGGCTAGGTTACAAGTGCCAGGTATTCATCATTGATATTCAATGAATATTTGCTGAATGAGTGAATAAATGAATGACTGTTGGAAGCAGTGAATAAAACCGGAGTCCAGAGGAAGGAAAGGAGTACTTTTGAGTAAGAGTCATTTTCAAACTGAGCTCTGCTGGCTCGGGGGGTTCCATGGGGTCCTTGTGTGGGCAGCTGTAGGGTGTTGGAGAGAAGTGGAGAGGGTAGGTCAGGTGGGTCTGTGGGCTTTCTGCCCACATTTCAACACACATTTTACCTGCTTTACCTATTGGGTGACTATGTGTGGGCAAAGGGAGTTGCCACTTGGAAACATTTGAAAAACCCTGGTCTGAGGAGTCAGGAAATTTTTTCTCATAGCACTGAAGAGGGATAGAATTTGAGTGAGAAGTCGGGTGCTGGGGGAAAGGACATCATTCTGGTGCTGCAATATAAAGTAGAGGGTCACCCACATCGCTTATTTTACAGTGTTAACCCAAGCTGAACCCAACAAGAACAAGGTTTCAGGCAGGGTGGGAGCAGAAAAGGGTTAAAGGCACCTTGCTTGCTTGTCTGAAACCTTACCAAGCCAAAAACTCCCGCCCACAGTAGATGGTTAGAAAAGCCTACGTGAGCTTGAGGCAGTTACCTTGCTTCCCTGCCACAGCTATCAACACTTCTGTTAGGGTTGCAGAGAATAAAAATTATCAGAGGCCTGTAAACATTCCTTCCATAACTTTTTATCTTAAAGGAAAATGGCTTGTTTTCCAAAATAGAGAAAAGGGGCCAAAAGGGAAGTTGAATGTGGGCAGTGTTAAGTGTGTGCATTCCGAGAAACCCGAAATGAACCCATTAGCCAAGCAATGACAGCATAACACATCCCTTCAGTTTTATCAGTGCATGTTTTAGATTCTGTCAAATATCTTTCTACTACAATGCCTGCAAGAGAGAAGATATGACAAAACTCTTGACACGGTCATGAACAAATCTTCAGTCACTTGTGCTCTTGTGATTGGTCTGATTTTCAGATAAATATGCAACCATATTTGAATCAGATCTTTTGGCTAGATGTGGTTTCTGGAAGTCAGAACAAAATCATATCAATTAACTGCCTAATTTCTTATTAAATCAGAAAAATTAGACAGGATGAACATTAGCCAACACTCGTGAGAGACTTCATGTTTTCAGAGATTACACATCCCTTGAGCAGGAGAGAAATATGTGAGTCACTGTGAATAAGATGGTATGCAGTAGCCCAGGACAGAACCGCTCTTTGAACTCTGAGGCATGTATGTTCCTATAGTCAGAATTAATACTGTTTGGTGATCCATCTAAATTCTTTACAGATATAAACATTTTTTTCTGTGAAGAGAACACAACTACATAGTACAGCTTGTATTAACTTAGCATGATGTTACTCAAGATCAATAAATATCTGGCCAATAAAGGTCATTTTTGCTACCGATGATATACGTACTTTCACTTTCCCTGTGAGTTCTGGTTATACTTACCTAAATTGGGTGGTAAGATCTCATTCATTCATTCATAAGATCTCATTCTCATTCATTCCTGGAGTTGACATTCATTCCTAGACTATTCTAGTTCTTGTTTTCTTTCCTCTGCAAAAACTATGAGTTGATAATAGAGTTTTAGATAACCATGTGAATAGTTGGTATTTAAACAGGATATACAGTTAAATATACTAGCCCTATATGGACGGTGCTGGCCAAAGTTTAGGTTTATATACCACAGCAATGTATTATTATGGCATTGAAATACTATGGAAAAAAGCCACATAGAAAGTCAAAGGTAGTAGGCACTTCTAACCTATCTGGGTGTTTTCTCATATAAACCTTAGTCTTAGCATAAATTACTTCAAGGAAACAATTCTCTAGCCAGAGCAATTTCAGGTAGAGGAATATTTGCTCCAAGGAGAGTTTCAGCAGAATAATGATGGTTGGATGAAGATGGATGGGATTTACAGATTAATTCAGTTGGATTCATTTGTTTTACAGAGTTGGAAGTTGGACGTGCAAGAAGATTAAGGAGCTTATTCCAGATCACATGGTCTGATAGAGAATAGGGAAGAACTAGAAACCAGTGTGTCTCCAGCACCAATGTTTTTTGTGTGTTTCACCATAGCATCCATTTGTAATCCTTTCTCTGTGACTTTATGGAGAAATCTAAAAACAGAAGGATTCAAAATGCTATTTATCTTCTATTTAGGTCATGAGGCAGATACATTTGCTTGAGGAATAAGACCATTCTCTCAGGATTGCTTGTAAACTTAGATGATCTCTTTGCAATTTAGATCCATTTTGGGGTCTCAAGTTTTAGATACATGTAGAACAATGCTTATTTGCAAATGATGTATCCAATAACACCTATAATGTGCTTATAGAATTCCATAGCTTAACTAGAAAAACTCTGAGTGAGAGTCTAGCACAGTTACAGAGCTGTGTCTTTATCATGTCATGTCTTTGCTCACCCAGTAAAAGACTCCAGAGAACTTTGTCACTAATTTGCCAGGTGACACCCTCGCCCCCCCCAAAAAAAGAGCAGACCTCTCTATGCTTTTTTTTCTATCTATAAAATCAAGCACCATGTGGAGAAACAGAATGGGGAATCTTATAAAGACTTTCAGGCTATACAAGTTTTCGAAAATGATAGAAACTGACCAGTGTGATTGTGGCTACAATCTGCATAATTTAGGATATAAATTCTTTAATCCAACAACCTTTAAGTTTGCCTTAAAAAACTAGAGTAGCTTTTCCTGCTCAATCCCTGAAAATTCCTTCTATGGGCCATATTCCATTATAACCCCCATACCTTTGTTTATAGATTGTTTACAGATCACTACATCCTTGTTAAAGTAATGCATTGCAAGGGAATGGTCTTTCAGGAAGTTTTGTTTCAATAGACCCAACACACGGCAGCCAGATGTCCCTCCTCTCTTCCTTTACCTCTTAGAGTTCTTCCTACTTTAGGGAGACAATCTAATGCAGCCCACAAGGTAAGGCAGAAAGAACACCAGTGCCACCACCTGGATGCAGGGAGAATGAGGCAACACTTAGAAAAGCTGCTACCTGTCCAAGGGTGACCAAGCTACCCTGCGTGATTCTTTGCCCCTTTCTTTTCATCTCTTTTAGTTTCTTTGTCTTTCTATTTTTCTTCACCTTTCCTACACATATATGTGTTAACGCTTCCTCAGTTTCACCTACCACCTCCCAGTTTAGGAAGAAGTTCAGAGAATAGTGAGGGGCCCACCCTAAGTTGGGAGAGGAGGGAGACCAGAACTAAGTCACCCTTTGGAGAAACTCATCCAGCAGTTTTTATGCCTAAATGTGGATCTGTGTGTTCTCTTGAATGTGCAGGAAAAGCCTCTCTGTGAAGCTCTTCATGCTGCTGAGGTTCAGTTAAGTGCTATCAAATCATTAGCTCTGAAATCAAGAGGATAGGGTCAGCCATCTTCTTGTTCTATGAGAAAAGAAGGACAACATGCAGCCCATTCCTCATCTGCCTTGCAACATGTGAGCTAAGTAATGCTCCATGGTACAAGGGTCTGTTCCATGTGATGTGATTCTACAACTACCATAATAGGGCACTTACAGTAACTGACTACAAATGTTCCTTAGAAAAAGAAATAGGCAGAGAAACAAAAATAACCTTCTTAAATGGACTTTCTTGGTTTTCTTAGAGACTTTCCCTTAGATGCTTAGTTCCAAAGATCTCTAGGTTCAACAGATAGTTATCCAAGTCATTATAGTTTGCCTACCAAGAATTAGGCACTGCTCTTGGCATCAGTGCAGAAAAAACAGAGAAGGAACCAACCTAGTTTTCTAAATTAGGGTTAGTTTTGATTTTAGTGGTTATTCATCCATTTTTGATGCAGAATAGTCATTTTTAGTAATCCACTTCAGATCTCCATGGATCTCAAGGGTTCTCTGGAGACAACTCAGGGGCCATAAGTTGTGGTGGAGGATAGTGGAGCAGTTTGTTTTTCTGGAGGGGGTCCTACCCATCAATTACAGGAACTTTACCGCTACCTGTTTTCTACATTGATATTCTGAGATGTATTGATCTTGAGGAGAAATTTTTGAGAATTTTATAAAATTAAGTATAGATGATTATGCCTGGTAGAATCAATCCTAACAATGACTGAGGTACCCAACAAAAGTTGTGAGGTTGGCCAGATGACTCAATTGTTGACAAACAACAGTGATCCATTTTTAGCATCAGTCTGCATAGATGGGTCCTGTATTCCCTAAATATTTTAAGTGGTTTATGGGGTATGTTTTGGTCCTGACTTTTTAAAAATTCCAGATCGAGTTGAGTGTTAACTTCTGTTGGCTGAAGGTTTTTAGAAATTGAGTTGTCTCTTTTCTGGGGAAATTATAATAAAATTTGAAATATAGTACTCTTTTTAATACTTATATCTCAAAGCTTAAAATATAAAAATTGAAAAAGTGAACTCTAAATATTTTTATTTTGGCATAGATTCTCTCTTCTGAATCCTTCATAATACCTACTATGATGTTGAGTACATAGTATATGTTCAATGAGTACTATTGAGTTGAGCTGAATTGTTTTAGATTCTAAAATAGAAGAGTGCTAAACTAAAGATCTGAGAAATAATAAATACTACATAAACCAACAGTGCCCACCTTTATAAATCTGTATAGAGCATTCCTGATTATGGGAAGGAGATGGCAGTGTTCTGGGGAATCCCTTCCTTCCTCTCTCTTCTTCCTCCTCCTCCTCTTCCTCCTTCTCTCTCTTTCTTTCATCAACAAAAAATAGATGTGGTCTTTTCTGAAATTTTTGCTCAGGGCAGGTAATTTAAATTTTTATTATTTGTTTAGGCCTTATATTAACTTTTATAAAAATAGCAAAGTAATATATTTGTTGAAATAAATATGAAATAATTTTGAAGTATATAAGGTAAAAGGCAAAAGTCACCCTTCTTATTCTTTTTACTTCTATGCTCAATAGGTAACCACCATGAATACTTTGGAAAGTATCCTTCCTTATTTCCCTCCATGTTTATTAAGGTATAATTTACAAATAATAAAATTCACCCATTTTAAGTATACAGTTTGACAAATGTTGGCAATTTTATATAATCATGTAAACCATCACCACTAGCAAGATGTAGAACATTTTTACCACCACAAAGAGTTCCCTCTGGCCCTTGAAGTCAGTCCTGCCAACACCCATCCACAGGTAATCAATGTTTTGTTTTATGCCACAGTTTTGCCTATTTTAGAGTTTCATATAAGTGAAATTACACAATCAGGAGTCTCTCATATTTGTCTTCTTTCACATAGATAATGTTTTTGAGATCCACATTGTTGCATGTATTATTAATAGCTTATTTCTTTTTTATTACTGAATAATAAAAAATATATCAAAATTTGCTTATTCATTCACTGGTTGATGAACATTTGTGTATTTTTCAGTTATTATGAATAGCTAAATGCTCCTGTAAACATTAACATAGGTCTTTTTGGGGACACATATTTTCATTTTTCTTTGAAAAATAATTTGATGTGGGATTGGTGAACTATTTTTCAAAGTGGCTGTACCATTTTGCATTTCCACTAGCAATGTATGAGAGTTGGAGTTCCTTTACATCCTTGTCAACACTTGTTATTGTCAGTATTTCTAATTTTAGCCATTCTTGTGGGTTTCTATGGTATTTCATTGTGGTTTTAATTTGCATCACCATAGTGACTAATGAACGAGGCTAGGCATCTTTAAATAATATATCCCAGACATGAGTTGTTCTTAATGAACCTTAGATAGACCCACAGAACACAGTGCATCATCACATAAAGAACACAAAAATGGAAGGTTTTGTATTTGATTTACTCAATGACCTTGGTAAATCAAATGACTACTGCTCTCTTCTTTAAAAAGTGACCTTGAAATAGATGATTACTTAGGCCGCCTCTGGCTCTAAACTTTTAAAGATTTATTAATTCTATGAATAAACATTCTCTAAAATACCCTGAATTTCTGTTCTATAAGGCCTCTCTGATATTCAAGTGATAACTGACTGATAATACTAAGGGACATCACAAAACGTGCAATTCCAAATTATATTCAGTGATAATCAGTTTAAAAAAACTAGAAAATTTATGGCTAGAACATCTAAAAGTTTTAACTAGAGTTTCCTAGCAGAGTCAATGTATGCATAGCTCATGCTGGTGTCAAAAGTTGGCTTACGAATCCAGAGCAGGAGAGAAGTAGTCTAAAAGTTATTCTATCAGTACTTTTGCTTGTGTGCTCAGTACCATTCATGTCACCGCGTTACTTCCCAAAGACATGTAGAGGGCACTGAGCTCTATTCACTCATCTCTCAAGTCCTGATGCCTGGAAATATTATCCAATGGTCATCATTCATTTATTCAATCTACAGTGTTTATTTATTTATTTATTTTCTGCAAGCCAGTTTATTTTTTATTTTCATTTACATTAGAAAATAAGATAACCTCTTCTTTGCTTGATTTGACAAGGATGGTCACAGGAAGGACAGAAATATCCACAGTGACATTTCAACAACTCTGTTCAACTCTTTGTGTTCCACACGCTCAGGACAGCGACTTACTGAACTCAAGTATTAAATTTAATCTCAACTTTAGTCCAGTCTGAGATCAGGGTATTCAAAGAGTCTTTAATAAAGTTTAATATGAACTCTTGTCACTCACAGAATCTACTTCCAGGCAGTGTGTTGCACTTCGCATTGCTTGACCAGCACAGAGTTTGTGTGCACACGTGGCCTACAGCTGCTGTGACGTGTCACCACACCCCAGTCTCATAGCTTGGGAGGCCAGAGGTCAACAGCCAGCCTCCCTGACCAGGCTAATGCCTACGAGCCAGCAGGGTCAATTCCTTTCTCTCCCACCACGGAGTCGCTGGCAGAATTCACTCCTTGCATGGGAGGACTGAGGTCCATGTCCCTGGCTGCCAGCGCTGCCAAGCCCTGGCCCTTCCTCTACGGCCAGCAGTGCAGGTCAGGGTCCTCCTGGCTCCTAATTGTTCCTGCTGCTTGCGGGCCTGACCCAGCCAGGAGAGGCGCTCAAGCTGTACAGACCCGGGTGGCCACTCTGCCTGCCCAGATGACCCGACCCATCTCCCCACTCGAGTGCCAGGGTCACGACAAGGACAGCCTGGGGCCGTTAGCTTCCTACTTCCTCATGGTCACAGGAAGGTTTCCATGGTATTTGACATTTTCCATAATAAAACGTTTAAAAATGATAATTACAGAAGTATAAAGATTGAAAGAACGACCCCTACCCCAGCCTCATGTCACTCACTGGCCAGTCCCACCAGGTACTGTGTAGCAAATCCCAGACATCGTATCAACTTTTTAATTCCCATTCTGCGTTGGCACTGTGGAGAATGCAAAGATGGAGGAAATATTATCCCCACTCTCAACTTGTTCACAGTCTGCCTCTTACTTCGGACAAATGTTATAGAATTTTGACTAACATGGACCTTCAAAAATGCTGTTGACAGACACTGATTTACTAATTGATATAACAAGAAGATAATTATCAACAGAAAGTTGAAATTTAAAAATAAAGACACAATAATTACCAAGCTGATCCTATGTTAGAAAGTGGTTCTAATAGTATCAGAAAGTTCTAAAGTTATATTTTGTTATAAAAGGTAAAAAAAAATTGAGTAGGCAGAATGATTTGAACTGTGGAGTATGACAAAAGCAAAGCAAAGTAGTTCCCCCTTGTCCATAGATTTCACTTTCTGCAGTTCCAGTTACCTATGCAAACTGTGGTCCAAAAATATTGAGATATTCTGAGAGGGACAGAGAACACATTCCCATAACTTTGATTACAGTATATCACTGCAATTATTCTAATTTATTAATAATAACTATGTTATTATTAATCTCTATGTTATTATTAATCTCTTACTGTACCTATTTTATAAATTAAACTTTATCACAGGTAGGTATGTGTAGGAGGAAACAAAGTATATATGTAGCGTTTGGTAATATCTGTGATTTCAGGCATCCATCATGGGGGGTCTTGGAACATATCCCCCATGGGTAGAGGGGACTATTATACACTAAAATGTGAATAGTGGTTATCTTTGGGATAATAGTTATTTACACCAAAGTATATTTTCTTTATAATGGAAAAATATACACTTTATAAAATATATATATGTGTAAATATATATATGTATATACACACAAACACACACATATACTCCAATAGGATCATTAGTGTAAAACTTTTCAAAATTAGAGTAAAAGAAACTAAGTCTGTACTTAACTTTATTTGGAATTAATCCTGTCCAGCCAGAGCAACAGTGAACAACAGTGGCACCTAGAATTATAGGGGAATACTAGAGTCTATAAACACATGGCACCTATAATTATAAGGGAATACTAGAGGCTATAAAAAAAAAAATCGACAGCAAATATACTGGAGGATCAGATGATAGAGGGAAAGGAAATACAACCCTATGATTGGGAAGGGAGTTTGCTAAAAACATTTGCCAGTTTTTCTAGTAATAATATTGTTTTGCCTGATAATCATATTGTGTCAGCCAATAGCATTGTTCACTAGTGATGGTGAGAGATAAAAAGGAGACAGATCTGTGGCACATAGTCTGTGGGGAAACATTTTCCTCTGCAACAGGAAGAACAGAAACTCTCACCTCCCTGAGTGTTGAGACTCATGCCTCTGAAGAGTAGCGGAGTTTAAATTTAATTTAATTTTTATTTTTATGGGTGTTTTGGTTAGTCTTATTTGTTTTATATTTTATTGAAGTTTAATTAATATATGATGAAATGCACAGTTCTCTGGTATTCAGTTTGATGAGCTTTGACAGTTGTTATAAGACAGAGAACACAAAGCTCCCTGTTGCCCCTCTTTCCGGTTACTTCCCCTGCTCCCTGCATCAATTACTTTGCAATTTCTATCACCAGTGATTAGCTTTTCCTCCTTCTGGATTCCTTATGAATGAAATCAGACAGTGGTACTGAGTACCAGAGCTTTGACTGCAAAATCTAGCTTGAAATTTGTGCTCAAATGAGAATTCTGAGATGTTATCAACCACTTCATGCAAACAGGTAGATTATTTTACTACAACAGCAACTGGAATGAGCTTAAAGTTGCTGTTGGAATGTAAAGGTGCAAGATCATTGGAAATTCTCTATTACTTGTGTTAGTGGCCTTAAGGAGGGTAAATTAACATCCACAAATCATCCTAAACCAAAACTCCATCCCACCCCCTCACTTATTTTATCTACATAAATCTGGTGAAATATCCCAAAAGCCAGAAGTAGAGAAGTAAAGGGCACAGGTTCAACCTGAAATCAACAGTCTAAACTTGGTGGTTTCAGGGAAACAATACACTAAATACATAAAGCAATATATTTTTTAAAAACATGTAAACATATAAAGACAAATATCTCTTGAAAAAGCACAACTGAATATACCTAGATAACACTCAATATTTTTTTCTGCAAAAAAGTAGTGTATAAATAACTCAAAACCTTTAAAACCAATATTAGTCTATAATGCTGGCATTAGTCTTGACCCCTACTATAGCATTATAAAGAGGCATCACTATATTTACTGTCTGCCCACAGGGTGCATAGCAGTGTCCAGAAATTTAAAGACATGCTTCTTGTTGCATAAGAGGTTTTTCTCTAATTTATTACCAGTTCAAGGTCTCTTAAACCTCAGCCTTTTGTGAGCTACCTTCACATATTTTAGTGTAATCTGTAACCTTAATCACTATTAGTGATTGTCATCTCACTTTTAAAAACTTAAATAGGTAATTTAGTTTTCATGTCAAGCAATAAGTTCATGACACTTGGGTTTGATGTGCTTGTTAAATGTTTTTAAGTTAGACATTAAACTAAACAAGTGAATAATTTACTAGATTTTTTTTTTTTAAAGTTCAACCATTGGCATCTAAAGCATCATTGGCACTATGGTTAGTTTATGTGCCATAATATAGGCAAAACTGAACCACTAGTATATAAAGAGGTAGTAGTAGACTTTGACTAAATTAGAACTGTAAGCATAATTGGAAATCATTTAGTCAAGTCTTCACAAGAGCTGACAAAACAAACACGGAGAAATAGAAGAATCAACAACTGTAATGAAAAATTCGAATATATACTACTCTCCATAATGGATAGAACAAACAAAAAACTGAGTGGGGTCACAGAAATTTGAACAACACAATTTAAAGAACTTGATTTTATGTCCATATAAAATTATGTATGCAGCAATGGCAGAATATGCATCCTTTCAAAGTACACATGTAAAATTTTCAAAAAATTTGACCATGTACTAGGTCCAAAATAATTCTTAACCAATTCCAAAAGTTAGAAGTTGTATAGAGCCTGTGTCTTGACATAAAGCAATTAAGCAAGAAATCAATGATATATAATTTTTTTTTAAAAAAGACATTATTAAAATCATGGAACATTTAAAAGAAACTAAAGGAGTGCTTAAAATTGAAGAGGATAAGGTTGCTTTCTAGACATAGCTGATATTCAGTGGTACCCACCTGCTAATTTTGCTTGGTATCTACTCTAATTATTCAGTGCATTCTTTTTGACTGCTCAGGATCTGGGTCAGATTGGTTGTTAATAGTCTGACTATTACCCGATCTTTACAAACTAATGTAGGGAGAAATTCTTTTGGCCATGGCAAAAAGTTGGGTAAAAATAGTCACTTTGCAAAATGCATGCTTGGAATGATCCTATTTTGCAAACTAAAAGAATGTGTATATTCCTAAGACCAATGGTTAACTCTTATTTAACTGTTTAAAGAGGCTATCTTATTTAGTCTTCAAATATCCCTGGGAGGTAGGCATTATAATTATTTCCATTTTACAGATGAGGAAATGGAAACTTAAAGAGGTTAAAGAATGTGGCCCAAGCTACAGAGCCAGAAAATAATGCAGTTGGGAGTCAGGCTATGCTTTCTGGCCTCCCAAATGTTAATTATTAACTTTTTGGTTGTTTGGAAGGACAAGAAACTGGAGAGTGTTTGGCACTGGTAAATTTGACCGGGGGCTGCTGATGGTGGGTATAGGATAAATGTTTAGGAAGGATTGTTCCCTTTGTTCCTCAACTCAGTGTGCTTTTTGATTATTTAAACTTTATTTTTTCAAGGAGGATGTGTAATTTTTCCAGAGGAAGATTAACAAATAAAACGAGGGAGCAATAATTCAACCTAGTTCCAACTGCCTGTACTTGTGGCAGCCCCAGTGACGAGGAGATGACCAGGAAGTAGCTCTACCTAGTGAGCCCAGGGCTTGCAAGTATCTGTCTGGCTTTGAGAAAATGAAACCCCCATCTGTGTTAGAAATGTTTTGTGTTTCTCTAACACCTAATCTGAGTTGTCCCAAAGCCTGAATAAACACTCATTTATCCTCAAAGCACCCTGTGAATTCCCTGGTGTGGTCGAGGAGGGTGTGGGGTTGAGTGGTGATAGCCCAAGGTCAGTTTTTTACTCACACTCGGGGGATTCTGGCCCTTGGAGGGAAATCACTTAAATGCTCTGTGCTTCCAATCACCATCCGCTAAAAGCATCATCATCTTTATAATAACAATTTCCAGCCTCAAAAGGATGCCATTAATTAGTCTAAATTTTTAAAGGGCTCAAAGAATGCCAGATGCTTAAGTACTGAATGAATGGGAAGTTTTACCCCAATCGTATAGCTGGGCGCTCGGAGGAGGGAGGAGGTTGGTGAGTCGCAGCCAGGCAGTCACACGAGAGAGGGCTGAGGCCAGGAAGAACAGAATGGCCACTGTCCTGGTGCTGAGCGCCCTCCTCTAACCACACCAGACCACGTTCCCTGCCTCCAGTAATTAGAAATTACTTCAGCACATAAACAGGCACTTTATAATGTTTTCTTTTTACAACGGGCAGCACGCTTCTCCTCCCCACTGCCAGAGGGGAACCAGCTCTGGCTCGCCACTGTCCCCACCTCCCTTTCAGCCCTGCGCCACGTTCCCCGCAGAGAGAGCAGCAGTCACACGGGAACATCTGCTCTGGACATGGCGCCCCGCCAGGCCCCGGCCGGCCACCGGGCGGTAAAATGGCCTCCTTGAGCATAAATCACCGCGGCCCGCCACCCGCCCTCCCCCGCCGCCCTCGCGTCCCCCCATCAACAAGTTTAAGAAAGTTCTCTTCATAGAAAGCCTCATTATTGACACGGACACTCTCGCCCAGAACACCCTTACCATACACCACTCCATCCAGCGGTGAGTGATAACAACTCTTGTTTGTGTTTAATTAGCTCCTGGTTTATGGGGCAGTTTGTGTTGAGGGTGTGGCTGTTTTAGTTGGTTATGCAGTTGACAGAAATATATGTGCATTGATGTGGGTCCCCGTCTGTATGCCCTCTCCACGCTCTGGTCTGAAAGTTCAACAGGCCCTCCTTCCACTACCGTTGGAGGCAAACTGTTGGAACTCCTATGTTTTGATTGCATTCCGTGGAACTGGAATGATAATGCATGTTCTTAGTTTTCTAAATACCTGGCTGGGCAAAAGACCATGTCACTTATCACCAGGCAGAACGTCTGGAGGAACCACGGTTGCTGCTCTGTTTCTCAGTGCTAGAGGAGAGTGCAGCTTTAGAGGCTACTCCCTGGGCAGCTGGCTACATGCCCTGACCCTAAGTGTCGTCTGTTTATTTCTCTTATTTTTAAAATCATGTCCCTCATAGGATCCATGTCATGACTTATATTCACAAAAATACCTAAAATAGAAGCATGATTATAAAGTAGTAGATTTTTTTAAAAACAAATATTACAGAATGTACTCATCTAAATATGTGTTGTCCCTTTCAAAGTAATCACTTTTGAAAGTTGTACACATATTCCCAAAATGGTAAGATTATGTAACACATTTGAGAAAGTGTTTGGAATTACTGGAGGCATAGTATGTAAAAACAAAACAAAATGATAATTCTCTTAAAAGTAATATACATTCATATTTAAAGATTTGATTTTTGTCCTATTGTTTTCTGAATTTATATTTATATTCCTGAAACCCAGGGAGAAGCATTGTTAATGAAGATAATATGATGAAATATATATATTTTGTTCCAGTCTTTTTCTGAGTGAGTCCTATTGAATAGATTCAGTGGTGATGAATCTTCACCCTCTGAGGGTAATTTTGAGCTTTGGGCAATCTACTTCCATTTCATTGAATTCATCAACTATGTATTGAGTGTCTCTACATGCAACAAGCTGACTAAGTAGAATAAAACTAAGTAGAATAGAGTAATGAGATGTGTTCATATTGACTTTTTAAAGAGGCCATTAAGTGGTTCAGAAAGCCATGCCAAATAGAATTATAAAAAATATTTTGAACAATTGCAACATCATTGGAATAGGTGTCTCCCAGGAGGACAAATTGAAGGTGACAGTACAAATATTGTGTAACTCTTGCAATGTTAAAAAATGAACGTGGTCCACATCATATGCTGAATAAAACTATTTGTGGTAACCAGTAGCAGCCACCACAGCTCAGAACTAAAACTAGCCTGATGCTAAGGTAAAAAATAGGTAAGGTGACTCTGTCCCAGCTTGCCTGGGATGGTCCTGGTTTATGCCTGTTGTCTCGATGTAATGAGTTAACAGTGCTCCCTTTTTTTTCTCAGGAGAACTGGCCTGGAGGATCAGTTGGTGATCTCCCTAATGACAGAGATGGTTGAGGTCCCCAAGGGCCACCCTTTAGTTAGTTCAGTTACGACCACTTGGTCCACCCTAAACTATTTCTATTAGTCTATTTCTTTATCCCTTTCCCCCCCTTCCTTCCCATCAATTAAAGCACAAATGTTTTAATTTATTAAGAATATAAGGGGCTAAGAAACTATGAAATGATATCTAATGTCAGTTTTTTATCAAAGAAACGCAAATTAAAACAATGAGTTACCAACAATAAAAATCAGTCAGAGTGTAGTAGTGGGTTGGGTATTTTGTGACAGGGTGAAAGCATAAAGACCCCTAAAGGTAATTGGGTTGTAAGTCTCATATGATCTGGAGGTGAAGATTGTAGACTTTGGAGCCAGCCTACCTGAGAGTGAATCCTGGCTTCAATACTTACCAGCAGTATGACCCCAGGATGTTTTGTACCCTCCTGTTTTATCATCAGTTAAATGGAAATAATAATCATATTTCTTTCATAGCATGGTTTTAAAGATAAAATGATGTCATACCTATTACATCCTATTATATCCAACATACACACTCCATGAGCTCACTCCTGATAAATAGATTGATCATCTACCAAATAGTTATGAAGCAAAATGGAAAAATAGCAACATTATCCATGTAGTCAATCATTTACGAATGGCTTTGGGGACAGATAATACATCAGGCACTATTCTAGAATATGGGGGATATCATAATAAAACAGAGATATATTTTTTTGCTCTCTTCTTTCCTGGAGGAGGAGGGAATCACTAAATGCCTAATTAGAACAAAAATATAATGAGTCATAAGCTAAGAGACATGCACAGGGGATCAGGAAAGCCTCCTGCTGAAGTGACATGTGGGTTTCAGATGGGAAGGTGTCTGGAAAGCCTGGCCTGATGAAGACATTTTATTCCTTGGCATATTCTAGTTTGGTTAAATGAAGTCAGATTATCACGAAGATTCTTAATATAATGCTCACATATACCTACACAGGAGGGGTGGTCTTCAATCAGACTGGAGCACGAGGTGGGTGCCCAACACATTGGTGGTGGTTCATCTGATTTTCAGAGCTTGAGGATTCATTCATAATGTGGAAGCCCCACCTGCTAGGCCTCAATATGATCTCTAAAAGTGTGATCTCTTCTATTGTCTTTCAGCAGCCGAGTTGCAAGAAGTGTTCTGAGTAGTTTAGCTAAGACACAGAATGTGTTCACGTCTCTGAGCACCCTACCTTCTTCCCTTGGGTTCAGTGTGTTTCCAGACACTTTCAGAACTAGTCTCAACACTTCATAATATCACACATACTCAAAGTTCTGCTTTAACCTTATGCCCTGAGCATTTTATTGAAAGTGACCGTCAGAAATAGCCATCTGCAACCCACTTCTTAATTTGCTGTAAATATATTGGGGATTTGGTTCATAAATCATTCTATGTCTCTTATGTAAAGCCCATGTATAATTTTATTTAGAATTTAATGCTACAAATAGTTTTATCTTTTTTCTAGACACTGGTATACTTGTTCTCTGACGAGAGCTATGGCCCTGGCTGCCAGTGTGTTCATAGTTAAATGAGAGGCCCAGTCACAGCAACCACTTTGACTCTTACAGCAGGCGTCTTTTTTCTTTGGTCCTGATTTTCTATCTTATAAATTTATCATATATTTTAATAAAAGTTACTCCCATCCTTCGGGATAAAAGTATGGGTATAAACAAACTAAATATATAATACATTACTGCATACAAATAGGGCTGAGTACATTCTTGGATAGTTTTCGTTACCATTAAAAAAGTTGATAAAGCAGAAAGAAATGACTGAGAGAATGGAACTCAATAATCCTAGTTGTAGATGAGGTACAGGGGATGTTAGAAGCCCGTTAAATCTGCCAGTTTTAATCTAAAACCCAGGGGGCCCATCAGCAGATTTTGTAGGTGTGCTCCACAGAGAATGTTGATCTCCACACACAGCTTTGGAACTTCACTGTCCTAGGAGATGGGACAGGTCCAAAACTGAGGAAAAGTGGGCAAGCATTACTCACTTCCGTATACAACGTGTTCTCAGAGCTCACAACTTAAAAATAGACCCCTGTGATGTGAGGCAGAATTCTTAAAGCGTGCTGCATCTTGACTCTGCATGTCTGTGCCTTTCATCTATTCAGACGCTGGTAGAAATAAAATGGACAGCCTAAGGGTGTGCAAAGCACAGAGGTATTTATTGGGCTCTAGTAAAAAAGCAGAGACATGGTGAATTATGGAGTGGGGAGGATTTAGTACTTTCAGGATTCAAGATCACCTTGAGAGTTGTCTAGGAACCCATTAGTAGAAGGGAGAAAGGAAGAAAGGAGACTCACATGTGCCAGACATTTACCATGTTCCAGGCACTGTGTTAAATGCTTTTACATTTATCTTCCTTCACAGGACCTTTTTCCCAATGGAAAAATAACAGCAACTGGAATCAGAGATTTCAAGCATTTATGATTCTTAATCTAATTTCAATTAATATTTTGCAATAAAGTTAAAAATTTATTAACTCTCCTCAATAGTAATTAAGAAGGATGCTCTTGTGGAGATAATATTGGCAGTTTAGTGGAAAAAAAGCTCTTCAATCAAACTCAGAGATGTTGACTGTAGGAGACCAAGTTCGGGGTATTGAGTGTAATTTGGAAAATGTGAAAAATAAAACAAGGGCAAGGATCAGATCCATTGGGACCACCTTTCATCAAAGACAAAATATGGCTAATGGCCTGACACTAGCAATTACATTAAATAACATAATTATGTTAGCTACTGCTACATTTTCTGGTCCCTTGATTGCACGTCCATCTATCTATCTATCTATCTATCTATCTATCTATCTATCTATCTATCTATCTATCTATGTCTATCTAATTAAGAATGATAAAGTAAGTTTTCTCCTGAAATTTACTAGGTAGCAAAGTGCTTATCAAGGTGGGAAGGATTTTATACCCTTCTCACCAAAATTCCAAGTGCCACTCTGCATTGTCTGTTTTCCAAGATGTGAAAACTTGTTCATAGTACATGCCAGGCTGATAGACTTTCTATGGTCATCGAGACATAGGAATTATAAGACCTCAGAAAAAGAAGGGAGGTTAGAGATGGTTTTACTCAAACTCTTGACTTTGTGGGTGAAGAAGTGGAGGCTAAAAAAGCTGAAGAGGATTATTAAAAACAATATCACTGAGATTCCCGGGTTCCTCTCACCACATCACAGTCAAGATAGTGTTTTGAGTGTCATTTTGGCAAAAAACTCACATATACCAGTGCTCTGACTTATTTTCTTGGTTGCATGGGATTGAAAAGCTTGGAATCATTTCAGAGATCATCTAAGTCCAAACCTTCCATTTAGAAATGAGAACAGTAAGGCCTAGACAGCTGAAATGTCCAGTCACATAGCTAATGAGTGGCAGCATTGGAACTGGAATCCAGCTGTCTTAACTCTTAGGCCAAATCTTTTCCATCCCACCAAGGAGTAAGCTAGCTCAGTAAAATAGGGAGACTAGTGAGGCTGTTTCCAAGCACAAAATACCGTTAAGTAAGATATTGAAAAAGGTGTTGCTTCAACAGCATGAATTTATCACCAAAGCCTACAGCAACAGGGATTGGCAAGGCTGATTTTACTTAGTATTTATCAGTCCAGGATTGGAGGCTACTCTTGAAATGTGCATCTCAGCGTTAGCATTGGGCTTTCTGCTTTATACCACAGTTGCATTTGCTACACCACAAGGTCAAATAACTTTCCTCAAGATTATATAATAAGTGATCAGCTCAAACAAATAAAAATTCAAGGTGTTCTTGGTAAAATCCAACCCAAGAAAAATAATAAAACAGAAAATGCTTCATTTCAATATCTCTTATTTTTCCATCTATGTCTTCTCTTTTTACCTATTATTTTAAGATGTGAGCACTGGGACATGTGGAATGTGGATATATGTAAGAAAGGAAAACCAGGAACTTTGAGTCTAAAGTTAGGTGTTGGCAGCAGTTATGTCAATAGTGAGAAGCAAGACACATACAGGAGTTTATGGTTAGTTTAAAACGTTGAGTCAGAGTCTACTGGGGTATTCACATGAATAGAGAAGCAAGGCATAGGTGAGCAGGCTCAAGTAGATATTTAGGAAGCAAAAAGCAGTAAGTGAAGAGGCAAAACATCATGTTGTACTTAAATATACACAATTTTTATTTGTCAATTATATCTTAATAAAGTTGGAGAAAAAAGAAAATATATGTCCACACAAAATCTTGTACATAAATGTTCATAGCAGCATTATTCATAATAGCCAAAAAATGGAAACAACCCAAATGTTCATCAACTGATGAAAGTGAGACTATGATATAGCTATAAAGTAAACTATTATCTAGCAATGAAAAGGAATAAATATTGATATATGCTATGACATGGATGAACTTTGAAAACATTATGCTGTATTACAAAAGGTCACATAATGTCTGATTCCATTTATAGGAAATGTTCAGAATAGGCAAATCCATAGAGATGGAAAGTAGATTAGTGGTTTCCAAGGACTGGGATGGGGATGGTTAGGGAGAGTGACTGCTAATGGGTATGGAGTTTCTTTCTGGGATCATGAAAATGTTCTGAAATTAGATAATGGTGATGGTTGTGTAACTCTGTAAATATACTAAAAACTGCTGAATTATATACTTTAAAACAGTGAATTTTAAGGGGCGTGAATCATATCTCAATAAAGCTATTAAAAAAAGAATAATAAGAAAAAAAGGTCTTGAAAGTGGCAACAACCCATTGCTTGAAACCAGGACGTGATTATTTGCTTCCTGTTAGGATGTAAAAGGACCTCCTGGTGGTTAACTTGGGATTTGCAGGTAGAAGTCAGTAACACTCTTGGCTGAGGTAGGGAGTGTATAGTGGGGAGAAGCAGATCCAGATACAAGGCACCGTGTGTTTTCATATTCATTCATTCACTAACCACATTTTCTGAGTGCCTACTATGTGTCCGGTACAGTGCCAGGTTCTTGACTTTAAGTGACAAATGAAACAAAGCTCTTGACCTTGAGGCTTCCATACTAGTGCAGGCAACAGCTGAGAAAGCAATACATGTATAACGTGAAATCCAGTATTTATAAGTGCTTTGATGTGATAGAGAGCACTGATGGTAGTAGTACTATTCTAGATCAAGTGGTCAGGGAAATCTCTGAGGTGTCCCTTGTGCAGACACCTGAGTGGAGTGAATAAAAGGCCTCTTAAGTGGTCTCTCCCTGGTTACTTCGTACTACCAAATTCGTCCATCTCCTCTGCATGTCAGAACACTCCTAGCCCATTGTCTGTTAGTTATTTCATCTGTTGGAAAGCTTTTCCCTCTGATATTTAGGATGATGAACAGTAAATCGACTAGCTCTTCCATTTGATGGCAAGAGACCTGTGGTAACCTTCAAACCACCTGCTTATGTAGTCATAGGTGATTCTTGGTACTTTCCTCCTCAACAGATCATCAGATCTTAATTGTCACTTACAGGGTTCGGTAATGGGTAAGTCAAAACTAGGATTGAAAGACCTATGAGCTAAAGAATATGGTGGTAACTACAGCAAAGTTTGCTGGGATTAAATAAATCTAAGGCAGGCCAAGTTTCCCATCCTTTATATAGCTTCCTCCACTGGCATTGCTAAGAAAAGATGAAAAGAACTGTACTAGTCAGGGTCTAATCAGAAACACAGAAATCCACCTTGAGTCTCTAAAACAGGGACCCTGATGCAGGGAACTAGTTACACGAGTGATGGAGAAGCAGAGAGCCAAACCAAGCCATGTGGACCTGAGTGGGCTAGGCTGGAGGTTAGCCATTACCACCCCCGTCTGGAGGGAGTGGTGTCAACCACGTCTGGAGGGCTGGACTCACGATGGGCCTGTCTGCTGGAAGGCGGAGCCATAATGGAAACCTGGTGACTGCTGGAGTAGCCACCAAGGGCTGGGGGCAGGAGGGAGTGATGAAATACCTTGAATTCTCCCGGTAACCTCTGCCTTCTAGTTCCCAGAGTCCTTCCCACAGGTGAAACCCAGCCAGAAGCCAGGTGATATGGAAGCCTGTGGAAGGCAGCTGCAGGGGGTTGTACTCTCTGCAGTACAGAGAGGAAGAACGGGGTGAGGAGTGGATCTGGGGGCTTGTAGGCTCAGGCCTGTCAGAGGAGCTGTAAAAATGTACTTGAATGTTCTGAAGTCCTTACCATGAGCCAAGTTCTGTGTTATGACCTCTCACAGACATACTCTCACTTAGTCATCACAAAAGACTTCTTTTGAAGGTAGGAATGATTATCACCCTCTCAAAGGTGAAAAAACCCAGGTGCAAATTTGTTCATGGTGAGACACTAAGTGAAGTATGGTAAAGTCAAGATTCAAATTTATCCCTGCCTAACCATTAACTCTCTTCTCTTTCCACTGTATTCTTCACTCCTGGGGATATTGCCAGAGGTGGAGTTGGGGGGCGCCTCTCTTTCCTTTCACCTTCCACTCACTTTCCCTTTTCACCTCTCCAGTGACATCCAGGCAACTTCTTAATAGCACAGATGGAGCCTCTGTATTCCATGTTAAGAGGAAAGTACATGAAAATACACTCTTTGATTCAGGGTGAATCTCATTTCAGACTTAATTGTTGAGGTTAGAAAAATGACAACGTTGAAACCATCTCTCTGGAATAGATTTAAATACTAATTGTTTTCCTTTTCTGTACTGCAAAGCTGAGCATAGATGCTTACGCCTACATTTTCAGAGACCAAGACTGATTTTCAGGGGTGGGGTGTTTGCTCCGGGCAATGAGGTAAGAGACTAAAAGGAGGAGGGTGGGGCTTTCTCTCCCCAGATCTCAGGTGACGCTTCTAGGTTGACAGCAAAATCCTCCTTTCATTTATAAATGGGCTATGTTTGCTCTGGAAGCATCTGAGAGGATAAATATGGGATCCCACAAAAGCCACAATGTTATTTTTGCAGTGTCTTTTCTCATTATAACTTCAGTTCAAGTCTCTTCTTTTTTCTTCAACCTCTGTTTTTCTTGGGGCGGGGGAGACAGTGGGAGTATGTTTCTCATGTGTAAATGTGTGCACATGTGTGATTGTGCATATGCACACACATAGAGCTAACAGTTCTTTCTAACTGAGAACAAAGACTGATCCACTGAATAACCTTTACCTGATGCAAAAATGTTCCCAGTGTTACTTTTCCTAATTTTCCTACCTAGGTGAGATTATCCTGAATATGATTCAAATTCTATCTTGGAAAGATATGAAAGTCTAAAGAATGTACAAGCTAAATAATGACAATGTGATGTTAGGTATATGTAGTCTTAATTATTTAAAAAGATATTTGGTGGTATCATTTTAGTATTTATGAAAGGCATACTAATTTTACCCTGAGAGATATCAGAATATAACTAAGATGTGGGTAAAGATGCTCATGCTCAGTTTAAGTTCCACCTTAATAAGCAATGCTGTAGGTACCCTTTGGTGGTAGGCACAGTAATGGACCCCAAAGCTGTCTGTGTGAACTGGTGAATATATTAGGATACGTGACAATGGGAAGGAAGGTTACAAATGGAATCAAGATGACCTTAACATAAGGAGAGGATCCTAGATTATCCAGGTGAGCCCCGTGTAATCGCAGGTCCCATAGATGTGGCTGAGGAAAGCAGAAGAGTCAGTGTCAGAGTGATATGATATAAAAAAGATGTGATTGGTCACTGTTGGCTTCGAAGATGGAAGGAGGTAAAAAGCCAAGGAATGTGGACAGTCTCTAGAAACTGGAAAAGGGAGGAAAATGGATTTTCCCCTAGAGCCTCCAGAAAGGACAGCTTGATGTTAGCTTAGTGAGACTCATATGAGACTTCTGACCTACAGAACTGTAAGATAATAAATCTGTGTTGTTTTAATCACCAAGCGTGTGGCAATTTGTTACAGTATCCTTGAAAAAGTAATACACCTTCTAACTCAGGCTATGTCTACAGAAGACCAACAAAAGCAGGTTAAAAATATCATTTGTAATGTTTTAGTTAAGGCAAGTGATATTAGCTGCTATAACAAGAACTAAAAATCTCATGGCTTAATATAATTAAAATCTATTACATGCCCCAGAGAATTCGGACAGATGTTCTGGTCTGATCCCTTTCCATATAGTCATTCCAAGTTCAGCCTTCTTCCATCCTGTGGCTCCAACTTCCTCCATGACCTTAAAATCCTTTCTATTCACTGGAAGATGTATGGAGAATTGTACAGAATGATTTCATGAGCCATCACTTCCATGATATTCCATTGCCAGACCTCAGGTGCACGGACACACCTAACTGCAAGGGAGGTATGAAATGTAGTCTAGGTGTCCTTAAGGAAAGGGAAATTTGGAACTTGACTAACACACAGCAGTCTCAGCCACAATGGGGCAATATGAAAACACAGGGGTAAGAAAAAATAATTAACAAATTCCATTGTGCAGTAGAGTCAATTAAATAATAGTGAAAAGCATAATAGATAAGCAGCTATTTGCTCTAGTTTGAAACACTTGCTACTTTACTGAATGGTTTCTGAAAAGTCACTTAAAGTCTCTGGGTCTCAGTTTTCTCATCTTGGATACAGAAATAAAAATCTTCTCTGCCTCAAACTTTTTCTTTCTATTCCATCTTTTCCCAGTTTTCAGGTTTTTAAATAAAATAATGGAAAGACAACAGGTTTATTTGTTTGCATGTGCATGTCTAGCAAATGTATGTGCTTTACTGTTTTTTTTAAACTAATTTTTCCAAGTTGACTAGTTTAGCTACAAAGGTGCTATTTCTTTTTACAGCAAAGGTGCTATTTCTTTTTGGGTTGCTTATCTGAACTTGCCATTTTGGTAGCGTAAATAAGACCAAATAATAGCAATTTCATACAGTTCAACTTAAAATATTACATAAAAATAACATTGTGGTTCCTTTTGTATAACCCAGACATGACTTAGGAGGCTGTTTCTGATTACTCGAAGTCTTCCCTGTTATTCTCCATCATGGTGTCTTATTTATTTCCTCCCTAGTATTGGCAGCTTGTAATTTATATGTTTGCTTGTTTAATGTTTCTGTTTTCAGAAGAATGTAAGCTTCATGAGGACAGATACTCTACTTCATTCATCACTGTATATTTAATGCTTAGCACAGAGTCCTGAATTGGCTCAGTAACTATGTACTGAATGCAAAAATAGAGTTCCTCCAAGATATATTCTGAGGCTAATGGAGGTGATAATACATACTTTTTATAATATATGACATTGGAAATAAATTGCTATACATATTCCAGATATTATTTCTTAGTTGTTTTACTTTAATTTTTATAAAATCCCGAATTCCTTTCACTTCATTTTCAATGCCAACAAAAACTACCATACCATTTGAATATCATGGAAAAGCAGTGCCTACACTGCTATAAATGCTTTTCCCTGAATTATTTTGGATAGCTAAAGACAGATTTTGAAGTTCATAGTGATGCAGTATTATTGTGAGTTGCACATTTGGAAAAGGAAATAGAGATTACTTACCTTTTCTTTATCCAAACTTCCTAGACTGGTGCAAATTTGTTCAATTTCTAACATCTTCCTAGAAAAAAATTCCATACCCAGCTTTTGGACCACTTCCAATACATATCATATATATCAGCTTTGTCAGGGCTTTCTTCCTTCTAATTTAAACCCTTGTACTTAGGTCTGTTTTTTTTGTTGTTGTTGTTGTTGTGAAGTGAAAATAGTAAATGACTATCATCTTTTGGGCGACAATTCTTCAAAGCCCAGAAAACCATCTTTCAATTATCATCAGTGCTCATTGTTCCATGTTTGTGTGGTTTTGAGATGTTTTATCCTAATCTCTAAAAATACCCAATCTCCAGGCGAAACTAGTGGCAAAACAACAACTCTGATGTTGGTATGCATGTTCAAACATTGTTCTGACTCAAAGAATTGGAATGTAATTTACTATTTGGGATAAACTCTGTGAAAATAAATTCATGATCAAAATAAAAGATGAAAAAGAAAAGTATTCTTGGGCCTCAGGGAGGGAATTAGAGCTGATGGTATCTGGTACAGCTTGCAAATGGGAACATTTCTAAGGGCAAAAACAGGATAAGAATATAGCAGCCCAAAGAGAATTGTACTTGAAAATGTTCCTGCTCATTTGGCTCAAATCAACAGTGAAAAATATTAAGATGTTGAGTACAGATTTTATTTATATTAAAAACCAGCTTCTTTCTGAACTTCATTTTGCTTTTCTTTTTACTTCTTCACTTGTGCATTTGCTGGCTGCTGCTGCTACGACGGCTACTGCTGTTTGGCATTCAGATGTCAAGATACAACTAGCCAAAGTAAAGAGGAAGGTGGGACCCAAGGAGTCTTGCTTATCTATGACTCAGTAGGGCTTGTAATAATATTTTTGAGGGAAGAATGCCCACCAAACTCATTTCAGAAAAGGTGATGATGGTGTTTCACACTATGAAGTACAATGTCATGGAAATATAGGGTGTTGGATACAAAAACAAAAGTCAGAAACACGGAAGTCCCCTGGGAGATGTAGCAGCAATGGGGGACGGAGGCAGGATAACACTGAATTTGCTCATGAAACAACAGGCTTTCTCGATGCATCTCTCTAGAAGCACTTCTTTACATCTTCTGTGATGCTGTAGGGAGTAGGTCCTACTACCTGCTCTGTTCTAATCTATGGTACGAACATGGCAGAAGCACAGACTTAAACCATAGCTCCCTCTAAAGTCTATGCCTTCATGTTTTTGAAACTATTCCTGTGGCCTAATAATGAAAGCTGGGAGTACATTAATTGAGGGTCAAATGTACTCTTGGTGTTCATCACCATCATACAGTAAAATCTCTTGTGAGTTGTCCACCGTGCAGTATCTAATACCATTTTGTGGCATTTGTTAGTTATGCAAGAACACGTATAGTTTTTAAATGTTAAAAATAGTTAAACCTGGATGGTTTTTGTAACCTTGTCTCACAAAAGGGACAGAAACAAAAGAGGCAAACTTCTGTTTGGTTTGCAAGATGAGAACACCATTTACAGGAGGACCTGCTCAGGTGAGCAGGCAAAGAACACGAAGAGTTGGAAGCAGTTTCATTCCATTTCTGCTACAAGTGGGGCATCCTTTATCCGAAATGCTAGGGACCAGAAGTGTTTCTGATTTCAGATTTTTTTTTAGGATTTTAGAATATTTGCCTATACAGAGTGAGATATCTTGGGGATGGGACCCAAATCCAAACACAGAATTCATTTATGTTTCATAGGTAGCTTCATTAGCCAAAAGGTAATTGTATATAATATTTTAAATAATTTTGCACATGAAACAAAGTTTGTGTGCATTGACCCATCAGAAGTGAGGAGTTACTACCTCAGCCACCCATGTGGTCGATCTGTGGTTGTTGGACATCACCATTATCTGTACGTGGAAAAGATATATCACAGCTGAAAGGGGCCAGGGAATGCACCTGTGTTGTGCACCTGTGTTTTGGCTGTAACCAGTCACATGAGATCAGATGTGAAATTTTCCACTTGTGATGTCATTTTGATGCTCAAAAGTTTTGGATTTGGGGGCACTTAGGATTTCAAATTTTCAGATTAGGGATGTTCAATCTACTAGCTTCTAGAGAGTCCATTGCAGCTTGGGGAACAGAAAGATTTCATTTGACTAAAGGAAAAATAGCTCTGATTTGGTACTACAAAGCATTTCAGAATCATAGAGGTAAAAAGGTCAGGAGAGGTCATCTCTATCTTTCTCTGACTTCAAGAACAGCCATTCTTGAATACTCCCTAAATGAAGCAGTTGTGTTTTATATGAAAATATCTGCTCTAGATTAAAACTTATTTGGTAAAGCATTTCAATCCCTGAAAACTAAGAACTAAGCTAAGCCACTGATACTTCTCTTAAAACCCACTTCCTTTTGTTATTAATAGAATCGATAATCAGTTAATCATTGTTATCTGAATAATTCTCTTAATTAAAAGGGCTGTTATTAAGACTTTCTTCAGCTTTTTTTTTATTTCCAGGCTTAATAAACGTAGTACTTTAACTTTATTCTTCTGGTGTAATTTTCTCACCCTTTTAACAGTCTTTTGGATTTTTTTGTAAGCTTCACTCATCTTAAAATGAACCTGGTTTTAGTTTTAGTTAATATGTTCCAAATTGTTGTTAACAAATAGAGAATGACACTGCTTGTCCTTCTCCATCCTGGTAGCATTTCCTAGAAGGCTGTCCAAGATTAAGGAAGAGCATTGTGTTCAGAGGCCAATGAAAGAATAACAGGCAAAGCAGGGACTAAATTCACAAGTGTGTGTGTGTGTGTGTACTTTACTGTGTCTAATAAAATAAAATAGTATCTGTGAAACAAGAGGGATTTGAGGAATAAAGAGGAGGAAAGGGCCACAGAGTTTGTGGAAGGATCTGAGTATTTAGGGAATAGATGATATACTCTTATTCTCAGGTATGGAGCTGAGGCTCTGAAAAGTTACTGCGAGGCATCAGCAAGTGTTTTTGCACTGATGGAAGTGCTTGTCAGAGAGGGGATAATAACAGAAACAAAGTGCTTGAGCAGGTGGGAGGGTATAGGATCCAGGTGGAGGGACTAGATTTTGGTAAAGCAATGATAGTAAATTCAACGTAGCTGAAGAAATGCAGTTTGGGTACTGATGCAGGCACTGGTAGATTTGAGGATAGGAAGCTCATGGTGACTGCTTCTGGTATCCCTGTAAATGTTGTCACTGAGAATGGTGGGAAAGGCGGGGGTGGGGGTAAAGGAAAGGATGTGGACTAATAATTTGGGAGAAGAGGAAAGTGAATATATGAGGCACATGTGGTCATATTGCCCATTTGAGGTTAGTGGTCATGGGTGCAAAGTGAGATCAGTCAGCACAGCTCTTGGGTGGTTAAGGCAGTCTCCATTATCATTTGAGAGAGGTTTCTCTTTGCCCATTGGCTCTTCAGATAACCTCTACACTTGCTAAAAGTGTGGAGGGAATGTCCAAGCCGTTGCTGTCTGGACTCAGCTGATAAGAGATAATGAAACAGAAAGAGGTGCCTGGGGAAGAGAGCAGCAGTTTTTCTCTTAGCTGGAGTAGCTCCCTCCTCGGTGAAGATAAGAGAGCTGCAGAGAGGCCAGTTTATAGGTCAAGAAGCAGGAAGGAAGGGCCTTAGGGTGAAGAGCCAACCCTATCTCATCCTAGACAGTGAGGCTCCATCCTTTTGTTGATTCTGGGAGCAAAATGGTTTCCCTGGTTACTGGTGCCTGTTTATTCAGTGAGGCCAAAGAAGCAAGTATGTTCATGCCATGGCAAGTGTACAGCAAGCTTTTCTTAATATCTTCTGTGCCACCACATTCTCTTGCCCCTTTAATGTCTAGCTGTGTTATTTCTGCTCTTTCTTTCCCATGGCTGCTTGTTTTCTTCTACATCCAGCCCCAAAGCTGGGTGTCTGCCCTTGGGCCTTGGTTCTCTCCTCTGATCCATTTATACTCTCACACCTTTGTAAACCATTTCCTTAATTCTAGCCTTCTCCTAAGTGTCTACTGTGTTTCCAAATAGTGTCTGGAAATTTCCATAGAGATAAACACCAAAATGTCAAATTCAACATGTCCCAAATCAAAACATTTGCTGTCTTCTGTCTCTCCTCCTGGGTTCACCACACTGGATAATAGAGTTACATTCTCATAATCTTCTAAACTGGAAACTCTGGAATATCATGACTTCATACTGTTCCTTTTCCATTACATCCAATCTACCCCCAAGCCCTATCCATTCTACTTAAGCAATGCCATTTTCATCCATCTTCTCTCCTCCATCCCCTCTGCTATTTTCCTCAGGACCTACAGCTTCTTCCTCAAGGTCAATGTTGTAGCTTCCTAACTTGCCTTCCCAGCTCTTGTCTCTCTGCTCTAAGCCTTTCTGTTGTCACCTGTGCTATCATGCATGGTGTTCTGCTACCAAAGAAAGTCCACACTCCTTAATGTGACGCTTGGGGTCTTTCAGTATGTAGTCATCTGTTTCTCATCTTTCCAGACTCATTTCCTGTAGTACGTGTATCCTCACCACATGAGTGACACAATATACCTCTCTCCAAGTACGCCCTATTCTCTTTCCTCCATCTTCTCACGTCATTCCTTCAACAATCACTTCCTTCTTCTCTCATAATACATCCCCAGTTAAACATTCCTAATCCCCTAGATAAACTTCAGATGGAATTACAACATATGTACAAAACATGAAAAGTACAATTTAATTGGCTTGAAAATGTTATGTATATAATTACATTGACACACACGTAATGTTTTCAAGCCATTTTTTGGTTTGTTTCAGAATATGATAGGGCTACAAATTCTTTGGTTATATTGCCTTTAGTATATTGTCTTTTTACTACCCGAGTCAGAGCTACAAGTGTGTCCAACCCCCAGACAGTGTGTACCGAGCCCATTAGGTGTGAATATACCCATCCCCTCCTCCCCACTACCATCCACCCGATGCCCAATGGATGTTACTTCCATATGTGCACATAAATGTTGATCAAGTAGTACCAATTTAATGGTGAGTACATGTGGTGCTTGCTTTTTCATTCTTGTGAGACTTAGAAGAATGGGCTGTAGCTCTATCCAGGATAATACAAGAGGTATTAGTTCACCATTATTTTTATGGCTGAGTAGTACTCCATGGTATAAATATACCACATTTTATTATGTCTTATTTTCCATTATAAAAGAAATACTAGCACATTGAAGAAAATCGGGAAAAGAAATATATAATTCATGGAATGATCAATATGATACAATCACAGGATATAAGTAAATTTCTTTCTTTAGATGTTTCTAGTTGAAATCATCATGCCCAACAGTCCACCAAGTTCCTAGCACACTGTTGAACACATCAGAAATTATCCCATCAACAGTTGATTTTGATTTGAACTCTTATTCAAAGTTGTGCTCTCTTATTGGTGCTCCAGTATTATTATTTTTATAAAAGGACTAAATTATTTTTGTTCAAAGCAACCAAATTAAATCCATAGAATCCATAAAAGATAAATTTGGGCAAAAGCTTGAAGGCTTGACTTTCTCACCTTTCTAAAGAAGACATTTTTGATAATTGTATTAGTCATCTAGGGCTGCCATAACAAAATAACACAGGCTGAGTAGCTTATAACAACAGAAATTTATTTCTCCCAGTTCTGGAAGCTGAAAGTCCAAGATCAGGGTGTCAGCAGGTTTGGTTTCTCCTGAGGACTCTCTCTTCTGCTTGCAGACAGTTGTCCTGTTACTGTGTCCTCATATGGTCTTTTCTCTGTGTGTATCTGCATCCCTGTTGTCTCTCTCCCTTCTTATAAGGACACAGGTCATATTAGATTAGGACTCCACCCTTATGACCTCACTTAAACTTAATTACCTCCTTAAAGGTCTCAGTCACATGGGGAGTTAGGGCTCTCCAACATATGAATTTTGATGGGGCATGATTCAGCCCACAGCTGCTATGAAAACTTTTGCCTGGCCCCTTCAACACATGACAAAATACACTAACAGGAATCTCCTTTTTTCCCCTTTGCTCTGCTAATAATAGAGGATTTGGAATAAGAAAATGTAAAATGTCACCACAGGTTTATCTAAGTGTCAAATTGGAAAGTAGACTTCTGAATCATTTCACATGGCTGAACATCCACATTGAAATTTTGATTCAGGTATAATTATAAAAACTATTTTTCTCCCCATATTCAACAAAAGAGACATCAAAGAATACCAGTTACAGTAATTGAATTTGGTCGTAAATTGCACTGATTCTAAAAGAAGGCCAAGCGTTGGATCTAGGGGCATGACAGCAGCAGTCACAGCTTGTCCCATCCAATTCCCAGTCCATCCAGAAGAGGAATATCTCCCTTCCAAGTGACAATTTTATGTTGGATTTGGCACAGAGGACCAATCCCGTTCAGATATGTGTAAGATATTGACATTTCCAATAGAAAATCACAATGTATTCTCTCCCAGGGTCACCAACAAGTTCTGAATATGGGATACAGCAGGGCATCTGTTCATCTCTATTCCAACTTCTAAAAAGTAAGCAAGAGCTGCACACAAGAGGCTTAGTGGATGTACTGTGTCATCACCAATGGAGGTGTTGATTGTGGAGATTATGGAGAAGCAAAACCGTATGCTGCTCATCACTGGTAGGGGTGAGCCAGCCAAGAATCCAGATAAAAAGCTCTCAAAGAGGCAAGCCAGAAAACAAATCAAACACCCAAGTGATCACACTAGAGAAATTAAATTTTACAGTGTAGCATTTGGTTCTTGTACTTGTCAGTGGCTTTGTGAATGACTTCAGGTTGGAAGCTTGATATTGAAAGAACTCTACAGGGATGACATCAGGGAGAAACAAATTTGGGCTGCAGCAGTGATCAACTGTTTGTCATGGGCCTAGCTCCAGCACTTGGAAAAGTCTATAAGTCTGATATATATATATATATATATATATATATATATATATATATATATACATACACACACACACACACACACACACACACACATATATATATTTTGTAGCATTGTGGAATTGCTTTGAGAGTCTAATAAAGGTGCTTATAATAAAGGCAGTCAAGTCCATGCACTTATAATCGCTATGGGATACGTTATTAAATTTGCCAGAGGTCTTCAAGCCTCATTTTGCAGTTATTTTGGAGCTCTTTCCTTAAAAAAAAAATCTTCTATGAATCCAAAAATACAAATGCATTGAATGATGCAAATTTCATCTCCATTGTTTCCTGTCAGCTCTCTTAGAGAAGTGCTAATGAGCAATAAAATGGTCCCCACGCAGGCATTTGGAAAGAGAAGGAAGAAAAGCCAGGAACCAGGACAACCCAAAGCTGGATAATCATTCAGAGCGAACTGTAAATTATCTCAGTTGTCTTCTACAATGCTGCCTGCAATATCAGGTCTCCCGAGCTACTTGTCAAATTGCATCAAAATTATAACATTATCACTAGGCATTCCTCAGCAGAGAGTTTTCTAGGCAACAGTACTTTATTCTCCTCTTTCTTTTTATAAACAGAAAACATGGAATCCATATTTTCCCTAGGAGATATACATGAGATTCACTTACCATGCGGCTGTATCTAAAGTAACTCAGGCTCAGGATGTGGACCATCCCACCCATTGTCATCACAATATTCGTTAAGAAGCCACTTTCAGGGGTAGAACTGCAGAACGAGGTAGCAGCCAGGTCACATGGTGGTTTTAGTCTACCTTCTCTAACTTGCAGCTCCAATTACCAGAAAATAAGTGACTCTTAATGATGGGTTCAATAATAGTGGGTGTGAAAGCACTTATAGTTCCAGGACCAGGCCAGGTTTTGCAGCAAACAATTAAATCATCACAATTATATATATATATATATATATATATATATATATATATATATATATATATATATTTCTTTTTAAACAGGAATTAGGCAAGTAGAAATGACTCACTGTGTTTTCTAATTTTTCACTCAAGGCCTGGCTCCACCTGCCCTCCTTGTCTGCTGGGGCAGGAGGTGAAAGAGATTGTGGAGACTATGGCATTTGGTGAGTTCTCAGTCAATTTTCTGAAAACCAATGGATTGTATTCCACAAAGTTTTACTTTGACATAAAATTAAATGTATTTACTACTGATTTTCATAGATCATTGAATCCTGAAGTCAAATGACATCACTACCAACATTAGTGGGAGCTTGGCCAAGGAAGCCTAGTTAACACTAGCCGTCTTGAAATCAGTTATGGATGAGGTATTTAGCCTGTCATTCTTCATTATAAAAATAGCATGAGAAATAGAGTTCAAGTGGAAGAGGAACTGTCCAGAATTTGGACAAGAGGTCACATATCCTGGATCATGATGATTGGGGTACATGTACCATCTCTAAGTTGAGGTCCCCAATTTGGGGAAAGTTCTAAAATCTTTGCAGATGAGAGTTTATTAGCCCAAATAATTCCTGTTAAATTTCCATTTATCCTTCAGAACTGCTCAAGTAGCTCTTCTCTGGAGTGCTTTTTTTTTGGAGAATTCACTCTTTTCCTGAATGGAGGCATTCTTTCTTTCATAGTCATTGTGCTCTGTACACACCTCTGTTAGAGAACTCAACCCACTTACCAAAAAAACCAAAACCATGTGTCTACTTGTTTGTCTTTTCAGCTAGACTATAAGATCATAGTGGTCAGGGTTTCTTCCCTCAGTTGTCTTTGTAGCTTCGAGAACTAGCACTGCGCCACATGTTTTTGAAGACTAATGAAGTTTGATGCTGATGAGATGCTCATGGATATCTTCCCTGAAAACACTGAATGCCAAGAATTTTTAACATTTTCTCTTATATCACTGTGATGTATCAAGTACTTGTTAATTATAACATTATAATTAATTATAACAGAGACTCATCAGGAAATAGTAATATATTTAATACATTAGTAATAGTAATATTATAATAGTAATATAATTAAGAAAAAGTAATATATTTCAGTCAAGGTAGAACAAGATGCGACATGAAATTTAGAGATGGAGGAGGGTGGTATACTTTAAACGTATGTTCTCAATATTGAACATGGAATGTGAATTTTTCATCTGTTACAGATTTGGCAAGTGATTATATGTGTATCTGAAGGTAGCCAGCCTCTTTAAGAAATCTGGCCATTCATTCAGTCTACCAGGTCCCTGGTGAGCCAGATATCTTGGAAGGGTCTGGTTACTGAGGTGCCAGAAAAGCTCTTATGCATTCTCTTGGTATAATTTTTTAAAATCCCATATCTAGAGCAAACATAACCATACAGCTATCCACTGAGTAGCAGTAAAAGAGTGGGTAAATTTCACTAAATTTAGGTAGGTAGCTGTTTATATCTGCTTGGCTTAATTGGCCCATTTGGAATTAAGAACAAAGAGTGAACAGTCAATGGAAAAGCTACAGGGAAATGTAGCAAAGGGAAAGTCTGAGTGAGGGTGCGATAAAGGCATGAAGATCAATTGTGGAATAAAGAGGCATCAAGTTTCAGAGAACACATGTAGAAACTAAGAAATTGTTATAGCAAGAGAAAGGGAAATAAAAGAGAACCAACAGTACCTAATCAGAAAAGTGTCATTTGTTGCTAGGTTTCTCATTTCATTTTAGTGAAAGAATAATTTAAGTCAAGAAGATAAACTCGATTCTATTTTATTTAATATTTTTCATTTTGAACACTATTTACTAAATATAGTATATTTTATTATCATGAATTGTCAGCCCTGGATATATCAAAATAAATTGTACTTAGAGTCTCCCATTAGAAGGTAAACTCTATAAGGCAGGAACTCTGTTCTGTCTTACTCATTGCTCTCTTTTTCATGCTTGTAACAGTGCCTGTAATACAGTAGTTACTCAATAAATGTTTAATGATGGATACACAAATCTTGCTCGTTTTAATTTATTATCTTTAATTCTTCCTTTATACTATTGTTAAACTAAAGCACAATGCCTAGACACAAATCAGATCATATTATTACCTGGCTTCCACCCTTCAATGGCTCTTCATCCGTCTTAGGTGAAAACTCAAGCTCCTTAGAATGTCACATAAGGCCTTTCATGTGACCTGACGTTGTTCAACTCTCCAGCCTTCTCCCTTTTAATTCATCCATTCAATAATTCACTCGACAAATATTTATTGAGGGCTGACTATGTTCCAGGCACTCTGTTCAATCCTGAGGACACAATGGTAACCAAAAGAAGACAGTCTTCTCACTTCTCATACTACTGTTGAAGAAATTGAACTCTTACTATGTTTAAAAATGAATCTGACTCATGGATCAAAGAAGAGAACACAATGGAAAGTAGAAAATATTTAGAATTGATTGGTAATGAAGATACCCAAACTTGTGGGTTACAGTTAAGTAGTGCTTGAAGGAAAATTTGTAGCTTCAAAATGCATATATTAGAAGAGAGGAAAAGTACTCAACTTCATTACTTATCAGGAAGATGAAATGTAAAACCACAGTGAGATACATTTCACACTCACCAGAACATATGTTATAAAGTGAAAGTAAAGGACAATTTCCAGTGTTGGTGAAGACATAGAGCAACAAGTTCTAGCACGCTGTTGGTATAGAATCTAACTTGGTCTTTCTTTACTTTTGTTCATTTAAAGTTTATGTTATCTGATATAAGAATGGCTATTACAGCCTTCTTTTGGTTTCCATTGCCTGGAATATTGTTTTCCATTCCTTCACCTTGAGTAGGAATGAGTCCTTGTGGATTAGATGTGTTTCCTGGAGACAGTAGACACTTGGCTTGTATTTATTTTATCCATTCAGCCAGCTTATGTCTCTTCAGTGGGAAATTCAAGCCATTCCCGTTTGTTGAGAGAATTGATATTTGCAGTGGATTTCTGTTCCTCCTGTTGGGTAGACCCTTATTGTTTTGTTTTACCTCTCAAGCCATTGTGGAATCTGGGTTCTGGACTTTAGCTTTTGGCTGATTTTACACTTGATGTAACCACTTTGGCAAACTGGCAGTATATACTCAAACTTGTGGTATAGTCATTGACCAAATGTCCACAGTTAATTTTGATTCATTTCTTAACCTCTGCTTTGGCTTGACCAAACTTTAGTCAGGCTTCTCTCCTCCCCACAGGCCTCTAAATTTTGACTTATTTCCCTTAAGCAAACACTAACGTACTAAAGTGCAGAGCATACTCCCTTAACAGTGCATACTGAGAATCAGCTGATCCCACTAAAAAGCATTTCCTATTGAAGCATCCTGATTTTGTCACCTGCTCACTCACATCTTGTGTCCTCCTCCCTCATAAAGGTCCTGCTAGTCCTTCTCTCTCTCTTAGAAAGAAAAGCTTCTTTCTATATGATTTTGGATACTTGTAGATATCTGAGATTAGAGCATTCTCCTCATTGCAATGGCCTTTTTTGAATGCAGTCTCTCCTCATCCATTTGTTCTTATTTAACATCACACAATGGGATACTCTATAGAAATGAGAATAAGTGAGCCACAACTGTATTGCACAACATGGATGAACCTTGCAAATATAATGTCAAGCAAAAAAAGGAAGACCTAAATGGCTATATAGTGCATAATTTTATTTATATGAAGTTCAAAACAGGAAAGACAAATCTATGTTGTTGTGAGCCAGGAAAGTGGCTCTCTTTAGGGGCCGGTTGCTAGAAGGAGACAAGAAGAGGCTCTGAGGGTGCTGATAGGTCATGTTTCTTGATCTGGGTTCTCACTATAGGGAAAATGTTCAATTTGTGAAAAGTCATCTAGTGATAGATGTAAAATTTGGGAAATTTTCTATGTGTTTTACTTATATAAACAACTTGCTTAAAACTTGAATCACTTAGAATCACAATTTACTTTTCTCAAACTATGAAGCAAAAAACAAGGGGCCTTAATGTTTTCTAACTAGCAAATGAATACATATTACTTATATATGTGACTTAAATAGTGAGTAAATTAGAGAATAAAATTTTAGCCAACAGATAATAGGTTAATTATCACGATGCTGGTGTGTTCATTACCTCTTAAGGAACCAAATTCAATTTTCTACCAAACATAGTCTAACTAATAAATTAAAAAGTGAAAATATTATTATTTGCAATAATCACAGCTTTTTAATATTCTGTGGGAGAAAAAAATGTAGTTAGTACAGTAGATGAATATCATGAGGAATATTCTTGACATTATCAGAAAAAAAGAAGAAAAAATAAAAAAACTAATGTCATGACACAGAATATAACAGTACAAAATGTGTATATGTTTAACTTATATGAGAACTTCATTCTACCTGTCTGGTTCTCTGGTTTTTGTGCTTGATGGTCACAGGAATGTAAATATCCTTTAAACTTTATTTTCTTATCTCCTACAATAACAAAGAAGTAGTTCAGTTAGATTTTCAAGAGACCTGTCATAATAATGGTTTTATTCCTTATTATTTCGTTAAATAATATTTTAACTTACAACTTAGGGATATAGCTACGATTTTGACCATGGCTTTATGAAATGCATAGGACTTATAATTTCCCATTCCCACACATTATAGTGGAAGTATCAGCTATAATTAAATAAGTAATAATAAAATAAATTTAATTACAAACTATAGTAAATGCTATGAAGGAAAAGTACACAGTGCTGCAAGAACATGTAGCTGGGAATTGAGTTTGTATATTTAAGAAAAATTATTTTGGCTTCAATATGAAGATTGAATTACAAAGCAGGGAAAACGCATGCAGGAAGACCACTTGGGAGATGCCTGTGTAGTGTAGGCAAGAGGTGATGATAACTTATGAAACGGTTTGGCGTTGGAGATGGAGAAAGTGGATGAATTTGAGGCATTTGGGAGATAAAAATTGTCATTAAACTTCACACTGCACCTGCATAAAACTATTTGCTGGTTCTGCAATGTGCCAGAGTTGTCTTGCTTTGTCGTTGATGTTTCTTCCTTGGATCATCTTTTCTCTAATGTTCCATCTAGATCTAGCTACATCTCATCCTTCAGAACTCTGCTCTGCCATGCACTCCCAGGGCTCCCCGTTTTCACCACTCTTGTTGTTGCACTTGTCACACTGCTTTTTAGCCGTCTGCCTCCTGTTGGTCCCCTGCTGGACTGTGAGCTACTTGAGGGCCCCATCTATTTTGTTTCTGTAGCCCCAGGGCTAGAGCCATGCCTGGAACAGAGTAGGAAATAAATCTTTGTTACATTAATGAATGAATAATAGATTCTTTCTGCAATCTAAATGATGACATAAGCTGTTCTTTTGCTTAAAATGACGTTCATTTTTCAGAGACGAGGAGGCTACCATCGAGAATGTGGGAAAGCAACACTGATGATTACAGGGAATGAATGGACAAAGCACGCCAAAGTGACTGGCAAGGGCCCCTAAGCCTGAGCCTTGTGATTATGAGACTGGCCGTGGACATCGCAAGCCCTTCCCCTCCCTCAGCAATCTCCAAGGTTCATGGCTGCTTCCAAAGAAGAGAAACATCTAGGCTTCTTACTGCCCTCGAAGGGTTTTGGTGGTCATCCATACCACACCTCTACCCTCGGGAGAAAGACGTCAGGCACGCACGCACGCACGCACGCACACACCAGGCACCCACGCACCCAGGCACCCATGCGCACGCACGCACGCTCGCACCACGCACGCACCCACGCACGCACGCACCTATACGCACGAACGCTCGCACGTGACTTAGAAGCAGTCTCAGCTCGCTGCCTGTATTCTGTTGATCTAGGAGCTTTAATCTCTTGACGTGAAAATCTTTTAAAAAGTGGAATAAATTATTTCCATGGAAAAAGAGAAGGTAGCCTGTGTTGGCTGGCTGCGGAATTTAGGAGTGAACCTGGAGGAAATCTAATGAGGGTGAAGCCCAGCATACGTCCAAAGAAGGTGCACTAACAGAGAGGTAAAGCTGTGGACTACCTTGTTCTAAGCAGGTGTTTGGCATTTTGCTCTCCTGAAGTCTCCTTAAAAAGAGGAGTGTTAAGTTGACTTGAATACTTCCTTCAATATATCTGTGTCATCATTTTATATTTAGTGTATGCAAACTTGAGAGGCTGGGTTTTTTTTTTTTTCCTTAAATTTTGGTATAAATACCACGAAGTGGATGGTAAGGTCTTAATTATGGCCCTATGGTCTAAGCAGCTGGGCTTCCAGATGCTCCTATTTACTGTGGCCCTGGGTTGTGTGTATCTCTGCAATTGGATTATAATGGGGGAGCTGGGCTTATTTTTAATTATTATTAATATTATTACTGGCTTCTATTTATTGAGCATCAACTGTGGGCCAGGCACTGTTTTATCTACGTTGACATCTAATTGTATTTACTCATTATAACAAAATCGAGAGGAGGCTGCTGTTGTTATCATCTCAATTTTACCGACTATAAAACTGAGGTTAACTAATTTGCTTAAAGTTTTATACACACAGCCAGTAAACGGCAGAGTTTGCTTAGGACCCAAACTTTACTGGCTTCAAAGTAAGTCAGTTATTTTAACCATTGTCTGTTCTGCTTCCCATGGTGGCTTCCAAGGTGCCTTCCATTTCCAGATCTGAGGAGAGGTCAGTAGGAGCACCAAACTGTGTGCATGTATATGGGACAGGGAGCAAGGAAGAAACATTCGGGGCATTTGCTTGTATAAGGCTTGTCTTTGGCAGGGTTCCAACCAGATCCTCTTCATTTATGTTCTACACTCTGGCTGGTTTTAAAATCTTAAAGCTTCAAAGACTATCGAATTACCAAAAAAAAAAAAAAAAAAAAAAAACCACCCCAAAACAAAAACAAAAAAACCAACTCAAACCAGAAATAATCTAAGAAACATTAAAAAATACTTTTCAGTAGAAAGGAATAGGAATAGCATGTGAAAGCTCCTCAGATTGATTTACATCAAAGAGAAAAAAGTTTTAAGAAATCGAGTTACTTATTTTTCTCCATGAAAAGAAGTTATTTCCTCTATTAAATAAGACTGTGCCAAACTAAAATGAGAGACCAACAGAATAAAAAATCCTACGAAATAACATTTCAGTGATGGCCATAACAAGACTTGAAATTGAGGAAAATAAAGTCAGTAGGTTGTAGAAAAGTTTAGAAAACTATTCTGAATTTGAAGAAAGTTAATACAAAAAGGAATGAGAAAGAATATAACCATTATGGTGGAGACATGACAGGATTCCAATCTGTAAAGTTATACATACAGATATGAGTCATTTAATGACAGGGATAAGTTCTCAGAAATGCTTTGGTAGGTTATTTGATTGTTGTGTAAACATTGTGGAGTGTGCTTACACAAAGCCAGATAATGTAGCCTACCATACACCTGTGCTATTTGGTATAGCCTATCGCCCCTAGGTTATAAACCTGTAAAGCATGTTACTGTACTGAATGCTGTAGGCAACTGTAACACAGTGGTAAGTGTTTGTGTATCTAAACACATCTAAGCCTAGAAAAGGTACAGTAAAAATATAAAAGATAATGATACACCTGGATGGGGCACTTACCATGAATGGTGATTGCAGGACTGGAAGTTGCTCTGGGTCAGTGAGTGATGAGTGAATGTGAAGCCTAGGACATTACTGTGCACCACTGTAGACTTTGTAAACATTGTACACTTTAGCCTACACTAAATTTATTTAAAAAATTTCTTTTTTCAATAATAGATTAACCTTAGCTTGTAACTTCTTTATTTTGTAAACTTTGAAAAATTTTAAACTTTTTGACTCTTTTGTAATAACTCTTAGCTTAAAACACAAACACATTATACAGCTGTGTAAACATATTTTCTTTCTTTATGTCTTTATCCTGTAAGATTTTTTCTATTTTTAAAAATTTTTACTTTTATTTTTTACTTTTTAACTAGGACACAAACACATGTTTTTGTTAAAAAAGTAGGACACAGACACACACATTAGCCTAGGCCTACACAGGATTGGGATCATCAAGATATTACAAGGTGAAAAGAATTTTTAAGCTCCATTATAATCTTATGAGGCTACTGTGATATATGTGGTCCGTTATTGACTGAAATGTCTTTATGCAGTTCATGACTGTACGCTTATTATGTTTTAAATGCGTATAGGATTTACAGTGATGTCACCCTTTTCCATCCTGACAATACTAATTTGTATCTTCTTTGCTTTAGATAAGATAAAGCATATATAAGTTTTTCCCAGAGTTTAACTTCATTATGCTTTCAAAGAATTAATTTTAACTTTTCTGATTCTATTATATGTTTGTTTTCTGTTTCATTAATTTCTGCTTCTATCTTCATTAGTTCTTCCTTCTATTTTTTCCTTCCTTCTATTAATTTGCTTTTGTTTTACTAACTTTTTGAGATGGATGCTTGAATTATTGATTTTTAGTCTTTATTCTTGTCTAATATATACATTTAAGGCTACAGATTTTCTTCTAAAGCATGACTTTAGTTGTATTCCACACATATTTTCGTTAAATTTAAAATGTTTTCTAATTTTCATTTGTGATCTCTTCTTTGGCCCAGAGATTATTTAGAAGTATATTTTATATTTTACAAGCATATGGGAATTTTCTAGTTTTCTTTTTATTATCCATTGATCTGTGATCATATAATCTGTGTGATGTCACTTCTTTGAAATTTGCTTTATGGCCCAGCAATTAAAAAAGAATTTTCTGCATGTATTTGAAAAGCATGTGTGGTCTGCAGTTGTTGGGTATTTATACATACATTTAAAATTTTTATTTTATTTTAGTGAATTATGGGGTACAAGTGTTAAGGTTATGTATATTGCCCATGCTCCCCACCCCCTCGAGTCAGAGCTTCAAGCGTGACCATCCCCCAATGTTGCACATCTTACTCATTGGGTTTGTATATACCTATCCCCTCCTCCCCCCTCCCCCCTCCCACCTGCCTGACACCGATAAATGTTATTCCTATATGTCCACTTAAGTGTTGATCTGTTAATACCAATTTGCTGGTGAGTACATGTGGTGCTTGTTTTTCCATTCTTGAGATACTTCACTTAGTAGAATGGGTTCTAGCTGTATTCAGGAATATACAAGAGGTGCTATATCACCATTGTTTCTTAAAGCTGAATAGTACTCCATGGTATACATACACCACATTTTATTAATCCACTCATGAATTGATGGGCACTTGGGTTGTTTCCACAGCTTTGCAATTGTGAATTGTGCTGCTATAAACATTTGAGTGCAGGTGTCTTTTTCATAAAGTGACTTTTGATCTTTTGGATAGATGCCCAGTAGTGGAATTGCTGGATCAAATGATAGATCTATTTGTATCACTTTAAGGTATCTCCATATTGCTTTCCACAGAGGTTGAACTAGTTTGCAGTCCCACCAGCAGTGTAGGAGTGTTTCCTCTCTCTCTGCATCCACGCCAGCATTATTGTTTGGGGACTTTTTGATAAAGGCCATTCTCACTGGAGTTAAGTGATATCTCATTGTGGTTTTTATTTGCATTTCCCTGATGATTAGAGATGTTGAGCATTTTTTTCTTGTGTTTGTTGGCCATTATTCTGACTTCTTTTGAAAAGTTTCTGTTCATGTCCTTTGCCCATTTGTTGATATACATACATTTTTAAGTGGATTGTTCAAATAGTCTATATCATAATTGGTTTTTTTGCTACTTGTTCTGTCAGTTATGTCAGGGCATTTTTAAATCTTCTAGCATAAATATGCATTTGCCTGTTTCTTTTTCTAATTCTATCAATTTTTGCTTAATATGTTTTTAGGCTATTTTATGAGGTGAGATAAAAATTTAGAATTACTACACTTATCTGTTAAAGTCTCTTCAGATATCTCTCCTTTTTGCCTGAAAAGATATATTTTTCTCATGTTAATGTAGTTATATCAGCTTTCTTTGGGTTAGTTATTTATTACTAACAAACTGTCCAGAAACTCAGCAGCCTAAAACAACAAATATTTATTATTTCTAATAGTTTAAGAGAGTCAGGAATCTAGGAGTGGTTAATTCTCTCATGAGGTTACAGTCAAGATGTCATCTGCGGCTGCAGTCATCTGAGGGTCTGACTGGGGCAGGATGACTTGCTTCCAAGATAGCTTACTCATGTGGCCTGGCGGTGGGCCTCAGGTTCTCATTGGCTGTTGGCAGGAAGCTTTGGTTCCTTGGATCTCTTCATAGGGCTGCCTGAGTGTCCTCATGATGTGGCAGCTAGCTTCTCAAAGACCAGGCAGTCCAGGGGAGAGAGATCAAGGAGGAAGCCACAATGTATTCTGTGGCCTGGTCAAAAGTCATGCACTTTCGCTTCTATTCATTAGAAGTGAGTCACTGAATACAGCCCACTTTCAAGAGGAGGGAATTAGACTTAACCTTTGAAGGAAGAAGTATCAAGAAATTTGTGAGTCTATTTTAAAACCACTCAAGTTATTATTTTCATGGTATATATATTTTCATTCTTTTACTTCCAGACTGTTTCTTTGTATTTTCGGTTTGGCCCAATATAATTTACATATAGTTTATGCCAGTCTTTGTATGTTAATTGGAACATTTAGTCTATTTCCATATAATGTAATTATTGATATTCTTGAGTTCAAATCTACTATATTGTTGCTTGATTTCTCTTTGTTCTACTTGTGTATGTGCTTTTTTCTCTTCCCTCTCACCTGTTGGGTTGGAAGCTGCGTTACAGTCTCTGTGAGGGCTGGTCTACCCTGATTGACCATGATTTCCAAGGAGCTGCTTTCAGAGTCTTCTGCAAGCAGACTCAGAAGTTTCTGACCCCCTACTCATGTGAGCTGCTGAAAGTTCTGCTCAGCTTCTGGGCTTCTCAGCATCCTCTCCCAGAACCAACATATAGTAGAGAGGAAAAAGAGGCTCCAAGCTGGGCTTAGTCCTTTGGGTTTCTTTGTATTTCCATATTTTGAGTCTGTAATTCTTCATTATCCTGTTGGCTCTCCAAAGATTTTAGGAAGTGCTTTTTTTTCGTTTTTGAGTCAAGAGTCTTGCCCCGTCGTCTAGGCTAGAGTGCCATAGTGTCAGCCTAGCTCACAGCAACCTCAAATTCTTGGGTTCAAGCAGTCCTCCTGCCTCCCAAGTAGCTGGGACTACAGGTGCATGCCACCATGCCCGGATAATTTTTTTCTATTTTTTTAGTTGCCCAGCTAATTTTTTTTCTGTTTTTAGTAGAGACAGGGTCTCCCTCTTGCTCAGGCTGGTCTTGAACTCCTGAGCTCAAGCAATCTTCCCACCTTGGCCTCCCAGAGTGCCGTTGGGTTGAAAGCTGCGTTACAGTCTCTGTGAGGGCTGGTCTACCCTGATTGACCATGATTTCCAAGGAGCTGCTTTCAGAGTCTCCTGCAAGCAGACTTTGAATGCCAGTAAGAATTACAGGTGTGAGCCACTACACCTGGCTTCAGGCAGCATCTTTTAAAAAGCCATTTTCTAGTTGTTTATTTGGAAAGGTTGTATTGAATTTCTCAGTTTGCCTTCAATGGAAGTGCAGCTTTATCTCATTTAATTTTCACAAACGGTGGAGTAAGAATTGTTATTCCCTTTTATTAGTAAGGAAACTAGTCTCAGACAAGCCAATACATTGTTCAAAGTTTCATTTAGAGACTAGCAAACTTAGAATTTGAACATATACCTTTCTGTCTATAAAACTCAGGCTATTTACATTAGCTAAAGGCAATTTTGGCTAAATATTCCCCAAAAGATTTGTTAATAACCATAATGCTTATACTTCTCACCAATGATAAATGTATGTTTACAAAATTGGAAGTCTATTTTATAGCAGTCTTTAATTTCACTAAAACATATTGAATTTGAGTTTTGTAAGTATTTTGATTTACAGTTTTATAATTCCTTACTGATACTGACTAGCAATCAGTATTTTGTAAAATAATGGTACTATATCATAAACGTTTAATTTAACCAAACAAATGGTTAAAGTATACACAAAAATTGAGCCTCAATTTTTGAATTTCGTAATTGCTGTTTCTTCACTCCTTATCTAGAATTTATTTTAAAGAAACTCAGTCTTGCATCAAGTCTCATTTATCATCCATTAAAATTCCACTGTAAAACAATGAATTCCTTTCCATCAAGCCGCATAACTGTTAAATTCCACCATATGTTGTGTGTCTTTCAGGGATGACATATTTTGGAAATCTATATAGATCTTAAAATAGTCAACAAATATATGTAACCTTGTTATCTAGAGGATTAAGCTTTAAAACATTAGGGCTGAAGAAATGTTATTTTTTCCTTACTTATAAGACACATTGGTATTTAGAAAAATAATTTCTCTGCTTATTTTCATTGATAAGAAACTTAAATACTTTCTTTAGCAGAGAAATCAGAATATTTCTATCTGCTTCTACAATGATGAGGTTAAATTAAAGTTGAAGTTAATATTTTAGAAAAAGTGCAAATAACAAAGGCTAAAACACATTTCTTCAACAAAATAGGGCAAGACCCTATGGCCTGAGAACCAGGGTTTCTGAGAGTTACTGAAGGGTTTTTGTGTGAGGAGTGCCCAGAGGGCATCTGGCCTCTCAATACACTTGATTTTTTTCTCAAGTGTTGGTGCGATTCAGGAGAAAAGGAAATAAAGGGGAGGGGGCCTCTTAGGCCAACTGGTGTTAGCTTTAAGGGAACAGAATAAGTGAAATCGATTAAGGGTTTCTTCCCCTAGTAACCCTTAATCAGATTGGACAGTTTATCTTCCTAGGGGAAGAGAGATAGAGATTGGAGCAGGATCCCAGAGATGACTAAGGCATGTGCATTTTGCTGTACCTGTGTTACATCTGTTAGAACCGAAGCTCTGTGCTTGACAGCTGGAGAGGAAAGGTGCAGGCTTTGAGGCAATGGAACAGCCTTCACCCTGAGGAGGCTAGAGCAGCCCTTGGGGGCCCTTGAACTCCATCTCGCAGGATCTGGGTCTGTTTGGTGGAGACTATGGGCTGGTACAAGTCTTGGAAAGCCAAAATTACATCCTATTTTTTTCTGGTTTCAAATACCAAGTGCAAAGGACAAAGAAAAGACAGGGAAGGGTTTCATGGAAAAGGACCTTCAGTAACTGCCAAGATATTCCTCTGTAGTGGAGTTTTTTTTTTTGTCTCTGTCTCTTGTTTTTTTTTTTTTTTCTTCTTCCCACAGTTGCATATTTTTTGGATTCTAGCAGCTTAATGTGGCAGAGAAGAGAAAATGCAGATTGCATTGGGGTAAACTGCCTTTTTAATCAAGTCACATGAAATCTTACCTTGCACATGATGGTGGCCCTTTGGGAGAGAGTGCCTACAGCCAGCTTAAAAGGGACTTTGCCCAATAGAGCCCTGGCAATGGATTCTGTCAGAGAGCATCTGTGTGTGGTGACTGCAAGATTCCCAGGGCCCAAGGGTTGACTCCTTAGCACCCAGACATATTTCCAGTGGCCTAAGAATTGCCATTTGATGTTCCTAGTGGGAGAATCTTAAGAAACCCAGAAAACTGCCCATGAGAAAAGGCATCAATATTGGGAATCTGCCATAACCTGAGGGCACCAGTATCAGATTATATATGTCTTTTAGCTCAGTGAGAACTTTCTTCTAGCAATCCCTTCTCCCACCCCCAGTTCAAAACCCTGGATGGTTTGGGATGGGTGGGAGAAGGGGAAAAGTACAAGGCTGGGAAACAAAGACAAGGACCATATCTTTTTCCCTACTATAGATTTCTTAGTGGAAGTAGTACTCAACCAGAGGAAGGAAGGAGCTTTAGCTTTAAATAGAGTATGAAATTTTGATTGTAATAGTGGACTGGGTGTTTAATTACTGGATTGAGACTGACCACAGGACTTTTAATATTCAAAAGGGATCAGAAAGTCATGTGCCCTGCTTGAATTACTGAGTTGCATTGGGTTACTAGCTACCCATCCATTGAGCTAGCTTGAAGGGCAGCACTGAGGACAGTAACATTGCTTTGTGATTGTATTATGTGTTTTGTGCCTCAAATACTGGTTACAGCTCATCCAAATGTCTCAGCCTCTATTGGCCTATGAGAGTATATGTAACGACACTGTCTTAATTAACTTTAGGCTGCCATAACAAAAATACCGTAGGGTGGCTGGCTTATAAATAACAGAAATTTATTTCTCACAGTTCTGGAGGCTGGAAAGTCCAAGGTTGAGGTACTGGCAAATTTAGTGTCTGTCAAAGGCCTGCTTCCTTACTTCTAGACCGTTCATAGTCTTCTCATCGTGTCCTGTATGGTAGAAATCCCAAGGAGCTCTCCAGGGTTTCTTTCATGAGGGCTCCACTTTCATGACCTAATCACGTCCCAGAGCCTCCATCTCCAAATACCATCACACTGGGGATTAGGTTTCAACATATGAATTTTGTGGGAACATGAAGTCAGTCTATTGCACCCATGAAGGTCTATTACTAAATTCTCATGGCTCTGAGCTCACATTTGTTCCTGTATCACCCTACCCTACCCAACCACCCCAACCAAGGTTTCCCTGGGTCACGTTAAAGAGTTTTCCAGGGTCAAGAAGATTCCTAAGGCCTCAGTACTGGCTGCTCTTCCTCTTCTGCTTGTACCTCCTCTTGGATGTACATGGCTTGTCACCCTGAGTGAGGTTTTGACCCATAGCCTTGGAAGACAGTGATATATCAGAGCAGGCCCTAAATGCAATCATACATATCCTATGAGAGGGAGGCAGAGGGATATTTGACACAGAGAAAAGGCGAAGGTGATGTGAAGATGGAAGCGGAGAAAAATTTGAAGATGCTGGCCTTAAAGACTGGAGTGGCACAGCCATATGCTAGGCAATGCCAGCAACCACTGGCAGCTGGAAGAAGCAAGAAACGGATTCTGCCCTAGAGCCTCTGGAAGGAGAAGTACCTTGCCAACACCTTGATTTTGGCATAGTGAAACTGTCTCAGACTTCTGGCTTCCAGAACCATGGCAGTACACATTTCTGTTGTTTTAAGCCACCAAGTTTGGGGTAATTTGTCACAGCACTTTAGGAGAAACTAACACACTGGAAGAGCACTGATGCTTCCTTCTCTGCAGGGAATAAGGGGACTTTATGGGCATGCCACATTCTGGGTTCAGTTTGGTCATCTGAGCTCCAGAGAAGCACTCTTTATGCCCTGAGTTTCAAATGGATTTTTGTGGAAAAATATCTACTTTAACTCTTCTTATGTAGGGGCTGAGAAGCAACCAATCAGGTCTGAGGTGGGGGTTGAGTGAGGTGACAGTGTAAAAGGAGGCTGGGTCTTTCTCTCCATTGCAGCTTTTTCTGTTCCCTTAGGTACTTGCCTCCAAGTTCCTCTTAATCTCCAGTAAAACACAAAACAAAGCAAATAAATAAAGGACAATTCCACACAACCCCAACAACAGTCCCATGCTAATTGACAAATATTTGGGATGAGGCTGTCACTCTTCGCTTTCCAAAGAAGCATTACAGTTTGCTCAAATCCAGGCATAGTCCATGAATCATCTAGACATACTGAGCTTCCTACTCCAGAGTCTGGTGCATGAAAGGTATTCAGAAAATGGTGGTTACTGAGGGAAGAAAACTCTGTTGGAGGTGGTAGGACTGGATTTGAAACCCCAGTTTTGCCTTGCACTGGTACTTTGCCTATCTGTAAAATGGGGGTAAACATATGAATCTAGTTTGTTTTAAGAGTAGTTTTAAGAATCTGGGGAGCATAGGGCCTGGTACGCAGATACTCAATAAAGGATAATTCCTGTTCACTGATGCCTTCGCATCTTGATCATTCCCTTATTTCCCCATGGCATTTTATATGTAAATGTTTTACATTTATATATAAAGAAAGAAATAATCTTTAAAATGTAAATATCTAACTGTCTCACTCATGAGATCATGAGTTCATTGAAGACAGAGACTTTTTTTCATCTTCTATCTCTATTGTCAAGAGCATAGTAGACTTCATAAATGCCTGTTGACTAATTGAATATTTAAAATAGCTTCAACAGCAACATTGCGTTTTATTAACAATTCTAATCAGAAATACAAATTCAAATTAGATTTAGATACAAGGTAATATGTTCATCTTTCTATGAAATATGAAAACAGAAGAGAATGTTGTGGACAGGAGCCTGGAACAGACTTATTTTTAAAAAAAGAACTCGTTACCTGAGCCAATGTGTACACCTTCATGGGTTCACAGGGTGTGAGCAAAGTGTTTTAGAAAAACCAAGAGTCCTCAGTGACCCAGCTTTGACCTGTGCTTATTTCATGAAGTGACCTTTGAGCGAACCTTTAAGACTGTTTACTCAATCCCTTATAAGGGTGCCTCATTTTTGAAAAAATTCAACCCATTGAAATCAAAAACTACCAGTAAATAAGGAGGCAATTGTTCCTATTTCAAAAGGAATTTTCTCTTTATAGAACTATCAGGTTCATTTGAGGAAATTCTTTAGAGCATTGAAAATATGACTACATTTTTGTTCTGCAACTTTAGGCAGTAGTTCCGTGGTGTAAAATAAAGTCTACTTTCAATTTATAGTCAGTATTATCCATTTTAATACAGTTTGATTCTCCTCATTTATCCATTCATTCACTTTTCTATTAGTTAAATCTGTTCAACAGATTTGACATGTGTCAAGCACTGACCACAAAGAAGGCCCAGTAAAGACTGTATGATCTAAGTTAGTCCAAATAACTATTGAGCCTAATCTCCTCTCTGCTCACATGGCATCATATGCCATACAGGGAAGTTCACATGATTTTGAGTGAAACATTTCTAAGTTTGAACTCTAGCGTTACCAGTTGCAATACTAGCTGTGCAGTCATGGATAAATTACCATCAGTCTCAGTTTCTCCCTCTATAGAAAGGGATGACTCATAAGGTTTTCATGAGGATGTAATAGAGTAGTCACTCTTTCTCCCATAGATATTGAAGGGAAATAATGACAGTGGGGAATATGTAACAGGAATGGCCTGAAAAAAATGGCAAAAATATTTCCCATCTCTTTAAAACATCCTCCACTCCTTTTTGAGAACTAAAACATACATCCTTGCCTCAGGCCAGTGGTTGGGAGGAGAAGGGTAAGTCTTTTGTTACTTGTGCTGCAGAAGATGGCTCAGCTCAGGATCTGGCAGAGGGAGGTTCTGGGTAGGGGTCACAGGATCATCAACTGTAGTTGAACAGCAATTGCCTGAAGCTGAATGGGCTCCCTTTGAAAGCTCTGTATTTCTGCTTATTAGGAGGAGAATGGCATTTCAGATAGGAGGCTCCATCCTCCTCCTTTGCTGGCAAAGTAATAAACTTCTCTTTCCTTCTCCTCAAACCACTTGCTCTCGTTTTTCTGATGCATCCTAAAGGACAAGTGCTGAGCTTTTGGTAACAAGATTCTTGAAACAACACAGCATCTATTGCTTCATTTACAACTGCCAAGTTCTAATTAAAATGTTAGTTTCTTCTCTGCTTCATCCAGATATCCTTCTGTATCCCTTCACCTCCTATAATCTACACTTAGCCCTCTAACTCTGATCAGACATTCTGAAATCTATGTTTTATCTGCATTTTTAAAGAAAGTATTTTAATAGCAATAAATATCAGCAACAGCTGTAGCAATAGCAACAGTTGCTAGTATTTTGTTGAGACCTCACTAAGTACTTGCATTATCACATTTAATCATCACAACAACCTTTTTATCTAAGTAACAATTATTACCTCTAAAATAAGAGAGAAGTTAAAGTAACTTGCCCCAATGCAATGCAAACTAATTATATGCTATCTATATGTACTGATGCTATTTTGTTACTTCCAAGTACAAAAGTAGTAGAATTTTTGTTAATTGTATTAGAAAAGTTCTAAATTCTCTATCTAGTTACCTACTCATTCAGAAATGTTGAAATGGTCACAAATGGGAAAATGAGAGGATGTTTCTACTATGGAGACCCAGTATTATGATAACACCTAACCAGATGATAAAGGTCACATTTGACTTAGTGGCCTTTTCTGAATCTTACTTTCCCTTTCAGCAGTCCCCAGTCTTACTTACCCTGGAACTTTCATTCTGCCCAGAGTGATTTCCCCCACTATTCACATACAAGTTTTAGTTAATTAATATCTACTGGAATTTTACATTATAAAGGAGAATTAAGAAAAATGCCTCTGAATTACTGAGGAAAATAAATTTTAAAATAAAGTAATAGAGTTTATTTTTAAGAGCAGTTTTAGATTTACAGAAATATTGCAAAGAGTTCCCATACACCTCCTCTCTCCACTTCCCCTTCCCACTCCTCATCTCTAACAATTTCCTCTATTTGTAATATCTTGTATTAGTGTGGTACATTTGTTACAATTGATGAACAACTTTGATACATTATTATTAACTACAGTTCAGAGTTTACGTTAGGGTTCACTCTTTGTCTTGTAGAGCTCTATGTGTGTTGACAAATGTATAATGTCATATGTTCACCATTACACTATCATACAGAATAGTTTCTCTACTCTGAAATTCCCCTGTGCTCCACCTCTCATATCTCCCTCCCTTATCTCAAACCCCTCACAATCATTGCTCTTTTTACAGTCTCTATAGATTTGCCATATCCACAATGTCTTATAGTTGGAATCAAACAGTGTGTAGTCTTTTCAGACTTGTTTCTTTCAGCAATATGCCTTCATGCCTTTTTGTGGTTTGATTATTCATCATTTATTTTAACTTCTGAATAATATTCCATTGTAAGGGTATATACCACAGTTTGTTTATCCATTCCCCTATTGAAGGATATACAGGTTGCTTCCAAGTTTTGGCAACTGTGAATAGAATTTCTATAAACATTTATGTATAGGGTTTCATGTGCACATTTTCAACTCATTTGGGTAAATGCTAAGGAGTGGGATTGCTGGATCACAAGGTAAGAATATGTTTAGTTTTGTAAGAAACTGCCACATTCTCTTCTATAGTGGCTGTATTGTTTTGTATTGCCAACAACAATGAATGAGAGTCCTGTTGCTCCACATCCTTTCCAGCATTTCATATTGTCAGTGTTTTGGATTTCAGTTATTCTAATTGTTATGTAGTAATATCTCATTGTTGTTTCAATTTGCAATTCTCTAATTACATATGATATTGGGCATCTTTTTAGAGTATTATGGGGGTGCAAATGTTTTAGTTATATGGATTGCATTTGTACTGCTTGAGTCAAAGTTATAAGTGTGCGCATCACCCAGATAGTGTACATTGGACCCGTTAGGTATGATTTCACTCAACCCATACACCCCTCTCTCCTGCTGATTTCTGTTAAGTTTTACTTCCATCTGTGCACATATGTGCTGATCAGTTCTAATTTAATAGTGAGTACATCTGATATTCGTTTTTCCATTCTTGCAATACTTCACTTAGGAGGATGATCTTCAGTTCCATCTAGATTGTTACAAAAGATATTAATTAATTTTTTAATGGCTGAGTACTCCATTGTATACACACACCACATTTTATTAATACACTCATGAATTGATGGACACTTGGGTTGATTCCATATGTTTGTGATTGTGAATAATGCTACAATAAACAGGCTGCTTATTTTCTTACTGTTGAGTTTTAAGTGTTCTTTGTATATTTTGGATACCAGTCCTTTATCAGATATGTGTGTTGCAAAGATTTTCTTTCAGTCTGTGGCTTATCTTTTCATTATGTCAGCAGAGTCCTCATAAAGCAGAAGCTTTTAATTTTAATGGAATCATATATCTTTTATTTCTATTGTAGATAGTGTTTTTGGTATTGTATCTAAGAAGTCATTGCCAAACCTACTTAGATTTTTCTCTTATGGTATCTTTTAGGTTTTGCATTTTACATTTAAGGCTATGATCCATTTTTAGTTAATTTTTTGTGGTAGGTATTAAGGTCTGTGTCCAGATTTAAATTTTTTGCATGTTGATATCCACTTGTCCCTGCATCATTTGTTGAATCAACTATTCTTTTGCCATCCAGTTACCATTGCTCCTTTGTCAAAGATCAGTTGACTATATCTGTGTGAGTCTATTCTGGGATATCTGTCTGTTCCATTGATTGATTTATTACTTTGACAATACTGCATTATCTTGATTATTATATCTTTATAATACATCTTAAAGTTGGGTAGTATCAGCCCTTGACTTCATTTTTCTTCAATATTGCATTAGTTATTTTGGGTCTTTTTCCTTTCAATATAAATTTTAGAATCAGTTGATTAATATTCACAAAATAACCTGCTGGAATTTTGATTGGGATTACCTTGAATTGATATATTGAGTTGGAAAGAACTGACATCTTAACAATATTGAGTTTTCCTGTCCATGAATATGAACTCTCCATTTATTTAGATTTGATTTCTTTCATTAGTTTTATACTCTTCTTCACATACATTGTGTACATATTTTGTTAGATTTATACCTAAGAATTTCATTTTTTTTACTGTTAATATAAATAGTATTGTATTTTAAATTTCAAATTCCAATTGTTTATTACTGGTATATAGAAAATCAGTTGACTTTTTTGTATGTTAACCTTGTGTCCTGCAACCTCTGTATGATTTTTTATTAGTTTCAGAAGTTTTTTGTTGTTTCTTTGGGATTTTCTACATAGACAAATGTGTCATCTATGAGCAAAGTTTTGTTTCTTTCTTTCCAATCTATGTATTTTTTTTTTACTTACTGCATCAGTTAGGGTTTCCAATGCGATGTTGAATATGAATGGTGAAAGAGGACGCCCCTGACTTGCTAGCAAATTCAGCAGGAAAAGATCTACTTTCTCATACTTAGTATAATATTAGGCATAGGTTTTTGTGTCAGCCACAGTGAAGGATGCTTTTTGCAGGGGGAGGTTTCACAGGGTTCCTGTTACATGTGAGAATGGTCAGGCACAGTAAACATCTCTCTTCTCCCAGATTAAAAAAAAAAAACAAAAAGCTCCCAATCCTGCTCAAAGATTGTTTTCTATAGCAAAAGCAGGTCCACTAGTTAACACAGTGAGTTCCCTTTCATTAAATAAACTGAAAAGCTTCTACTGAATCCCTTATAATACTTTTCTACTGTAGAAATACAAACATAAGCAGAGCAAAATCCCAATACTCTATATCATACAGTGAAGTTTGGGCATTTGAAGCATGGGGCAGGGTTTGTTGAGCAGAAGACATGTCTCCATATATCTAAAGTGGAAGACAGGCATTTTAGACATTGGGACAGTACTTACAAAGTGCTTTTTAAATCTTTCTTCTTGGTTGCTTCTTAGAGCAACCTAAGGAGTCATTGGTATTTTTATTTTCTTTATATTTGGACTGTTGCCATAAATTTGCTGAGCAGAGTCTCTTGAATTCAGTTTCTTTAGTAGGGTTTCAGGGAAATATCAAGCAGATTCTTGGTATGAGGGCTGTCCTGGAATAAATTGTTGCTGTCTGAGAGGTAAAAGACAGCCACATCCAGGGAAAAGGGGCAGAATGTGATTGTGGAGCTTAGAGAGAAAGAGTAATTTAAAATAGCTCAATTATTGAAATTTAAGAAAACCCACATAGCTCCTCGCAGGCTAAGGAAGCTTTCATATGCTTCTAATCATTTCTTTGCCAAACCATTTTTAAAATTAATTAACCAGAGTCCTAAAGGTCAGCTGCTGGCTAAAGGAGATCAGTCCTTGTAAAAAGTAATTTTGTTTTATTTGTTTTTTGAGTGAAGAACTAAGAGCCCTGCACATCTTGAAAACTGTCGGGGGAAAAAATCCCAATGAGGGAAAAAATGTAAAAAGAAAATATTGAAATAGAGTCTTTCCATAAATTGAATGTGTTTGCATTTGTTGAAGTTCATGAGATTTTACAGAGTGACAGATAATTTAGAACTGTTTCTTCTAAGAGGAGAGGAGGTTGTAAGATGTCCTCAAAAATAATTCCATATGTTAACATGTGAGTCCTTGGAAAATTCAGAATATGATCTATCACCTCAAAAACAACCCCACTGACCAATGGCCTCCCAGGGCATAAAAGAAAAAGACATCATTGGCAGGGCTGAACTGTTCATTTTAAATGTAGAGATCTAAAGATTAATAAAAACATGAACTAGGCATTTGAATATTTTTTTTCCTCACTAAGGACTGGAAGTGTGCAGATTGGGAGTTGGGACATATGTAAAAATCAATCTACAGTTTCTAGGAGAAAAATTTTGAAAACCATATTGTAAAGGAAAGATAGCTAGAAGTAGATGTCAGCGCCAAGAGAATTAGATCTAGTCCTAATTATATCAGATATGTTCCATTTATTTATTTAAAAATATTAAGGGGGTACAAATGTTTTAAATTACATGGATCGTTTTTGTAATGCTTGGTCTCAGCAATGGGTGTGCCCGTCATTCAAATAGTGTTCATAGTACCCATTAGGTTTGTTTAATTCCCTGCTATCCCCTTTCCCCTGGTTGATTTCCACTGAGTATTTACTTTCCTCTGTGCACATGTGTACTCATCAGTTAGTTCCAATTTAATAGTATATGTGGTGTTTGTTTTCCCATTCTTGAGATACTTCACTTAGGAGAATAGTCTTGAGTACCATCCAATTTTTGCAAAAGGTATTAATTCATCCTTCTTCATTGCTGCATAGTATTCTGTGGTATGACTATACCACATTTTGTTAATTCACTCATGAATTGATGGGCACTTGAGTTGATTCCACATCTTTGCAATTGTGAATTGTGCTGCAATACACATTCACATGTAGGTGTCTTTTTGATAAAATGACTTCTTTTCCTTTGGGTAAATACCAAATAGTGGGATGGCTGGATCAAATGCTAGGTCTTCTTTTAGTTCTTTGATGACTCTCCATATTGTTTTCCATAGAGGTTGTGCTAATTTACAGTCCCACCAACAGTGTATAAGTGTTCCTTTCTCCCTGTCTACACACCAGCATCTATTGTTTTTGAACTTTTTAATAAAAATCATCCTAAGCTGGGTAAGGTTATATCTTACTGTGGTTTTAATTTGCATTTCCCTGATAATTAGAGATGTTGAACATTATTTTCATAAGTTTCTTGGCTTTTTGTCTTCTTTTGAAAAGTTTCTGTTCATATCTTTTGACTACTTTTTAATGGGTTTGTTTTTTTCTAGGTGGTTTGCTTGAGTTCTTTGTAGATTCTGATTATTAGCCCTTTATTAGATGTATAGTTTGTGAACATTTTCTCCCATTCTGTAGGCTCTTTGCTCTGTTGGTTATTTTCTTAGCTGTGCAGAAGCTTTTTAATTCAATCAAGTCCCATTTATTTATTTTTTTTGTTGTTATGATTGCTACTGGGGTCTTCTTCATAAATTCTTTGTTTAGGCTAATATCTAGAAGAGTTTTTCTAATATTTTTTTCCAGCATTCTTATGGTTTCATGCCTTACATTTAAGTCTTTTGTCCATCTTGAATTAATTTTTGTGAGTGGTAAGAGATATGGATCCTGTTTCATTCTTCTGAATGTGGCTATCCAGTTTTCCCAGCACCATTTACTGAATAGTGCTTCTTTTCCTTTTGCTCTGATTCTTCATACTTCTCAAGTTCTTTTGCTGATGCCTTCTCATCTGGAGCAGCTGTTACTTTTTTTTTGGATTTTCTTTTGTTTAGTTGAGGCTTGCCACTCCACTCATGGGTGTTTCTGTAGTATATGTTGGGCAAGAACCTTTGGCTTTACTTGTGGATGGTTTGTTGGCAATATAAGTTCCAGGTGGATGCCTTGGTTATAGTTACAGGTATCTTTAGCATGGTGTTCTTAGTTGTTAGTTTTTGTAGGCTCTAACAGTGGTGAGCTATGTGAGTGGGAAGATTCCCTCTGTCTCTTTGGTGAGGGAATGTGGAGGTCTTTGAAATCCTTTCTCTTTTCTCAGTCTTGCGGTCTTCTTAACAGTGTGAATTATATTGGCATGCCTAGTTTCTTTGAGACAGTAGGTGTTGCTTGTGGGGAAGACCCAACCACACCCTTTGTGATTGAGTCAGTAAATGCTGTAATGGGCTGTGCAAATTGATCTCTCTGTCACTAGGTGGTGCTTGCCAGAAGGAACAAGCTGTAGTGTTGTTTTTGGGACCTGTGACTGGCTCTGTCCCTTCAGGAGAAGCACTAGAATTCCCCAGGTGGTGGGTGGGGCCCTGGAACTTTGACATGAGTGGTTATTTTCTGCCATAGCAGAGGCTGGTGGGGCAGTGATGCTGGTCAGTGATGTATTGTGTGAGCCAGCCCTCAGGTTCCACCAGAGCTGGTCTGGTAGCTCTTTCCACAGGAGTCAAAGATCTTTTCCCAGGCTTATGGGGAAAGCCACTAGGGAGGTGCTGGAGTGGCCCCATCCAGCTCTAAAGTCTGCATATGGAGGCAGGGCCATCTGAGATACACAATCTGGCTGTCAGGAGTGGGTTTCACTCTTCTTCCCCCATTGCTGAACTATGGTCTCCCTCTGATTTCTGCCAACAGGCAGGAGCTCAAACAAACTGAGCTATTTCATGATGGTGCTGCAGGCTGGGAGCTTTCCTATCCAGGATCCCACCCTGGGATGAGAGCATGGCCTTGCTGTGGGAGGAGAGGTGCTCCACGAGTGCACAGTGGCTGGGGCCCACACCACACTCTTTTTATAGTTTGCACATGTGTGCTCCTTTGCTTCCTTGTTTCTCAAGATTAGTTCATAAATTTCTCTTCTGTGCCCCCTAGAAACACCATCACATCCTACAGGCCTGTCCCTGTGTCCCTGAAGATGAATCCCTAAATGTGCAAGGGAGAAGGGTGCTGGTCCTAACTTGTCTATGGAGTGCTCAAACAGGGCTGTGCTCTGCTCTGATGGAGCAACCAGATAAGCAGCACCTGGGAAGTCTTGACAGTCTGAGCACTCCTTAGATGGCTGCAGGTCTTTAAGAGGAAACATTTGAGTTCCACTCTCTGTGGAAGCCTCAGTGTGGTGGATGCACCAACAGAGGGCAAGGGACGGAAAATAATCTGAATGGAGGAGAGCCAGAATCTGGTTGTCTCTGTTCCTTTCTCTGGAAGGCAACCTATCTGGAATGTCCAGGCTCTGAAATTGGAAATCTCTGGTATACACCAGCCCCCTGTGGCTGCCACAGTCTGGGCTGGAGTTGAGAAATGTTTATGTGGGGAATAAGCAAGATGAAAAGTGAGAGGGGCAAGCCCCCCTGGGGTGGAAAAAGGCAATTCTAGGGGAAAAATAATCTTTTCAACAAGTTGTGCTGGGTAGTAACCCTGTGTCACACCAACAAACCTTGGCCCTTACCTCACACCATATAGAAAAATTAATTCAAAATGGACCTTCATGATTGAAAGGACATTAATGTTTGCCTGATCTGGAAGTGGGTAGAAAGGAGTGATTACAAAGAGTTCAAGGAAACTTTGGGGAGTGATGGATATGTTCATTATTTTGATTGTGTCACTGGTTTCACAGATGTATGTATATATAGTTGAAAGTTTATCAAATTGTACACTTTCAATATGTCCAGTTAATATGTCAATTTTACTTCAAAGTAAAAGTTTGGAGAAAAATTTCAGTGGAATATTTCTGTGATCTCTGTTACAGTTTTAGCCCTTCCTATTTTGCTATTAGACAATAGAAATAACTTCCTAAGTGCTCTCCAGGTCTCCAATCTCTGTGCATCTCTAAACCCTCTCTCAATTATTCTGTCTCCTCACAGGGCTTAGCAAGTTCACATTAGGAGGCCCCTCTGACTAGATACTTGTTGCTAAGAGGTTGTCTCCCTGACTGCTATATTCTCTTCTCCACTGTTCCCCAGTTCCACCCTCTGGGACGTGGTGCTCAGAACCATCATCCAAATCTTTTCTCAGTATAGTCTGAGAACTATCATCCAAATCTGTTCCCTGAGGTACAGTCCTGGCCTCTATATTTCTAAGGGAAGGTATAAGTCTCCATTTTAGAATGGATAGATACCATATGCAAGGACTATTGTGAAAGGAATGTTTAAAAGGGTTACACAGGACATATTTTGGCATCTATATTTTCTAACATGGGGATCTATTTTCAGTTTGTACAAAATCAGGAAGTTATTATTTCAGCAAAAAGTATGATAGGTTAAGGGGAAGTGTGGGCCACCCTAAATAGGAAGAAGTCTGTTAGAATGTGTTTTTAATGTGTATTCCAAGAAATAAACCTCCTCAGCTGCCATCACTCCAACAATGTATGGCTCACTTGCTCTGAGCTTACAAAGACATCTAAGGCACAGCTCTTGCCCTCAACAGCATTTTGGTATCTCAAAGTGGAAATATACACAGTCCAATTCCTTAGAGATAATTATAGTTAAATAATCTAAATCTATTACAAAATTATATTAAACAATAATTAAATCTAATTATATGTATAATTTAAGCTATTGTTAAATAATAGTTAATTTAAATTTATTTGAGCACCTCTTTAACTATGGTTAAGTGTATAATTAAATACAACAAATTACAAGTACTATACATTAGAATGCTGACGTAATTTCCACTTAACAACTTCTCAGAGTTCCAAGTTAAAAAAACCAAACACACACAAGTACTGCAATAGATACTTGGACCAGGTATATCCCTAGCTAAATATTGCAATCAAAATTCAAGTGTGCAGAATAGTAGTGATTTAAGTTGCAGCTCTCACAGAAAGGAATGTTAGCCAGGCTTTCTGTGGAGGTGGGTGATAATTTAAGACCTGCAGTATTATAACTGTTTTCTGTTCACTGTACCATATGTAGTTTCATTGAAGACAGAAAGAATGTCTTTTATCTCTGAAGTTACAATATCTAGGCTTGGATATTCAATAGGCAGACTAAACAGATGTGTATGGGATAAGAAAAACACAAGCACCAAAGAATGAGAAAAAAAAAGATTCTGAAAGAATTTAATATTTGATGTTTCCAAAAATTATCAAAGTAGCTATGATGTAGGTGTGGGAAAAAGAATTCTGATAATTTCTGTACACATTCTACATTTTCGTATTATTTATTTTATTGTTTATTTTTATTGTTTTTATTTGTTTTATTTATTTAGTTTTTATTTTTATTTTATTATTTTTATTGTTTATGTTTATTTTTATCATTTAATTTAATTTACCTGTGGAGTATCCATGGATGGGGGAGAGGGTACACAGAATAATGTTTTCAGTGCTTAGGGCCTATAAAGGCTTTTTAAAATATCTTCCTTTAATTTTTTTAATTTTAAAATTTTTCATATATTTTTTTTCTTCCAGAATATTACATGTACTTACCATCAAATCAGTATTAATTGATCAACACTTATAAAGGCTTTAATTCAGTTCTAACAATGCCTACTCTAGTGCTTATCAAATAGTAAATGCACATTAAAAATATGACCAAATAAAACTTCACCACTATGCAATATATCCATGTAACAAAATTGCACCTGTACCCCTTAAATTTATACAAATAAAAAAAGTGTGTGTGTGTCTATGTGCTCAGTCTTAACAGTGGCTCAACAAGTGTATTTTGAGTGAGCTGTTATTGAATATATACTGTCTTACACTGAAAACTCAGATAATGGCTATCTTAAGTTAGTTCTATTTCTTAGAAAAGTGACAAAATCTACATATGAATAACCAAATCCTTTGTTCTTTATTAATTATCTAACTACAGACAACCCAAATTACAAGTGTGAAACAAGGTCATCAAATAGAACTCCCATTATTACATAATTAAATGTAAATACTTTTAAGAACAAAGAAGTAGTGACTTTTGCCAGTGATTGAATATTTTACTTTAAAAATCTTAGCAAATTTAAAATTAATTTCAACCTCATTTTCTGCATCCTTTATTTTGTAAAATGCTTCCTGGTCATTTTATTAATTCCAGAGCAGATAGGAGACAAGTTTATAACATTGGCCATTTTGACAGATAAGAACAATCCTTTCAGGCAGAAACCAATTCTCCATTTTTAAAATAATTGTGTCAGCTTAACTGGATAGACGACTGATGGATTTAGTTTTGGCATTGTTCATATACTGCCTTGGCTTTCCTATTTTGCAGCAGAGATAACTATGTGCAAAAAAGTGCTGGCAGGATGTCTCATGGAAAATCAGTGTTAAAACACAAACCCTAACTCAGGCATTTAATTCACAGCCTCCTACAACATCGTGTTTCAAACAGTAGGTCATGATACACTAGGTCAAGAGATCACTTTTACAGACAAGACTAGCATTAAAATATAGAAAATATAAGAATATGTCATACGTAGTAAAGTTATTATTTTGTGAAACATTTCATTTAGGGGTGTGTGTGTGGATACTAGGTCATATTGTATTTCTTATGTGGGTTGTAGTCAAAAAAGATTGAAAAGCACTGTACTAATGCTTATTCTTTCCAAAGCTATATATGCAAAATGTATACCTTAGTTCAGACTGGGAGCAATAAACTAATAATGTACATTTATGGGACACTGCCTAATAAAAGGCAATTATCTTAAGTGGTACTCTGGAAGACCTAATGTAAAGGACTTGAGAACTACTTCATGATCTCATTGTGGAACTATCAATCTTCCGTGGCATTCAGCACCTTGGTGAAATATGAAATGTGTGTCCATAAATCCCCAAATATGCAATAGGCAATATAGGAAAAATACAATGTGACTAAAATCCTGACGAACTGATTCAATTTTCCATCTTCATCTAAACATTGGTTTCATGCAGCAAAGATACTGCCACAGATAAACTGACATCTCTTTCATTTCAAACAGTACCAGAATTTCATTATTTTTCTCTTAGCTTTGCAAGAGGCATCCATTTCAATTTTCCTGGGCTCATTTTATAAAACAGAATGTGCTACTCATGGGTAATAGGAAAAAATAATTCTATATTTGGAGTTAACTCATCTCCCTTTTGTTGCCAACTTGACTTGCAGGGAAATTCTAGAGAGCTGGAGAAAGGCACAGGAACCTGCCTTCAAGGGGATAATAAATTCCTGGTTTTAGATTCCTAAGCTCCTGCCCATAATCAAAGACGGGGAAAACACTTTTGGGTGCTTTGGCATCCCACGTGTGCTCTGTGTATGAGCTCATGTTTCTAACTTTCAAGAAGCCTTAACATATTTCTCTGCCAGAGTAGACACCATGCAAATTTGTCTCTTAAAACTTTCTCTTGCCTTCGCATGTCCTTCTTAGTCCCTCTGATCATTTCCTTGCCAACATTCAGTACCTTCACATGGCCCACCTGGGTATCTTGGGTACTCTTTCAAAGGTCCTCCATGGCCCACTTTACAGCAGCATATGCCCTAGAGATCTTTCCTTCTCTTATCAAAACTTACCAGTCCTGTGCATCACTATTCTTGGGCCTCAATTTTCTGCTAGGTGATAATAAGTATTAATTGGTATTCTGGATAAATGAAGCATTAGTGAATGCACTAATTCAGTCCCCAGCATTTTTCACACTGTGGATCAGTTTCATGGAAGGCAATTTTTTCATGGACCAGGGTAGGGGGATGGTTTCAGGATGATTCAAGCATATTACATTTACTGTGTACTTTATTTCTACCATTATTACATTGTAATGCATAATGAAATAATTATATACCTCGCTATAATGCAGAATCAGTGGGAGCCTTGAACTTGTTTTCCTCCAACTAGATGGTCCCAGCTGGTGGTGATGTGAGACAGTGACTGATCTGACAGGAGGCGGAGCTCAGGCAGTGATGCGAGTAATGGGGAGTGGCTGTAAATACAGATGAAACTTTCCCTCACTTGCCCACCACTCCCCTCCTGCTGTGTGGCCTGGTTCCTAACAGGCCATGGACTGGTCTGCAGCCAGGGGATTGGGGACCGCAGCACTAATTAATAAGAATAGGCTGATCGATGCCAAGTGTACTATTCAAGTGATTTGGTCCTACTATTCACTGGTACTATTATCTACTAGTCCTTCAAGAAGGAGAATTAAAAATGTTCCTATTGCCAGAGCTGGTAGAGAAGGTAGAGAATGTTTCATAGGAGGGTGGGAGGATGCTAGGATGGGAGGTAACTGGCCTCTGCGACTCCTTCCATTGGGACCTTTTTCACTCTGCTGACAGTAAATCTTCAGGAACAACCCAAGAGAGAGGCCAGAGGCCTGGAGCATGTCCCCACTTCATAAAGAGCTGACAGTGTCTCCCCACTTCCTCTTTGCTTCCTCATCTAGTTGAACTAGATGATCCCATCCTTTCCAGTCTTCCAGTTTTAAATTTCTGTATTCAAAGTGGTCCCAGATGGGAAACTCCCTCTTCCTGCCTCTTCACTGATTTGGCCCTATACCTGCCACCATCCTCTGCCTGCAGACTCTAGTTTCTTTGCTTCAAAGGGGACTTTTGCCCATGATTAGTCTGATCATCCATCCTGGTTTGCCTGGTTCAATCCCAGTTGATGTCTGTTGTCCCAACGTAATTAAGAATAGCACCACTTTTGCTTTCTAAATGCCCCGTTTGAATGATAAATTGCATGGCCACCTTATCTAGGTGAGCAGTGGCTGGGTGGGTGGACAAACTGAAGAATTATATACTGGTAACTATGTTGTCCTCATTTTTAAAAATAGTTTAGAGGCCTTTACAATTGCTAAGTAAGATGAGAAAAGTGCATATAATTAACTTTCCTTCCCAGAGCAGGGCACCCAATGCATTTTTAAAAAATATAGTTCCTTCTTGTTTATGCATAAAGTTTATGTATAAACTTCCCAATTTGAAGTTCAGTTCAAGGTAAATCCAACTATCCCCAGTACAAATTCATTCCACCCTGGAGCCCCTTGGATCTGGGCTCCTTCCTCTTAAGTGGAGCACGAATACATTTACTGTAGCTCCAGTAACCAGCTCTGCCTTGGGACTCATGCTATTTAGTCTACAACTCTGTAAGCAATAGGCTTTATTCCTGGAAAGAAGAAAAAAAAGTCTCAAAAAAGTAAATAAAGCATTTCATATGATTTTTTCCTAAGTGTTCCAAAATTAAAATGCAAATTCCTGCCTTGGGAAGGAGGAGGTAGGTATATCATTTGCTTTCAATACTAAGACCTTTAAGACCACAGGTAGGGAGGTAGAGATTAAAATAAAACCTGAACACAGTCTTTTATCTGTCTGTCCATTTCTATCTTAGAGAAGCCAGTGCAGTCTGGCTGAGTATTTTCAAAACTTGATTATTATTATACCTTGCATGTGGTAGAAACTCACTATTCACCCAAACACACCAGGCTTTTGGTCACAGTACATTTTTGTTTAGTGGAATTCCAGTCTTATATTTGTCATATTCCCCTACCCCAAGCCCCGGGCACATCTAAACAAGGACCCCGAAGTTGCTATTCTAGTGAGTGTCTTACCTTTTTTAAAGATGCTACTTTGAGAGTCCTCAGCCTCTGGCAGACCACTAAGAAAAATAGATGCTTACTCTGGGGTCTTGGGAGTTAGAATTTAATGGAAATTAAATTAAATGGGAATCAGAGCACCTTATTTCAATCCTGGTTTATTGGTGTCTAACTGAGTAAATTTGGTGATGTCAATGAGGCAGGTTACGCAGCAGGTGACAGAGGTTGGATATGGGAGGGTGCCCGGGCTCTGCCCCTTATCACTGTTACCTCCGGCCTGTCATGTAACTCTCTGTGCCTTGGTTTCTCATCTCTAAAGTGGGGATGACAATATTCTCTAGATCGTAGGGTAGTGAGGCATGAAGGAGTTCTTAGACACAAGGTACTTGGAGCAGAGCCTGGCAGAAAATAGGAAGAGCAAACACTAAGCATCAAATAACTGAATCTCTTGAGGTCTCTCATCTACATTGGCTCTCCTTGGTCCTCCTCCCCATCCCAGAAGACAGTACCCTTCTTTTGGGCTTCTCTTGCCTTTGGATCACACTGTTTAGCACTTATTTATTTCCCTTTCTCAAAAGACTGTGACCTTCTCAGTAACTGGCTAATGCCTGGCACGTAGTAGATGCTGAGTATATATTTATTGAACACCTGAGTGAATTAATATGCAACATCAGAGAGTTGGAATGGATCATTCCCTGTCAGTTCAGCAGGACCACAGTTGGATAAATCAAATGACTGGTATTGTGCTCCATTTGTTCCAAAAACCCATAACTGTGCAAGGAGAAAAGACCACATTTTATACAAGGTCCTTTCTGTAACTGTCCTGGAGCAGGGGCTTCTCAAAGTTTTTTTGGCTACAGAACATTTTCTTCAAAGGAAATCTTATGAAGAATCATAGATTAACAGATAAAAGCAGAGTAGCTCCCTCTGAGCTAGCCTGGGAACCAGAACCTCATGGTTTGACCCTCATTCTTCTTGTGAGATCTCCCTGAAGAGGCTTTTCCATGAAATACTATTTACAAACCACTAGTTTAAGCAGAGATTTTATTACCATGCTTCATCGAGCTCAGGGGTTCTTGGGAAGGACATCTTAGCAGCAGTGAGTGGGGTAAGGAGACAGGAGCCCAATGTGGATGTCAGGGCTCAATTTCCCCTTCACCCCAGCTAGGTGTCAGTTCGCCTCTGCTGTTATCTATTGATTGTCAGTAATGATCTAACTTGAAGAAAGGAGTCAATGGCTTAAAAGCATTTGAAAACCACTAGTCTGCAGAGATGAAACAATCACTTGGAAATTGTCATTGGAAAATTTACTGGAATACTTACAACCCATTTCTTTTCAAATGGGGTACTTTGCATTGAGAAGTGGTTCCTTTAGGAGAAATATTGTGATACCATGAAAAGTTTAGTGTACAAACTGTGATTTCTGGCTTCCAGTCCTAGCTTTGGCATGGATGTCACATGCCAAAGTCCCTTGTTTGCTGTCCTCCTTGAGCTCCCCTAGTGGTGGGATGAAGCACGTGTTAATAAAGTAGTGGACAGAAAAGGATTTTGTGTTAGTTCAGGTCCTCTCAGAAACAGTTGTGTAGATAGGATTCAGCTCAGAAGAGATAGGGAGAAATGCCTACGGGGGAAAAGGGGAGCGAACTGAAGGAGGTGGGAGAACCCCAAGCATGAGGAGCAGGTCTCACCCCAGTGAAAGTTGAGAGGAAAGGAAGGAGGGATGGGCAGGAAGAGCCTTAGGATATACCCAGTTCTAAGAAACGTTTGGCCCGCTACTGGGAGTCCTTCAGTCAAAGTCACTCATCAGAGGTGTCCTCCATCTTGTCAGTACTGGCCTGCCCTATTTCTCCTGCCACGTGCACAACTGGGCCTTTTGTCAGTCACATTCCTGCAGCAGGAGATGTGAGTGGCACGCTTTTATAGCCCGCCACAGGCTTGCACACTATTTCCTGATCATTGTCCTAGACAAATTATATTTTAAAGCAATCATTCCTGAAACTTAGACTAGACAGTGGTGAAATTAAAAAACAAACTAAAACCCAAAACAAACCAAAAAAAGCAGTCATAATGAGATTTCCATAGAACTAAACTTACTGAAACAACTGTTCTTTTTTCTTAGATTATGTCCTTCCTTAACTTTTGCGGGGGGGGGGGCATTAAAATATCCTCTTACTTTTAATGAGATAAAAATGTTGCTAGAAAGTAGTGATATTTTTAATGCTCTTAACCTGGAAAATTTAAACATGCACATCAACATGTTGGAAGTCCCAACACAATTTTACTGGCTAGGTTAAAAAGACAAAGACTTGCATCTCTAAGATAATTGTAAACTATAAAGCACAGTTCAAATGAGAAAGGTTTATTGTTAATAGGTTTTTTATCCCCAGTCTCAGAAACAAGAGGAGAATAATCAGTATCCAACATTCACATCCATTGCAGGCCGATGGCGGTGAGAGTCCCCAAAGCCCACTGGATCTAGGCTTTTGGCTTCTGCACTGTCCTCTGCCTCTTTCCCTGCAGCCAATATCTGTTCCTTGCAAATCCCTTCTCTGGCTCCACAGAGGAGAGCCAGCAAGTATGGACAAAGATAGTGTCATGAAAACTGGTGAGTCTGGTCCCTTCATATTACAGATAAAATTGCTAATTCTACTTTTAGGAGAAGAGAAAAAGTTCACTGTTTTTGGATTAGGGGCTGAAATTATCCAGGCTGACCTCATCTGTCCACTGTGCTTTGCATGCACTACTATAGACTCTGAAACCACAAGGCAGGAGGCAGTGCCAAGGAACGCTTTTGCCACTGGCATAAGACTTAGCAAGGAGATCTAACGAGAGCATGATTTTAGTAATGCGCCATTCATTTACTAAGCCCCAGCACTGGATCACAGAAAAGTGAAAAAATCTACTCCAGGACGTTATTTTTAAATTTCAGGACAAAGACAACTAAACAGCAAGTTTTTTAAAAGTATACTGATACTTAGCAAGCCCAGGCAAATTTATGCTTGAGCAGGAAAAAAAAAACAAAACCAAAATCAAACAGCCTCTGCTCTTATAAATCCACATATCTGTATTTTAACATGACAGTATTACCAAGAATTAGTAATTTGCTGGAAGTATCTGGTCAAAATCAAATACATTTAAGTCAACCAGCTTCCATGAATTCATTTAGTTGATTTCAGATGTCATGATAATAAATTGCTTATGCAAAGTTGCTTATAATAAAACAAAATAAAGGATGCCTTGAGGACATCTTGTCAGACTTTAATCACTGTAGATTAATTTCATTTTTCAGAAGCAAAACACATTGTTTGAGGTGTTTCCAAGCTTGGCAACATGCGGCTGGTGTGTCAAAAGGAAGATCAGTTTAGGCAGGTAAATGTTTTCAGATTACTTGTGGTTGAAAGGTTGCCAGGCTCGGTTCTCAGTAAATAGAAATTCTGATTTGCGGGGCCAGCACTGCTCTACTGGGAGGGAGGCACTGACAGATACCATCAACAGGTAAGTTTGTGTAATGACGCAGAAAGCTGTTAGGGAAATACCTCTAAGTGTTTACCTACAAAATTTTGCTTGGCACTGCCAAACTGCTAGTCATCGAACACTTTTGGGCAAGATACTATGCGTTTTTTGGATGGTATAGCTTGGATACCATGAGTTTTCTCTTTCGTACTAACTTGGTAGGAGGAGATGGGGCAGCAGAGAGAAATTTAGAAAGCCATATCTCAGGGGCACATTTAAGAATCTGTGACTGATTAAGGTGTAAACCAACCACAGATTAATGGTATTTATACAAGTAAGTTCTTTAGAAACATAATTTGAACATGGACTGTTTTTTTACTATTACGCAGGGAAAATGCATGAAGAGGTATGGACAAGTTAAAGAAAGTACTGTTATATAAAGCATGTAGCTAACATGTGGAACTTGTTGCCCAGAGGGTTAGGGTAGGAAGAAAATACAAACAAACTAGAGAAAAGTTTAGATTTATGTTGCAAGTAACAAGGAGGTGATGATCACTCAGATTCATCTCTAACTTTTTAGTAAGGGGACCAAGAATATCAGAAGACAACAAGCACAGGTGAGGCTGTGCAGGGTAAAGGAAAACACTATGAAAATGTCTGTCAGTGTCTAGAAACACAAATTTAAGACTGGGAAGACCACTGATTTTATAGAACCTCAACAATGATTATCTTTAGATAGGGTGCAAGTGAAAATACTTCCTTTGGCCCAGAGAGTCTCAGGTCCTGGACTATGGGTAGAATGCAGGAGATGGTGGAGGAGTGTGGACTGTGAACTCAAATGGGGAAAATTTACAACTTTTTTTCACAACTTATAACTGAAATTTAACTTTTCCATATGTTATAAATGTAGGCAGCAAAGGACAGTGAATTAGCGGTACTATACCAATAGAAATAAAAAATATTTTCATATCATATTTCAGTCAGTGTAGGTATCTTGAGCCGTCATTTATACTCATCACTCTTCAAAATCACAGTATAATAGGCCTGTCACTAGACCAGGCATTTTATGCATTTATGACAATACACATTATATTACAAATTTGATGTTTTACTATTTTGAGAACTGCCTTTCACTATATTTCCTGTGTGAACTCAATATTTTGATGACTGTAGTTAGATAGAATTTATTTCCTTTGCAGTCTTATATTTTTTATGCAGCTGTGCTTCACCAGACTGCCAAAGGCTTCCGTGACACAAACAAATTAAAACTCCTGCCTGTGGGAAATCAAGAGGCCTGATTTGCCTCATTGACTCATTTTTTTAAAAAAAAACTTGATTTTTTTTTTAGAATGATTTTAGATTTGTAGAAAAATTGCAAAGATAGTACATAGAATTCCCACATACTCAGCACACAGTTTCACCTATAAATAACATGTGATAATAGTATGGTATATTTGTTACAATTAATGAACCAATATTGATGCATTATTGTTAATGGAAGTCCATTCTTGATTCTAATTCTCTTAGTTTTTACCTAAAGTCCTTTTTCCGTTCCAGGATCCCTTCCAGGATACCATATTCCTTTTAGCCATCATGTCTCCTTAGACTTTTCTTGGCTGTGAACCAACTCTTTCCTTTAACCTAAGTTAGCCAATGTGTTGGTTCTCATTTTCAGATTCTAATTTCCATCTATGCTATGTCAGCAAACTCAGGTCTTTTCATGTTATCATCTCCACAGTTTTCAGTAGAGGCACCTTTACTTAGTGGACACAATCTTCTGTACCAGATCCGGGTAAGTGGTACATAGATCTATTTCAAACATGCTGTGGCCTCCTGTAGAGATAGGGGCTCATACATCTACCATCTCCATGTTATAACTCTGTATTGTCACCGATCCTTATGACCATTCTCTGATTTGGAGCAACTTTCCATGCTAAATGCCTTAACTTTTATATAAACAAAAGCTCATAGATGAAAATACTGCTAGAAAGTAACTTTTATAAGAAGAATTCACCCAACTTAATTCTACAATGAGTAAAGCTTACATTGCTAGTCAGAAATGATCACCATCAGCTTGTAAATATTCTTTGGAATAAATCTTATTTGATAGATTCATTAGATGATATGTGCTTACAATTGTGCTGTGTCACTGTATCCAAATGGTAGGGACAGTTTATAGAGAAGTTTTGGGGGCAAGTTGTGGCTCACCCAAGCCACCTCTATTTCTCAATCTCTCTTTCTCTTAAAAAAAGACCTTATTATCTCTAACATTTTGTATTTAACCTGTCTTTCATTCAGGACAAATATGGAAATACTGTTTATGATTATAAATTGTTACAAATGTGGAGACTATCTGATAAGAAAGCGTCTGCTTATTAAAATTATCTATTTATCATTTATCCATCCATTCATTCATGCAACATAAGGATATGATAATTTCATCTTTGTAAAGCACCTAAAATGGGGAGAAGACAAGGTGTTAGCTAGCAGTGTTCTGAAGGTGAAACTTAACTTGAGGGATGAGATAGAAACTGAAGGAAAATTATCTGTAATACTAAGTGGACCAGTCATTTGCTTATCTTCTCTCAGATTCATTCCTCACCCTTCTCCAACTCTGCTTAGCATCACATAGAACTACACTTCCCAGGATCCCTTGTAAATTGACTTCCTGCTAGGATCAGACAATGGGAGCTCTACTGGGAACTTAGAGGAGGTGAGGTAAGGACAAATCATAAGTATATCAATCTCCTCCCCTTTCCCTTCCATCACCTACACACACACACACACACACACACCCACACCCCCACCCACCCTCCCTCCCTCCCTCCCTCCCTCTCTGCCTTAAGCAGCATCTCTGACAGGAGCTGCATTTTTTCTGCTGGGTAGACTCCCTTCATGCCTTCATGGTGCAGCGCCCGCAGAGCCAACCCTCCCTGCCCAGGTGAAAACTTCTGCCAGGTGGTCCTGGCTGCTGGGCTCCAGTAACACTGCTTCATCCCTTTTTACCTCCAGTTCTAGAAAAAGTTCAAACAGACTTTTCTTGCTGTTGCTAATCATCTCTGGGTTGGTTCTCACCTCTTTAGTGTCCCAGCTTTCATCACCTGTGTAACTCAATCCCTATTTTATATTTCATGTATGAAATATCTAGAGCAATATACTACATACAAACCATTTATCATGGCAGAGAGTCTTAGGAAAACAAGCTATGACTCCCAACTTGGCAGAAGCATCCGACCACTGAGAGCTATAGTCCAGGTTTCTGCCTATCACTGTCTTTCATCATAACTGTACCCACTTAAGTGGATAAAAGATTCAAACAAGCCACCCCCTAATGGAGCAGCTCCTCTGAAAACTTCCACCTCTGAGTTTGGAGTTCAATGAGAAGTATCTCGGCTGCCTGATTCTCACTTGCCAATGAGCCCTGACTGCCCAAGCCCTATACTACTGTTTGAGAAGATGCCTTTTCCAAGGGCAAGCAAGCCAGTACTAGTCTAACTCACATGCATTTTCCCCTTCCTCCCTCATCTACCTTCTGTTCTCAAAGCCTAGAATAGAAGGAGGAAGAAGTAGAAGTAATAAAGCAGCTTAAATAAGCTCAAAGTCTCTGCTTTTATATCATCTGGACTTAAGAAAAAGAGAACCTTGATTAGTGGATTAAAATTCTCTTCAAATCTAATATAAATATGTATACATTACACATGGTATCTCAGAAAAGCGTTGTTTGTTGATGCCAACTCTGAACTATGTTTACTTGAAAGTCCACAGGAGAGGGAAGAGCAAGGATTCCTCCTGTAAGTCACGGAAGCCTGGGTTTACGTTAGCTGCATGCCAGAGATGAGGAGGCGGGTGCCCACAAAGTACACCAAGCAGCTTCAGGGGGGAATGGAATCACAAAATTTATGCTCATTATACTAAGTGATTTCCCTTATTTGTATAGCAATTTAATCCCTCTCTCCTTTTTCCACCCCATTCCCAGGACCCCACTGCCTGGCCTGAGTGTTGAGGGGGATGGGGGGTGGCAGTCAATCACAGAGAGAGCAGATGGCAGGGAAGATGAAAGGAATGTAACTAAAAACAAAATATCTGGCTTAGGAAAGACATAATAGAGAAGATTTCTTCCCAAATCTGGGTCCTTGTTTTCACTCCCTTTTTCTAGTACATTCCATTCTAGTACTATTCCTTCTAGTACTTTCCTCTTTCCTACCCACCTTGTACCCATTTCTTGATGCTTCTAATGACCTCAGGAATACTAAAGAATCTTCCTTTGCCTCCTTGGTCCTAGTAAACAGCCAACCCACAGAGTTTGATCCTAGGTTTCATGGTAATTGTCTAGATGAGGTATCTTGTGGTAAGAGCATTTTCCAAGTGAATTGAGGATTGGAGTCAATTCCATTTTCTTTTTTTCCTCTGAAAAAGTCCAGTAACTGCCCAGGGAGGAGGCCTGGGAGTACTCATACTTACCCACTGATAGGGACAAGGGTAATCTATCTACATAAGACTTATTGTACTGGGTCATTTTTTTGATGATGCTTTATTGGGTGCTTGGTGAGGGATGAAAAAAAGATTTAAGAAGGTCTTCTCTCCTGCCTTCCATCTAATTCCTTCCCATCCTTGCCCTGCAAGTCCACACGGGGCTTTTCCAGCTCTAAACTCATGAGGGCTTGAACTCAAGCTCTTATGTTTTTTATTTACTCCACCAATTCTTCCCCAACCAAATAAGTGTTTGGTAAATATGTATTGCTTAATTGATTGGTGGCCTAGCCTTTAAGGAATGTAGTTTAGGACAGAGATGATATCTGGCAAAGATTGGCTTTGTTTAGTAGGCATGAGTTTTTGGTTTTTTTTTAATTCATTTTTTTGGTTTAGTTTGATTTGGCTTTTACTATGAATTTGAGTTTTAGGCAGGGCATGCATGCTCCAGTTTGACCACACTTCCCCTGAATCCCCCACCCCACAATTCCCTACTATACTATATACTTGCTTGCTTTAGTCATTTCTGTAACCTGCCTAGCCCCTGGAATCTTTTGAATTTTCAATCCCTTGTGTAGGCTCTTGGTTGGATTCCCCTTACTAATTTTATGTGTTTTAGAGGTTATCGAATAACATTCTAAGTTGCACATGGCAAATAAGTGTCACATATCCAGAGAAGGTCTTGGTGGGAGCCAGAGAAGGGGGAAGGCACATCTGAGCTAGATATTTGGTTTATTTACACTGTGCCTTGTCTTCCCAGCTTGAATATGAGTACTTAGGATATAAACCATTTACTTTTTATTTTGGCATCTGTAACTCTTTTCCATCCTTTTTTCCTACCATAAGTGTTTGCCATGGTTCCTGCCATATAGTAGAGGTTCAATATAAGATGTTTTATAAATTGTTCTTGGTTTTCTTTAGATAGAATTTAGTTTTTAGGGCAGCAAAAGATAGCTTTTTAGGTTCACAGCAAAATTGAGTGAAAGGTACAGAGATTTCCCATAGTTCCCATCCCCACGTATGTACAACTTCTCACAGTATCAAAATCCCACACCAGAGTGGTATACTTACTACAATCAATAAACCTACATTGACACATCATTATCTTCCAAAGTCCATAGTTGACGTTCAGTTTTGTTGTTGTTCATTCCATGGGTTTTGACAAGTGTATACTGATATGTATCCACCATTACAGTGTCATACAGAGTAGTTTCACTGCCCTAAAAATCCATCATGTTCCATCTATTCTTCCTTCCCTCCTCCTTAACCCTGGGCAACCACTGATCCTTTTACTGTCTTCATAGTTTTTCTTTTTCCAGAATGTCATATAGTTAGCATCCTGCAGTATATTGGCTTTTCACATTGGCATTTACTTTCCTCTATGTCTTTATAGCTCATTTCTTTAAGTGCTGAATAATATTCTGTTGTCTGGATATAATAAAGTTTATTTATCCATTCATCTACTGAAGGATATCATGGTTGTTTCCAAATTTTGGCAATTACGGATAAAGCACTATCAGCATTTTTGTGTGGACGTAAATTTTCAACTCATTTTGGTAAATACCTATGGGCATAGTTACTTGTAACATAAGAGTATGTTTAGCTTTTTAAGGAACCAACAAACTGCCTTCTAAAATGACTATACCATTTTGCATTTCCATCAGCAATGAATTACAGTTCCTGTTGCTCTACATCCTGGCTAATTTGGTATTGTCAGTTGATAATTTATTGTTGTCAGTGTTCTGGATTTTGCCAATTTTGCAGTTGAGTAGTGGTATCTTATTGTTTAAATTTGTAATTCCTTAATGACATATGATGTTGAACATCTTTTCATACACTTACATGCCATCTGTATATCTTCTTTGGTGAGATGTCTGTTCAGGTCTTTTGCCCATTTTTAAATTGGGTTCATTTTCTTATTATTGAGTTTTAACAGTTCTTTATATATTTTGGTTACCACTCTTTTATCAGATATGTATTTTGCAAATATTTTCTCCTAGTGTGTGGCTTATCTTCTCATTCCCTTGTTAGTATCTTTTGCAGAGCAGAAGTTTTAATTTTAATGAAGTATAGCTTATCAGTTATTTCTTTCATAGATCATAGATCATGTCTTTGGTGTAATATCTAAAAAAGTCATCACCATACCCAAGGTTATTTAGGTTTTACTATGTTACCTTCTAGAGGTTTTGTAGTTTTTCTGTTTTACATTTAGCTCCATGATTCATTTTAAGTGAATTTTTGTGAAGGGTGTAAAGTCTATGTCTAGATCTTTTTTTGTTGCATGTGGGTGTTCACTTGTTCCATCACTATTGTTAAAAAGACTATTTTTGCTCCATTATATTGCCTTTGCGCCTATGTCAAAGATCAGTTGACTATATTAATCTGGGTCTGTTTCTGGGATCTCTAGTCTATTCCACTGATCTATTTGTCTGTTCTTTTACCAATACCTTATTGTTTCGATTACTTAACTTTATGGTAAGTTAGTGTCAGTTCTCTGACTTTTTCTTCTCCTCTGGGTCTTTTGTCTCTCTTATGGTCATATAAACTTTAAAATAAGTTTGTTGATATCCACAAAATAACTTTCCTGGGATTTTTATTGGAGTTTCATTGAATCTATATATGAAATTGGGCAGAAATGATATCTTGAAAATATTGAGTGTTCCTATCCATGAACATGGAATCTTCTACATGGAAAATCATGTAATTTGTGAACAAAGATAGTTTTAATTTTTTCTTCCCAATCAGCATACATTTTATTTCCTTTTCTTATATTACTGCATTATCCAAGACTTCTAGTATGATGTTGGAAAGCAGTGCTCAGAGAGGAACATTCTTGCCTTGCTCCTGATCTTGGAAGGAAATCTTCCAGTTTCCCACCATTAAGTATGTTGTTAGTTGTAGGTTTTTCATAGATGTTATTTATGAAGTTGAGGAAGTTTCCCACTATTCATAGTTTTCTGATAGGTTGTTGTTTTTATGCACCTTCCCCCCATTTCTATCCCAGTTCAATTCTGGGTTATTTTGTTGGATAATCTGGATGTACCACTGCTGTGATTGCCACTCTCCTCCTTCCTGGATCTGTGCTTCATGATCATATCTCTGCTCATAGACACATTACTGGAAAGCCAGTAAAAGTAGATGCCTATTGATACTGTGAAGAGGTTTGGATGAAGTTACAAGGTTCCCATGTGAGTTCCAGAAACCTAAGCTATCCTCTTTCTTCAGGATGAGGCTCTGTGCTAAATATTGGGAATACAAAGGTAAACACAGTTTCTGTCTAGAAGGAGCTTTCAGTAAAGTGGGAGGGAGATAACTGAACAAGCAGTTTCAACACAGAGTGATAGTGTTGCATAATGGTAGTTATAAGAACCTCCTACAGAATGGGAGAAAATATTTGCAAACTATATATCTGATAAAGGGCTAATATCTAGAATCTACAAAGAACTCAAACAAATCCTCAAGAAAAAAACAAGTAACCCTATTAAAAAGTGGGCAAAAGACATGAATAGAAGCTTTTCAAAAGAACAGAAAAATGACCAATAAACCTGAAAAAAATGTTCAACATCACTAATTATCAGGGAAATGCAAATTAAAACCACAATGACATATCACCTTAACCTAGTTAGAATGGCTTTCCTTAGAAAGTTCAAAAACAATAGATGCTGGTGTGGATGCAGAGAGAAAGGAATGCTTACACACTGTTATTGGGATTGAAAATTAGTACAACCTCTATGAAAACAGTATGGAGATTCCTCAAAGAACTAAAAGTGGACCTACCATTCAATCCAGCAAGCCCACTATTGGATATCTACCCAAAGGAAAAGAAGTCATTTTATCAAAAAGACACTTGTACTCAAATGTTTAATGCAGCGCAAGTCCTAATTACAAAGATGTGGAATCAACCCAAGTGCCCATCAATTCATGAGTGGATTAACAAAACATGGGATATGTATACTGTGGAGTACTACTCAGCCATAGAAAGGATGAATTTATGCCTTTTGCAATAATTGGAACAGAACTGGAGACAATTATCCTAAATGAAGTATCTAAAGAATGGAAAAATGAACATCACACGTACTTGCTATTAAATTGGAACTAATTGATGAGCACACATGTGTGGACAGGAAAGTAAAACTCAGTGGAAATCAAGCAGGAGGGAGGGAGGGGAAGGAGATGGGTGAAAACCTACCTAACGGGTACAGTGAACACTATTTGTGTGTTGGGCATACCTATAGCCATGGCTCAAGCATTACAAAAGCAATTCAATTCATTACAAAAGCAACTCATTTACATATTTTGGAATAAAAATATTTTGAAATTGAAAAGTGTAATCAGTGCTATGACTTTAAAAAAGAACCTTCCTGGAGCTTATAGGAAGGAGGGCATTTAAACCAGTTGTGGAAGGAGAGGATCAGGAAAAAGGTATGTTTTTGAGTCTGGAGGAATGAAGAACCAAGGGATGGGAGTGGGGTGGGGACTGCATGAGGGTATAGAGAGTATGCTCCAAGAAGAAGATAGAAGATGGAGGGAGGACCAGCAGCAAGAAAGTACATGCCCTTTTTAGGTGAATTAAAAACATGGTCTGAGTTCGTCTTCCTATAAATTCAAGTAGACCATTTTCTTCATCTTTGAGGAGACTATAGTTTTATTCTGTTAAATGAGATAATATGATTAGAATGCTTAGAACAGTGTCAGGTGTGTATTAAATAGTTAGAAAAGATACTCATTATTTTCAGAGTCTTGGATTAAAAGGCCTCTTGTTCTATGGACATAGATTTGAATCACCTACTTCGTGTTAATTTGCCAGTTGAATTATAAGTGGTTAATAGTTTTATCTTTGTTTCCAAGTGTTTAAGTGATATCTGCATCAGTTACCTACAGCTGTGTAACAAACCACCTAAAACTGAGCAGATTAAATCAACATCCACTTATTTGGGCTAGGTTCAGCTACCTGGTGGTCTTTTGCCAGTCTTACAGAGGTCATTTGTGAGGCTACAGTAATCAGGCAGGTTGATTGGGCCTGGATAGTTCAAGATGGCCTTTCTCACACTTGTCATGGTTAAGTGGGTCTGTTGGCTTAACTGTCTCAGTTCTCCCTCATGTGGACTCTCCTACAGGATAGTCTAGGCTTCTTAATGACAGAGGCAACATTCCAAGAGGGCCAGCCACAGTATGAAAGTGATTATCAAGCCTTTGCTTGAGTCACACTTGGTGATGTTACATTATCCAAAGCAAGTCACATGACCAAACCTAGAGTCAATGGAGGGGAGATACGAGGAGGTAGACACTGGAGGTATGATTCATTCGGGGCCACTAATTAACAATCTACCAAATTACTGTAATACTATTAACATTTATCAGTTACAAAGAGTTTTTATTAGCTTTGCTTTCCAGATGTGGGAATTAATATTTAGCAATATGTAAGTTCCTGGGGCCATTCAGCCAGTTAATAATAGTAGCAAACACTCACATAATATTTACTTTGTGCTTTGCACTATTCAAATCACTCAGCATATATCACTTCAGATAAGCCTCACTGTCCAAGGTTGGTACTATTATTTTCTTTTCATTTTACAGTAAGGAAACAAAGGCACAGAGAGGCTAAACAAATTGCCTAAGATGATGTAATTAATAAGTGGCATGACCACAATTCAAATCATATACCAAAGTGGCAACCTGAAGCCTGATTCTTAAGACTAATGCTCTTCTTGTGTAGATCCATAATCTATTGGTCAGGCTTTGTATAGAGTATATCCTAGCCTCTTCCTTGGATCTGTTGAGTTCTGTTTGAGAACATTAATAATGTAAGGTTAAGGAATCAGAGTCTCTTAAGTAGGCTCCATCATACAATGTTATTTGGCCCAAGATTCCATAAAGGAGAGAAACTCTTTCACCCAAATATGACATTTTATTTTTATAAACAGCTTTTTAAGCCAGGGTTAAATAGTGTTAGATGCTGAAACAAACCAACCCCAAATTTCAGTGCTTTAACCAAACAAAGATTTATTTCTTACTTATAACCAAATGACAGTCAGTAGTGGAGCTCTCCTCTGCCTATGCTGTGACCATATTACCTTCATCATGTGGCTTCTCTAGGTTGCCTTGGTGTCATCCAGCCAGCAGATAAATAATGTAGACAGTTACAGCCTTAATTTCTTCATTTCTGTTCATTCTATGGGTAAGAATTTGTTATATAGTCCAGATTAATGTAAAGTATCCGGGAAATGTTATTTAGCCATGTGCCCAGGAAGAATAAACAGATTTGGCGAGTATGTACTCAGTCTCTGCTAAGCAATATTTGTTGCATTTATTTAAACAAGTATAAAAATTACTTCATATGTAATGTGAAGCACAGCTTTACCTCAGTGGCTTTTCAATAAGGTATCAGCTCCCTTAAGGGCTCAGGTCCCTTAAGGCAATCTATGTTCTGAAGTATTTTTGGCTTGAAATTATGCTGGATGAGTTTAACAGACTTATAAAGACTCAAAAAAAAAAGTGCTAAGCAGGGAGAAGTTTTTCTTTCCAATAAGTTCTATGAAGATTGCATATGACTGTTTCTCCATATAACTTTTGAAAGGATGGTAAAACAAGCATGCAGATAACCACAGCTGTTTCTAGCAAAATCATGAGAAAAGTGATGTGGCCAAAGCTTTCTCCTTTTCCTTGTCGGATTTCTTCCTCTCCATAACTACTAGCACTGGGACCGGTGGTTGTTCCTAACCTGGTCTTTTACGAATTTTATTGTGATAGTGACTCAGTTGTAAGGCATTTTTATCTCTAGCTGTTGATAACAAGCACCTGAAAGGTAGAGGGAAGACCTGTGAGCCTCAACCCACTGAAGAGACCTTCTAAAATGCAATCAGGGTTAATGTTAATATTATGTCGAATTTTAATAAGGCAAGCAATCTGATTTCCAACCCAAGAGCACAGTGGAGGTAACCAAAGAGAGGAAGCAACAAGAGGGCTTCCTCTAACAAATTAAAAACAATTTGGGCAACTTGCAGTAACAAATAACATGGAGGGAAGAGAAAATAAAACAAACAAACAAATTAAAGGAGCAGTCTGGAGGCATTTAAGGTGGAGATAAACATCCTAATAAGCTCTGAAAGCAAACTTGCAAAATAGCGAGTGAAATACTAGCTGTTTAACAACACTTAGAAGAGATGAAGATATGTTTAGATTTCTATCAAGCAGATTGAAGTGAAAAGTTTAGGTAGGATCACTAAGATCTGCTGAAAGGAACAGAAATCTCCTGAGGGTGGGCCAAAAGTGAGGAAATACTGTGAAATCGAAGGGGGAGAGCTCCCCATTCCTTGGACACCTGCCTTGGACAGCCACAGATAGTTAGTATATAAAAATATGCAGCTGTTAATCTGGCCTCACTGGATTTCTGCATATTCTCCAATGTTTTTCTGACAGAGTGTTTACAATACAGGGTTGTCTAACATGTATACTAAAATAAAAGTACTTCTCTCAAAGCTAGAGAGCCTGTGTTAGCAATATTTTGGGAATTCTGATTCTTTGCAACAAAACCTACTGGAAAAGATTAAAGATTGTGTTAGTCTGAAGAATATTACATTAGGGGTCACACACTGTGAAGTCCATAGTGCTGAAAAAGGCCAACATAGGGAAGCAAACTGAGCATGTTGCAGTGCTTATTATCAGAAATCATCAATATTTTCTTTAAAAATAGTTGAGTGCTGAATGGGACTACCTTTAGTTGTGACCATAAGTAATGTAAAGGTTTATGTGAATTGTTTTTAATGAACAGGTTTTTTATTTAGTTTTTGCCTTTATTAGATTTAATTCCCAAACATAGAATCTGCATTGGGAGAAAATGTAACAGCTGAAGTTTTGGAAGAACTCTTTTCCGTGTGCTGGGTGGTGGGTGAAGACTGTGATACATGAGAAAGAGCATCTGTATATATCAGGGCAGAAAAAAAGTGAAGTGTAATGTCCATTACAAAATGGTTTTGATTAATACCAACAGAAATGCCCTCATCCCTTCTTAGCATCCAAAAGGGAGGAGATTTGGGTTTAGGTTACCAGTCTTCTTATCTGTCCAATTTATTTGGCCATAGAAAAAGAACTTTTGCTTAGAATTACAGGCTGCTTACAGCTGTGTTTCCCAAACTGGGGTCCATGGGGCTCCCCAATTTACCATGAAGAAACATTTATTGTTATATTTTCAATGATAATCTTTACTGAGCATTCGAACGACTACCTAATAATTGGGTACAACCTGGCTGTATCTAAGAAATCTTTACCTAACTCAAAGTCATAACATTTTTCTCCTGTGTTTTCTTCTAGAAGTTTTATAGTTCTAGATTTTTCATTAGGTCTATGATCTATTTTGAGATTTTTGTTTATGGTGTAAGTTATGAATAGAAGTTCTTTTTTTGCATACACATTATCCTATCATTTCAACACTACTTATTGAAAGGACTACCCTTTCCCATTGAATTTCCTTTTCAACTTTGTCAAGAAATAATTGTCCAAATGTGTGTCTACTTCTAATCTCTCTATTCTGTTTCATTAGTCTAGATCAACTTATCTGTCTTGATGTCAATAGTACACTGTCTTGATTATTGTAGCTTTATTATATTAATAAATTCATTATTTATAAAATATTTATTATTGAAATCAGGTAGTATTAGGCCTCCAACTTTTTTCTCCTTTTTCAAAATTGTTTTGACTATTCTAGGTCCTTTGGATTTCTGTATAAACTTTAGAATCAGCTTATCAATTTCTATACAAAAGCCTCCTGGGATTTTGATTGGGATTGCATTGAATATGTATTAGTATATTAATTTTGGAGAATTGATATCTTAACCATTTGTTATCCTAACAATATCTTAACTGGTATCATAACAATCTTCTGAATCATATAAAAGGTATATTTAGGTTTTCTATTTAGGTTTTTATCAATTTGTCTTGTCAATGTTTTATATCAATAATTTCAGCATATAGGTCTTACACAATATTGGTTAGAGTTGTATCTGAGTATTTCCTATTTTATGCTATTGTAAATGGTAACTTTTACATTTCAACTTCAAATTGTTCATTGCCAGTATATAAACTATAATTGATTTTTATATATTGATCATGCTAAATTAACTTACTAGTTCTAGATCTATAATCATTCATCTACAAATAAAGACAGTTTTACTATTCCCTTTCAATACGGATGAATTTTTTTCCCCCTCTTATTTTACTGTCCAAATCCTCCAGTATAGGGCTGAATAGCAAGGGATGAGGGTAAATATTCATGTGTTATTCCTGATCTCGGAGAAAATAATTTAGTTTTTTACAGTTAGGGTATGATGCTAGTAGTAGTAGTAGCTTTTGTTTGATTTTAGCAGCATGAAGATGTTCCCTTCTATTCCTAGTTTTTAACAGGACTGAATGTTGGATTTGTTAAGTGCTTTTTATTCATCTATTCGGATAATGAAGTGTTTTTTCTTTTTCAATCTTTTAATATGGTAAATTATGTTAAATTGATATTTAAATGCTAAACTAACATTGAATTCCTGGGATAAACTCAACTTGGTCATGATTTGATTTACTAAAAATCTGTTAATTTTTACATCTATGTTCATGAGAGATATTGGTCAAGAGTTTTATTTTCTTATAATATCTGATTTTGGTATTAGGTCAATGCTGTCTTTATAGAATGATTTGGGAAATATCTCATAATGTTTTTGAAAGAGTTTGTGTGGAACTGGTATTATTTCTTCCATAAAAGTTTGGTTGAATTCTCTAGCGAAGTCACTGGGTCCTGGAGGGTTGTTTTTATTTTTTTAATTTTTAAAATTTGTTTTAATTTTTATGGGAAAATTTTAATTCTAAGTTTAATCAATAGGGAGCTACTCAGGTTACCTAATTTTTCTTAATTAAGCTTTGGTAGTTTGTGCTCGCACTTAATTTGGCTATTATCTATGTTGTAGAACTCACTGACATAAAGTTATTCATAATATTCCTTTACTTTTTTAATGTCTGTAGAACCTGAATCTGTAGTAATAATCACCTCCTATTGCTCAAGCTAGTAATTTGTACTTTCTTTCTTTTTTCCTGGTCACTCTGGCTAGAATTTTATTAATTCTATTGGTCTTCTCAAAGAACCAACTTTGGTTTCATTGTTGTTCTGTATTGGTTTTCTTTTAATTCATTTTTATTCTAATCTTTATTATTTTCTTCCTTCTGTTTATTTAGCTTTAGTGTGCTCTTTTTCTAGTTTCTTAAGGTGAAAGCTGAGGTTATTGATTTGTGACATTCTTATATTCTACTATTGTCATTTAGTGCTCTAAATTTCCCCTCTCAATAGATAGATGCTTGAGCCACATTCCATAATTATGTTCTTTATTGTCCTTCAGTTCAAAATACTATCCAGTTTCCCTTTTGGTATCTTCTTTGATTCATTGGTCAAAGAATAGTGTTCTTTAGGTTCTAAATATTAGAGAATTTTCCAGATCTCTCTCTTTTATTGATTTTTAATTTATTTCCATTCTGATCAGAGAACATACTTTGCATGACTTGAATCTTTCTAAGTTTATGGAGACCTTGCTTTATCGTCCGGAATATGGCCCATCTTGGTAAATGTCCTGGGTGGACTTGAAAAGAATGTGTTCTGCTGCTATTGAGTGGAGTGTTTGAAAATGTTGTCAAGTTGGTTGTTAACGTCATTTAAATCTATATCCTTGTTGACTTTGTTACTTGTTCTTTATCAATTATTGAGAGAAGGGTGATAAAAATCTCTTTGGACTTGTTTATTTCTATGTGTAGTTCTATCAACTTTTTGCTTTGTGTATTTTGAAACTTTATTAGGAAGATACATGTTAATAATTGTTATGTCCTTTTGATAATATGACTGATTTAATATTCTGAAATGACCTTCTTTATCTTCCAAAATATTCTTTGCTCTGAAATTAACTTTCTCTGGTATTATTATGGCCATTCCAGATGTCTTTTGACTAGTTTTTGTATATGATTTCCTCATTCTTTCACTTTTAACTATCAATGTATTTATATTCAAAGTAAATTTTTTATAAAGAATGTATAGTTGAATATTTCTTTTTAATAAAATCTAATATAAAAATTATATTTTAATTAAATGTTTTTATGAGGGTCTTTTTATAATTCCATTTTATCTCCTTTGTTGGTTTATTAACTGTAACTCTTTGATTCTTCATATTAGTATGCTAGTAGTCACTTTACGGTTTATAGTATACATCTTTATAGTCTACCTTCAAGTGATATTAAATCACTTTACATATATTGTAAGAACTTTTCAATATACATTTTCATTTCTCTCCTCTGGCTTTTAAACTATTTTTATTAACTTAATACATTTTATTTATGTATATTTATCCCACAATACATTGTTATCTTTGGGTTTAGTAATATATTTATCATCTAGTTTCTGTTTTTGATGATCTTTATTCCTTTGTGTAGATCCAGATTTCCATCTAGTGTCATTTTTCTTTTATATGAAGTTCTGCTACTGATGAATATTTATCTTAAAAGATATTTTTGCTGGGCATAGATTTGTAGCTTGACAATTTTATTTCTTTCAGTACTTTAAAGAAGTAGCTCAATCATCTTTTCACTTGCATTTTTCCAATGAGAAATTTGTTGACATCCTTATCTGTGTTTCTTTATATGATGATATTTTTATTTCTCTCTCACTGCATTTAGAATTTTCTCTTTATCATTCTTTATCTCACTGGTTTTAAGCAATTGGATTAGGATGTGCTTTGGTATAGTTTTCTTCATATTTCTTGTGCTTGGGGTTTATGGAATTTCTTAGATTTGTAGGTTTATAGTGTCATCATTATTTCTTCAGCTATCTTTTATGTCTCATCCACCTTCCTTTAGGAACTCTAGTTATGCATATATTAGGCTGCTTGAACTTGTCCTACATCTCACTAATGCTCCTTTTATTAAAATTAAAAAAAATTATCTGTGTTTCATTTGGATAGCTTTCATGACTTTGTCTTCAACTTCATTAAGCTTTTTTACTAAAATGTCTAGTCTGCTGCCAAACCTAAGGGGTGCAGTTTTCATCTCAGACATTGTTATTTTCATCTTTAGATGTTTGATTTGGGTTTTTAATAAATCTTCCATCTCTACTTAATTTTTTGAAAATCTGAAATATAGTTATAACTATTTTAATGCCCCTGTCTGCTAGTCTTAACATCTGTGTCACTGTGAGTTGGCTTGAATTGGTTGATTTTTGTCCTGATTATGAGATGTATTTTCCTGCTTCTTTTCATGACTTGTAATCTTTAATTGATGCTAGACATTGTGATTTTACCCTCTTGTGTTTTGGATATTTTTGCATTCCAATGAATATTCTTAAGCTTTGTCCTGGGATAAAGTTAAGTAATTTGAAAACCATTTGATCCTTTTGGTTTCACTGTTAAGAGTTGTTAGGTGGAATCAGAGGAGCATTTAGTCTAGGACTAGTTTTTTTTCCTTTACTGAAAAAACTCCATTTTCAGTTATTTCCCATGTCCTGTGAATGATCAGGTTTACGAGTCTGGTTAGTGCAAACAGGCATTATTTTGAACCTATTATTCTTTTCCTGGCCTCAGGTGGTTTCCTCATATACCCTGAGTACCAATCAGTACTTAGTGAAGTACTTAACTGCAGAATTATGTCTCCATGTAACTTTCTCTTCTTAAGTACTTTGTCCTATGAATTCTAGCCTCCTTTGTCTCCCTGGACACTTAATTCTGTCTTCTCAACTCAGGGTGTCTGCTGTGCTTTATCCGGGTTTCTCTGCCTGGTACTAAGGACTGTAAACTCTCAAGAGAGTAAGCTAGGGCAATAGTAGGGCTTACCTCATTCGTAACCTCTTTTCAGGGATCACTACTTTTTGTTTCCTGATGTTTTCCAGTGTCTTAAAATGGTACTTGTATATATTTTGTTTGTTTTTTTGTTATTGCTATTTCAGGTGGGAGGGTAAATCTCTCTTTGTTACTCAGTATATTACAAAATCAGAAGTCACTGAGTTTTTATGTAGTTTTTGTTTTACTACAAATCTATAGATTATCACTTTTTAAATTGTTGGTATTTTGGTGTAGTATTTAAACAATCATTGACTTTCATGATCACAAAGGAAGTCTCTTTGTTTGTCTTCCTTTGTCTCTTTACTCTAAAGGCTTTATTTGTTTTACATTTTGCATTTACATCTTCAGTGAATCTGTAATTGGGTTTTGTATATGGGGTGAAGCAGGAGTCAAAAAATGATACTTTCATATGAATATTTAATTGACCTAGCATTGCTTATTGAAAAGATCACTCTTTCTGCATTTCAGTGCAGTGTGACCTTTGTTGGAAATCAGATGAATGTACTACTTATATAATATGTTTGTTTATGGAATCTCTGTTCTGGCCTATTTTCAAGTTGCTTATAATTTCGTCAATACAGTACTTGTCTAATTAGCATAGTTTATAATGGATCTTTACATATTTAGTATGGTCTTCAGTTTTTGTTTTTTGTTTTTTTTTTTGAGACAGAGTCTCACTTTGTTGTCCAGGCTAGAGTGAGTGCCGTGGCGTTAGCCTAGCTCACAGCAACCTCAAACTCCTGGGCTCAAGCAATCCTCCTGCTTCAGCCTCCCAAGTAGCTGGGACTATAGGAGTGTGCCACCATGCCTGGCTAATTTTTTCTATATATATATTAGTTGGCCAATTAATTTCTTTCTATTTTTAGTAGAGACGGGGTCTCGTTCTTGCTCAGGCTGGTTTCAAACTCCTGACTCAAGCAATCCACCCACCTTGGCCTCCCAGGGTACTAGGATTACAGGCGTGAGCCACCGCACCCGGCCAACATCTTTATATACTAAATCTTCCTAGCCATAAACATGGTATAGCTTTCCATTTATTTAGCTCCTATTAACTTCTCCCAATAATGTTTTGTAGTTTTCAGCATAAGATATTGTACATCTCTGGCCTGCTTGAAATTTTAAACATTGTCCATATTACTAAGACTATTAACTCATTTTTTCATCAAATATTTTGTAAGACTCCACAATAATGAGAAAAACTAGACATGACCTCTGTCCTCATAAAACTTATAGTCAAGTGATATTAAAAAGATTATCATATTCATAATGCAAGTAGTAATTTCACATCAGTAAAGCAACCATAAAGGCCATGTTAAATTAATATTGCTAACTCAAATTCTATGAATTTTATGAGTTTATTTTTGCTTTATACATTTATTTAGGTTTATAATATAAAATAGTTTTAATTAACATGATAAAAATATTTTACATTGGAAGATCAGCACAAACTTTTTCAGTTTGAAAATGTTTTATAGCACTCAAATTTGAAAAACAATTTAAGGAAATGTTTTTTGGCTAATGTTAATTTTTAAATTAAATGACACAACGACTCAAAAAACTGTTCATAAATAGCCTATAAATCTTTGTTTAAAGATTTTAGTTGCTGATGGAGTTTCCTTGTTAAAGTAGAAGAAGAAAATCTTCTACATAAAAACTCTTTTATTAAATGTAACTGGTCAAAGGAAAAATGGTGACATATCAAAAAATAGTGTTAGCTCTAAGTCTAGCATAGTTCATCAGAAATTAAATTGTGATTTTCAGCTCATTTGTATTGGGGCCTTTATTTATGCCTGGTTAAACACCATTGATATCTTCATAGTATTCACCTGAGAAACAAAAAGTGTACAAATATATGAGCTATTTGTTTTGGACTGAAAAGAAAAACAGTGGATTTTAAAGAATTTGTACTGAAGTTTTTTCTGTTTTTGTTTTTATATTTGGTCTAATAGAATCTCTGGAATATTATGCTATGAGTATTGTGGTAGAGGGAACTAAAGTATAAAACTGAAGAGGCAAGATATATCTATATATAAATGCCTAATATTCAGAAAAAAGTGAAGGACTTAAATTTAAGAAGATTTTTCCAAATAGATATATTTGACATTGTGTAATTAAATATCCAGATCTATGATATGAAGAGAAAGAAGTTTCTCTTCTTTTTATCCATATATTTGGCATCATAACCATGGTGACGATCTCAAGTACCAGGCACTATATTTTATAAATATGTGTTGAGTTGAAATAAATTTTATTTATAAATGCAGAGAAAATCTTGGTTTTTGTCAAAACAAAAAAATTAATAGTTAACTTTTGAGAAAAACCATGTTAAAAAATTTCCATAAAGGTAAGAGTCATCTTACTGTATCTATAAGCTCATTGAGAAAAACCATATTAAAAATAATTTCCCTAAAGGTAATAGTCATCTTACTATATCTATAAGCTCATTGAGAAAAACCATATTAAAAATAATTTCCATAAAGGTAATAATCATCTTACTATATCTATAAGCTCATTGAGAAATACCATATTAAAAATAATTTCTATAAGGGTAATAGGCATGTTACTATATCTACAAGCTCATTATGAAATATCTAAAAATGTGATGCCTTTGAAATCAAGAGAAGGAGGGGCCCTGCTTTTTTCAAGGTGTTAGTGACTAACAGGGAAGGTATGTGACTTTTGAGGCATCCCTGCAGGTACAGTGAATGAGCAAATTCTTAGTGGCATTATGACATCACCAGGGAGCCGTGACTTGGGTCAAGAGCTTGGCAGGAGGCTTTGGGAATGTAGAATCAACAGCAATCAAGAGTGGCAAGCCAACTTACTGGCCACCATAAAACTGAAAAGAGAGCTTATTGTACCTCACGCACAGCAGCAGGTTTAACAGAAAAGTAGACATGTTTATAGTCCCAGATTTACAGCACGCCTTATAAACACCTTATTACTTAGAATCCAGTCTGCTGTCCTAGAAACTAAGAATGTGACTTTGTTAAGCAGTAGGGTTTGTTGACATAAATGTCTTGACTAAGTTTGCCATTGTGGTTAACCAAAACGCATTTATTCCTGGGAAAGTAAACACAAGCAAACAAAATGCCTCTTATACTACAATACAGTAAGTTTCAAATTGACCAAGCTTAATGCTATGACATAAATATGCTTAATGTTTATGGAATATTTTAGAAACCTTTTGCCATGTTGGGTTCACCATCCTGTATAAGTCTTATTGAATGGGAATGTGTTTTCAGAATTACATGTGCTTAAAGACTTCATCAGAAATATTCAGAAAACCTGCCATGAATACCAGGGCTGACCACGCAGCAAATAAAATGGGTCATGGTCTCCTCAGACATTAACGTGGATAAATCAGTTCTGCACCATGTAATAGCTACACACTGAAATGGTTACCAATAATTAAAATTAGAGAACTAATGGAAAATAATGTTGAATAAATATTATAAAACCACATGAAAATATGTTCAAGGAAGGGAAAGTATCTGGCTGAAACCCACAAAGTTGAGAAAATTCCTAGGAAAGAATAAAATTCAGACCGATTTTCTGATACTTAAAAATTCATGTATTTAACAGTAGATAAAACTCCTGGTTTGAGAGATTTTTGAAATTATGGACTCACAGACCATTGGACTGTAACCAAATCAACTCAACAACTTTCCTATCTTTTTAGCCTTCTAGTTAGTCCTTGCCAAACCTCAAAAATTTTATAGTAGGAAAGGTCTTTTATGTCTAGATATAAATGGACCGTCATGATTACATACTTTGGATCTGAAATAATAACTAATTCTTTCCCAACAAAATTTATATCAATAAAGATCTATGGGAAATTATTACAAGAAAATGGGGTCTGAATGACTGACAAAATAAAGTCAACAAATATACAGACATTGATTTACCAAATCCCACAAACCAGGTCCTATAAATGACAAGAACCTAGAAATCTTTCTAACAGAACCATGTGGCTAACTTCATGAGCCACAGCAAAGGAAAATGACCACATGAAGCCATAAAAATAATTTTATAAGTTCATAATATGAGAGTTGTGGTTCTGCAGTAGCATATTCAAGAATGATTTTGGGGATTTAGTTGGCTAAGCTCCACAAGTCTCCCCCAAATCAAATACAATTATAGGCCACATTAACAGAGGTAGAATGTTGAAAATGAGAGAGTCCATGGTTTCTGTCACCATAGAAATTACTGTTTACAGTTCTGGCCACAGAAATTAAAATTGACATTGACAAACTGAAGAATGTCCCAAAGAGAGCAATTAGAATAAAGAGATCAGGCCCGCATATTCTCACATTATGAAAACGTTGAAAAAAAAATCATGGATATTTAGTTTGTTAAAAAAATGTTTTCAGAGGAATATGATCATTGACTCAAATATATGGAATAGAGCATAGTCTAGTTCTGTCTTGTTAACAACAAATAGAAATCACAAGGAAACCATCAAAAGATAAGAATGAATTTTCTAAATAAACAGTTAAAGCTGTTTAAAATTAAGATAGCCTTTCTTGGGAGGGTAGGCACCACTGAAAATGTTGAAATCAAAACCATAGCAGTTTTGATTAAATCTATATATGGTGCTCTACTGAAGATTTCATTTTGCAAAAGGCATGTACTATTAAAAAATCTTGCAAATCATTAGACAAGATGATTTCTGAAGTCAGTTCCGATGTTGTTCGATGACTCAGATTTTCTGGCAGAATTCTGTCTTTATGATGTGACCTGTTGTCGTGTTACTAAGGCTAGCGTAGCTCTGTTTAATGAAATTCTGCTTGTCAGAAGTCTCAGAGCATCATGTGTGAAGGAACAGCAGTAAACATGAGCGTTATTACCAAGCCTGTGACTTAGGCAAGAAAGAATAATTCATAATTGAGGAGATGGAAAGGGCAACAACTAAATAAATAAAAAAAATCCTGCAGTCTTGATATGTGAGACATTGGAGTGTTTTCCAAGAGTGAATGTTATCCACAGCGTGGCGAAAGAGAAAGTACTCTTGGGCTCCAAGGGGCTCCTAAATGCTGATACTACTCAAATCAGATTTAATTTCAGTGGAGCATTAATTTTACGAGTTACTTGCAGAAAACCTAAGTCTCTGAGGACAAGGAAAAGGCTGATTTCATTTCTTAGCATTTTAAGACCTCTGGCATAATTCCAGAGAAAGAGGAGAAAGAGTGCATACTTCTTGGCCATCCTCTTCTATATAAAAGCAGTTGATAATTTAGAGGTATTTTCCCAGACATGATCTCACTTTGTCTCTCAACAATGACCTAAGGGATACAAGGACATACATTTTTTTCCTCATTTCCCAGATGAGGGAGTTAGAATCAGAAACAGTAGTGACCAGACCAAATCACACAGCTGCTAAGTGAAGGGGCCAGGATGAAACCTGTATTTTGATTCCCTAGTTTAAAACTCTTTTTCAGTGTCTTCAGCACATGATTTCTTCAACTTAGCAGCTCTGATAAACCTCAGAGTTACCTTAAACTTTGTGGTCCTTACAATTTCTTTGTGTCTGACATACAACTACTATTCAATACAGCCTTAGGTTTGAATATAAAAGTGGACAGAAATTCCCACTTAGTTTCAAATAGTAACATCTCTATTAAAAATCAACAGTACTCTAGAAACAAACAGGTCTATTATAAAAAAAAAGAAAACCTTTATTCGGTGACTCAGCAAATTGTGCTGTGATAGCTCTCAGTAATTACTTTTTATTTTTGTTTTTGTTATTTTAAGTGTCTATGGTAAGAGAAGCATGCAGGAAAACATCAAGCTTTGTATGCCCTTTAATTTTCATTACTTCTTCTACCTCTTGAGAATGTCTGGCCTTTGCCAGTCTGCTGAATGTCTGGCAGGTGGACTAGTCTTGGCAAAACACTGGGTTATATCAACAACAAATGCAAGTGGCCCAATAATAAGCTAGATTTCCCCCAAGTGGTGCCCTTGAAATGTATCAATTTTTCTAGACTTTTTAATCTCTAGTTTGAGTCTTCAAATTACAAAATGCTGGGATCTTGGGTACAAGAATTCTTAACAAAAAGCAAATTCCAGAATGGCAGTATATGGGAGAATTAATCCACTAACATTCAAGATAATTACTGATAAGTAAGAAGTTAATATTGTCATTTTGTTAATTGTTTTCTGGCTGTTTTATAGATCCTTTATTCCCTTTTTTGATGTCTTCCTTTGTGATTTAATAATTTTCAGTAGTGATATCCTTTGATTTCTTTCTGTTTATATTTTGTGTGTCAACTGCAGATTTTTGCTTTATGGCTTACATAAAACATCTTTATAACAGTCTATTAATATTTAAAGCTGGTAACAATTTAACTTCAGTAACATACAAAGTTCTATACTTTTACCCCATTTTATGTTTTTGATGTCACAATTTGCATTTTCATATACTCTGTATTTACTAACAAATTATTCTAGCTATACTTACATTTTAATTTTGTTTTTGTTTTTTAACCTTTATACTAGTGTTATAAGTAATTTACATGCTACCATTACAGTATAGGTTGAATATTCCTAATCTGAAAATATGAACTACAAAATGCTCAAACTCTGAAATTTTTGAGTACCAATGTGACCCCACAAATGGAAAATTCCACACCTGACCGTATATGATGGGTCATAGTTAAAATACAGGTACACAACAGTTTATTTATTCAGTGTCCCCAAGGGGATTTGCTGTATAGTATACAATAATATTTTAATAAAAACACAGCATCATAGGTGGAGACTGAAAGCCTGCTGTTGTTATTGCTCTTGTTTAATAGCTGATAGAGATATTATGGTGATATTACTATTCTGCTTACTTACCCTGAGCACATTATTTTTTCACTATATTAATGGTATGCCATATTTTTTACTGTTTTTACACTGTACTTATGTGTGAATAAATATAAGAAAATGCTTATATGTAGCATATAAATTCGGAGTCAGGAATGATGGTGATGATAAACAACCATAGATTATCTACATGGGTGGCTGAGGTAGTGACACCTTTGCTTTCTGATGGTTCAATGTATACACACTTTGTCTCATGCCAAAAATTACTTAAAATATTATATAAAATTATCTTCAGACTATGTGTATAAGGTATATATGTAAAACATAAATAAATTTTGCATTTAGACTTGGGTCCCATCTTCAAGGTATCTCATTATGTATACAAAATATCCCCAACTCTGAAAAAAATCTGAAATCTGAGAAACATCTGATCCCAAGCATTTTGGATAAAGGATACTCAACATGTATTAGAGTAGCCTGAATTTGACTATATATTTACTTTTTTACTAGTGAGTTTTATACTTTCATATATTTTCATGTTATTTGGTGTATTTTCATTTCAGTTTGAAGACCTCTATTTAGTATTTCTTGCAATTCAGGTTTAATGGTGATGAACTTTCTCAGCTTTTGTTTATCTAGGGAATCTTCCTCTCTTTCATTTCACTCTCCTTCATTTCTAAAGGATTTGCTGGGTAAAGTATTCTTAGTTGACAGTTCTTTTCTTTTCTTTTCTCTCTCCTTCTTCCCTCCCTCCCTTCTTAGCAATTTGAGTACATTATTCTACTCTCTTCAGGCTTCCTGGTGGATAAACTCTCCAGTTTTTGCTGAAAAATCTCCTAATAGCTGTACAGAGATTCCTTTGCATGCAAGGAACCTCTTTTCTCTTGCTGCTTTTAAAATTCCCCTGTTGTCTTTGATTTTTGACAGTTTCATTGTAATGTGTCCTGGTGAAATTTTCTTTGGGTTAAAATCTGATTATAGACTTTTGAGCTTCATGTACCTGGATGTCCGTATCTTTCCCCAGATTTGGGAAGTTTTTAAGTAATTAGGTCTTTAAATAACCTTTCTGCTCCTTTCTCTTTCTTCCTTTAGGTATATTATAATGCAAATGTTAGCTCTCTTGATGGTATCCCATAAATCCCATAGGCTTTTTTCATTCCTTTTCATTCCTTTTTCTCCTCTGACTGGATGACTTGTCTGCAAATTCAAATGACTTGTCTGCAAATTCACAGATTCTTTCTTCTGCTTGAGCAAGTCTGCTGTTGACACTCTCTATTGCATTTTCACTTAATTCTTTGATTTCTAAGTTTCAGAATTTGGTTATTTTTTAATAATTTTTATCTTTTTATCAAACTTCTCATTTTTTAATGGTTTGTTTTTATGATTTCATTGAGTTGTCTATCTGTGTATTTTTGTTGCTTGCAGAGCATCCTTAAGATTAGTATTTTAAATCTTTGTCAGGCAATTCATAGTTCTCCATTTCTTTGGGGTTGGTTATTGAAATGTTACTGTGTTTTCTTGGTGGATTCATGTTTACTTGATTTTTTTGGTGTTCCTTGAGGTTTTAAAGTACTGTCCTTGCATTTGAAGAAACAGCAGTCACCTCCTCCAGTTTTTACTGACTGTCTTTAGAAGAGAAATGCCTTAACCAAACAGCCTGGCTAATAATTCTGAGGTTCTCCCTGACCTTTTCTATGGTTGTGGCTGTTCCCCACCTTTTGTTCCCTGTAAGGTGGGAATTCTTGAAATTTTTTGTGTTCTCTCAATCCTTTAAAGCCAGGTTTGATGCTTAAAGGTTTTTGCTTATTTTTCCTATGACAGTGCTCTCAAATGCTCAAGTTTGAGTGCTTTATCTGAATCTTGCAGAGTCAAGCCAGCTGTCTGCACAATGTGCTTGCACTGCCATCTGCAAAGATGTGCTTTGGAATCTAGCCTTGAGGGGTGAGGCATAGAGTATTTAGAGTGCCCATTGGTCAGTTGGGAGGAGGTCCAGAGTCAAGGCTTCCCAAGTGGCTCACAGGCAGTTTTCCTGATGGAGTCCACAGAATGATTAGTAGTATCTGTGACCTCTTGTCTCTGCTCCTGGTGTTTCCCAACTATGCAGCTGTTCCAGTCACCTCAATATTCTGGGTGGGATAGCAGTGGGATTCTAGGGCAGCATCCTACACAGTTGAGGCAGCAAGGCACTAAGTAACTTACTGTGATCTCACTTTCTTTTGTCAGAGAAATTGGGCTGAGAGGCGTCTCTTTGGCACTGAGCTGTGTGCATTGGGGGAGTGGTGACATGGGTAAAGTAAAAATATCTTCTTACCCTCTTCAATGTGTCTATTCTTGGATTTTTTTACCCAGTGGTGTGGTGGAACTTCTCCACTTGACTCCCAGACTCCCACACATTCACATTCATCTATAGTAGTTGTCAAAATCAATGCTTCTGTGGGAGATGGTAGAAAGCTCCTATTTTGCCATCTTTCTGACATAACTCCTCATTTTCAGCTCTTCACATTCTTTCTGATACTTTTTCTTGGAGCTCTGCTTGTCAGTATTGTTCCCTGAGCTCCAATATGTCTTGAGGATGTGTTTCTCTCCTTTACTTTTGCAGTTAGCTTCACAAAAGCAAGAATCCAGATAGATCCTTAAGTTAGTTGTGGAGTCCAAAGTCAAAGTATGGTCCTTGGAAGATGAGTTTTGTGAAATAGTCTGGTATAAAAGGGTTCCATTGTCAACCAAATACCAAATCTCTTTTGTGGAGAATCATACTGAATATGGGAAATCCTATATGGTTAAGAAATCAGTTGTTCTTTTTTAAATCCAGCAATTCTTATAGATAGTTATTCATGTACTTATCCCTTCCTTGCCCTCTTCCTTCTCTCCTTGGAATTACAGGGAGGAGTGTAAGGGAGAGGGCATCCTGGCAAGCTGCTGTCAACTAGCTTCCTACCCTTAACAGGAGGCTCTGATGGGAGATTGGAGGGTAGAAAGAAAGACAAATCCAGAATATTCCTTCTATTCTGCCCCACCCAATGCTTCAGTGACATCTTCTGCAATAGCAGTGCTTTCTCCATGGCTCCAGATCCCTCAGGACAAAAAGACGTTTAGTGAGTCCAACTTCTACTGGGTAGCCAAGATCCACTTTTTTTCTTTTGAACTAAGGGTGGTAAGGGCTTCTTGCTATTGGTAATCTATGAGTTGCTTTGAAAGTGGTGGGCCAGGTAGTTTTCTGAAAGCATTCTTGCATTATCCTTGTATGAAATTATGGAACATGGTCACTGTCTTTGTAACAGAGTACTATATGCATAGATGTCAGTGTGGCAAGCATATTGGTTATCACTTTCATGGAATCTGCCTCTGTCTCATGCTTCTAGATTTTTAGAGATCTATTAATCTAGATAAATTAATCTAGATAAGTGCTGTGGCCAGTTTGTTGGTAAGCAGCATACCCTACCCTAACGCTTTTGAGCAACTGGGTCCCTAAAGCTGGATCTATTCCTGTTGCATGTCAAAAAAAGGTGTCACTACTGACACATTCTCACATTTATGAGGTTGCCAATAAGTGCCCATATTCTCTACAGCCATAGAAAAAGGACTGATAGTCCATACCAGTTCTTGAACTCTTCCCCATAAGCATATCCCATCTGGAGATGGATACTGTCACTCTTAGGATTAGGGGCCTCTCCAGACAAGTCTGAGACAATCTTATCAAGTCACTGATTCCTGGGTAGCACTGAATGCTGTGATTTGGAATCTTTTCCTGCAAAGAGCAGTAATCAAGTATGGTAGGCTAATAATGATTTCCCCAAGATGACCAAGTTCTAATTCCTAGAACCTGTGACCATGCCACCTTACATGGCAAAAGGATTGAAGATATGATTAAGTTTAGGGTTTTGAGATGGAATATTAACCTTGGATTATCAGGTGAACCCAGTGTAATCACAAGTGTCTTTACAGGGGGAGGCAGAAACATCAAAGTTGGAAGAGATGTGATAGACAGAAGGAGAGTTGGAATGAGGCAGGCCATGAACCGAGGAATGCAGGCAGTCTCTAGAAGCTGGAAAAGGCCACGGAACAGATACTCTCTTAGAGCCTCCAAAAGGAACAGAGCCTGGCTCCCTATTTTAGATTTCTTATCTCCAGATCTATAATACATTTTTGTCATTTTAAGCCATGAAGTTATAGTAACTGATTACAGCAGTAATAGGAAACAACTATACCAAGGGTGCTGAAGGTAGAATATCAATACAACTTGGGTAATTGCAAATTCTGAGGTTCCTCCAGCTCTCCCACACAGTCTAATTTTCTCCAAGAAGATCACAGGGAGCCAGTCTCCCCATCCACTTGCTTAGTGGGGCCTGGTTTGTCATTCTCAATTTAATCACACCTACTGTTCTTTGAACTAATAGTTTCTATAATTATAATACGAGCCAAGTGATTTTTTCTCCTTCCTTACACATCGATATGATATTTGGTGAATGGTTAAAATTTAATATAAATTCCAAACTACTCTTCACATTATCAAACTTGTATCCCATCCAAATGCAGGGCCACAGAAACTTTGGGGTAGCTCTTTTATTATTAGTAATTTTTTGAATGTGAGGATACCCAGCTTGAATGGTAGAGGGGAATTGTTGGAAGGCTAACAAATACAGACTAGGAGCAAAGGCTTAAAAGCCAAGCCTTGGAAGAAAGGAGCCAGGGCAGGAACCAGAGCCAAAAACAGAGTCAGGACAATCACATTGATACAATCTCAACTTCTCCCTCCCTCCCTTCCCCTTCCTTCCTTCCTCTTCTTTCCTTCCTCTTCCTTCTTTCCTCCTCTTTTCTCTCTCTGATTTAGTTTCTTTCTTGTCTCAGTGTTCTCTCCTCTGTCTCTTCTGCTCTCTCTCTCCCACCTCTTTCTTCAGCATGTCTTGTTTTCTTTCTGAATGTCACATTTGTGCTCTTCTAAAGACAGAAGATCTTCTGTACAATCAGAGATGCAGCAGCTAGCAATAGATTCTATTCCTTCAGGGTCACAGAAGGACCGTGAAGCATATTAAGGGGGTCTAAATGTTACGGTTACATATATTGCCTTTGTCCCCCTCTCCCCCTCCCCGAGTCAGAGCTTCAAGTGTGTCCATCCCCCAGATAGCGGGCATCGTACCCATTATGTGTATATGTATTTATGTTACCAGAAGAGTCTAAATATTTAAAAATATGCATTACCTTGAAAGTTTTAAATAATTTTCCTAAGATAACTTTTTAATAGAAATTACATAATAGATTTCCATCAAGTCTTTAGCCAAATAATATAGATTCCATGAGAGGGGTCTTGGTCTGAATTAACAGGCTGCTCATAATTTGATACCTTTGTGTAGGCAGAGATGAAAAGGCTTGTATCAAGGGCCAAAGATCAACAGCAAGATTAATGAGTGCTACAAAGATCTAATCTTGCTTTATAAGGATAGGACTATATAAATAGTTTCATTTTTTGAAATTACTATGGCCTCACTGAGCATCATAGAAATAGTGCTCCGGTTTGAGTACAGAAATTCTCACTGGCATAGAATCCCTTGTATTTGAAGGGAATTGTTCCCTTCTTAAGTCTGGATCCAGGAAATAGTACTGCATACATGGTAGTTTTAATATATTTGTGACACCTAAGGTCCTCAGTTTTGAGCATAACATGATTGTGTCAATGGCAAATGGCAAACAAGTTAGTCCTCCCACAAGTAGTCAGTGTAACCCTAACCACTTAAAACAGATGTCAGTTAGCACACCATTGGCCATCAGCTCAAAATTGTGTTTTTGTATGTGCAATGTAGCATAGTGAAATATTATGAGCACTGGAGTCAGTTAGGTTCTGTCATTTACTATTTGGACCCAGAACCTCTTTGAATCTCAGTGTTCTTATCTTGAAACTGATTATAACATCTCCCCACTCCCTTCCCACAATTAAGAGCCAAGGCAGGTGTGAATGGGATGAACAGCGGTGTTAGAGTTCAGGTCTTTGAGGGAGACTTTGTCAGGGAGAACTAGCCTTTAGCAGAGGAGCATAGGTCAGCATCCTTATCCAAGATAGTAACCAAGCAGGAAATACCACCAGATGATATTCCAGGGCTCATCCAGGCCCTGGGAGTCTAAAGTTTGGTGAGAACAGAAAGAGAGAGAGAGAGAGGAAGAGATTGAGAGAGATTGAGATTGAATATCCTCATTAACTCAACATACTTTAGGTGAGATGAAAGGTGCTAAATGAATTTGCTAGCATGTACATTCCATTCTCTAAAACATCATAGTTATCCAAGATAAATTTATGCTAGAATGAGGGAACTTATAAATTGGGAAAATATCCTAGAAGACCTTTAAAAAGAATAGGATAATTTGGTTTAGGGTTCACATTCACTAAATAACAATGAAAATGGCGTATTTGCCTTTAGTTATGATTTTTGAACTATTAAAAATACATTCAAATGCAAAAACTCTACCATGGAAACCTGTGTATACAATACTTTCTTTTTTTTACAATGATTTTATTTTATTTATTTTTTTTATTTCAGCATATTATGCATAACAATTCTGTTCATGGCTATTTTGTCCTTATTTGCATTCAGAGTTTAACAGTGAGGACAGAGACAAATATGTAATAAAGTAAAATTAAAAAAAATCTCAAACTCATTATAGTGAGTACATTTTGATTTTAAAAAAGGAAGATATCCTCAAAAACCTCCCACAAAAATCACTTGGAGTGCTGAATGAAATATTTTACACATCTTTTAAAATGTATGGCTCATTTAAACTCACAAAAAAAGCAGAGGGGGAAACTGATGCCAACTCTTTAGCTGCTTTCAGGGCATTTGACAACCTCTATGCCCAGAGGTTTGGATATTAAAGGTGTTGAGTATTAAAGAGGGGGGCAAGATGTGGAGCTGGACCTGAGGCCCTGGATTAAAGCTGGGACCCTAAAGGCCTTCACCCTCATGAAAAGTTTCTGTATTATTCTTTAAACATTTTTGTATGTCTAAAATATTATATTTTTTAAGCTCTAAAATGCATTAAAAGAATGGAAAACATTTTTTTCTTGAGGGTTATATAAACTAATTCTTATTCTCTTAGCTAAATATTAGAGTAAATTTTTATTTAAAAAATTTTAAAATTCTTAAATTAAAAATTGTAACAATTTTGACACACAGTAGTACAATCAACACTAGATAATTGTAAAGGATGACAGTTGTGTCATGGATAAGGCCAAATAATGGCTATCTAAAAGTAATTTCTTTCTAGTTTTTGACAGTTTTACAGCCTACTCGTTCAACCAAGATGAGTGAGGCACAAGCTATTCTGGGTAATTGAATACATACAATGCATGGATTAAAGCCACTGCCTATGTATCTAACATCTCCAGTTTTTACTGCTCTTCCTGGTGCTCATATTCAGGAAGAGTCCTTTGGCTATTTCCTTTCAATAAGATAAACCTCACACCAGTGCAGATGGCCCACCCAGGGAGCATATGGGCTCATAAATGACTAGATTCTGGTTACATTTGTTGTTCTTCAGGTCTTTCGTAGGTGGAGGCTGGCTTTGGTGGTGAAGCCATTTGGCAAAACTGGATGCGTCTGTTCAGATCCAGTGTCGAGTTGGAGCACAGTCTGAAATAAGTAAGAGTGGGCACTAAAACAATAGCATTCCTAAGGAGATTGGATGTACATTTGTTTCTTAATAAGAACAATATTATGTGCCAAAAGAATTCTAAATGCTTTGTTTATCTTGTTTAATCTTCAAAACATTCCAAAAGAAAGAGATAATCATTTCCATTTTATAGATGTGGAAATTGAGGCTCAAAGATGCTAGTATCTTGCCAACATGTTAAGATATTGGCAGCAGAGTTAGTGGTGGAGTCAGGATTTAGACCAAGGCAGTTCATTTCCCCAAACCAAAAGGGTTCTAGACTTTTAATTTTTCAGCCATCAAGGAAGATGGCTTTGCCAGACCAATATGGGTACATCTTGGCAAACCTCAGGGTAAGTGCTAGGGAAATACCTAGCTTGTATGAAAAGAATCTTTTTGTCCTGGTTTTGATCTAGTTGCCTGGCAGCCTGGTTAAGATTTGTCTTAACACGTACATTCCCCTTGCCAAAGCACACGTGGTATGTTTGGACATATGGTCTCATTTTTATGATCTTTTAACCTTTACATATTTTAAATACTTCATGGTGGGGTTAATTATTTGTGGTGGCCAAGATTGGCAGCTGGGCTGATGGGGCCATGTTTGGAATCCCTAAGGAATGAGAGGATTGATACCCTGTGGAACATACTTTCAAAGATAAATATATAAATGTAAAGGAGACATTTTTGACATACTTAATGATATGAGCCTAGGGATATCTTATGGGAAATTGGTAAATTTACTCTGAGACATATCACTATAAATGGTTTTGAGATTGTGCTTCTAACCATTTAAAAATGGATAAATGTTCAGTAATCCAAATTGCTTAGAAACTATTGATTGTCTTTATGTGTTCTGAATGCATAATTAGGCTGCAGAGTTTAAAACACTGAAAACAGTAAGATTGACTGAAGGACTTCAACCTACTGAACATTAAAAATATGCCTAAGGTAACTTGATGGTGAGATCCCTAACTTCATAGAATTATGAATAACTTTAAAGCAGTTTTAACTGCAAAATATGATGGTAAACCAATTTCCTATCCATCTGGGCACCTTTTGACAAAGGTGGTTAAAGTAAAATGAACAAAGTTTGTGAAGGACCAAGTGGAGCCAAAGACCTTATTATGCAATATCAAGCTTATATGGTATATGTATTTACCACTGCTTCAACTGCTTAACTTCAACAAACTATTTCATTGGACTCATATGAGTCTTCCTTTATTTCATTTTTAATTTTTTATTTCAGCATATTATGGGGGTACAAATGTTTAGGTTACGTATATTGCCCTTTCCCCACCTGAGTCAGAGCTTCAAGCATGTCCTTCCCCAAGATGGTGGGCATCACGCTCATTATGTGTGTATATACCCATCCCTACCTGTCCCCTCCCATCTGCCTGATACCAGATAAATGTTATTCCTATATGTGCACTTAAGTGTTGATCAGTTAAAGCCAATTTGATGGTGAGTACATGTGGTGCTTATTCTTCCATTCTTGGGATACTTCACTTAGTAGAATGGGTTCCAGCTCTATCCAGGATAATACAAGAGGTGCTAGATCACCATTGTTTTTTTTAGTGGCTAAGTAGAACTCCATGGTATATTTATACCACATTTTATTAATCCACTCATGTATTGATGGGCACTTGAGTTGTTTCCACATCTCTGCAATTGTGCTGCTATAAACATTCAAGTGCAGATGTCTTTTTTACAGAATGTCTTTTGTTCTTTTGGGTAGATGCCCAGTAATGGGATTGCTGGATCAAATGATAGTTCTACTTGTGTGTCTTTGAGGTATATCCATATTGCTTTCCAGAGAGGTTGTACTAGTTTGCAGTCCCACCAGCAGTGTATCAGTGTTCTCAGTGTATCTCTCCGCATCCACACCAACATTTATTGTTTTGGGACTTTTTGATAAAGGCCATTCTCACTGGAGATAAGTAAGATATCTCATTGTGGTTTTGATTTGCATTTCCCTGATGATTAGAGATGTTGAGCATTTTTTCATATGTTTCTTGGCCCTCAGTATATCTTCTTTTGAAAAGTTTCTGTTCATGTCCTTTGCCTACCTTTTTTTTTTTTTGAGACAGAGTCTCACTCTGTTGCCCAGGCTAAAGGGCCGTGGCATCAGCCTAGCTCACAGCAACCTCAAACTCCTGGGCTCAAGTGATCCTTCTGCCTTAGCCTCCCAGGTAGCTGGGACTACAGGTATGTGCCACCATGCCCGGCTCATTTTTTCTATATATTTTTAGTTGGCCAATTACTTGCTCAGGCTAGTTTCAAACTCCTAGCCTTGAGTGATCTTCCCGCCTTGGCCTCCCAGAGTGCTAGGAGTACAGGTGTGCGCCCCTGCCTGCAGCTTGCCCACTTTTTGATAGGGTTGTTTGATTTTGTTCTTGCTGATTTTCCTGACTTCTATATAGATTCTAGTTATCAGCCCTTTATCAGATATGTAGCATGAGAATATTTTCTCCCATTCTGAAGGTGTCTGTTTGCTCTCGTGATAGTTTCTTTGGCTGTGCAGAAGCTTTTTAAGTCTTCCTTTAGAAGTAGTAAAGAGGCTGGCTTCTGTGGTGCAGTTTCCTTAGATTCGAATCCATTGAACAAGGTTGTGGGCCTAAGTTCTGGGTACCTGGAAAGCTTGTTTTCCTACTCTATAAACATGGGGCAATTTTTCACCCAGGGAACATTTGGAAACATCTGGAGACATTTTTGTTTGTCAAAACTGGGGAAAGGTATGTAGAGGCCAAGGATGCTGTTAAACATTCAGCAATGCCCATGAGAGTACAACAAAGAATTATCTGGCCCCAAATACAAAAACATTGAGATTGAGAAACCCTGCTATAATCCAAGATCACCTAAGTTGATTTTTATAAATCTTAGGCTATTTTCTGATTAGATTTTAGGGAAGTATCTTATGCTATACAATTAAGTTAAAAAGTCAATAACTATTCTGAAACGCGAGCTTTAAATCTTTCTAGGTTTGTTAACTGTGTCAGCAAGGTCCTCTTTGGATCTTCAAAAAGGGCAACTTTTTAACAGTTTAATTGTTATTGCCTAAATATTAGATTAAAAGAGCTATATTATCCAAATACTTACCTGCTGAACATCAATTCTGCATTTTTTCCTAGTCATTTTGTGCAGTTATCACAGAATACTTGAGACTGGGTAAGCTAAAATGGACAGAAATTTATTTTTAAAGTCCCTGGAGGTTGGAAAGTCTAAGATCAAGGGGCCAGCATCTTGTAAGGGCCTTCTTGCTGTGTCATCTCACGGCCAAAGGCAGAAAAAGGACAAGAGAGGGTGAGAGATAGTAAAGGGGGGGGTCAAACCCACCTTTTATAATGGCACCAATCATCCCTGAGGTCTCATCACCTCTTAAAGGTTCTATCTCCTAATACTGTTACAACAGCAATTTCTAACATGAGTTTGGGAAGGGACATTCATACCATAGCATTCCTAGCTATTTCATAGCCCCCTGAAAATTCATGTTCTTTTCCTCAATAAAATACATTAATTCCATCACAATAGCCCCCAAAGTCTTAACTCATTCCAGCACCAACTCAAAGGTTCAAAATGTTGAGTCTCATCTGAATCAGAAGTGGATGACACTCAGGGCACGATTCATCCTAAGGCAGACTCCTCTCCAGCTACAAATCTGTGAAATCAAAACAAGTTAAGTGCTTCCAAGATACAAGGATGGGACAGACATCTATAGGTTAGGGTTCTAAATGGGAGAAATAGGAAAGGGGTAACTTGTGTCAAGTAAGCCCAAAACCCAACAGAGGGAGCAAGATTAAATCTTAAAGCTGGATGACAATCTTAACTGACTCCAGGTCCCACCCACTAGGCACACTGGGGTTGGGCCTTAGGTAGCCCTGACCTGGGACTTTGCTGGGCTGCAGCAGGTCTCTCAGGCTTGCATTGCATACTGGTAACTCCTCAGTTCTGGGGTCTTTCAGGCAGCCCCATCCAAGGAGCCACACTAGGTCTGATGGGGACTCTCTGTGGTGGCTCTGACCCCACAGTTCTTCTAGGCATTGTCCTAGTAGGGGCTTTCTGCAGTGGCTCTCACCTCTTAAAACTGTCACAATGACAATTAAATTTCAATATGACTTTGAAGGGGACAGACATTCCAATCATAGCACCAAGGCTTTACATGAGGAACAGATGACTTGTAGATAAGGCTATTTCACCAAATATCGTCATTAGAGATTTTACTACCTCAAGGAGAATGCAACCAGTGACTGCTTCATTTGTGGCTTTTTGACTTAGTCAGGAATTCTTTAACAGCTCATTGCCACAAGTTGAACATAGATTGCTACTTACACAGTGAGTGCTCTATAAATAGGTCAGGATTAATAGAAATGATCTCGTGATTAAACTTTGTACTCAGTTAAAATGGAGATGTTCTATACCTCCCTCATCTCCACTCTTGAACTTGTTTCTCAATTATCTGATATTTCTGTTAAAGAAACCAGAAGCATTTCTCCTTTCTCAGTGAATAGAAAAAACCCCAAACATCTTTTATGTGATTTTCTATGTTATTTGAAATAAAGGTGGTTCCAAATAAACAAATGGCCTTGTTAGCCAAGTACATCAGAGAGAATTCTTTATAGTAATTACACTTTAATTTATTTTTGGCCGATCTCTAACACTATTTGTTTACTTTCAATTAATAAACAATTTACCTTGTCAGGTAAATTAGGATATAGTATTACTGAAGCAAGGTATGTGGGAGGTTTACTGAATGTCATTTTCTTTGCTGTTGCTTAGGAGTTATCGGCACTTAAAGCTTTTCTGAGCAGTTATGTTTGAGCTGAGACCTGAATGACAGCAAGAATACAGTTGTGGGATGATGTGCAGAAAAAACGCATTTAAAGTACAGGACTGGGTTCACAGGCAGAGTTGACCTTAAGGCAAGATTTGTGTGTCTGTGCAGAAGTTCCTCGTTATTCATGCATCCTTTCTCAATGGAGTTTAAATACAGCCTCAGAATCCTTTTTTACATGAGACTTCAGGCAGCAACTATGGCAAAGTCAGACCTAGGTTTTAGAAATAAAACCAAATCTTGCCCTAGTCATAATGGGATTTCAAGGGTAATGGAAAACACATCTTGCTTTCATTTTGACTTCTTTACCTTGGGAAGATTCCCCTGTCCAATCACCTCACTGTTATGTGATATTATTTTTGACTGACAATACAACCATCCCTTCAACAACTGGAAAGATAAATCAATGCTTACATATCCTTTCCAGCTTTCTTCTTATCTTTTCTCTCTTCATGTACCCTCTGTCATTCCCTCATGCTCATGTCTTCTTTCAGACACTTACCTTAAAAGAATTCCTCCCATCGCTTGAGGACAGGAGTTCCAGAACAGACTGAGCAACATGGTGAGGTCCTGCCTCTGCAAAAAATAGAAACATTATATTTTCTTGCTGATTTGTTTGAGTTCTTTGTAGATTCTGGATATTAGCCCTTTATCAGATGTATAGTTTGTCAATATTTTCTTCTATTCTGTAGGTTGTCTATTGGCTCTGTTGATTTTTCCCTTTCCTATGCAGAAGCTTTTTAATTTAATCAAGCCCCTTTATATTTGTTGTTGTGATTACCTTTGGGATCTTAGTCATAAATTCTTTGCCTAAGTCAATGTCTACAAGAGTTTTTCCTACATTTTCTTCTAGAATTTTTATGGTTTCATGATTTACATGTAAGTTTGTTATCCATCTTGAATTAAATTTTGTGAGTAGTGAGAGAGATAGATCCTATTTCATTCTTCTGCATGATGGCTATCCAATTTTCCTAGTACCATTTATTGAATAGGGCTTCTTTTCCCCAGTGTATATTGTTATCTGCTTTATCATAGATTAGTTGACTGTATGTGGATGGTTTTATATCTGGGTTCTCTGTTCTGTTCCATTGGTCTATGTCTCTATTTTTGTATCAGTATAAATGCTATTTTAGTCACTGTAGTATAAAGTCTGGTAATGTGATGCCTCCAGATTTGTTTCTTTTGCTTAAGATTACTTTGGCATTCAGGCTCATTTTTTGTTCCAAATGAAGTATAGAATTATTTTTTGTAGATATGTGATATTGGTATTTTTTATGGGGATTGCACTGAATCTGTAAATCACTTTGGGCAGTATGGGCATTTGAGTAATGTCAATTTTACTAATCCATGACCATGTTATGTTTTTCCATTTGTGTCCTCTGTGATTTCTTTCATCAGTGTTTCATAGTTCTCCTGTCATGTATATTTTTAAGTATTTTATTTTCTTTGTAGCTTTTGTGTATAGTATTGAGTCTTTTATTTGGCTATCAGATCGACTGTTATTGATATATAGAAATCAAAAAGTGGGCAAAAGACATGAACAGAAGCTTTTCAAAAGAAGATAGACAAATGGCCAAAAAATACTCAACATCATATTCATCTGGGAAATACAAACTAAAACCACAGTGAGATATCACCTTACCTGTTAGAATGATTATTATTAAATAATCAGAAAACAATAGATGCTGGCATGGATGCAGACAGAAAGATATGTTTATATACTGTTGGTGGGACTGCAAATTAGTACAACCTCTATGGAAAATAGTACAGAGATTCCTCAGAGAACTAAAAGTAGACCTACCATTCAGTCCAGCAATCTCACTACTGGGTATCTACCCAAAGAAAAATAAGTCATTATATAAAAAAGACGCCTGCACTCAAATGTTTATAGCAGCATAATTCACAATTGCAAAGATGTGGAATCAACCTAAGTGCTCATCAATTCATGAGTGGATTAACAAAATGTGATATATATACACACACACACACACCATGGAGTGCTACTCAGCTACAAAAAAAAGGATGAATTAATGCCTTTTGCAATCATTTGGATGGAAATGGAGATCACTCTCCTAAGTAAAGTATCTAAAGAATAGAAAAACAAACATCACATGTACTTGCCATTAAATTGTAACTAACCGATGAGCATACATGTGCACAAAAGGAAGTAAAACTCAGTGGAAATCAAGCTGAGGGGAGTAAGGGATGGGTGAAAACCTACCTACTGGATACAATGAACACAACTTGTGTGATAGTCACACTTATTCGGTGACCCAAACATTACAAAACTGATCCAAATAACTAAAAATATTTCTGGTTCTTTAATATTTTGAAATTAAACAAAAAATTTAAAAAGTGAAAAAATAAACCAACAAATTAAAATAAAAAAATAAAAATTAGCCAAGCACGGTAGCACATGCCTGTATTCCCAGCTACTAAGGAAGCTGGGGCAGGAGGATCACTTGAACTCAAGAGTTTGAGGTGGCAGTGAGCTATGATGATGCCACTGCACTCTAGTCCAGGCAACAGAGTGAAAACTTGTCTCAAAACAAACAAAAACTCCTCCTAAAATGGTTACTTGCACAATCTGCCCTCCTATCTTTCTGGCTTATTAAGGTGTGGTCTGGATCTGCTACATTTGTGCATCCACATTTTGACCACCTATTTCTTCCTAATCTTTAGCAGAGTGATTTTCATTCCAGTCGCATTCTCCTGCTGTTGCTATTATTTTTCCTTTATTGAGAACTAACAGTGGTCCCGAATTTGTGGTGAAACATACAGCCATTTAATCACTTAAAAAAGATCTCTAGGAGTCAAGTGCTAGAAACTATGTATGAAGATAGTAAACAACTTGTAGAAGAATGAAGAATCAATCCTGATCTAATCCTAAAGGTGTTGCTCTTAACTGCCTTGAAAGACCACCTTCATGTTCACTTTTCTTCCAGTCCTTATATTCCTCAATCGAACACTGTCTAAAGAACTATCTAGAGTGACAGATTGTTCTATACCTGCACTATTTTTTTCTGGAAGCCACTTGCCACATAAGAACAAGAACACAGGCCCTAGGACAGGATGAAGTTGGTGAGTTCAAGGGGCTGGAGAAGTGTCGCAATGGCTGGAGCACAGGGAGCAAGGCCTGGATTGTGCAAGACCATGTGGTGTGGAATTTGGATTTTATTCTAATTGCCACAGTGAAGCAGTAACAAATCTCCTTTCTGTGGCGCCTCTTGACTTTCACTTCTATTAAGACAATGCCCTTGATAGGTTCCTTAGTGTGTGAGAAAGGATATAACCCCAGTTCTATTGCCTGAATTAACTAAACGGGTAACAAGTGAAAATCACTGGAAGAGAACAGAAGGATAAAACGAAATTCTCAGAATCAGTTCAGTACTCCAGGCCCAGGCCCCAGGCCAGCCAGTTAGACATACAATTGTGAAAGACTCACCATTCCCAAGGTTTTGACTACAAATTATATCAGGCCTGGTAGAACTTGGTTATGCCATAGAGGTTGTGAAACATTAAATCTTTGTTTTTGGGCTAGAAGCTTTATTTATAGAGTGTTGGTGTTGGAGTAAGCTGCTCAGGTTCAAATCGCAGCTTGTCATTTACTAGCCAAACAAGTCATTTTATATTTTTATGCCACAGTTTTCTTGCTGGTGAAGTAGCACTATTAGTACTTAACCCACAGGGTTGTTGGGGGATTAAATGAGTAAATATATGTCATTTGGGACAGGTTCCTAGACAGTGCTAGTAATAAGTGACAGCTATTGTTATCATCATTACTGATGAGGACCATCATTTGTCTCTTGTACTCTTCTCTCTTTTAAATAGTGTATTGAACTTATGTGTTCACTTTCTTTCACATAGACATTAATTTTAAGGACTAAATATCAAACTTGACTCTTTCCCTTAGCTCTCTTCTCGAGACTGAAGGAAGTTGAGGACAGAGTTTGACCTTCAATTTTATTTTTATAATAGCAATTCTTTCAGAAGAATCCAGGAAGCTGTCTTTTCTCTCCAGTGAGACTTCAGACTCTTGAATGATAGGGAACTTGTGTTGTAGAGAAATGACTTGTACTTTTGGAGACCCTCCCTTTCATCTAACATTTTGTACAGTGTGTTGATAATCAAAGGAAGACCAAACATAGAGTCGGGATTACAGGGTTCTAATCTAAATTCTATTCCCTACTAGCTGTGTGACCTTGAATGACTAAGCACAGATATAAAATTGGAGGGAGGGTTACTTAAATAGTCTCTGGATCACTTTCTAGTATTAACATTCTATAGTTTAGAGTATGTTTTCTATAAACCCTTGCTTTAGGCAAGACCTTTAAATATGAAGAAGGGAGATCCTGTCATCTCATCAAAAATGAGAGGGAGAAATATAAGGGAAAAGGAAAACAAAGGAGGACTAGATTATCAGGAAAAGAAGTACAATGAGAAACAGAAGACAAAGGAAGGCAGGTTCAGTCACACAACTGGCTGATACTGTGTAACTGGGCACCCACAGAATGCCAGGCACTGGGGATAGGACGGCGGACAAGCCTTTGTAGAATTTACAGAATATTGCGAAATGTGTAAACAGACAGCCAGAAAGACAACATAAGAAGCTAACATCATCTGGAAGATAAGGGGAGCCTTCTCCGAAAAAGAAAGGGGGCTGAGCACTCTGGGCAGAGAAAACAGTACTTACAAAGACCCTGATATTTTCAACAACTGAGGGATTTCATGTATGGCTGCAATCAGGAAGAAAATGAAGAAAAGATGAGCTTATTCTCCAAGGACCACCTAACGGGTTGAGATGACTGTTATCCATGTCATCCCCTCCTGTGCCTGCTATAATGTGGGTTAGCCTCAAGTAAAGCATTATATAGTTTGACCTACCTAATTACTATTAATCACCCTATACTAAACAATAACACAAATCCTAGCCTGGTCATCCCCAGAGAATCCCTTCCAGGCCATCTTAGGGCAAAAGAGAATGTTATGTTTTGACAGGGGGAAATTCTTTAGCAAGGAAAAGAAGTGAAGAAAGAATGTTAAACATGCTTCCATATGTTTCCATCTTACCCTCATTCCTGCATCTCGTGCAAAGCATTCCCCTTTTCCTTAGATTCTATCTTCCTCCCTCAGGAATAGCGTTCACCCCCTCCCTTTTATTTTTTTTTTTCTTTTGTGTTTTCTTTTTATACTTTTGGCCCAAATCATGATACTGAAAATGTAAAACCTGCAGTTTTGGGTATGTTACCAAAGGAAACAGTTTTACTTAAAATCTTGTTTTTGCCAACATATTTTCAAAGTAGCTGGAGAGCTGTCAAACCACAGTGGCTCTCAGCTGTGTTTCCTTCTAGCATTTCCCCAGGTTCTCCCAGCACAGCACTCAGTAATTGGATATTATTTGAAGAGGAGAGGAAAAAAGTGCTGCACGAGATAGTTTGTAGATTTAAGAATTATCCTCTGGGTGCTGAAGGCCAAAGATCCAGAGGTGCTCAGCTGCCAAAATCCAAGGCTGCATGACTTTGTGTCATTCCTAGATGTAGCTTTCAGCGAGGAGACCTAGAGGAAACATGCTGGTAATGGTAAATTTTGGACTGTTACTCCAGAGTCTTCAGATTGTTTTCTGCCTTTAGTCATGTGACTTTGACCAAAGGAATCTCTTCTGACAGAAAAAATATATTACTGAAAGCAGCTTGAAATGACATACATTTTGGCATTGCAGGTACTGACAGCCTCCTCCTTCTCTAACCATTTCTTCTAACCCTAGCATATATTTGTGGCTATTAGGTACCAGTATTGTACCTTTAGGCAATCAACTTTTGTGCTCCTCTAACAACTTCCTTCAAGTACCTTGAAGGAGGTGCCAACTTATTATTTGAGAACTTATTTATTATTTAAGAGGCCGTAGTTACTGTGTCCACTTAAATCATCTGGAAACTGAAGTTCAGGAAAGTAACATGACTTTCCCAAGGTCATATAACAAGCCCAGTCTGCTTCTTCCCTATAATATGCTTCTAATCCATTTGGTTATAAGACACAGTAAAATAAGAAATTAAATTATCATAAAAATAATAATTTTAATGTAAACAAATTATGATAATTATCAATTATCCAAATGATAATCACTAATTGGCAATAGATTTGGCCTCAGAGTTCAAGTGCTACTACCTCCCAACTATTTTTAGCAGATCTACTAGTATCATTAGGGTCCTGGCAGGGAACAAATGGTATACTCTGAAGCAGTAATTAAAGAGGGTTAGGTGGAGCGGGCAGGGTCAAGGGAGCCAGTTGGAGATAATAAAGCAGCCAGGACTACTCTATCACTCCTGGGCCTGGAAGGGATGGGGAAGGAGCAGTGACTAGAACCCAGTGAAACCTCTCACTACAGGAGAGGAGATGCCTGCCATGAGCCAGTGGGAAAACAAAACCCTTGACCCGCCCTTTCTCGCCTTTCTGCTCTCCTGAAAGTGCATTTTGCCATTGGCCAAAACCAGCAACAAGCCAGAAGACAAAGAAACTGGGTGATGACATCTAGAGGGCTTGGACCTCTTCTCTTTAAATACCATTTCTGTGCTTATCTCCAGTCTTGAATTTTAGTCTTGAATTTCTGTTTCCTACTGGTATCTTCAGGTGAGCTACCTGATTGTTCACCAAATTTTGTTCTTCCCACAATCTTCTCCATCTCAGTTGTTAGCCATCTCCTACCAGTTGCAGGCCAAAAATCTTGTAGACATTCCTAACTCCTCTTTTTCCCTCATGACCAGCGTCCAATCCTTCAGCAAATCTTGTTGGGCCTCCTTCAACATATGCCCAGAATCCTAGCACTTCTTCCTGTTCTCAGCACTGCCACTGCAATCGGGGCTGAATAATCAGTTGCCTGGAATATTACATGACATGCACTGTTTCCACCTTCTCCTCTTAAGATTTAAGCTCAACACACAAACCCGAATGATCTTTAGGAAAACCTAAATTAGATCGTGTCCGACTTCTATTCAGAATGTCTAATAGCCTCCCATTTCACTCAAATGAGAGAAAGTCAGATTCTTACAATGGCCTATAAGACCAACATAATCTTCTATGCATCCTGCTAGCTCTCTGGCGTTTCCTATTACCTCCCCTTCTCTTATTTTTTCTGATAAGACTAAACTCCATTCGGTGCTTAAAACAAACCAGCCACACTCTTACTTTGAAAAAGTGTTTGCATTTGCTGTTCACTCTGCCTGGTACACTTTTCTCCCAATATCTACGTGGCTTAGCCCTTAGTCTCCTTTGAATTTTTGTCAAATGCCACCTTCTTAATGAAGCCTTTCCTAATTACCTTATATTAAAATGCAACCTTTGCCCCACACTAGCATTCCCAACCCACTTCCCTATTTCATTTTTTTCCCATAATACTTAAGACCATCTGACATATTTTATATTTTCTTTTCTTACTTGTTTATTTTCTGCATTCCCCTGCTGGCATTCCATCTCCTTTTTATAATGAAAGATCTATAAGCCTGACATGCTCATAGGCTCATGAGGAGACATGAGCAATTGTCAAAGTTTCATTGCGTGAAAGGAATCTGCTTCCTTTTGTCTTCCTCATAGCAATTGGCACAGGGCTAGATATATGCTCCCTAGCTTGAACCAGAAGAGTTTGAAATATACCCATACTGGGCTAGGAACAAGGGTTAAGTTTAAGTCTGAAATTTAGGCAATTTTCAAGCCCTTTCTTTAGAGACATGTTAAAAGGATTCTAGAAACCTCCTTTAAAGTGGGGAGAACAACAGAAAGGCCTTTTTTCATAAAAACATAATAGGTAGATTATCTGAAGTCACTCAGGGCCAGAGTTTATCCTGAGAACAAAGTATATACTACAGCACTGCTGAAATCTGAGCCAGGGTCACAGGTTAGAGTTCAAGAACTGTGAGAGAATGAGAAAAGGCTCTAAAGCAGTTGAACTGTGGAAGGATTCTATATACTTTATTCCTGGCAAACATTCAGTCAAAGAAAGTTCCTGGTTATATTTCACAACCTAATTTTTAAGATTTTAATGTATAAGAAAGACTTTGAAAAGTAGTAAGGTATATAAGGCCTCACACAACCTGAGGGTCAAAACCAGTAAAATGATAAATTGTTGAAAAATATTTCTGAACTATTCCTCATATTAAACAAATATCAATAAGTTGATACAAGCTTATATCTGATGAATGAGTATACAAAGCTTTGCCAGATTTCAGCAGAATGGAAAACCTGAAAAGAAATTAATTAGCATTGAGGGTTTTCCTTATGCAAAGAATAGAATGGCATTAGCCAAGTAATATAATTTCAGGGATCCAAGAGGCCCCAAAGTATAAGAAATCTGTCTTTATAAGCTTGCTGATATCGAAAATTCCACATACTTAAGGATTTCATCCTGATTAATTGCAAATATTCCCTAGGTGAGGTTCTTCATCAGTTATTTATTCCTCAGAGTGAAAAAAGAACCTGAGAACAGGTTTTGCCAATGGGAAAATGAATGGTTATGAGGATCTAGAGAACCCTGTGATCCAGAAAACAAAGGATTAAGAGGCTCAGACAACAAACTTCATCTACTTCATAGTTTTGTCTGGATTCAGTCTCACTACATTGTTTTAAAGATTCTTTATCTCCAAAATGCATTGTTTTTTTGGGGGGTAAATTGTCATTTCTGAGACCCAGGTCAACTTTTGTAATCCCAACATAGGTTGGGAAGAGCAGTGCAGTGGTGCCTGTCAGACTTGTGAGTTACACAGCCCCTCCTTTAACCCTATCTGACCCTTCTGTCTTTATAATGAATTTAGTACAATCAACGAGACTAGTAGCAAATTTAGTCACATAAGAAATTGATAATAATGAACAAAATCTATTCAGTACCCTCAATGCATGGGTAGATTTCAATTACTCAGCCTCTTTTTTCAATTATCCAAATTTCCATACTGGAAGATAACTCACATTACAATGTGTGTTCATTAGGCTCATATTTACAGCAAATCTCCTCCAAGAAACATTGGATCACTTGATCACCACCTGCTACTGAATTATATTAAAGGACTTATGAAGAAACATGATAAAGTAAATGTGTGATTACAGAAATTCCCTTCTCTGAATTTAAACTAATGAAATAAGTTAAATGAACAAAAAATTATAGAAATAATACTCTTACAATAAATAGGATAGAACTATGAATCCTAAATTTTTAGTGTCTTTAAATAATGAAAATTTTAAGAATAAGGAAAGATTTTCCTACTGTCACCTTCCCCTATCCAGTATGCACACACACACAAACATACACACATGTCAAGCAGAAGCTGTGCCATGAAAAAGAAAGTGAGTGAACAAAATTCTGAAAAATCTTTCGATGGCCCAGGGAAGAGTAATGAAGGGTAGGTGAATGAGAAGCCAGAAGAACCAAAAAGTTCACAATTTTGCTTTTTCTCTCTTATAGGAACATGAGAGAAATACCTCAGGAAGAATTATCCAGAACTAATTGTCTATAATAAATAAAAGTCTGGCAGAAGAAAAGATGAGAATAAAAGGAAAATACCACCCAAACCACTGGATATTTTTCCATAGTAGCTAAAAAGCATCACATCCAATGTGGGAAGAACCGCCAAATTTTGAGTATTTCTCCAACATAGCCACAAGTGTGAGGGAAGGAGGAGAAATGGCTGAGGAATGGTGAGTTAAGCAGTGGTTGTTTTATATGCCCAAGGACTTAGTAGAGGTAAACTAGTGGACTCACTTTAAAAAGCGGGAAGGGTAAACAATCTAAATACCTTCATGGATCTGAAGGTACCCCAAAAGAGACAGAATAAGATCTAGTAGAAAAAGTTTAACAACTTCCAAAGAAGGAGATTAAAGACAAAATACTTGAATGGAATTGGTGTACACTTCTAGCTCTAGCTCTGTGTCTCTTCCATGCAACCACTGCCTTCCTCTAGGTAACTTAAAAGCCAAACATAGCATTTAGCTGAAAAGATTGAGGGACATTTACAAAAAGGACCACATAAAGGAGAAAGATAGGCCAGGAGAAACTATTCATATATTTGTGAAAAGCATAAGGGGAATAGAAAAGACAGAGCAACTACAAAGAAACAAAGCAGCAAAATATAATTTAAAAAAGAAAAAACAAAGAAATATAAGCATATATCCTGCAATCTATAAAAATAATCCATTCTGAAGATGTCAGTAATAAAAAATATTTCTTAATAAAATTAAAGAAAAGACACAAGTTTTGAAAGAAAAAAGGTGAAATCATGACAAAATAAGGTAAAAAGTGGAGAATGAACTGGAGAAAAAGTAAAACAATTTTAGAACCAATTAATCATTTATAAATAGTAATCAGTGAATGAGTACAGCAAGAAACCAAGTTGATGATAATCTCAAGAAAATAGTACAGAATGCCTAAAATAGGAAAAATGGTAAAAGAAGTAAAGAGAAGATATGGTGAATAGATGAAGGAGACCAGCTACAGATGGATAAATTGGCTTCCCCAATTTAGACTAATGGCTTCCCCATTAGTATAAAGAAATGATAGGACAAAAAAATTCAAAGATAAGAAATGAAAGAACTGAATTTCCAAATTGCAAGTACAATGTATTGTTTGAGGATAATTTGATAGAAAGTGATAAATATTGAGACACACTCTATTGAAAATATTGGATTTAATGAACTTTTTTTAAAAAGCATCAAACTTCTGGTTTCAACTCCAACATGTAAAGAGCTTAGAAACTGATACTCCTTCTTATAAGAAAAATGTTGAACAAAATGCAGATCAGTGCAGGCCACCTGCCATCCCACAATTTGGATAGGCAAATACAGCAAATTACAAGTGTGGTAAGTTTACCTGGAACAGAAGCTACTGAAGCCATAAACTGGTAGGAACGCTTAAATAGTAATTTGGACAAACTGCCAGCGGCTGAGTGTGGACTCGCATGAGAGTGAGAAACTCTAGAGGACTACAGTCTTAGAGGCCCTGTACTCTATGGCATTTACCTCAGGAACCCCACCAGGTTCTCAGTGAAGAGCCAGGAAAACTTCCCTCATGTCTGTGGCAGAGGGAAGGGAAAAGTAACCATTTTGAAACACACCCAGAACATTCTTCATAGCAAAGTACTATTCTTCAAAGGGAAAGACTACTAGAGCGTGATCCCACCGGAAGAACAATTACCCAACTTCAGCCCCCTCTAAACTTCCTGTTTCACCTAACAGAGGGAAAAGCTAAGAAACACTTATGAAGGTTCCAACCCTGGGACACAGGCCTACAAAAAGATTTGATCATATGATTATAGAATACTTCTCTTACCCCCTCTCCCAGTGAAGAATTGTAAAGAGAAATTAAGGCTGAAGTACCTATATTACCTCTCTCTAATCTCTTATGCACATGTCCTAGTGGTTTTGCTACTTTGGTTGAACCCTGATACAGAATTTAGTATTGACACAAAAAATTATGAGCATGTGATATAATAATATGGGAATTAGCTTAGTTTAGCCATTCCACAATGCATACATATTTTAAGACAACATGCACACTATAAATATATACAGTTTTATTTGTCTGACTGACATTTACAGAACATTCCACCCCAAAACTACTGAATATATGCTTTTCTCATGAGCTCATGGGACATTCTCTAAGATTGACCATATTGTAGGCTACAGTGCATGTCTCAAAAAATTTTTAAAAATAGAAATTATGCTATGCATCTTCTCAGACCACAGAGGAAAAAAATTAGAAGTCAACTCCAATAGAAACTCTCATCTCTACACAAAATCATGGAAACTAAACGACCTTTTGCTGAATGATTATTTCATTGAGATCAAGATGGAAATCAAAAGATTCTTTGAACTAAATGACAAAGGAGACACAAGGTGGAGGAAGTCATGTCCCCTTGGATCTTGCATTCTGTGTACCTGCAGAATTAGCACCATGTGTATGCTGCCAATGTTTATAGCTTGTACCTTACAAAGTGGTAGGTCAAACTATACATGGGCCCACTTGAGCCATGTTTGGGATGTCAGAGAAGTGCTGAACTCTAATGCAGGCACTAGAGACCCAAGGTGAGTCTGTGAAGTGAGCCTGCAGAGGGTATCCTGGGCCTTTCCTCTGCAATCATTCTGCCCTCCTAGACCTCTGGACCTATAATGGGAGGGGCAGTCTTGAAGAGCTCAGAAATGCCTTCAGGGTCACTTCTATCTGTACTAATCTCCTTAGCAAAGGGTCACTTGGCCACATGCTTGGTTTCTCTCCTGAAGACTTTATTATTTATGTGGCCAGACTAAAAATTTCAAAATCTTTCCATTCTGTTTCTCTTTTAATTATATTAATAAATTCTGACTTTAAATCATTTCTTTCCTCTCACATCTTACTGTATGGAGTTAAAAATAGCCACACAGCTCCTTTAATATTTTGCTTAGGAATTTCTTTCACTAAATAGTTCATTGCTTTTAAATTTCACCTTCCTTAAAGCATTAAGACATGGACGCAATTCAGCCAAGTTCTTTGCCACTTAATGACAAGGATGGCCTTTATTCCAGTTTCCAATATGATATTCCTCTTTTTCATCTGAGACTTCATCAGCATGGCCATTACTGTTCCTATTTCTATGAACATTTTGATCACAACCACTTAAGTAATTGCTAAGAAGTTTCAGAGTTTTCCTACAGATCTCTTCTGAGCTCTCATCAGAATTCTCTTCATTCATTCTCCATACACATAAGAAAGTATAAAACTTACTGGTAGAGGTAAATAGTCAAATTCAAAATACTCTAATACTGTAGTGATGGTATGTAAATCATTCATATCTTTAGTATAAAGATTAAAAGTCAAAATTATCAAAGAGAACTAAAGCTACAATAAGTTGTTGACATCAGAGGGTAAAAGTTTAGAGTTTTTGTATACAATAGACATTAAGTTGTTAATCAGCTTAAAATAGTATATTATAAGATGTTTTTATGTAAGCCTCAGGGTAACCACAAAGCAAAAAACAAACGAACAGTAGATATACAAATAATAAATAGAAAGAAATCAAAACTTAGCACCACAGAAAATTATCAAATCACAAGGATAGACCACAAGAGAAGAAGAAATAAACTACAGAAAGAACAAGAAACAAATAACAAAATGGTAGTAGTATCCTTACCTATCAAAAATAACCACAAATGTGGCCGGGCATGGTGGCGCACGCCTGTAATACTAGCACTCTGGGAGGCTGAGGTGGGAGGATTGCTCGAGGTCAGGAGTTTGAAACCAGCCTGAGCAAGAGCGGGACCCTGTCTCTACTATAAATAGAAACAACTTAATTGGACAACTAATATATATAGAAAAATTTAGCCAGGCATGGTGGTGCATGCCTATAATCCCAGCTACTTCGGAGGCTGAGGCAGCAGGATTGCTTGAGCCCAGGAGTTTGAGGTTGCTGTGAGCTAGGCTGACACCACGGCATTCACTCTAGCCTGGGCAACAAAATGAGACTCTGTCTCCAAAAAATAAATAAATAAATAAATAACCACAAATGTAAATGGATTAAATTCTCCAATTAAAAGACAGAGTGCCTGAATGTATAAAAAAGCAAGATGCAACTATATGCTGCCTACAGCAGACCAACTTAAGATTTCACAACACACATAGGCTGAAAGTGAAAGTATAAGAGATATTCCATGCAAATGGTAAACAAAAGAGAGCAGGGTGGCTATAATTATATATGATAAAATAGACTTCAAGTTAAAAATTGTCACAAGAGAAAAGGAAGGTCACTGTTTAATGATGAAGGGGTTAATTCATAAAGATGACATAACCATTGTAAATATATATGCACCCAACATTGGAGCACCTAAATACATAAACATTAATGGACATGAAGGGAAAGATAGATTTCAATACAGTAGTAATAAGGGACACTGATATCTCACTTTTAACAATGGATAGATCAACCAGACGGAAAATGAATAAGGAAACACTGGTCTTGAATTGCATTTTTGACCAAGGGGACCTAACAAACATAGAATTTTCCATCCAACAGTGGCAGAACAAACATTTTTCTGTAGCATACATGGAATGTTCTCCGTGATAGACCATATGTTGGGCTCCAAAACAAGTCTTAACAAATTTAAGAAGATTGAAATAATACCTAGTATCATTTCAGATCACAATGGTTTGAAACTAGAAATCAATAACAGGACAAATCTTAGAACACTCACAAATGTGTGGAAATGAAACAATATAAACATCCAGTAGATTGTAGAAGAAGTCAAAAAGGGAAATTTAAAAAAATCTTAAAGACAAATGACAATAGAAAAACAACATATCCAAATGTGAGATTCAGAAAAATAGTTCTAAGAGGGAAATTTATAGCCATAAATGCCTATGTTAAAAAAGAAAAGCAGGAGGGGGGGCATGGGCAATACATGTAACCTTAACACTTGTACCCCCATAATACGCTAAAATAAAAAAATTAAAAAAAAACACAAAAAAGAAAAGCAATCCCTTATAAATCATCTAACATTATGCCTCAAGGACCTAGGAAAAAAAGAACAAACAAACCCAAAATTAGCAGAAGGAAGGAAATAATAAAAAATAGAACTGAAATAAATCAAATAAAGAACAGAAAAACCATAAAAAGAATCAATAAAACTAACAGTTGGTTTTTTGAAAAAATAAACAAAATTGCCAAACCCTTAGCTATTCTAATGAAAAAAGAAAGGAGATTCAAATAAATAAAAGTAAAAATGAAAGTGAAGAAATTATAGCAGATGTCTTAAAATTAAAAGGATCATTAGGGACTATTATGAACAATTATAGGCCAACAAATTAGAAAACCTAAGGAAAATAAATAAATTTCTAGAAGAATACAACTTAACAAGATTGGGTCAGGAAGAAACAGAAAGGCTGAACAGAACACTAGCAAATAAAGATATTGAAAAAGTGAAACTTCCCCAAAAAGAATAATCTAGGACCAGATGGCTTCATAGCTAAATTTTACCAAATATTCAAAGAAGAATTAATAATATTTCTTAAACTCTTCTAAAAAATAGAGCTAGAGAAAATACTTCCAAACATATTTTATGATGTCAGCATCACCTTGATATCTAAAGCAAAGACATCACAAAAAAAGAAAATTATATGGACCTATCTTTCTAATGAACATTGATGCAAAAATCCTAATAAAATATTCACTAACAGAATCCAACAACACATTAAAAATATTATACATTATGACCAAGTAGGATTTACCCCTAATGAGCAAGGCTGGTTTAGCTTGTGCAAATCAATAAATGTGATATATCGTATTAACAAAATGAAGGGCAAAAGACATGCGATCATGTCAAGTGACACAGAAGAAGCATTCAACAAAATCCAACATCCTTTCTTGACAAAAACTGTCAAAAGTTTGGGTATAGAAAGAAAGTTTTTCAACATAATAAAGTCTGTTTATGAAAAATCCATAGCTAACATTATAGTTAATGGGAAAAAACTGAAAATTTTCCTATTAAGGTCTAGTACAAGGCAAGGATATCCACTCTTGACACTTCCATTCAATGCAGTACTGGAAGCACTGGCAAAAGCAGTAAGAACAAAAAGAAATAAAAGGTATACAAGTCAGAGAAAAAGTAAAGTTATCTCTATTTTTAGATGACAAAGGTTCTACAAAAACTGTTAGAACTAATAAATGAATTTAGTAAAGCTTCAGGATACAAAATCAACATACAAAAATCAGTAGCAGTTTTATACACAAATTACAACTTAACTGAAAAATAAAACAATCCCATTTATGATAGTGTCAAAAAATACCTATGAATAAATTAAACCAACGAGGTGAAAGATTTGCACATTGAAAACTATAAAAAATTGAAAGAAATTGAAGATACAAATAAATAGAAAATTATCCTGTTCTCATGAATTGTAAAAATTAATATTGTTAAAATATTTATACTACCCAAAGCAATATACAGAAAAGAAAGATGAATTTTAAAAGCACTTAGAAGATAATAGATATAATGGACAAAGGTCATCCAATAAGAATTATCCCTGAAAGAGTCCCAAAGCAGAATAGAGATATAGTTAAAGATATAACATAAGAAAATTCCCTGCTATAAAGGAAGAATACCATGTGCTAGAAAATTTCAGTATGGAATTATTAACAAGACATCACTTTCTTGCATTATTGAGATCTAACGACTATGCATTCAACACTGTCCCAAAAATATAGAGTCACCTATAAGGAGGTGAATACCAAACATATAAAGGTAACAGACAAATATTCTCAACATAAAAGACCATGTAGAATAAAGCACCTAAGAGTCCTTAAAATCCTACCCTATAATAAATTCAGCGAATGCGAAATGAATAAGGAGCTGTGATAGAGGGAACTGTGGAAAATTCAATACCCAAAGACATTACAACAAAGCCCTCAGAGACTTATGGGAGAGAAGTTGGTACACCAAAAGGGTTATACCCAACCAGCTCAGTGTGAAGATTACCAATAGAAATTTGGACATATGCAAGTACTGTGAGAGCAAGCACTGTGAGTTCATCCTGAAACGAACTTGAAAAGGAAATCCAGCAAACAAAAATGAATCATAATTTTAAAAAATAAATAATGTAAGAAAGCAGAATCTGTGGCACAAGGACAGGTGGTGAGCAGCAAATTCATTTAATTACAGATATAAGACTAAACCATGATAATTATAGAATCATAAAATTATAAGCATAGGATATAAATGCTTTATACTCTGACTTTTAAAAAATGTTACTAAAAAACTAAGATGATGGAGTAGACAATGAGGTGAAAGGAAAATGAAAAGCTTAAATATCCTTATCTTTCATAGCAGAGAGTCAATCGACATGTCTAAAATTCAACAGGGATATTTTTTAAAAAAACAACTTTTTAAAGCTTAAATAAAAAAGAAGTAGCTCAGCAAATTCATTGCCAGAGGACTTATACTACTTGAAATGTTAAAAGACATTCTTTAGCTGGAAGGAAAATGATATCAAACAGAAATTTGTGTCTATACAAGGGAATGAAAAATGACAAAAATAATACAAATCTAGGTAAATGTTAGAAAACTATATTTAGCATTTAAAAATTTCTTTAAAAGATAATTGTTTCAATAAAATAATAAAATATTGTAATATTTGTAATGTATAGAAGCAAAATTGATGACAATAGCAAAAGGATGGGGGAATGTATAAGAGGTTCTTACATTATATAACCTGGTATAACATTATTTGAAGGTAGAGTGTGATATGTAAAGAAAAAAATCTTATTGTAAAACCTAAAGAAACTGCTAAAAATGAAACAATGAGACCTAGCTAAAAAGGCAGAAGTGGAGATAAAATGGAATTCTATAAAATACTTTGATTTTTTAAAAAGGCAGAAAAAGGAAAAATGGGAAAAACAGAAAACAAAAAGAAATACGGTAGCTTTAAACCAAACCACATTGTTAATTAGGTTAAAATGAAGTGGTCTAAACACTCCAATTAAAAGACAGAGGTTGTCAGAATGGATAAAATAGCAAGATTTCACCATGTATATGTGTCTGCACATAATCACTTTTAACATAAGGTCATAGATAGATTAAAAGTAAAAGGGTAGAAAAATAGATGCCATGAATAACTAGTCAAAAGGAAGCTTGAGTAGCTATATTAACATCAGACAAAACAGATTTAAAACAAGGGATATTAGTAGAGGAATAAAAAGGGATATTTCACAATGATAAATAGGTCCATTCAAAATAGGACAAGAAAAGATAACAATCCTAAATGCATGTATAAGCTATAATAGAACTTTAAAATACATGAGGCAAAAACTGACAAGACTGAAAGGAGAAATAGACAAATACACAATTTTACCTGCAGGTTTCAACTTTCCTCTCTCAGCAATGGCTCAAACACACGGACAGAAAGTGAGTGAGGTTATAAATTCATGAGCAATACCATTATAACCAGACCTCTTTTACACTTATGGAATCCTCTAAAGAATAATACAGTCATTTCATGTTCATGTGGCCCGTACTCTGGGCCATAAAACAAATCTCAACAAATTTTGAAAGACTGAAATAATAAAAAGTAGAGTCTCTGACCATAACAGAATTAAATTAGAAATATCATTTAAATATCATCCAGTAATGGAATGATATTTGGAAAAAGAAAATTTTGGAGGAATCAGCATAGTCAGCAAGGCATTTAAATAGTTTAGAAAAAACATTCCTATTGACATGCAAGGTAGATTAAAAGGTAACAGAGTAAATTCAAGAGGATCTAAAATTGTTTTGAGTAGTTCATAATGTTCCTGATCAGACAGCACATAATATTTTTCTATATACTTTCATTCATCTTTTCCCATTTGGTGAATAAAAATGCTCTGGCAATTTAAGAAAAAGATGTGTCTGCCATATAATTTATACTATTTTGAAAGACTCAAGAATTTTTAGAATTTCATTCATTTCAGCAGAAAAACAATGACTAGAAGATAGAGAGGGAGAGGGAATGAGGACAGTCTTTCCTCATGTACCCTATAAAAGACAAATATGATTAATATTAAAGATAAATATTTTCATTAAAAATAAAATCACCATATACAATTAAAATATTTCCTATATAATATAAAATATTATATTATTAAATATTATATTTTAGAAATACCAAGAATTCCATCTTAGAGCAGGTAACCATTCACATAAACTTTGATATGAAAAATTCAAATTCTGAAATCTCTTGTGGGCTTCATTACAGAAACAACTACATCAGAAACTGAGAGTTTGAAAAATCGGAGTTCACATACAACTAAAATAGGTCAAGCTGATCACTGAAGGACCTATTTTCTCAATATGGCTTAGCATTATGGTAAGCAGCCCACAACATCAGAGCCTGACAGTGAGTCTTTGCAAAATTTAGAAGGTAGCCAACTTTACCATTGGAACTTTCTTATCTCTACCTGTTGCTTCTCCTGTCCTCTGCCAGAAATTGATTTCATGTTTATCAATTCTGCATTGTGTTCTCAGAAGGTCTAAGACATCTGTAGGGATTCTTCCTATAGTGGCAAGTGAGGATGGGCCTATATAATGACCAAGTTAAAGAGCCTATGAGGTCAATAGAAACCACATCTTTTTTGTATGACTTTTTATTCCATATCTAGTACATTTTATTGTAGTACTTGTAGCTGAGCCCCATTCCAATGTTAATTGTTAAGGTTTGAGGAGCTTGACTCCCAGGAGTACTTGCCACTGAAATTTCAGAAAACCCAAAGTCTCACAGACTCAGTGAATGGTTGTTTAATAGTGAGATTTTAGGTATCACAAATAAATAAGGAAGAAAGGAGAGAAAACATTCCTATTTGTAATCCCCAGTATCCTAAAATTCTCTTCTTACTTGAAAGTTGTTAGTGAAAGTCTATAAAACTCTCCCACCTTTTTGATAAAAAAACAATTTTCCCCTTTTGTCTTCTCTTTTTAAGATTATATCTCTTTTCTTTTTTTTCTTCACCCCATCCTTATATGCCCCCTTTTCATAATCAGGCTGTAAATTATGCAGTATAGCATCAAAAGAACTGATAATACCTTCCTCCTCCATATCATACTACTTGTAAAAACAACCACTGGTTCATGTGTCCAGAGTCACAATTGGACATTGAATATGAAGCAATAAAACCAAAAATATTAGGTGCTAGGTCTTAAAACAATTTAAGTAACTCTATTTTTCTTTTCTGTTTTATTTTTCTTTGGTCTTTATGGTTATTTGTTCCATAAGAGCAATTCTGAGTAGATTTGCTTAAATAAATTACTAATATCTGCATTCTTAGACAGGTAGCATAAGAAATATTAGAGATGGAAAAAGAGACTGGCAAAAAAGGTCAAGATGAATATAAATCCAGTAAACTAAATATAAATTCCTGGGATCTGAAGAAAATATTTGCAGATGTTAGAAGAATTGGATGTGTTTATCCTAAATACCAGTAATTTAATCTGAGTCTAGTTTCAAAGGGTCTAATAATCTATAACATAAGATTTGTCTTCCAAAATCTATTACAAGACCTTCGGGTCTGATTAAACTCCAAATTAGTAGAAAATATCATTTTTAACTAGTTGATTTTAAGATCACATCTTCTGTGACTTGAGAAATTTCACATTTTAAAAATATTGACATGAACAACTCAAATTCCAAATTACTACTGAATAGAAAAGCAGACACAGAAAAGAGGACATCAGGCCTTGGTAGTCTAAGCCCTGAGTTCCCAAGTAGGTAAGGTCAAGTGGTCCATTTGCTTAAGGATACAAATCCTCCAGACACCAAACTCGGGGAAAAATCTATACTTCAAATTGGCATGCTCCTTGATAGTTTGTTCCATTTTATTCAAACATTGTCTGATTAAACATGATAAACCATTATACTAGTAAAAAAAAGAAATCAAAGTGACTCTCATTCCAGTAATATGATTTATGCATGGACATGGTCAAGAATAATGCATATCAATGTATTGTCTTAACTATCAATTTGATTAATTACACATTCTAGTAAATACTTGGGTGACTGTAAATCTTTGTTTTCTGGGACAATCGTACGATGCCTTTTGTCCTAGCATCCCTTCTGGTTTAGCACTTGTCTCAAATTTTTTATTTCTTAATGAAACATTATCTTTAATGCTTACAATTAAATAAGCTTCTTGCATAGAGAAAAGTCAATTCATGAGCTTAACAATTTTGAACTTATAGCCAAAAACTGCCATTTTGAGGAAATGTTCAGGCAATTTTACAAAAAAGTTAAAAATAAAGCCATAAAAATATATTCTTTAAAAAAGAAAAAGAGACTCAGCAATAGAGATGGATATGGCTAAGAAACTGATTAAAGTATGCAAATTAAATTGAGAGGAATTATTCTGCTCATGTAATTTTTTTGATGTTTAGTAATAGAAGCTTTTAAAAAAGTTTCTTAATATACATGGATGTTACTTTTACTTTTTTTGAGCCAGAACTTTGATTTTTGAAAATAGTTTTAGAATGTAGAACCATTTTGTAGTTCTACCAATTAAACTAAATCTATTTGTAAGTCAATAGATAATTTAAAAATTATAGAATTTTAATATTAGCAACCCACTGTCAACCACTAAGACAAGGCATTTATTTGGATCTTAAGAATTGCGTTTCAGAAGATACAGGTTCTAGTAGAAGCCAAATTGTGTTCCAAAGAGAAGGAGGGGAGTAGAGTTTTCTTAAACGAAAATGAAAAGGAAGCTAAGGGTGATTACACAAGTTGTTTTGAAGAAATTATCATTGGTGGAGGAGGTTGGCTTAGTACGTGAGTTCATTGGTTGTTGCTGTTGAGGAGTTGTAGCACTGGCGAAATTCAGCTGTTTTCCAGGATGTTCTGATTGTTTTTGCTGTTTGACTCTGTTCAAAGTTTCAAAGGTTCAAGACAAGTTTCTGAGGCTTTTTTTTCCCTCAAGTTTGCAGTAGGTGCAGGCAGTCCTTCTTAGAGTGACTTTCTGACTCCATTTTAGGGCTCTGAACCAGAGAGACACCATTTTATAAATCACATCTCACAACTTGTACTTTTAAGTCAGTCCTGGCTTGGGATATCTCCCATTTATATTGTCACCCTAATAATGATCAACATCATCTAAACTATATAGAAATAAGGTGGTATAATAGTTATGTATGCTTTCAAAAAAGAAGCATATTTTTAAAATATTCTTTAAAAAGACATATAGACAAGAGAAAAACTTTTACACCTAAATGTAACCATTCTTCTGAAAGAAATGAGATTCAGGTAATAAAAATGTCTGCATTTTCTCTAAAGAAGATATCTAGTAGACCTAGCAGTATCTTGTTATATTAATGTAATGTATCTAGAATACTTCACTGATGTAGAATCTTTAGCTTATACGTGTCTGTGTGTCCAGGTAAGAGTATATTCCTATATTAAGCACAAACAAGCTTAAAATTCTATAACTCTAATTGTATAACACGGTCAGATCACATTGTCTCTAAGTAGAACAAGGGGTATGGACAGAGTCTGAGTCCTGCCTGAATCTGATTGAAGTCCCAAAGTTTCATGTAGAGAAAGACTCCTTCCTTTTCCATGTTCTCCTGTATTCAATTTCTGTTGATATATTATTTCCAATTCTGACTCTCCAAGGAACTTGTAATTTTTATAAGCTATTTTAAAATCTCTCCCTCCAAAACAAAATGATTCTATCCAACTTTATTAAAACTCAAGAGAGCTAAAAGGAGCTCATGAGTTTAAAAGAAATGAGAGATTCCTACAGCATTGAGAAAAGCTAAATTGACTATAGTCAATTCTGATGATATTCTAAACTTGGTATATTGGTTATTTTCCATTTGCCAGCACCCTCCATTAACTCTCCAGATTTTTCTGCCTTACTCTGTCCTGGTAAGCTGAACTTTATGGCCTTTTTAACCAGGATCCCTTTTTCTCTGGCTTCCCTTTGAGCAGCACTAGTTAACAGATCAGAGAGACTGGGACATGATCTCCTCTTGCTCTCTCCCTGTCTTGTTACAGTTCTGGCAGTTGCTGTGCCCCTAAGGCCACATGTCCTGGCAAGGGGCTCTTGTTCCACAGCTCTGGGTTCCATCAGCCTCTACAGTAGAAATGCTCTCTCTTTACTTTTTCAGACTTTGTAGTGATAATGGTTTCTTGCAGTTGATAATCCGTAGGTGCTTCATTATACCTTGCTGGTTGCCCTGACTCTGCCCACAAACCTTGCAGATACTGCCTTCAAAAATTTCTTCAATTAACCCCTTTTGAGTGTGTCAATTGCTTCCTGTAGAACCCTGAGTGTTAGGATTGGTATCACCAAAATGAATCTCTTTGAATCTGCCTTTTAAGCATTACTGTTATGCTTAAAGTATTAGCAGTTCACAGTTTATGGGATCTAGAGGTTTATTTTGGAACCCTGGTCAACTGAAAATTAAATTTCATTTAAAACATGGGCAAAGCTGCCTGATTTAACCTGTTTTCTAGATATTTCTGAAGCAAAAGAAGAAATAGTCTTAATCTCTAGCATGACACTGTCATTTAGCAGCTTAGTTTAGACAAACGTGTCTTTCATTGCACTGAAAGTTTTGTTTCATGTAGAATTTGTGAGTTACTAAAGTTTCCACTAAACAAAATTTGAAGGCAACTATCATGAGAGATACTCAGACCAAACTAAGTTCACATAGTAGGTTATAAAGTTTACCCTCGTGCCAGAACACACAGTGGATATTCCAATGATGATAAGGCATTTTGCTTGCATTCCTTCACTGGGAAAAACCGGATGTAACCTTGAGATGTCACCTGAGATTTCCCTGACCCTTACAGAGGTGACAAACTCCCGATTTCGGAACCTGGAATGTCCAGTGGCTTCCCCATGACCTCTGCAAAGGTCTAACAAGCATCTAGTGAGTTTTTTGTTTTCATTTTATAATCCTGCTGGTTGGTTAGATTCAGCATCTTGCACAAACTTAATGCAAAACTTTTCTCCATTCCTCCTTGTGCAGGAAAAGCAATATATCAACTACATTATGTTTGTAGATTTAATGAAGAATCACAGTGAAGGAGTCACACTGAAAAACACCCTGCCACTATCTCTCTGGCTACCTTCCTCTTTTCTTCTTGTCTGTCCTCACCCCCATCCCCTCCCCTTCCATTTTCTCTCCCTCTCTCTCATTTTTCTGCTGCCTCCTGCTCTTTCTTCTTTCTTCATGCTGTCCCTTCCATAAGTCCTTGTATATCACTACGTATGACCACCTCTGCCTTCTGTGATGTTACCTGGAATCCATATTGTCACATACACTGCTTTTCTCAACGGAAATTCTAGTGAATACAGTTCTCTCTGCTTTGATACATGATTTATGTAAATACAATTCCTGGGAAAGTGCCCCATTAATTCCTTAGAGAAACCTGAAGATCTACTACAAAGGGAATATAACTTTAGGAAATTAACTACAGAACACGGCTTAATAAAAGTACATTTTGAACCTTTCAACAATCAAAAGAGACTCAGACCTTTACGATATAAAGTATTTCCAAATATTCTGTGATAGTCAAAATCTGTGAATTAATAAATCTTAGCAAAATCCTTTATAATCAACCACCATGTGTTGTGTGTCAGGGCAACCCAAGGACAACAAAGATACATAATCAGAATTTTCCCCTAAAAGTCAGAATCATTTTGCAGACGTACGGGTCAGCCCTGTAAGAGGTTGGGTGCCCCAGAGGAGAACTATCAGATGAAAATTTGTATACAAAGACTTCTGACAGAATTTCTTCTAGAAGACAAGAGGAGTGGGGCGGGGAAAAGAGAAAGAAACCAAGCAGGGATGTATTTTTAAGGAAAGTTTAGTGGAGGGTAGATTCATTCCATTCCCACGCATTAGCCTGTGACTTATGTCCCATCCTGTGAAAAAGGCCTTCCCCATGTCAGCTCCCAGGCACTTTTGGCTTTCTATGCTTGTGGCTTAAGAGCAAAGTGTCATGCTTCAAGAAAGAACCATAGGGGCAAACTCTTGCGAGCAAAAGTACTCCAAAGCTAGGGACAAGGCGGGAGTGGGCACTGTGGTAATTTTAAAACATTTCAAGAAATTCTTTGACACTCTTCCCACAAAGGGGGATCTAATTCTTCTCCTTCCTTTCAATATGGGCTTGCCTTAATGATCACTTTGAATGAATACAATACAGCAGAAGTGACACTGCATGAATTCCAAGGCTAGGCTCAAAAATGTGTTACACCTCTGGGTTCTCATGCTCTCTTGGGCTGGTCTTGCCCTTGGAAATCAAGTAGCATGTAATAGAAAATCCAAGTCACATAGAGATTTTGGCTGACAGCCCAAAGGTCCAAGTCCACAGCCAGCATCAACCACATATAGGTGAATGAGGTTGTCTTCCAGTGAGTCCACCTCTCAGCCTTCCAGCTGATGCTCCAGAAATCATGGGCAGAGGCCACTGTGCCTGTGCTCTGTCTGGTCCCAACTCCTGACCTGCAGAACCCATGAGCATAATGAATGGTTATAGAGTAACTTGTTATATGTCCACAGGAACTGGAACAGGTACAGAAAATATGAGATCGTATAGGAAGTTTCTGAAGGAATGTGAGTGCAGCACAAGCATCTGTGACAGTTCCCTAATGATATTTTTTGACCAAGGTATTGAGAATACCATTTCTACCTCACAGATGATTGGACAGACTCATGGGATAATGTGATTTAGTGCAAAAACCATTTGCCATGGAGTCACCAGGCCTGGGTTCAAATTCCAGCTTGGCTAAAAGTTCTCAAATCTCTTATAATCGGAGTTTTTTCTTATTGGTAATATGGAGATAACTATCTGGCAGGGCTATTTTTGAGGACTGAATAAGATAAGATATACAAAAGTAACTAATAATAAAAACATTTACCATAATAAAAAATGCATCAGAAATCACCTGTATATAAAACTAATAATAAAAACATTTATCATAATAGAAAAAGAGATATGAAAAGTATCTGAAACAATGTGTAGAGTCCCAGTGAGTAGTGTACGTTCTCTATGAAGTGTGTGCCTACTTCACATAGACTAATGTTATTTTATCTAATTTTTACTCATGTGAACAGTTCTCTTTGCTAATAGGGGCAAGGCTCAGACTTTTTCTTTGACTAAGAACATTTTCTCTGTTAGGAAACATTTTTCTACCCTGTTAATAGTCTCAGAGGACACTTGAATGAACTTACTTTTCCAATAGTAAATAGATGGTCTGTGCAGTTAAAGTTTTAAAAAGAGCATTTATAGTTCTTTGTTAAGGTGCCATTATTATTAAATAATGTGGCATTCTCCATTATAGAAACCATCTAGACTGCTGGAAATATTGTCAAAACCATATTTGGTAAACCAGGAATGAAATGCATCCTTATTAAGTTATTCAACAATTTTAAGTTTGCATTTGGAACCATTCAGAGTTCTTTTTAAGCTATTAATTTCACATGAGGCAAGGAAGACATGTCTAGACAAATGTTCCTTAAAAGAAATATTTTTAAATAAAGTCTTTTCTGAAATGGCTACACACCATTGTGCCCTAACATTTTACTTTGAACTTACTGAGATGTTTTCTCTCTTAAAAGCAAAATAATGTTCTGTGAGTTAACTAGACTTCAGAATTTTCTGATTTTTACAAAGGATAAATTTTCAGGGGTGTGAAAAAGCTTAGTTTTATTAGCAGAAAGTCTTTTGACAGAACATTTTCATGAAAATCTTTTTTAAACTTAATAGGATTTATGGGCCTACAGATGTAAGAAACAATGGGAGACCATATTCCGGTCAACAAGAACTCTTGTGATTTGTAGTGGCACATCATTTGGTTATTGGCAAAATGACCTGCCAAGACCATAGAATTTAAAAATCTTACTTGGCTTCCACGCCCTGCTGACTTTCTCAGTGAGCTGTGTTTGACCATGTCAATGTGATACAAAAAATTATTGGTGATACAAAGCAATTAATTCAGTTGAAGCTGATGTGTGACTGATTTTTCTCACCTGAGAGAGGTTTTCTAGGCAAAAGCACTGGTGTCAGATTCAGGTCTATATCCTGCCTGATTTTCTGTCATCTCCAGTGCTATCTCTAGAGCAGGAACTGGGAGAACTTCCTTCATGAATCACTTCCACACAAATCCTCATAGCATGATCTGAAAGGTGACCCAAGAGGATGCCTTACTGCCACATCCCACAGGTGAAAGGAAGGATAGTCACATTCAGGAATTTTGGAGAAATGAAGAGTTGTTGACTTCCTTGTAACTCTGCTAACATTCATTGATTCAACTACTACATACTGAGAGCCTTCTGTGTGCTAGGCATAATTCTAAACACTGAGGGTACAGAAGTGTAAGAAGCAGAGAAAGACCCCTGCCTTTATGGGACACACATTCTAGGGTGGGGAGGCAGATGATAGGCAAACAAAATAAAACACATAATAAATATAGCTGATGGTGTTATGGAGCTCAGAGAAACATGAAGCAAGAAAGCGAGTGTGTAGATAGGAATTATTATTTTTTGTGGGGTGATCTGGAAAAATCTTACCTATAAGGCAACAGATGAACAGAGACCTGAAGGAGATAAGGAAACAAGACATTCAAACACTTGCGGAAGAGCAGTCCAAGAGTAGAGTGCATCAGAGCAAAACGTCTGCGGTGAGAGCAGGCTTGGCAGATGTAAAGAATGGCAAAAGGACCAGTGAGGCTGGAGCAGAGGGAGCAATGGAGCAGACAGTGGGGGTAGGGGGGCACAGAGGTGACCTCAAAGTTAAATTCATACAGTGAGTGCAAGAGTTAAGAGAGTCTTCAAAGAGAAAGAAAACAAGATATCAAAAACAGAATGTATGGAAATGTCTCCAGTGAAAACAGATAAGGAGCTAATAAAGGATATTAAAAAATGACAAGAGCGAATAGTGTCACAAAGCCTTGAAAAGAGAAATTAACAAAAGAGGGGCTGTTTAATAGTGTCAGTTGGTGCCTAGTGTCAACTGTTTTATACTGTGCATGAAAACAAGGACTGCATAAAAGCATTTCCATTTGGTAATTAGAGTTGTAGAAGACCTTTGAGAGACAGTTATCCATGAGTAGTGGGAGTGGATGACAAGTTAGAAGAGCAGGTAGCACAAGTCGACTGCTTTGCTTTTTGTTTGTTTGTTTTTTGGATAATTTTGGCCACAAACAGAAAAGAGGAGATAGGATGATACTTTGAAAGTAAAGAAAATATTTGTAAGAACAGCTATTGGCTTTCTCTCTGTGTGAATACATGGCCAGTGAATCACTGCAGAACTCAAATGCAGAACCAGATGCTCACAACATGTTTTGGCTAGGGAATGTATAGTAATCTACAATTACTAAGCCAAAAGACTTATTGGGATGAGATATAATCTCTCCTTTAGTCAGCTCTTAAGATAAAATTAGTTTTTGGTGGGGTTATTTATTCAGGCCCCCTCCCCAATGATAATTTAACAGGAAGATTCCATTTTCTAGTACATGTTGGCACATTTGTGAAGACAGTGAAAGTAGTATTTCCGAGAAGGTTCTAGTAAAACAGATCAATAATAATGGATTTTGGTGAAAGGGATTAACAAAATCTTAGTTAGGTTTCATTCTGCAGTGGTTCTAAGGACATATTCTGGTTTTTTTTTTTTAATAACTGCTTTAAAAAATTTGGCTGATGTGTGCTAAGCTAACTGGCAGGCACTCTAATTTTGTGCTTTGTTCAAACCCTTGGGCTGTACCGACATTCAATAAATGTTATATATTAATACTTTCCATGTTACCTTCATTAAGTTTTTATACCTTAATTAAATGATTACACTGGAAGCAAACCAGATGGTCGGATGATTGTAAAATATCTCACCCCCCCAAAGTCAAAGATCAACATGTTAAAATCCAATGCACACTCTTCATAATTGACCAAAGAAAGCACATTTATGGCATCACATATAAGGTGTGATTTGCTTTTCTGTCTTTAAACTAGGGAACAAAATGAACATCCAATGATGTTTTTGGCTGGTTGGCCTTCCCAGGATGTGCTAGTTGAATATCTTCAGGTCAGCCACATTTGCCCTCAAACAAATAGTAAGAGGCTAAGCTTGAAACCCCCACTAGAAAAAGAAATTTTACAGTGGAAAGTAGAATCCAGCTCACTGGTGCTACAGTTTTCTCAGGCACCACCCCATCATAACCTAAATCACAGAGCAGGAAAAAAGGGAAGATTAATGTCAAATGGATCAATAATGGTAGTAAAGTTCTTGGCAGGGAATGCTGAGAACTATATAGTATCGCTTACTGATTAGGGTGGGAGTTCAGTAAAACTTCTGTACCAGAAATATCTATTTAGAAATAGGGAAGCCTTTCCATTCCAAATCATCTAAATCAATTCTGAGTGTGAGGGAATGTTGGGATGAAGAGAGGAAAGAGTTTACAAAATATACATTATAAAATCTAAAATGTACAAAACGTACCTTATAAAAATTGGCCTTACTAAAATGATTTAGGCTAATCTTAAATATCAACCATTTAAAATATTCTCGTAAGTTTCTGACTCTTTTAAAGAAAATGGTAGCACTACTGGCTTGCATTTTGCTTTGTGACTTATCATTTTTAGTATTGTGGGTTTTTTTTCAAAAAGTAGTTTTCAAAATTTATTTTGTGTTAAAATGTCAAGCTTGGTTAGAATTACCCTCTAAAATACAGGTGTTTTCCCATTACACAGGGATGAAACAGAATCTTTTTGATCCAATAAACTTTTATTACAAAATGTGTAACACTTTTACTGTTAATGGATTAATGCTCCAACATTTGATTAATAACAGAATTTTAGAAGTAGCCAAAAACAGAGAAGGTATATATGTCTCAAACTCTAAAGTTAAGGCAGTAGAAAGAAATAGGGGAAATTTGTTATGAGAATGTAAAAATGTTTGTACATTAGGGATGTCTGACTGATTATTGATTACTATTGTGAAAAAGAAGGGATGGGTCTTCAGTGAGGTATAATCGGTGTGGGGGGTGGGAAACAGTGTAGCATTCAGTTATTTTCCTTCTTTCTTTAATAGGTTCTTGCTTCTTCTTTCCTCAGGTGAGATCATATACCACCAGAAACTGTTGGTTGAATAATGATTCTGGATATAAAATAAACCCAAGTTCCAAGTATTAATTGATATCTGTGATATGGAAACTTCAGATTTCTTTCTTTGTTTTTCAATATCCCCTACTCTATGTAGCACCCCAAACTTAACAATATTTTTGGATAATCAGTATTACTTTTCAGACATAAAGGATTTATGTTCTTTAAATTATCTTTAAGATTCAGGATTAAATGTACCTTTTTCTATTCAAAAATTAACTTAGTTTTATGGGAAGATGCTCATATATACTCAGGGTTGATATTGCCAGGACAAAGATCTCTCTAGTATTGGTAAATTACCTTTAGCACAATTCCTATACCCAATTGCTCTGTTAAGCAGAATTTTAATAAAATGAATAATATACATTGGAAGAAAGCTAGCCAGTCCTTTTATAGGAAACGTGTAGAAAAGGAGAAAGTTGTCATCTACATACTGCTTCTGCCTGTTAAATAGATTTCCATAGCTTTTGTTTTGTAGGTGTTATGGGAGTTATGATGATTAAGATATTAAATATGTTAATATTTATTTCCTCTTAATAAAATGATTTAAGCCCATTTATAGTCTCTGATCTCAACTAACCATTTTTATATGTTCTACATCACCATAAATTTAGTGGAACAAGGAAAAACTACAAATGTTCTTATTTCCTCACTTTTTAGAAAATACTTTCTTTACTTTTAAAGACCATTTACCAAAACACTCTGTACCCTTAGTTTAAGTTTTCCCCTGGTAGTTAGTTTAGGATGTGTCATGCAGTCAGGTCTATAGAAGTCTCAACTATAAGTGCAGTCTGAGATAGTGTGGTTAGAAGCACAGCCAAATGATAGTTAAAAGGACTATATACTTTTAATCAACTAGTTCCCACCTCAAATTCTTGTTAAAATAGTTGCAAAAGCAAAAAGCCATCAGGTCAGACGTTTCGGAGGACAAAAATGGTTGCCGTGAAGTTAGAAAGCCTCGCCTTCTCAAAGTTGTCATTTGTAAGCTCACCATGGATAACAAATGTTCTGATCAGTCACCTCCCAAAGAAAAGTCCACATATTTAGGTTCCCAATTCCAGACATTCTTTCTTCAATGTCTTCCAAGGTTGATTCTGGTATCAAACCAAAAAAGATTGTGGGTTCGAACTACTAGGAAGTAATTAGGCGTTGATGGACTGTACCGTCTGCTGGCATTATGGAGGATGAGGGCCTTGAAGCTGAGATCTTAGATCCAAAATTCAGTATGGCAGACCACCCACAAGATCAGTCTTCTCACAACCCACAGGAAAATGCCTACTACAAGAGACCATGAGCCAAGGAACAAACTAAACTAAACACGGTTTCCTTTAATAGAAAATCTTTCTCTGTCTCTCTCCAAACACACATACACACACACAAATATACGCACCCAACATGGATATACAATATATAATTCTTCAATATCCTGTCTTTAATCACCTCCCCAATATAACGAAATTAACACAACACCATTTATTTATAACATTGGTTTCAGGAAAAAAGTTGCTCATTAGCAGCATAGAGAAAAACACACCACTCCAAGAGAAAGATACCATAGTAAGAAAGAGTTTCTGTTCTCAAGAAGTTTACCATGCACTGATGGGGGTAGTATTTTTCATGCGCTAATAAAAATAATATATATATATATATATGTCTATTTGGCTTTGCCCTCCTTTTGAATACAACATGTGTTAATATAATTTAACCCTGAAGCATAGCAAGGTAATTAAATGTATTTTCATTAAATTGACAACCATATTTGCTTTGTATAGGTATATAGTACCATTCATAAAATATTTTTATTAGTAGGCATTGTTATTACTATAATACTTCTCATGTATTGAATATCTTGGTGTATGTTAAGTATTTTATTTTTTATTTGCTATTCAATGATTTTTGAATGAATGAATGAAGTGCTGAGAATAGAATGGCCAGCCAAGGAACTGGCTGATTCCAAAACCCTTTCTCTTTTCACCAGAACATTCTACATTTCTAATTAGTTTTAACCTTGCCTGTACATTAGAATTATCTGGGTGTTGAACAGTACTGTTGTCTAGGTATCATGTTTTAAAATTCCAATTTAAGGGCTTTGGTGTACAGCCTGGACATTAGAATTTTTTAAAGTTCCTCAGGTGTTAATATGCATACAAAATTGAGAATCATTGTTCTAAATATACTCTTTCAAGATAAAAATACGGAAGCTCTTGTTTTCTAGACAAGAGCTTTAGCAATTGAAATAAGAAACTCATCATTTTAGCACAGTGTTTTAGGATGGATGTAGACCACCTGTATATAATTAAATACTTTTAAGCTTCAGGGCTTTGTAAATACAAGGGACAGGTGGTGCAGTTATAAAAGTCTTTAACATTACAAAGGTAATACCTCACCCAAAAGATAGAGATATAGAATCAGCATTAACATTATAATTATATGGCTCCTTTGTGCATAGGTAATTAGGCACAAGGAGAGCTTTCTGTTATTTAAGAATTTTCCAAATGTCTTAAGCATTGTATTGGTCAGATTTGAAAAAGTTTTATCTAAATTTGAGGGTCCTTTATCCATGCCTGAGTATGATCTAGAAGTTCCCAGCAGACCTATCCACAGTTACCCCCTTTTATCCACTGCAGCACGTTTGGATCAAATATGTAGTAACTTCATACTAGTAGATTTATTGTCCAACCTACAAAAAAGCCACATGAAAGAAGAGAAAATCTGAGATCTGTAGTGTGGTCACTGCCAGCTCAGCCAAAACTAACTCATTGATATCTTTATGTTCTTAACATCTGCATTTTGCTCAGTCTCCAGTGTAGTAGGAGAGGTAATAGAGGAGACAGATTAGAAAAAATGGAGGAAAAACAGCCCTCCAAAAACACTATTATAAATTATTCTAATGTATCTTCATTAATCATGCTCAGCTATGGTTTCGATTATTTATTTCTCAGTGGAGGTTTCAGGGTGAGTGAGCGAGGCTTTCTTTCAAGCTGCTTTATGATTCTTTAAAAGTCTGGGATGGAAAAAATTCTTAGACCTTAGAACTGAGATCCTAATTGAAGCCTCATTTCTACTAAGGCCAACTAGAGAAGGAAGCATAGAGGCATGATGTCTATGGGAACCTACAAATTCCTTTTAATTGATAAATAGGATCAGGTCATTTTTTCCCCTCAACAAACTAACTCAGCTTTATTTTTTTTCTCATATTCTAGAAATGATAATTATTCTAAGGTGTGTAGACAGCTTAAAGAAACTCTCCATACAATTATGCTTCAGTGGTAGAAATATTATCTTCCCAGACTGTTTAAATCAGAGTCACTGTACAGTAGAGGAAAGATGCTTATTTTAGGATCAGTGCAAATGACTCTTCAGTTTTCATGATTTTGCACCAGACTTCAACTTCTAGTCACAACATGACTTAAATAGTTTGAAAATGAGCCCTCTCTCCCATGCCAGCTGAGGGTGGCCTTTTCTGGAAGCCCACAAAAGATGGAATGTCTGAGATCCTGAAGGTTTCTCTCTGGAGTTTTAAGACAGTCCACACTCCTCAAAGATGGTGCCAAATTCACCAAACTTTTCATAAGTCTGACCCAAATTGTAGACTCTGCACAGGGCCCATCACCAAGCCAAACTCATCTGGTTGAAATGTATAATTTCGTTTGTAGAACTGGCTGCATCTGGCAAAGGCAACAGTAGAACTGGGCACTGATGTACAGCATGTGAACACAGAAGCTGGGGATAGGCACAGGATTAGCAGTAAAGAAGCTTGATGTGGGCCTGGAAGTCCACAATGGCTGAAAGGAGGAAGCCAAGCAATAGGTGGTGAAGCTAATATATACTTTTTTGCAAAACTGTTTATTTTCTTCAAGTTTAAGAAAGCTGAAAAGACAAATAATAACTAATACTTTTAGCACCCAATTATCTCACCACTATTGTGAACTGGAGTTTTGTTTCAAGTAGATGAGACTAAAGAAGGAAAGAGACATGACCATGAGTCTAGACACAAGACCTTGGAAATGGGGTGGGGTGTGTGTGTGTATGTGTGTGTGTGTGTGTGTGTGTGTGTGTGTGTGTGTGTCCCTGTTCAATCTCTGGGTGAGGTAGCATGCAAAAGGGACGTAGTGGTTTGGGACAGTGAGACCCTGAAGTTCTATTTCATCACATCTTGTGACCACATGTTCCCTTTATATCTTGGGATATGGAAGAAACAGCTTTTTTCTATCTCTACTCATTGAATATGTTGTGTTTCTAAAATTCTCATTCCTCATAATGATGCCTGTACACACACACACACACAGAACCCTTATGCCTTAAGGCATGCTATCTCTCAAGTTAACACCTCTTCCTCCTTTTTCTTCTCCTCGTCATGATCTTAGGCATTGACTTAATGCAGAGAAAGGTGATTGAATCAGGCAGTTACAAATCAAGGGACACATTTTAAAAAATAAAAGGCCATCAGTCATGAAAGCAGATAAACCAGAAATCAATGGAAAGTAATATCATAAAAAATTGCCAGAAGAACCAAAGATATCCTTAAAATTTGGATAAGATTAAAATCATATATAAATTATATCAGCAAATCAATAAATTATCATACCTGATGTGAGAAAAAATGGGAAAGAATGACAACAGCCCTAACCAATGATGTTAGGGGCAATAAAATCATTTATTCGATAAATACATTTGAGACTGTAGTTCTTATCCTTGAGGCATTATGAATTAGTCATCCAGTTGAGATATAAATAAGTAAAAATTTCACCAATAGTAGAGATAACAAGCAATACAAACAATAAAAGTGATGCTGAACACAACCAACTATGATAGGTATAAAAATCAAATGCGGTGACAGTTGGGAGTAAGTGATTTATATTGAGGTTATTTTTGGTCAGGGAAAATTTTATGGAGGTTGTAGATTTAGATTTAACCATGAAAGATGAATGAGATTACCCAAGAAAGAAAGGAAAAAGGTTATTTGATCCAAGGATAATGATCTGAGCGATAAAAGGGAAGTGAAAATTGACATGAGCATTTGAAGAATATCAAGTAGACCACTCTGGCTAAAAAGTGAAAGATGTATATAGAGACACTTGAAGTGATGTTGGAATGATATAAAGGGAAACAGGCTGTGAGCAACCTAGCACCATATCAAGGAGTTTGCACATTACCTAATAGGCGAGCAGAGTTCCTTAGAAGATTTAGAATAGAGAATTTGACATAATTACAGCATTATTTGGAGAAAACTAATTTAACAATATAAAGTAGAATAAAGAAAGAAGATTAGGGATTGGACATAGAGATATCATTCAATGAATACTTTTTGAGTTCCTTCTTAGTACAAGGAATTGTGAAAGATACTATAGATCAGGGGTCCTCAAACTTTTTAAACAGGGGACTAGTTCACTGTCCCTCAGACCGTTGGAGGGCCATTGGAGAGTGCGGCGCACATTCCACACATGTGCACTGTGGGCCTGGGACAAGTCGGCTGCTAAGTAGGACAGGCAGCAGCAGCAAAAACACCCAGCGAGCTGGATAAATGTCCTAGGCGGGCTGCCTGTGGCCCTCGGGCCGTAGTTTGAGGACACCTGCTGTAGATACATAGATGAATAAAACATGGTCATTTCCCTGGAAAGCCTTGTAGGCTAATGGAGAAAATATACAAATACATTTTAAAAATATACATCACAAAAAAATCTATGAAACCATGGTAGGGAAAGACTTGATCTGAATTTGAAAGATCAACAGGTATTCTGTAGGAGATAGAGTGAAAAATGTCATGAAATAGCATGAACAGTCATCCACAGATAGAAAGAAAAGGACTGTTTTGGCAATTGTGAGTAGATTTTAAAGACTGTAGCATATAGTGTATGCTTAGGAGTCAGAGGTGATAAGGCTGGAGAAGCAAGGAAAATGTCAGATGTGGTAGGAAGTTCAAACTATATTCAAGGCAATGAAGATCCAGCAAAGAATTTTAAGGGAGTAATAAGATAAAGCCATTTAGAAAGTTAACTCTGGCAAACAGTGTGAAGTGACTTAATTTTAAGCATGCACTTTGATGGAGGCCAGATAGCAGATTATTAGAATAGTTCAGGTAAGAAATAATGAGGGCTAGAGCTAGGGCAGTCACATGGGAATGAAAATAAGGGAATGGACTCAATGGGTATTTAGGAGATAGAAAACAACAGAATGTAGTGACAGATTGGGGTGGTTAGAAGAGGAAAAAGCAAAAGGAGATGGTTTTAAGATTCCTGGCCTAGGCAATAGGATGGATGATGGTGAGGAGGGACAGCCTTGGTGTGGGGAACTGAAAAGTGAGTTCACTTTGAGACATGTTATGTTTCAGGTGTCTATGAGTCAACCAAGTGAAGAAGACTATTAGGCAGCTGTAAATATGGTCTGGCGCCCAGGATAGAGGGTTGGAGAGGCTCTGTGAGTCATCAGCATATAGGCAATCATTGAAACTAGGGAATAAATTAGATCATCCATGGAAAAAGTAAAGAGTGAGAAGAAAATTTCAATGATGGTCCTAGAGGATATAGGGCTTAAAGACCAAAATTCAGAAATAAAACAGAGCAATAATTTTAAAAAGGAAAAAGTAAGAGGAAAACAAGAAGAGAGAGTGTAAGGAAAACAACTGAGACATTCTTCAGGGAGGGCGTGGGGGTAGGGGCAAATCAACAGTGACAAATATTTTAAAAAATTCAAGCATGATGATGCCTAGCACTGCTCACAAGCATGGGAAATTTGACCTTCTGTAGGGACTTTGGCAAGAGCAGCTTTAGTGATGCATTAGAGGGAGGACTTTCTCCATAGTGAATAGACAATTTGGAAATGAAACTGGAAATTCTATTCTTTGGCCTACTCTCTTAAGAATACTAAGTGGGAAGGAATGGGAAGCAATTACTTGGGGAGAATAAAGTGTAGAAGGATTTTTTTTTTGTAAAGAATTTATTTACTGGCTGGGGTGAAGAAATCAGTAGAGAGGCAGCAAAAATAAGGAATAGGTGGCAAGATTATCACTGAATAGTTAAAAGGAGACTCTTGAAATCATCTGAGAGTTTTATGTAGAAACCTTAAAGGTAAAAAAAAGATAGAAATTAATGGAATCATTACTCAATGAGATGTCATTCTCTAAGAAGTAGAAAAGCAAGTCATTTTCTGAGAGTGAGGGTGGTGTAAGCAGGATGGAAAGTTGTATGGATCAGCCTGTTGGAAAAGGGGGTATAGTTAGTTGTAAGTAAAAGGATCTCTGCATAGTACACAGTCTGTAAATGATCTTGGGAAACACAAATTTGTAATAGGGCTAAGATACATGCATTTCACCTCAAATATTTGGCAGTCCGGGTATAGCAGTGAAGAAGGCAGATGTTTTGTTTGATACAGGCTTGAGGATTGATGGATCAGGTAGGCTAAAAAGACAGTCATTCAGAGTACTGGCAAGAAAATAGAGATGAGCTGTGTTGTAGTATTTGAACAGTCTTAGCTAATGAATCCATTCAAGAGAGACAGACATGAGACAGACACAGAGCTAAGCTACGGAGTAAAACCTCTAATCATTTCTGCCTTTCCTCCTACAAAAAATGCCTTTCCTCCTATACCTCATCATTAATTCTTCTTCTATCAATTTATCTGATAAATATTGCCATAAATATGCAAAGTATATTCACTGCAGCATTGTCTATATTAGCAAAATATTGGAAACAACATGAATGTCCATCAATAGAGATCTGTTAAATTATAGCACAATGGAATAATGGAATACTAAGCAGCAATGAAATGAAACGAGGCAGATTTACATGAAATAATATTCAGTAATTCCAACATAGATTAAGTGAAAAAGCAAGACTCAAAACAGTGTGTATCATGTACCATCATTTGTGTACAATTAAAGCACACATAAATATATGCATAATGTCTCTGGGAGAATATAGAAAGTTTGGATATAGTAATAGCTTTTGCAGAAGGAGCTAGATGGCTAAGGGTAGTGGTGTAGAAGAAAAATGTATTCTCACCCTACCATATATATTTTATGTCTTATCAATTTTTTTGCTATATACATGTATTATCAAGACAAAAAAATAAAGGAAATTTATCCGCGCTCATTATGTGCTGTCCCCAGTAGTGATGAGCGCTAGTGGGACAGCTCCAGGCAGTGGCACATACGTAAATACATTTTTCTTGCTTTTATCTGAGTCCTTATGGACTAGTAAATTTTTAGTTACATTAGCTAAAATGAGGTAGTTTATTATATGCAATGTTTTCTATGTTCTGGACCAGCAAGGCCTTTAGCTGGGGTTTAGAAAAACAAGGGGCTATTTCGGTAACAGTGGCACAAGGAGAAGACATGCAAGTTGAGTTATCTTACTGACAAATGCTAAGCCAAAGGAGAATTCTTTAGGAACACACATTCACCTTCTTCAGAGCTTAAGGAATAGGATGAGTTTATAAATGTTCAGTAATTCTACTGAAACTTAAATACATCTTAAGTAATTTCTGATTTATTAAGATTTCTTATGGCTTGAGAAAGAACTTTTGATTTAAACATTTTTGGGGTATACTTCACTATGGGGATGGACCTTGTTAAGCAGTTAAGCAGTGAAAACTGTTAGTGCTTTTCTCCATTTACACTAAGCTAGAGACAGTCTTTGGCCACCTTGTGCATAGATAGCACCTATGTTTCAGCCTTATTCCTCAAGAGATAGATGCAAGATTCTGTAACCCATACCTTGTTAAATGAGTCTGTACAAAATCCAGAGTCATATTATCTGGTGGGATAACCCAAGAGTTCTATACAAAGCTCTCTGATATAGGACATAGGATGGAAACAACACAAATATACTTGGGGATATCCTAAAAAAGCGTGATGTACCACACAAGCAGCTTCTGTAATGCCCAAGTCTGGTATGTATTCATCATTCAAAACTAACAGTGATTACTGCCAAAGGCCACGTTGTTTCTTGTGATGATTTATATTGTGGTTGGAGTGGGGGATGCAAGGAGGAGAAAGAGAGAAAAAACTAGAGAGCAAGGGAAAGGCTGAATTATACCAAATATTGGTTTCGGGTGTTCTCTTCTCTGACTTACGAGAAATCAGATTATTTTGAACCATTTCAGCAGGATCTAAAGGTAGGCTCACCATTAGTGTAGCTGTGCTTGGGTTGCCAGCTCAGAAGGTGGGGCATGGGTCCAAGGAGAAACATGGATGGCACTGCTTTTCCTGTTTACAATAAGTAGTCTTGTACCTCTGTCAGTACACCTGTGGCTCCTACTGACTAGGATGTTATCCCCCTGCTTTAACACCTGAAGGGCTACACATCCTTCCAAGTTTGGTTCCAGTGTTCTTTCTACAGTGATTTCCCTACTTCTCCAGGCTTCATTCTCTATGTTACTACAACTCCTTGTTCACACGTCTCTTGCAGTACTTCTCCCAGGATTCTATAATGACCACTCTATGTCTGTATCTGTAACGATGACTATCTGCTTCGTCACTAGACTATTGAAGTCCATGAGGGCAGGGACCTTGACTTTTTGGTTTTGAATCCCCAACAGGTAACAGTGACTTGAGGGCCCACAATCTTTCCCACTCTTAGTTTCCTTGTGTGTAATGCAGAAAGAATAATTTCAGTCTTTAAAAGTTATGAGCATTAAAAACAATACATGTACAGTGTCAAGGAGAAAGGAAAATCAAGAGGGACTCAAGAACAAAAAAACACCAAGTAGCCATATTCTACTCGAAATGGTCATATTTTGTCAGGCAACTTTTAGAGCCAAGAGAGAGAGTCTACAGGGAAAATAATGAACCAGACATGCAGCAAGAAATGGGGATGGGAGATGAAGTGAGGTCATGCATGGGTCTCCCTACAGCTTTGCAACTTCAAGTTCCAGTTTTCCTGAGGCCCAGCTGCATTCTTTGGCATTAAAAGAAATGGGCTTGAAGTATAAAATGCTCAGGAAAGAATAGCTTAAAAAGAGGAGGATAGAAAGAGAAGTAGCAAACTGGGAAGAACTCACATCAATAATGTTTATATTGTGCCTTTTTGATGCTTTGGGATTATTTTCTATGAGATCTCTAAAGTTTCCTTAAAACATATCCAGAAGCATAAAAAACACTGGTCCTATCTGCAGTCTATATTGTGTACTGTGATTTCTAGGACTTGGTTGTTAATGTATGCTGACTTGCCAACCAGCAAGTGGGTTCCTAGACAGGGCAAATTATGTCTTTTTCCTTTCTATTCACCATAGAGCCTACCTTACTGTTGAACACATAACTGATACTCAGTAACTCAGTCAATATTTGTTAAATGAATGAATACAATTTTAGTAAGCCCTGATACATACATTAGATTTGTATATAAGGTACATGAAAGGAATCTAGAAGTCATTGAATCAACAATGAAAGTTTCAACCTCTTAATCAATGCACTCTTTTTGGGTGATTCAGTAATACTCAAAGTTTCAGGTGGTTTACAGGTATGGATGGTATTCACACCTTCCTCTCCAACCCAGGATCCTAGCTTGGGCTCTGCCTCTCGTTCAGAAGTGCCTGTGGTCACTGGATATAATGGGTTACAGGCCTCTCTGTCTCAACGTCATCAAACCCTGATCTGCAAAGTCATGTTCTCCAAGCCTGCTTCTCTACCTGCATTCTTAGTCTCACAATATGGGCACCACCACTTGCTACCCAGTCTGTCTAGCTGGAAAACTGTGGGTTATCCTTGACTCTTCATTTCCTTCCCTCTCCACACTTAAGAGGGCAATGTGGTGTATAACAGGGCATAGACTTAAAAGTCTGACAGGCCTGAATTGTGGCTCTGCCAGTTAGTCGTGTGACCTTGAAAACATTACTGCCTTGTGACTCATTGTCTTTATTTGTTAAATGAGACTATTAATGACTATCTCAGAGGATGTTTAACAACTAGATATAATGTATATAGTGTTGCAGATTCCCACTCCTATTTCTATTTAGTGCCCTGGACATGCCTTTACTGTCACAGAGTACACATGGTATGTTTATTTTCAAGTCTCCATCAAACTCTAAGTAAGTTGACAAGGAGACTCTATTACTTCTCTCCAATATTTTGAATTTAATGAATAATAGCATAGTTTTTGCTAAAAGCTTTGAAACTACATGTCAAAAAATTAAAAGAAACAAGTAGCAGTGGAAGGATAAATAAGAGTCTATCTTACTAAGTTTTATGTATATAATTTGTGTATATTTTGTATATATATGGTGTCTATTTTTCAAGAGCATTTGCAGAAAGGTAAGAGACACTACAAGAAGTGAAGAATATGCTACACTTTTTGGAATAGAAGAAGACTGTAAAATATCTTGATGAACAATCTAAATCAGACAGAAATCCCTTAGACAATCAAAAACACAGTTAATATGGAATGTTTGGTCTGGCTAGCTGGGGGGACGGGATGGTGGGGGAAAGCACAGCCAAGAATTGCATTTCGGTGACTCACTGCTCCTACAAAAATGGTGGCTTGTGAGAAACACAATTTAGAAGAAAATACCTATAATAAAATGTGTGGTGCCATACCAAAAATAACATTCACTTAGAGGGGGGAGCCCTCAATTAATTTCAGTTAGAAAAGAGATCTTTCTCAAAAATCACTGAGAATCTACCTGAAGATCTCAGAAGGTTTATGCAAACTCATTTGTTCATTATTGATTCATTCATTCATTCATTCAAAAAATATTTAAGTGTCAACGATAAGCCAGGGCTGTGATAGGTATGGTGAGGAACAAAGCAGGCACAATTTCTGTACTCAGGGAAGTTACAATTTAACAGGAAAGACAGACAAATAAACAACAACAGCAAAAGTGATATATTCCCTATTCTAGAGTAGTAGAGGGAACTCCTGTGGGAACAGATGGGAAGAACACTTAAGCCATCTGGGTTTATAAAGAAATAAATTCCTCAAGGTGAAGAAGGAGTAACAAGATTATCAAGCAATGGGGATATTGTTTGCAAAAACTTAAAGGTAAGAAATGGAGAAAAGTCCCAAGTGGGGAAAACTTAAAAGTTCAAGATGAAACAGCTAGAGATTAGGCTTCAGAGAGAGGTGAAGTTAAGTTATAAAAGATCTAAAACTTTTTTTAAATGAATTGAATTGAGATACAATTTACATTTAATAAAATTCACACTGTTAAGGTCAAATGAATTTTAAAAATATATATGTATATAACCTGCAATCCAATCAAGCTATAGCACATTTTCATGTCCTGGTGAATTTATTAGTGCCCCTTTGCAGCTGTCACCTCTCCCTCCCCACATCCTCTGACCCAGGTAAAAATTGCTTTTCTTTTCTTTCTATTCCTATAGATTGGTTTTGCTTGTTCTCTAGAATTTCATATCAATAGAATTTTTCAGTATAATATTGCGATATTCCTCCACGTTGTCATGTCAGTAGTTTATTCTTTTTTATTGCTGAGTTTTTGATTTATAATAATCTGTAATTTGTTTATCCAGTCATTTATTAACTAGAACCCATCATTATTTGGGTTGATTCCAGTTTTTGGCTACTATAAATAAAGCTGCTATGAAGGTTCATGTACGAGAATTTTTATGGACATAAGTTTTCATTTCTGAGTAAATACCTAAGAAAGGAATTCCTGGGTCACATGATAAGTATGTTTCTTTATAAGAAACTGGCAAACTGTTTTTAAACGTGGTTACTCCATTTTACAACCTACCACAAAAATATGAGAGTTCCTGTTTCTCCATATCCTTGCCAACATTTTATATTACTGGTCTTTTTAATTTTAGACATTCTAGTAGGTGTGAAGTAGTATTTCATTATGATCTTAATGAGTATTTTCATGGTTATCAATGATGTTGAACATATTTTTACATGCTTTTTAAAGCATGTAAAAGTTGTATTTTGTCTTTTGTAAAATTTTTTAACTCTTTTGCCATTTAAAAAAATTGGGTTGACTGTCATAATATTGCAAAAGAGTTCTTTATATATTGTTGATTCAAGTACTTTGCCAGTTTTATTGTTGTGAATATTTTCTTTTAGTATATAGCTTGCCTTTTTATTTTCTTTAGTGTCTTCTTTGAAAAGTTGATGGTTTTAAATTTTGAAGAAGCCCAATTTATCAATGTTTTCTTTTCTGGCTACTGCATTTTCCTTTTCTCTGTGTTTGCTTATAGAAGCTTTATAGTCTTAATTTTTGCATTTAGGTCTAGAATCCATTTTAATTTGATTTTTGTACATGGTTTGACATAAAGGTTGAAAGTAATTATTTTGCATGACGAAATTAGATTCCAATTGTTTTAGTACCATTTGGTGAAAAGACTATCATTTTCTTATTAAATTATCTTAATGAGATAATCATTAATTTTTCTCTTAATGAGAAATTTCTCTTAATGAGATAATTTTTCTCTTAATGAGAAAATCAATTCCATTTTTACAGGTACTGACTATTTTTCTTGACTATGTACAGGTCAGGCATCCCTAATCCAAAAATCTAAACTCCAAAATGCTCTAAAATATGAAACTTTTTGAGCACCAATATGACCCCACAAGTGGAAAATTGCACAACTGATCTCATGTGATGGGTAACAGTCAAAACTTTGTTCCGTGCACAAAATTATTAAAAATAGTATGTAAAATTACCTTCAGACTATGTGCATAAGGTGTACATGAAACATAAATGAATATCATATTTAGACTTGGGTCCCAATATGTCTCATTATCTATCTGCAAATATTCCAAAATCCAAAAAAATCTGAAATCCGAAACACTGCTTGTATCAAGCATTTTGGATATGGGAGACTCAACCCATATTACATTTCTGCTTTTTTATGATTAAATATTTGATATTTAGATACTATAATATAGATAATTAGGATTTTGCTATCTTCCTTGCTTCCTATTTAGCAACAAATTTAATTTCTGGCTAACACACTAGAATTTGTGTAAGCTCAGTTTTGTGCTTTATTAGTTAGAAACTGTGGAAAACCCATGGTATTTTGCAAGGCCCTCTAATTTGGTGGGGCTCAATCTCCAAACTCTGTTTCTCTGTCAATCTTTTTAGAGATTGGTTTTAGGCTTTCTTAGGGCAATTATACATTAAGTCTCACTGTACAGCATGGTCCCTACTCCCAAGACATGGCCTTTCTGATGTCTCATTTGGATGGGAGGGGTGTTTTCAATAAATAGACTTTAAGGACATCCCTCCACTCTGACAAGGCTGAAACTCCAATGTCTGCAGGTACTGCTTAACCTCCAATATCTTTGTTTACCTCTCAGACCTATAGCAGTTGATAGCTGCTAAGCCTCTGGTAATTTGCCTTAACCATATACAGCTCACCCTTAGCCATGGACTTGAGGTGGTCCATTGCATTGCTTTCTGAGACATCTCCTTCTTCTGTGATATTCTGCCTATCACCTTCCAGCTGCTCAGCTACCTAGAACTCTGATCTCTGCGTCCTCAGTTCGGTGGGACCACTGTACTTTGCTGGACTCCAGCTCTCTATGCTGCAGTCAGAAAATTGTTCCCAGGCAGAGAAATGGATAATTGTGGGGCTCACTTCATAAATTTATCTCCTTTAAAGGATTGCAGGCTTAAATTGTCTATTGTTCATTCTTTGAAAAACAGTTGTCTGTGATGTTTATGGCAAGAAGTCTAGTTGGGTACCGTTTACCTCATAATTGCTAGAAGATGAAATCCCCCTCTATTGGGTTTTTAAGCAGAGAAATAAAATACCCTATTGGTACTTAGAATGGTACTCTGGCTGCAATGGCAAGTGAATTGGTGAGGAATAAGACAACATATGGCAGCAGCAGTAATCCTGGAAAAAATTATTTATTTCATAAATACATATTTAGTGATCACTATATTCCAGGTCCCATTCTCATTCTAATATTGACTCACTTAATTGTCACCAATCTCATGATATAATACTATTATTATCATCTCTGTTTTTTAGGTTGGAAAACTGAGGGACAGAGAGGCTAAGTAATTTGACCAAGAAATAGAGCTGTAATTGAATTCAGGTTGCCTGACTCTAGAGTCCATGATCTTTAAAAGCATGTAATTCTATGATAACAGTAGCCTAAAGTGGTAGAAATGACCAACTTTTGCTTCGTGTGTCTGAAGGGGAAACACTTCTCTTTCTGGACACTAATACCAGCATATATACTGTGTGCTGGCATGGATAGAATGACAATCAAGGCCTCTTGGGAGATAAGAAAAGGGATTCAAAGCAGAAAAGATTCTCAGACTATAATCTAGAGAGGGAGTCTAAAAAAGACATAAAATCATGAAAAAAGTTAAACAAATTATTTTACTGCAGAGCAGCTCCTGAAGTACTAAGCAGATGCTACAGGAAGTGACAATTACAAAAATAGGGAAGACTATCTTTATGTTATAAGATTAAAGTCTATTTTTATATGAGTTATATTTGACAAGAAAAAGTCAGCCATGGTCCTGAGAGCAAAGGCCAGGAAGTCTCTGAGAATTTGCCTTATATTAATAACTCATGAAAAGTCATGTGCCCCTGAACCTACTTCTCTGGCTAAAAATGGGACTAAAATTATAAAAACCAAAAAAATATATCACTAAATTCATTTTAATTTTTATTTTAAAGTTCATGAAATTTGGTTAAAATGCAATTTGGTGCAATTGTTGAGGTGATGAAATGAACTATAGAGGGAATAATAAACCTAGAATATAAAAACATGATGAAAATTTGCCATTCTTGGAACAATGAATGAAACAAAATATCTGTTATTATGAAATTACCCCCTTAGAGAGGTCAGAAAAAAGTGGCCGCTAAGGCTAAAGTCAAAATACTCAGATAGGTTGTGAGCTCAGTACATCTGGGTCTAGGTCAACATGTCATGTGTACCAAGTCAAGGGTATATTCTAAATTTTAGTGATAAACAACTGCTCAGATTAAAACACACCATAAAAGTCATGTTTTAAATAAAGTACTGTTTACATTCATCTGTGGAAACTTCTGTCCTGCTGATAACCCAAATGCACGACTTAAACCATCTGCCTCTTCCGCTGATGTGAAAAGGGAATGACGTAAATGCTGTTTACGGCAGTGAGTTGGTTTGCTGGGAGGCTGCTGTTCTTTATTAGCATTTAACATGGGATAACTGAGATAACTATGCTTCAGGCATATTAAAAGAGTTCATAGGCATTTCTTCTGGTGGAGGTGAGTTTACCTGGAAGGGAATTATGATGAAGATAGCATAGGCTAGTATGAAAAAAGAACAAGATTCACTATGTTTACACGCTTCCAGCTTTACTCAAGATATACCTGTAATCCAGAGAGTTTCATACAAGAGACAGTGTGATGGAAATAGCACAGATTTATATGGGAGATTAATCTAGACTCAAATTCTGCCTCTGTCTAACCTTGGCCAAGTTATGTGAATTCTTTGAATCTTGTTTTCTTCATCCATAAAATGAGTTTATATGACTGCAGTAGGTTCAGTGGTAGCCCCCATATATCCATGTTCAAACTCCAAGAACCTGTGAATGTGATCTTATTGGGAAAAAGTGTCTTTGCAGGTGTAATTGTGAGGAGTGAGCATTTTAGATTTTCTGGGTGGGTTCCAAGTCCAACAACAAATGTCCTTATAAAAGACACACAGAGATAGCCGAGCACCGTGGCTCACGCCTGTAATCCTAGCTCTTTGGGAGGCTGAGGCGGGCGGATCCTTTGAGCTCAGGAGTTCGAAACCAACCTGAGCAAGAGCGAGACCCCGTCTCTACTATAAGTAGAAAGAAATTAATTGGTCAACTAATATATATAGAAAAAATTAGCCAGGTATGGTGGCGCATGCCTATAGTCCCAGCTACTCGGGAGGCTGAGGCAGAAGGATCGCTTGAGCCCAGGAGTTTGAGGTTGCTGTGAGCCAGGCTGACGCCACGGCACTCACTCTAGCCTGGGCAACAAAGTGAGACTCTGTCTCAAAAAAAAAAAAAAAAAAAAAAAGACACACAGAGGACAGACACAGAGACAGAAGAGAAAAGGGCCATGTGAAGATGAAGGTAGAGATAGGAATTATTCAACTATAAGCCAGGGAATACTTGGAGCTACCAGAACTGAAGAGGCAAAAAAGATCCTCCCCTCTGGAGCCTTTAGAGAGAACACACGCTGAACAAATATTGATGTCAGACTTTGGCCCCCAAAACCTTGAGAAAATAGATTTATGTTGTTTTAAGCCACCCAGTTTGTGGTAATTTGAAATGAATTAGTGAATGAATACAATGGCCTTATAAGGTCTTTGTAGGGAATATAGATAGACCAGTAGACAGCTCAAATAAACAATTATTTAATGTTAGTTACTATGATAATAGTACATGATACTTCAACACATGACCACAAGAAACCTCATGGAATTGAGGACCAAATGTCGTCTTCTCCAATATAAAAGTTTACAAGGTTATGACATTCAAAAGAAGGTAAGAAATCTTGAAGTCTAAGGAGATTGAGAAACTTCAACTTTCTTGGATGCTTATAGGAAATTCACTTGTAAGAGAGCTGCCTTTATTGAAGGTAAGATTTTAAAAGCTCATTTTAAAGTCACAAAATATAACTTAAGATAAGTGGTTCCCTTGCTCCCCCCTCCCTTCTTTTCCTTCCTCCCTTCCTCCCTCCCTCCCTCCCTCCCTCTTTTAGTTGAAAGTGCAGAGAAACTGGGCTTCAAATCCAAAATAATGTAGAAAATTGAGACAGTGTATGACTGTTAGAATGGAAGGGAAAAATAATATAGGTGTCATTTAGTCTTTGCCTAGATCCAAGCATCACCTCAAAGTCAAGTTTGAGGCCAAGGGGCCTATGTGTGAGAAAAATTACCAAAGATTAGGCTAAAGTCTTGATGCTCTTTCTCCCTTAGTAAAACTCACCAAACACACAGTTCAACAACTAAAAACATTTTATCCATAAATTTCAAGAATTCTGGAATGGAAATATTTTTCTGGGATGGAAAATTAACTTCTAAGATGGAAATATGTTTCACATTCAAAAATCTGGTCATGGCATGTATTTTTTAGGGCAACATATATGATTTGAAGGTGGTTATTTTCACTAAGGTTATTCCAATTCAAGTGCAGTTACAACTGGTTATAATCATTTGCAATAAAACCAATTCATCAACTTTATATAGGTCTAATAAAGGATTGAATTACCAGCAAAGTTACATACTATATGTAATATGCCATCTTTAAAAAATTTTTTTCATTAATCAAGGGGCATTGATCACATCAAATACACATCATATAATCAGAGAAAGATTACATGCTAACGTGTCAACCTGTTGTAAATAAAATACAAATTCAGATGATTTAGAGTCAAATATAGACTAAAATAATTGGGAAAAGCTTTATGGCTGAACAGTGGATTTGGAGTAAACACTGAGAGAGAATCAGAAGGTGATCAGCAGAGGTAAACTTCATAAAGGCAAGCCACCTAAACTGCCAGGATTCTAGGGATGAGGGTAGGAGGGAAAAGGGGATAGTACCACTCTCTCACCTCAATGAGGAGCAAATCTGAATGAGAACTGAAGTGTCTGAATATAGAAACTATATTCAGCATGTACTTATCAAATGGGAGATATGATAAATGGGACTACGGACTGAATGAGCAGACAGAGAGCTAATCATAGTAGGAGTAGTCTCTGATGTCCTTAGGCTCATGAGCAAAGGCTGAACTATAGTGGTAAACTGAGAACTTGGAAAACATTTTAAAATTAAAATGCAATCTCCTCTTAGGTTGAAATTTTTGCCCGAGTGGGTAGATTGGTTAGTCTGGACCCTTTGGAGACTTTTAAGCATTCCAAAGTGCCTCCAATGAATTTAGAATGCCAAGAATGTGCACAAATTTGGTATTTAAAATTCTAGACTTGCATTTGCTAATCCAATTAAGTGTAGCTTTGCCAGACACAGGGGCTGAACTCCACTTCAAATCATGTAGTTGAAACAGAAATACTCAAAGAATTTTTGTGAAGACAAACTCATTCTAAGCTCACAATACCTATTTCTAAAATGACTGTAAATACCTAAAGTTACATTTTTTTTGGAAAATGATTATTGTTATACTTTCAATCCTTTCCCTATGGCAAAAAGATTACATGAAATCAACAAAATAGGTAGAAAAGTTTTAGTGTTACAAATGTACTTTTATTTACAATCATTTTGTGTTTAAACTTGTATTGATGTTTTTACTCATACATTCCATTCTTCTCAGAAGCACCTACCTCATCAGTTTCACCTAATTAAATCATTTTATTTTCTGTTTAAGTCTACTTCTAATATGCTTTTTAAGTCTTTAACTCTCTCATGTGAATAATGTGTCCATTTGATCATGCCAAGAAGATGGTAAGCTCCCGGAAGGGACAGACCATGTCATATACTTCTTCTATATCCTCTTGATGCCATGTACTATCATGGTAGACCCTCACTTCACATGTGTTTGATTTCATTTTCATCAATTCAGTTCCAATATAGCATTTTTATAGCAATATTGTGGAATTACTTCATAGTAGATAGTATATGAGAATTGGGGTTCTTTAGAATAAAACAATATAGTAATGGCAAAAGATAGGTTTATATGTTGAAATTCTGAAATCTTTAGCTTACTTTTTTTAAATTTATTTATTTTTATTTTAGCATATTATGGGAGTACAAGTGTTAAGGTTACATATATTGCCCATGCCCCCCTCCCCCCTCGAGTAAGAGCTTCGTTGCACATCTTACTCGTTTAACTTCCTTTTAAACACAATATATTGAACACATAGTTATCCCTGTAATGTACAGAAATTGATCCAAAGAAATTTCAAAATGTATCAATTACACAAAAAAATAATGGAAGAAATACAGAAAACTAGAGATTTAAACACAGTTTTGGAAGATGGAAAATAAATGATTCAGTGATACCTAACTTAATAGACCAGGTAAAATTAAAACTCAAGTGCCAACAAAAAATAATGTCAATTAGGAGCAGGACAATTTATACTGCAAAACTCAGAAATGGTCAGAAATTATAGGCACCAGATAGCTATGAAATCCCCTCCTCCCCTTCTCACCTGCCTGGCACCCTAAAAATGTTACTTCCTGTATGTGCACATTAGTGTTGATTGATTAATATCAATTTAATGGTGAGTATATGTGGTGTTTGTTTTTTCCATTCTTGTGATACTTAGAAGAATGGGATCCAGCTCCATTCAGGATAATAAAATAGGTAGTTTGTCTTTTTTTTTTTTTTTATGGCTGAGTAGAACGCCATGGTATACATATACTACATTTTATTAATCCACTCATGTATTTATGGGCACTTGATTTGTTTCCACATTTGCAATTGTGAATTGTGTTGCTATAAACATTTCAGTGCAGATGTCTTTTTTATAGAATGTCTTTATTTTCCTTTGGGTAGCTACGTAGTAGTGGGATTGCTGCATCAAATGGTAGTTCTACTTGTAGTTCTTTCAGGTATCTCCATACTGCTTTGCATAGAGGTTGTACTAGTTTGCAGTCCCACCAGCCATATATGAGTGTTCCTGTCTTGCTCCATCCATGCCAACATTTGTTGCTTCGGACTATTTGATAAAAACTGTTCTCACTGGAGTTAGTGATATCTCATTGTGGTTTTGATTTTCATTTCCCTGATGATTAGAGATGTTGAGCAATTTTTCATGTTTGTTGGCCATAAGTCTATCTTCTTTTGAAAAGTTTCTGTTCATGTCCTTTGTCCACTTTTTAATGGGGTTGTTTGATTTTTTTTCTTAGTGATTTTCCTGAGTTATATATAGACTCTAGTTATCAGTCCTTTATGAGCTATATAACATGCAAATATTTTCTCTTTTTTGGTAGATTGTCTATTCACTCTCATGATAATTTCTTTGGCTGTGCAGAAGCTTTTTAATTTGATCACATCCTATTTTTAATTTTTTGTTCTTGCTGTGATTGCTTTGGGGGTCTTTTTCATAAATTTTTTGCGTAGGCCAATGTCTATAAGAGTTTTTCTAACATTTTCTATAGGATTCTTATGGTTTCAGGCCATTAAGTCTGTTATCCATCATGAATTGATTATTGTGAAATGTGAGAGGTATGGATCCTGTTTCAGTCTTCTACATGTGGCTATCCAATTTTCCCAGCACTATTTATTGAATAGGGATTCTTTTCCCCAGTGTATGTTTTTGTCTACATTGTCAAAGATTAGATGGCTGTATAAGGATTGTTTTATATCTGAGTTCTCAGTTCTGTTCCATTGGTCTATGTCTCTGTTCTTGTGCCAGTAAGATGCTGTTTTAGTTACTATAGCCTTGTAGTATAGCTTGAAATCTGATAAATTGATGCCTCCAAATTTGTTCTTTTTGCTTAAGGTTTGTTTTGACTATATGGGGTGTCTTCTCTGTTTCCATATGAAGCATAGAATTATTTTTTATAGATCTGTGAAAAATGATGTTGATACTTTAATAGGGATTGCATTGAATCAATCTGTAGATCACTTTGGGTAGTATAAACATTTTAACAATGTTGATTTTGCCAATCCATGAGCATGGTATGGTTTTCCATCTGTTTATGTCCTATGCTATTTCCTTCTTCGGTGTATTTAATTTAGCTGCACATCAAAAACTAATCCATCATGACCAAGTAGGCTTCATCCTAGAGATGTAGGGATGGTTCAATATATGCAAATCTATAAATATTATACACCACATAAATAGAAGTAAAAACAAAAACCATATGATCCTCTCAATGAATGTAAAAAGAATTCAACAAAATTCAGCACTGTTTTATGATAAGAATGCTTAACAATATAGGCATAGATGAGACTTACCTCAAAATGATAAAAGCCATGCAATACACACAGTCAACATTATTTCCGTTGCATTGTTTCTGATTTCTCTAGCATTTCTTTTTTGGCTCTTTTACTTTTTTTTAGGACTTTCATCTCCTTATTTACAGTATCCATCTGTTCTTGCATGAAGTCCACTTTATCCATGAGAACCCTTAACATATTAATCTTAGTTGTTTTAAATTCCTTGTCTGATAATTCCAACATCCCTGTCATGTCTGGTTCTGATGCATCCTCTGTGTGGGTTTTGTTTATTCTTTGTAATTTTTTCTCAATAGCAGATATGATGTAAAGGATAAAGGTTAAAGGATATGCTGTAAATTGACCTTCAGTCAGGTGGTTCTAAGTTGTGGAAGAAGGGGGGCTGTATTCTTTAGTCCTGTAGTTAAGTCTCAATATTTTAATGAGCCTATGCTCTGTGCTGTGAAATTCAAAAGTTTTTCACAGTTTTTTTCTTTATTGTACATGGGACAGGATGGTCAAAATGGACTAGAGTTGGGTATTTTCTTTCTCCTACATGGAAGGATAGAGCTTGCTGGAGATGAGTATTTCTCTTTCTCCAGACTAGTTAGGCTGTGATAAAACCCATGCATGTTAGGCTTTGGTTAGTTTCCCCTGAGGGCAGACCTTATTAAGAACAGAGTGCTCTTTCATATTTCAAAATTGTTCCTTTTCCCCTCTTGTTGCTGAAACCATAAGTGGATTTTTCTCCAATATTTACTGTAAGAACCTAGTTAAGCTCCTTAAAATAAACATCAAAGTATGGAGGGGTGGACCCCCTATGATTGGGCCCACGTGGAGTTTTTCACTCTCACATTTGTCCACCACTAGCCTCCAGCAATTCATCACAGTTCAGGTTTTCCCACCCTGTCACTGGTTCCTGAGATTTCTGCTCTTTTTATGTTGTGATTCTCTGTATCCCCCTGTCTGTTTCTCCAGTTTGGAGACAGCAGTTTGCCCTGTGACCTCATTTCTCTTAAAGACTTAAAAAGAGTTGTTGATTTTTCAGTTTTCTACTTATTGTTAGGATGGAGTGGTAATTTCCAAGTTCCTGATGTATAGAACTGGAAACTTGGCAGAGTCTTTTTTGATAAAGACATTGGAGATGTTGTTCTGGTGCAAAATTTCATATTTTGTGATGAAATTAAGGCTTTTAAGAGTAAGTGATTAGCTGGCAAATACAAATGCAGAAGAAAATCAGGACTACAAATACAAACATGAGGAATTCATCTGTTTAGAAATCACACTTATAATGAGAAAAGAAGACTTCTAAGAAAGACTGTAAAGAGTAAAATACTTCAGATTGCATCTTGAGAAATGTTTACATATAGAAGTTGGGAAGAGGAAGAAGTCAAGAAGGCAGAGAAGAAATTGTTGAAGTGAATGGAAAAATAACCTATGTTATGGAAGCAGAAAAAAGAAGCATTTCCTAAAGAAAGTGATGATATGTGGTTTCAAATGCTGCATTTAAGTCAAAAGGAATGACTAACAAAGTTGTCTTTAGGCAATTGAAGTTTTGGATCTTAGAAGAAAAGACACTGAAATCATGAAAGAGTACTGAATTTTGTCAAATGCTTTTTCTGCAACTATTGAGATGATCATATCTTCTCTTATGTGTTGAGCCACATTTATTGATTTCTATATGTTGCACCAGTCTTGCATCCCTGGGATGAAGCCCACTTGATCATGGTGGATTATTATTTTTTAGTGTGCTTTTAAATTTGGTTTGCAAGTACTTTATTGAGGATTTTTGCATCTGTATTCATAAAGGATATCGGTTGGTCGTTCTCTTTTCTCGTTTCCTTTCCTGGCTTTGGTATCAAGGTGATACTGGCTTCATAGAATGAATTGGGGAGAATTCCCTCCTCCTTGATGTTATAGAATAATTTCTGCATTATGGATAGCAGCTCTTCTTTGTAGGTATGCTAAAATTTGGCTGTGAATCCATCTAGTCTGGGGCTTTTTTTTGTTGGAAACATTTTATTACTGCTTCAATCTTTTTGCTCATTCAGGAGTTCTATTTTGTTCTGATTGAGTCTTATGAGGTTGCATGTTTCCAGGAATTTGTCCATTTCCTCTACATTTTTGAGTTTACGTAGAGATTTTCATAGTATTCACAGATGATATTTTGTATTCCTGTGGTATCCATTGCAATATCTCCTTTTTCATTTCTGATTGAGCTAATATAGATCCTTTCGCTTTTATTCCTGGTTAATCTAGAACGAGGCCTATCAATTTTGTTTATATTTTCAAAAAACCAACTTTTTCTTTCATTGATCTTATATATTTTGTTTTGTTTTGTTTTCCATTTCATTTGGTTCTGCTCTGACCTAATTTATTTCTTCTCTTCTGATAGCTTTGGGTTTGGTTTGCTCTTTATTTTCTAGTTCCTTGAGATGTGTCAATACATTGTTGATTTGTGATTTTTCTGCCTTTTTGATGGAGGCATTTAAGGCTGTGAATTTTCCCCTTAGGACTGCTTTTCCTGATTCCCATAGATTTTGATATCTTTTGACCGCTATGTCATTCAGTTTAGGAATCTTTTTATTTGTATCTTAATTTCAACAAACTAGGCATAGAAGTAACATAACTCAACATGATAAAATCCATATATGACAAAGCCACAATCGACATTATACTGAATGGGGAAAAGTTGAAAGCATTCTTACTAGGAACTGTAATAAGACAGGGGTGCACACTGTTACCACTTTAATTCAATACAGTGCTGGAAGTCCTAGCCAGAGCAAATAGCCAAGAGGAAGAAAAAAGGGTACACAAATCCAGAAAGGAGAGGTCACACTATCACTTTTTGTTGATGATATGATCTTAGTCTAGTCTAGAAAACCCCAAAGATTCCACCAAGACACTCCTGGAATTGATAAATTCAACAAAGTCTCAGGTTACAAAATCAATGTATACAAATCAGTAGCATTTCTATACAACAGTAACAGTCAAGCTGAGAGTCGAATCAAAGAATACCATTCACAATAGCCACAAAGAAAAGAAAATACCTAGAAATGTACTTAACCAAGGAGAGCAAAGATCTCTACAAAGAGAAGTACAAAACACTGAGGAAAGAAATTGCAGATGACACAAACAGATGGAAAAACACAACATGCTCATAGATTGGTAGAATCAACATTGTTAAAATGTCCATACTAGGCAAAGTGATTTACAGAGATTGAAAGCAATCCTGATCAAATTACCAATGTAATTTTTCTCAGATCTAGAAAAAAAGTATATGCTTTGTTTGAGACCAAAAAAGCCTCAAGAGCCAAAGCAATCTTAAGCACAAAGAACAAATCTGTTGGCATCACATTACCAGACTTCAAATGATGCCTCAAGGCTATAGTAAACAAAACAGCATGATATTACCATAAAAAAATTGAGACACAGATCAATGGAACAGAAAAGAGAGCCCAAATAACCCAAATATAAAACCATCCACATACTGCCAACTGATCTTTGACAAAGTAAACAACAATACACAGTGGGGAAAAGAAGGCTTATTCAATAAATGGTGCTAGGAGAATTGGAAAGCCACATGCAGAAGAATGAACAGCACTCACAAAAATTAATTCAAGATGGATAACAGACTTAAATGTAATGCCTGAAACCATAAGAATGCTAGAAGAAAATGTTGGAAAATCTCTTCTAGATATCAGCCTAAAAAAGGCAAAGACATTATATGTAACCTAAATGTTTATACTCCCATAATATTATGAAATTTAAAAAAGAAAATAAATAAATTAGAAAAAAAATTTATGAAGACTCCAATGGCAATAACAGCAACAACAAAAATAAATAAATGGGACTTGATTCAATGAAAAAGCTTCTGCACAGCTAAAGAAATGATCAACAGAGTAAATAGACAACCTACAGAATGGGAGAAAATACTGACAAGCTATACATCTGACAGAGGACCAATAACAAGAATCTACAAAGAACTCAAGCAAATAAGCAAGAAAAAACAAATCACTCTAATAAAAAGTGGGTGAAAGACATGAATGGAAATTTTTCAAAAGAAGATAGATAAGTGACCAGTAAACATATGATAAAGTGCTCAATATCACTAATCATCAGGGAAATGCAAATTAATACCACAACAAGATATCACCTTACCCCATTTAGAATGGTTTTTATTAATAAGTCTAAAAACAATATATGCTGGCATGGATGCAGAGAGAAAAGAATGCTTATACACTGTTGGTGGGACTGCCAATTAGTACACCCTCTATGGAAACAGTATGGAGATTCCTTAAAGAACTAAAATTAGACCTACCAATTGATCCAGCAATCCCACTACTGGGTTTTTGCTTAAAGGAAAAACAGTCATTTTATCAAAAGACACCTGCACTTAAATATTTATTGTAGCACAATTGCAAAGATGTGAAATCAACCCATGTGCCCATCAATTCATGAGCAGTTTAACAAAATATGATATATGTTACTTTTGAATACTACAGGGCCATGAAGAAAGATGAATTAAGGTATTCTGCAACAATTTGGATGGAACTGGACACTATTATCCTAAGTGAAGTATCTCAAGAATGGAAAAACTAACACCACATGTACTTGCTATTAAATTGGAACTAAGTGATGAGCACATGTATGCACAGAAGGAAGTAAAACTCAGCAGAAATCAAGCAGGGGAGAGGGGAGGAGGAGGGGATGAGTGAAAACCTACCTAATGGGTATAGTGAACACTATCTGGGTGATGGGCACACTTATAATCCTGACTCAAGCATAACAAAAGTGATCCATGTAACCAAAAACATGTGTATTTTTGTAATATTTTGAAATAAAGTAAATAAATAGACTGAATTGTAGCAGGCCCTTAATATAGTATAATACTTTCTAAATTTCTGAAGTTTCTCCAACAATATATTCTTCAACTCCAAAAGTTTGCAATCTTAATATTTACCTGATAGGGTTGCTACACAAATTAAATAATTCACTATACTAAATGAAAATTCTGTTTTGAGATTTACCATTTAATCTAGTAACACATTAGATCTGACTTGTCAGATTCTGGACAAGTGGTTAGACACATTCACTAAATAATTGTTCTTGCTATCAATTGGTGTATCAAGAATCAAAACTCAGTGACCTAAACAACCACAGTTGTTTCATTATTATTATCTCTCCTGGGCCTAAGGACAGATTGGGCTGAGCTAAGCACTTTTGCTCAGGGTCTTTTATGTGGTTTCAGTCAGACAGTGGCAGGGGTAGGAGTCACCTCACATGTCTGGCAGTTAATGCTGGCTTTTGGATAAGACGTCAGCTGGGGTGTTAGCCATAACACCTGTACATTCTCTCCACGTGACCAAGCATCCAATCTCCATGCTGGGATTCTTCCAAGCATGGAGTCTGGATTATAAGAGAAAGCATCCCAAGAAAAAATCAGGCAGAAGCCATATCACCTATCCTAAGATATCACCTGGTGTCATTTCTGTTATATTCTATTTGTTATAAGCACATCATTAAGGCTATCCCTTATTCAAAAGGAGAGGAATTGGACTCCCATCCTCTTGAGATGAGTGACAAAGAATTTGTGAACATGTTTAAAACCACCAGAGCAAGTGATTTTTTCTTAAACATATCCTTTCATGTTTAATGTGAAATCATGCTTCAGCAAAATTATCTACTCTACATAGGCCTTGGGGAATTCTTATGAATGTATGAATCTGTGAGTATTAAATCTATTCTATGTGTTTACTACATTTTTAAAATGCAATACAAAGAAGTCATTCAAACTCCCTTCCTCTTCATTTGTATTCCTCTCTTTGGAGGTGGCAGTGACACTATGAAATATGGTGGTAGAAGTATGCCCAAGGGCCAAGGAGGTGGCCGTAAGGCTGAAAAAGCTTCAGTGGGGTGGGGTCTGAGAAGGTGGCTAGTATAGTTAGAAGATTAGTTAAATACAGTGAGAATTAAGAATATTAGAAAATATTTTGAGGCTAATACAAGCCATATTTTTTTTTACTATTAGAGAAGAGATTTACAAATATGGATAGGGTAATAGGTGCTGGATTATAATCGAGAGTATTAGTGTATTGGTGGAAACTCATGGTTCTTTTAAAAAATTCACAGATGGATGGCTGGGCATGGTGGCTCACGCCTGTGATCCTAGCACTCTGGGAGGCTGAGGCAGAAGGATTGCTTGACCCCAGGAGTTTGAGGCTCCAGTGAGCTATGACGACACCATTGCACTCTACCCAGGGTGACAGAGTGAGACTGTATCTCAAAAAAAAAGGTACACATAGAGGTAAATTTTTTTTTCTCTTTTAAAAATTTATGTAAATTTGTGGGATATTTGCATAATTTTGTGACATATATTGTGTAATGGTCAAGTTAGGCCATCATTCAACTTTTCATCAGTTGAATGATGTATTAATACATTGGACCGATTAAGTAATTTCTCATCATTCATCCCCCTAACTCCTCACCTTTCTGAGTCTCTATTTTCTACCATTCCACTATGTCCACATGTATACATTTTTTAGCACCTATTTATGAATGAGAACATATGTATCTTTTGGTATCGGGCTTGTTTCACTTAAGATAATGACCTCCAGCTCTGTACATTTGGCTGCAAAAGACATGATTTTATTCTTTTTTATGGCTGAGCATTATTCCATTGTTTATATAAAGCACATTTTTTTTTATTCATTCATCCATCCATTGAGGTACACTTAGATTGGGTCCATAGCTTTGCTATTGTGAATAGTGCTGTGATAAACACACAAGTGTAGGTAACTTTTTGATATATTGATTTCTTTTTCTTTGTGTAGATACCCATTAGTGACATTGCCAGATCAAATGGTAGTTCTATTTTTAGTTCTTTGAGATGTCTCCATATTGTTTTCCACAGAGGTTGTATTAATTTATAAGTGTTCCTTTTTCTTTGCATCCTTGCCAACATCTTTTTTTTTTTAGTTTTTTTGTTTGTTTGTTTGTTTTGTTTTTTGTCTTTTTAGGAGTAGCTATTCTGACTGGGGTAAGATGATTTTTCATTGTGGTTATAATTTGCATTTTTCTGATGATTAATGCTGTTCAGCATTTCTTTTCATGTACCTGCTGGCCATTTGTATGTCTTCTTTTGAGAAATGTGTATTCACATTTTTTACCCACTTTTTAATATTTTTTAATTGTTCTTGAGTGGTTTGAATTCCTTGTATACTCTGTATATTAGTCATTGTTAAATGAATAGTTTGAAAAAAAAGATGTATATCTGTATATATGTATATATACAGTTACTTTTCCTAGTTCTGTCTGAAGAGCAGGTCTAGAAACAACAACATTTCAGTAGCAATGAGCACATTAAACAGAAATACAATCTTCATTTCTAAACATCATCCTTCACTAAAAGAAACCAGGAATTCTTAGAGAAACAGCTGAATTCCAGGGCTGGTGTAGGAAAAGTGGAAACTGACCAAGACTATTTTGTGCCAGAAAGAAAGTCCTTAAAGAAAAATGCAGGCATATCAAAGTGACACAGACACCAGTTTGAAGTAGCTGTCACCCACTAAAATTGGAACAATTTGAGCATCAAAATATTGAATTCAATATATTGTTCAATGTATATAACCCATTGAATAAAACAAGCATCCTTGAGTCCATAGTGATATATTAATAAATCATTGACTGAATAAAAGAGAAGGTTGTGTAATGGTTCATTATTTTGTGTGCCAACTTGGCTAGACCATGGGGTGTCCAGATATTTGTTCAAACATAACGCTGGGTGCGTCTGTGAGGCTGTTACTGGATGAGGCTAACACTTGAATCAATAGACTGACTAAAGCAGAGTGCCCTCCCCATTGTGGCTGTCTCTTATGCAATTTCTTGGAGGCCTGAAAGGAATTTAAAAAGCAGAGTAAGGGAGAATTCACTTTCTCCACATGTCTTTGAGCTGGAATATTGGTCTTCTCCTGCCTTTAGACTTGGACTCAGACTGAAACTTGTATCATCAGCTTTCCTGGGTCTCTAGCTTGCTGAGTTTTTAAAATTGTTCCTGGGGTTCCTGGAATTATCGCTCTAATCTGATTAGATTTAAATATACCAATGACTCTATTTTCAGTAGTAAAGCGAGCACTGATAATCCATGGCATGATCTAGCAGTAAACACATAAAAAAATACCTCTCTAATACTCCCAATAACTCACTTAAGAAGCAGAGAGCTAGGTGACGATCAATATGAAAATTTGAACATTTTTGTCAACCTAACAAATATAATGAGATTGGCTGGTTGCACCTCATGTTGTTGAACAAAGTGGCAAAAGAAAGGATGATCCCAGGGATTCAGATTTCCAGCTCAAGTGCCACAAACATGACCTGAAAACTTCTATTTGTGCTTTGAAGGAGACTCTATCTCCTGTAGCCATAAGTCTGAGACTGCTGAAAACCAAATGCAGAATATCATTCTACAACTAGCTGAATTACAATGAAGGTGGAACTCCCAGCCTTGCAGGGTGTTGACTATTAAAGTCATGACATTGAATGGAAAGAAATGGGATCCTGCATATTGGAATGGAGATCTGTGGAAAGCCTCTGAGTCCCTGATATAGCACTGTTCCCTGGGATAATCAGCCAGCTACCTGGTAACACGTTGATTACATTTGACTGCTTCCATTGTAGAAGAGTCAGTGTTTTGTTCTTATTGGAGCAGACACTTACACTAGATACTTGCCTTATTTGCAAGTGATACTTATGCCAAAACTACTATCTGTGGACTTACAGGGTGTCTTATCCACCATCTTGGTATATTGCACATGAGATTGATGCTAATCAAGGAACTTGCTTCACAGCAAAAGAAGTGTGGCAGTGGGCTCATGATCATGGAATTCACTGGTCTTATCATGTTTTCCATCATCCTGAAGCAGCTAGCTTGATTGAATGGTGGAATCACCTTTTGAAGAATCAATTACAACAACAACTAAGTGACAATACATTGCAGGGCTGGGGCAAATTTCTCTAGAAGTGTGTATATCAGTGTCCAATATATGGACAGAAACCAATATGGATCAGAAACCAAGGGATGGAAATGGAAATGGCGCCACTCACTATTAGCCCTATTAAACCAATAGAAACATTTTGCTTCCTGTTCCCATGACCTTATTTTCTGCTGGTTTAGAAGTTTTAGTTACAAAGGGAAGAATGCTTCCACCAGGGGAAACTACAATGTTTCCATTTAACTTAAGACTGCCACTGGCCACTTTGGACTCCTCATGCCTTTGGATCAACAGACAAAGAAGGGAGTTACTGTACTGGTTGGGGTGATTGATCCTGACTACCAAGGATAAATTGGACTATGAATCCATGAGGGAGGCAAGGAAGAGTATTTCTGGAATACAGAAGATTCCTCAGGGCATCTCTGGGTATTACCATGCCCTGTGATTAAGGTCAATGGAAAAGTACAACAACCAATCCAGGTAGGATTTTTAATGGCCCAGGTTCTTCAAGAATAAAGGTTTGGGTCACTCCACCAGGTATAGAACCATGACCAGATAAGATGCTTGTTGGCAATACAGAATGAGTAGTGAAAGAAGGTAGTTATAAATTCCACCTAGGACTATATAACCGATTATAGAAATGAGGACTGTAATTGTCATATACCCTCCCTATTTTATTATGGTCATATTTGTATGCAAATATCTGTTTTCTTCCCTCCCTTATTCCCTTACCATGTAACTTAAGATGTATTGACTTTATATCCTATTTTTTAATTATCATTAATTCTACATTATAGTATTTAATTCATGAGATGCCAAGAAGAGTAATCATCACCCAAGGACTTTAACCCTCCTTTTAGGGAAGGTGTTGGTGCATTTTTGGTTGTACACAGGACCATTTTTGTATCATGTTAGGAGGAATTATGACAATGTTATTATCTCCATTTGGAGATAAAGTACAAAGATGTATATAGATGCCAAGTAGATAAGTGGTACACTTATGATGTTTCATTTTATGTGTCAACTTGATTGGAGAATGAGGTAGCCAGATATTTGTTTAAACATTATTTTGGGTATGCATGTGAGGGTATTTCTGGATGAGACTAATATTTGACTCAGTAGAATGAGTAAAGTAGATTGTATTCACCAATGTGAGTGGGACTCATCCAATTTGTTGGAGGCCTAAATAGAATAAAAAAGGCAGAGTAAGGGAGAATTCACTCTGTCTACCTGACTGTCTTTGAGCTGGGATGTTGATCTTCGGTCTTTACACTTTGATTCAGACTGGAGCGTATATCATCAGTTCTCCTGGCCTCAGGCATTCAGGCTTAGACTGGAACTATACAGTTGCTCTCCTGGGCTTCTAGCTTGCCAACTGCATGTCATGAGGCTTCTCAGCCTCCATAACTGCAGGAGCCAATTCCTTACAGTAAATCTCTCTCCATATATCTACATCTTTATCTGTATCTATCTATCTAGATCTAAATCTAGATGTAGTAAACATCACCCAAGACCTTTAACTCTCCTTCTGGGGATGATGTTAGTGCATTTTTGATTGTACAGAGGACCGTTTTTATATCACGTTAGGAGGAATTATGACAATGTTATTATCTCCATTTGGAGATAAAGTATGAAGATGTATATAGATGCCAAGTAGATAAGTGGTACACTTGTGATGGTTCATTTTATGGGTCAACTTGATTGTAGCATGAGGTATGCAGATATTTGGGTATCTAAATCTAAATCTAGATATTTAGATCTAAGTCTAGATCCAGATAGATAGATTCTATTGGTTCTGTTTCTCTGGAGAACCCCAACTAAAACAATGGGAAAAATTTCCTTACTGTAGAATGCTAACTAATATAGATTTGGCAACAGTCATGTGGTGGTTTATTCAGAAGGGATTCCTCTGTGGATGCTAAGGCTGGTGGATGGAGCATTGCCACAAAAAGTATATTAACATAATCTTGGAATATTTCCCCTCAAAATATTTATCAATACCAAGGGGAAAAAGGATGACTTTATAGTGGAGAAATCTGATAGGCATTAATTTGCCTGGTGATCAAGGTTCCTCACTGGAAGAGTAGACATTGTGTGCATCTGTAAAGTCATGCATTGAGAAGAACACAGCATCACTTCTGTAGTATTACTGCCAAGAAACCATAACCTGAAAGTGGTCCCAAGGAATCATCAGATGGACTCAGGTTGAAGAACACCCTTCAAAATGAAAGGCCTTGCTATTTTAACTGTCCAGACTATGAAAGCCAGGGAATGATTAAGGAACTTTTCTGGGTTGAGGAATCTAAAGAGATGTAACTAAATGTAGTTCATGATCTTCATAGGATACCAGATCAAAACACAAAAAGAGGCACAACTGGTATAGTTAGCAAAATCTGATAGAGCCTGTGGATTGGTTAGCATTGTTGTATGACTATTGATTTCACTGGATGGATGCCTTTGGTTATATTGGAGTGTGTTTTTGTTTTTGGAAAAATCACTGAAAGATTTAGGGAAGACATAGACTGAACAAATGTGGTATAATGTTAACAGCTGTAGAATTTGGCTGAGGGATACTTCTTTGCACTGTTGCTATAATTTTTCTGTCAGAAATTATTTCAAAATAAATCATATAAAATTATTAGAAATATATATCTACTACCAAAGTTTCCTGATTAATCACCAAATTAATCTATATCCCTACTTATTTCCATTTTTTCCCCTTATTTCACCACTAAATCATTTATGACTTTACAACCCACAATTTCCATATATCCCTTTCAGGAAAATGCTTAGGTTCAATCAACTAAAATCAGAAAAAAAAGAACCAAGCCTGTTCTCTGATAAGTTATCTTTACATATAGCCTCCTTTTGTCCCTTTCTTAACTTTGAGCAGTATTCAAATTTAAGCAGAAACTGTAATACATCTGTATCTAATTTCTCATTTTCATGTATTACATAGGCCAGATTCATTATGCACTTTTAATTCAGGGAGCTCCTGAATATTGGGAGATGAAGTATGACCAAGTATATCCATAATCATAATAAGCAAAAACAAACAAATAGACAGTAAACAATAATTCCAATATGAGAACATTCCACTGAATCAAGGAACCTAGCTTTGAAAAGCAAGACGCTAAAATATGGAAAAACATCACATTCTTCTCAGATGCTCCTAAGTCTAACACTGGTGATGTGCAGTGGCATTTGCTGTGACCACAAAAAATGTTTCTTCCTTCCAGAAATGCACATTCATTTGATCCTTATGAAACTGCAACTCTCTAATCCAAATCAGAACCCAGACCGTGGACTTAGGAGACTGTTTTGATAACAACCAAAAATTCAGAATGTTTTACAGACATCATACTGTGAAGAATCCAGTAAAGGAAATAACTTTACTCAACAGAAGGTCCCCCAGGAGGACCTGTATTATGATTTAGTCAAAACTAATCAAGAAGGTGGGTGGTAACAAGTGAGGTTCTTTACCCAGAAGCCAATTGTGCACAGGGGTAAACAAAACAGTTAAAACAGATTAGAAGTTAAACAAATTCATAATTATATTTTGTCACTGGATCATATTCTACCTAAGGCTGTACACCAAATATTTTTAATTCCTAATCCTTAAAAAAGTGAGAAAATAAAAGAAGAAAGAGACATTGGCATGGAATATAAAGCATTCTTTATACAAGCAAATGGGGCACATTTTCTTCATATTTTCTCTAAAATTTTTACAATTGGGAAAACACACCAGCAGGCTAACAAATATTTATGTATAGTCTAACTTCTTCAAGTGTTTTCCTATGACCTACCTTGCCTGATGCTTTATAGCACATGCTAAGTTGGTGGTGATTGTTTAATGAAAGTCATGAACAGTGGCAAGAGAAAATAAATTCATTCCTTCTTCTTTTTCAAAACTAAGCTAGTCATTTCAAAAATGACTACACTCGACCTGCACTTGATGTTTATCACAGCACAATTCACAATTGTAAAGATGTGGAATCCACCCAATTGCCCATCAATTCATGAGTGTATTAATAAAATGTGGTATATGTATGCCATGAAATACTACTCAGCCACGAAGAAGAATGACTTAATGCCTTTTGCAGCAGTTTGAATAGAACTGGAAACCATTATCCTAAGTGAAGTATCTAAGATTAGAAAAACAAACATGACATGTACTCACTATTAAATTGGAACTAACTGATGAGCACACATGTGCACAGAGGGAAGTAAATCTCAAAGGAATTCAAGCAGGGGGGAGGGGATGGGCAAAAACCTACTTAACAGGTACAATGAGCACTATCGGGTGACAGGCACACTTTTAACCCTGATTTGAGCATCACAAAAGTGATCCATGTAACCAAAAACATTTGTACCCCCATAATATTTTGAAATTTTAAAAAACTAAGTACCAAACACCATTGGTGATTTAAAGTTGAATGGTTCCTGTATTTCTACATCCTTATAGCATATTACACAGACAGAAAAAAATGGTGAAAAAATAATTAAAAGGAAAAGAATTATATCCACCTTTTAGCATATTAGTCAACAACAATGGAACCACATGGCACCTGGCTTTAGATTGACCTGTAGGTCTTCTATATATGTTATATTTCATTCACTAAGGGACTAGCTTTGCTATCTGGATAAGTCACTGGAATATACTGTTAAGAATTTCAGCCTGAGAAGCAGCATCTCCTATAAATAGTTACAACATCTGATGACAAGACACATATGCCAGCCTGGTTCACCCAAAAGCATTCATTAAAATGGCTGCAGCCTACTTTATTTGTGCATAGGGCAATTTCTGGGTCATTATAGTGAAAAGTGTTGGAGTAAACTATAAATGGGTTAAGGTAAGAGGGCATAGATCGGGGGAAAATAAGAAATAAAAGGGAACATGGAATATGTTTTTAAGTCATCCTCAATGACTCAATGACTGATGGAAGTTTCTAGTTTTTATTGGCCTTATGTCAGCATATGTTGCTCTTATGTATCACTCTTGGTGATGGTGTTCCCTGCTACTCCCTGCTGAAAGAAATCTGGATTCTCAGGAAGGGTACTATAATAGCAATCATGATATTGCCACAGTTGTTGAGGTAGACCCCAAACTATATAATACCAGGCAGATAAACAGGGACATATTGCTAGCTCCTCCAGCTTTCTAGAAACATTAGGCATTTGTGGAAAAGTGAACTTCACTCAGAGAATATCATTTTTTCCTATGGGCAGGGGAAAAAACATAAAAGTTTAGTTTCAGGATCCCATCCAGCTGGCCTCATTTAGCTTCACTCACCCTGACCACACCAGCCACTTTTGATGGGGCACACTAGTGACACAAAGTTCACACATCTACACAAATTCTTCAGGGAAATCTGGGTCAACATGAATGTTTCTTGTAAATTACGGAGCAACTATCTAGGAGTAAATAATCAACTGCTCTCCCAACTACGTTCCTCTTTTTATCTTCATAACATTAGTATCATTAAAAGTATTAAATTTTCCATCCCTAATTTCACAGGGCTCTTGGCTGTATGCAGAGTTATAGAGTCAGTTCCTGCCCTTTAGGAGTTTCAAATCTAAAAATATTTTTTTAAAATGCAAAACAGAATCTAAACTGAGAACATCAGCCACATGAATAAATAGTCAGCCATCTATAATCTCTCTGAAGCTGTCCTCATGGAGGACCAGGATTTATACTGTCTCTTAAAGGACATGCAGGATTTAAATAGAGGATCTTGAGTTTTGGCATGTTCAAGAAGGAGAGATTCAGGAAGAAAAGTTGGGGCGGCATTCTAGATGGGGTGAACAAAAACATACTGGTGAGAAAGTAGAAAGTTCGAGCAATAGTGACTAGGGCTGTTTAATCAGAGCAAGGGATCCTTGTAGCTAAACAATAAAGAGAAAACAAAAGAAGGGTTATAGAGGCCATCAAATACCAGTTTAAGAGTTTGAACTTTATCCTTTGCTGGTGAGTGTCACCAAAGGAGACATTTCATCAATTGAGGAAAACCACATGTCACGGTGAATTTACCAGTGCTGGTGTAAGAATAATGGCCTTGGGCCATCTTTTTATATGATATAAATAGCACTAGCTCTCCCAATAGTCACAGAATCCTGTCATGTTTTCCACAACAGGATATTGATAGAACTGCCACTTGGCAAGGCCTCTTGGGCATGCCTTTGGAGCCCTCAAGTTGGTAATCTCTGAGCAGACATTCCAGACACTTAGAGGAAAACCAAAGCATTCATAAAATAGCATCAATTCAATTTGTATAGCACCTTTCCTCCAAAATGCTTTAAGTGTTAAAGAGAGCCTGGCTCTTCACAACAAGGTCATGCCAAAACTCTCTAAACAAACTGTTTGCTTTAGAGGGATAAATGCCTTGAACAAATGCATTTGTAAACTCTCTACCTCCCTCATCATGGCTCCTATATGGTAATGCCACAGATCCAATAAGTGGCCAGAGGCAGAATATCTCCAATTCATGAGCAGAGGCAGAAAGACTGACTGTGAAAATGCTGCTCTCAGGGTCTCTATAGCACCACTCTAAGCAGGGAGTGCATCTCATTAACTCTTGGCTGGTATCTCTATTCCAAAGCAATAAACTCCTATCTTAAAAAAAATTTTATTGTAAATTGACAGTTTATAATTATGTATATTTGTGGGGTATGAAGTGATGTTCAAATTTATGAATACAATGTGGAATTAAATCAAGTTAATTAACATATCCATAACCCCAAATACTTATTTTTTGTGGTGAGAACATTTGAAATTTGCTCTTAGCAATTTTAAAATTTACAATACACTATTATTAACTATATTTACCATGCTGTGCAATAGGTCTAAAAAAACAAACAAACAAACACGTATTTCTCCTGTCTGAGACTTTGTATCCCTTAACCATTATCTCTTCATGACCTCCAACCTCAACCTCTGGAACCACAATTCTATTCTCTGCTTCTACAAGTTCAATTGTTTTAGATTCTACATATAAGTCAAAATATGCAGTATGTGTCTTTCTGTGTCTGACTTTTTATTTCACTCACTATTTTTAGTGGTAAATTCCTAAAATTAAAAGAAAACCTAAATTATAAATTATATGACCTAAACCTCCACCTAACGCACTGGAAAAGGAAGAACAAGCTAAATTCAAAACAAACAAAAGGAAATAATAGAGTGGAAATAAATGAAATATAGAATACAAAAACAATAGAGAAAATCAACAAAATAAAAAATTGATTCTTCGAAAAGATAAATATACAACATTGACAGATCTTTAGCTAAAATTGATGAAGAAAAAGAGAGAAGACTCAAATTATAAAATCAGATATCAAAGAGAGAACATTACAACTACTATATGGAAATGAAAATTATCAGGAAATGCTATGAGCAACTGTATGCCAACAAATTTGATGACCTGATTAATGAACAAATTTCTAGAAAGATATAAAGTATTGAAACTGATTCCAGAAGTAAAATAAAATTCTAAATAGACTGTAACAAATCAGGAATTTGTATTATACAAATTTGTATTATAAAAAAACTACCACAGAGGAAAAAACCCAGGCCCAGATGGCTTCACTGGTAAATTCTTCTACCAAACATTTAAAGAAGAATTAATAACAATTTTTCACAAATTATTCAAAAACATAAAAAGAGGAAGAATACCTCTCAATTCGTTCTATGAGTCCATTATTACCTTGATACCATTTCTAATCAAAGATACAAGATCAAAAAATTCTGACCAATATTACCTATGAATATAAATGCAAAAATCTTACACAAAATACAAGCAACCCAAATCCAGCAATTTATTAAAAGGTTTATACTCCATGAGAAAGTGGGATTTATCCCAGGAATGAGAAGTTTGTCAAATATAAAAAAAAAAAATCAAGGAATATAATATACCATATTAATAGAATAAAGAACAACAACTGTATGATCATCTCAATAGATGCAAAACAAAAAGCATTTAACAAACTTTAATACTCCTTCAGGATCAAACATTCAATTAACTAGAAATGTCAGGAAACTTCTTTATTGTTATAAAAGACATTTGGGAAAAACCCATAGCTAACATTACACTAACTGATGAAAAACTGAGCAAATGGGCAAATGATCTGAATAGATATGTTTCCATAAAAGATAATCTTTTCTATAAAAGATTCCAAAGGCCAATAAGCAAACGAAAAGTTTCTTAATATCATTAGCCATCAGTTAAATGTAAATCAAAACCACAGTGAGATATGTCACATCTACTAGGATGACTATAATCAAAGAGACTGATAATAAATGTTGGTGAGGATGTGGGAAAATTGGAATGCTCATAAAATGTTGAATGAGAAAATAAAATTATACAACTCCTTTGAAAAATAGTCCAGCAGTTTTCAAAAGATTAAACATAGAGTTTCACCCCTGAAATGCCATCCCTAGGAATTTCAAACCCAACAGAAATTAAGACATGTCTGAATAAAAACTTGTACATAACAGTTCATAAAAGCATTACTCGTAATAGCCAAAAAGTGGAGTTATCTCAAATGTCCATCAACTGATGAATGGATAAACAAAATATAGTATATCCATAAAATAGAATATTATTTGTCAACAGAAGAAACAAGTACTGACACAGGCTGAAACGTGAGTGAATCTTAAAAACATTAAGTTGCATAAAAAGAAGCCAATCATCAAACCACATGATGCCATTTATATGAAATGTTCAAAATAGGCACATCTATAAAGATAGAAGCAAATTAGTGGTTGCTTAGGGGTAAGAACGAGTATTGGGGGAAGTGGAGAGTGACTGATAATTATTAGGAACTTTCTTTCAGGGGTGACATTAATATAAATGTTGACTGGTGGCACAGGTGCACATGGTTGCACGACCCTGTGAATACATTAAATATTGTATTGTTGACTTTAAATGGCTGAATTGTATGGTATGTACATTATGTTTCAATAATGTTTTATTTAAAATTTTTCAAGTCATATTTTGCTAAATTCTAGGGTTCTACAAGGGCAGGGGTTACCATAAAGGAAAAGGAGAAAAATAGAAGAATAAGACTCTTGACTTGCACTTTCCACTTCAGAGAAACTCTATTTCTATTTTGTTTTACTTATTGGTATTCTAGGTGAGATTTTTAAAGAAGTATTCCACCGCTTAAAGAAAAAGTTTGAAATCCACTGGCATATATGATAAATTTCAAACTCTAAATATGATATATAAAATATTTTAAAATCTATCCCAATTTAATATTCCAGTCTCATTTCTTTTTACTTCTTACCTGTGACTTTAACCATACAAAAGCACTTATTGATATTACATCAAATCAAGGTTCTCTGTCTGATGTCTGAATAAAATCAGGGTTTTGTCTAAAACAAGCACATCAAGCGGAAGTGGGGGAATACCTTTAGGGGTAGGCAACAGGCAATGCCCAATACAATATGTAAACCAAAGAAATATGAGTAGGAAAGAATGTTAAAAGTATATACACACATGCATACATGTACTTAAGATAATTCTTGTTATTCATAGCAGTTATGTATATATAAAGTCATCATAAACATTGAATTAGCAAATATTGAACCACTGCTCCTAGAGGAAGTACAACACTAGACTCTTGTGAGCTTCTGGTCACAGTTTTGTCAACCGATCAATACACTTATATAATATATATTATAGATCAATTAATATTGAACTCAGCCTAAAGCACTGTAACTCATGCCTAAATGAAACTTATCTAAATGTTCACATTTTCTCTATAAGGCACACTAACTACTGTTTTTTTGAGCCTAGAGATACTAGACAGCACTTTAGCCCTATATACTTTGGGGCCATTTCAAACAGCAAAATCACCAATAAAAAAGCACAAAAATGTGAAGAAGAAGGCACTAAATAGACTGTGAAAGGGACATACTTGTTTATAGTATTACAGTTGAAGCAAGAAAGCAGAGTATCACCTTATTCAACCTCAATTGGGGCTGTGCACATTGAGTGAATCAAAATTTATATTGCTCTGCATTTCCACAAGTGACTATGAAAACACTGCAAGTATTGATTCTGGGGTTACAAGTAAATTTTAGCGAGTAGGTGAATTTGCAAACATGGAATCCATAAATAATGAAGATCAATTATAAACATTTCTTATTCCCTTTCTAAATCATGTTTATTTTATGAATGGATTATATCATTGTCTGCTATACTACCCTATCCTTGCAACAGCTTGACTATATTACCAGTTTTCCTTGGAGTTAGGCATGTCTTATGATTGGCTTTTTGCCAAAGCAATGGACTTAGAAGTAATTTGCACCCTTTTGAATCCTGGTCCATAAAATCCTCTAACACAAGAGATTCTGTGTTCTTTTCCCTTTCTCACTGACTGGGTTAAAGACAACCTACAGGGCAATCTTAGGTGTCCTATGTCGAATTTGCCAGGGCCACAGAATGGGAGAAACTATAGAAAGGAAAGTAGGAAACCATTATCCCTGAATCATCTATTGGAGATAAGCTGCCCAAAATGAGGAAGAAACGTACTTTTGTATTAAACTATTGAGATTTGGGGATTTATTTATACATAGTAGCTAGATCTACCTAAGTAATACACTGACAAACTACCATTCCAGTTAGTAAAAGAGGGCTTCTGTTATACTATGTCTATGTCTCTGCAGGCTGATTTTAGGGAGGATGTACCTTGATTGCCCCGTAGGATCTGACTGGGATATCATTTCACTCATCTACCTGTAGTCAGCTTTAACATCAAGGCTGAAATAATAAGAAAGTGGGCCGACTTATTGACTACACACTCAAAGTGTTCTTCCATGCAAAGATTGACAGTGTTGTTAATTACTATTTAATTGCACTAGAAAATGCAGGTTCCAGATTATTTTACTAGTTTCCAAACATTTATTAAACTATTAGAGATATATGATTATTTCTCTATCTGCTACAGTAGACAGTTTGGTCTGAAAGAGACAGACTCCGCAGGGAAACCCAAGCTAAGTTCAATAGGTCAAGCTACAGCAAATTCATGTAAACCCAGGAAGTGAAGGGAAAAGTTACACATTTTCACTCTCATAACATTTCTGGAATGCCCTTAGCTTCTGGCTTGGTATTCTCCTTTCACTTACTCTCCTCTCTCCTTCAGCTTTTCCTTCACAGAACATGTAATTTAAGAACCTGTTGGAAACTAGCATGTTAAAATAGCTCCAAAAATTTTTTTTTTGCCCCTTCAATGATAGCACTTTTGGGGAAAGAATTAAAGTTATCCTGCAGGCTTCCCTCACAGGAGTGCACTGCGTTCCAGACTAGTTACTCAACCTTTGGTCATGAACTGAGAGCCTCCCAGTGTCTCGTGGCCAGCTTGTCAACTTTCAGGGCAGTTTTTCTTGCATCAACAAACATTTACTGAGAAATTGTGTTTTGAGCCCCGTGTTAGGGACTACACTGAGAATTAAAAGATGACAAAGTCTCTGTTCTGGAGAACTAGATATCTGAATACTATATTGAACAATGTAGTAAGTACTACAGTAGAAGTGTGTGAGAATCCTCCAGGAGCACAGAAGAAAGAGCAATGAATTCTGTGAAAGCGCGGGCAGTGGAATAAGGGTAGGTAAGACTCCACAGCGGAGGAGACATTTGAGCCAGTGCTTAGGGTTAATGGGATTTTGACATGCAGAGGCAGGAGAAGAGGAGTTTTGGGTGGAGGCTGCAGTCTCTACAAAGGCCCCAGAGATATAAAAACAACAACAACAACATAATTTTCTCAAGGAATGATGAGAGTTCTTTAGTGTTTCCTAACGCTTTGCAGAGTACCTGGCCCATAGTAAGTACAAGAATCAATGTGGGTTTTTTTTAATGCTAAATGATATTTTGAGACATTGATCAATGCTTTCTTAGAAATTGTTATTCAATTAATTCATTGCAATTTCTTTTTTAATGATTTGAATTATGTTCCAAATACTAGCTCAGAAATAACAACAAAGGTCGGAAAAAAGGTGTTAACAATGTAGACAAAGGAACATTAATAGAATCTCTCTTTCTGTTGTTTCACAAGATTTTGGTTTTTTCCAAGCCTAAGTGCATACAAAGATATTTCAACTCTCAAACTCTCTGGTTTCGGATAGATGGGCTATGCTTTTTCCTCTGGTGTTGCATTTCAGCTATGGAGTAAAAAGCATCATGCTGTTTCTAAACTATTCATTAAAAGACTTCCCCACAGGTTCATTTGCCAAAATGAGCCAGTCAAAGGTGCTGTTATCAACTCGGTAAGGTCCTTTTATTTAAATAATCCATCTCTTGCCTAGAGGATCATTGACTAGGTAGGCTGCCACATTTCTATGAGAATCCAAACTTCTTTTGGAGTGATGTGAATTTAGAGTGGTAAATAATTTCTAATATATCCAAAGTTAGAGTAATTATTATCAACTATGACTAAGGCAGATAATAGCTACTTCTCCCCTGCCCAAATTCTACTTCTCTTTAAAGTAAATACCTTGATTCTTTTTTAAGTGAAAATTCTCCAACCATTCTCAATCATTTGGGCTTCAGTTTGCTAAATGAGTTTCAGATACTTTCTGAAGAATAAATTTTGATAAAGAAAAAATCAACTAGACCTTAATTATTCAATGTATGGAAAATATGAAAGGGGAAGCTCACTGTACCAAATTTGCAGGTTTTTCCATGGCAGGCTGAATTTGTTCAAAGTAAAATAATGGTGTTTTAAATCAGTTGTAATTGCATTGTTACTTATTTCTGTCTCACAGAAATAGAGGAATAAATTTTTCAAATTTCTTTGGTAGGAAACTCAGGTACATACTATAATATTTAAAAACTTTTTCCATAGAAACAAAGTTTGGAATTTGAGTGAATCCACTGTCACCAGTCTGCCCTAATTAAAAATAGTTGAAAACTTAAAACACACTTCAGTGACTCCTCTTATGGCACTTCTTTTATGAGATTTCAAAGGGAAAAGTCCTTCAAAACTAACTGAAAAAATAACTTCAATCTTCTACAAAAAAAAAAATTTGTCTTACCCGTACTTCATTTTATATACTCTCCAGTGATGGAGAACTCACCTCCTTCGACAATACTAGGGAAAGCTAGCTCTTCCCCTTTAAGAAGATGTGGTACTTATATTTGATATAAATAGGAATTGATTGTAATCTAAATGCATGGAAAATAAATAAAACCTATTAGAATCATTTTGATTTGGAAATTTATTCCTGTTCTTACTTCTAATACAGATTCCAGCAAAAAGTGGTTTTTTAAAAATTAAATGGATTTGCCTGCCATAGTATTTGGATCTTAATATGGGTGGTGTTATGTCAAAGGACTGCTGCTCTTCTGTCTGGTGTAGAGTTAAGCATAAGGAAGGGAATGTCAAGTGTGATATTTCCCATGAAGTAGTCTACTGTGGAACATGGCTGTACTCCAAATTATTTAAGGAAAAAAATCCTAATGAACTAACACAGGGGAAAGCTGTTTCCATGGCAATTGAACTTTCAGAAAACGTAAAGAACAGAGATTCTTTCTCTAGGCAGTTTACGTAGTTTCCATTTTTAACTCCTTGATACTGGCAGTCAGAATCAACAGGAGCTCAAGCTATCCAAGTAAATGTTTAGTTTCCAAAGCACTAGAATAAATCATGATCCAGTTATCATTTCTTGAAAAGATGACCATTAATCCCATGAATGAGGGGAGGAAAGGAGTGATGAGGCAAATGTTTATGAAAAGCTTGGGGCAGGAGGGCAATGAAGATTAAAGAAGATATGACATGATTCCTCAGTTGTGCTTAATGGACATGTACTGACGGCCAGCTATTTGGGAAACACTAAGATATAATGGAAAGCTGTTCTAGATTTCAAGAAACTGAGAGCCTATCATAGGAGGCCATCATTAAAGACAAAATTCCTATACACCCTTATAAAATCCATGACAGTGAAATATTCAGGGGTTGGGGGGTGTTGAAGAGGGACACTAATCCCATCTGGGGTGGAGCTGGGAGTTGCCAAAGAGGTGAAGCATATGCAGGTGTTAAAGGCTGAGTTGGAGCTAGATAGATTAAGTCGATGAGAATGGAAAGGGCACTGTTAGGATCATGGTAGATAGGTATGAAGGGGAAGCAGAAAGATTTGTATGGGGTACTCTAAGCAATGAGTCTTACTGAAGCAGTTAGTTGCTACTAGATGAGTATGGAAATGTGTCCAGAGATGAGATTGGACAGAAAATAAAAAGAACTGTGACACAGGAGAATCTGTGGCTTTGAATTTTATCTAGATGAGAGTCTATAGAGGGCTTTATATTACCTTTCTTGATAGTGGTAATAGCAATATAAGAAATGACAATGACTATTAGAACTTTACTTATTAACTACTTCCTAAAATCAGGCACAGAAATAGCACTTTATATAATATCATCTAATTTAATCTTTATTTAGCCTGTGAAGTGGATTCTATTATTCTCCTTTGTGATATAGTTGTGTGGCTGACCTACCAACCTTTGAAATCCCTTTTAGGAGGACTAAATACTTGTTTTCCTAAACTCCCTAGCTAGGAGTGGCCGTGTCACATGGTTCTGGCCAATGAGCCATAGGAAATCTAGGTTCTTAGGGAAGATTTTGTTTTTCTGATTAAAATAAGACAGCAATGACTATTACTGTCACTTTTAGCTTTTTCTTGCCTCAGTGAAATGTCTGGAGTTGCTGCAATTTGTTATCATCTGGTAAATGAACTGGGTGGCAGCCCAAAGAAAGGCAGAAAAGTTGACCCTGAAATTATCAAGCTACTGCACCAAAATCAGCACAGCTTACGTGTTTCCCTGAAAATAAGACAGGGTCTTATATTTATTTTTCCTCAAGAAGACACCCTAGGGCTTATTTTCAGGGGATGTGTTATTCTCTCTGGGCTCAGTAGGAGACTACTTGCTGAAGCTTTTCCCCTATCTCCTGGTGCTTGTGGGGGGTGAGAGAGGCCCATAGTGCTGAGTAAAATGGCAGCCACAGCTTTCCTTCTTCCCCCTGGGGACACACAATACCTAAAGCAGAGCATACAATACCTAAAGTGGAGCGTCCAGCTCTTCACTTCACTGAGAAGACTTTCCCCTCAAAGCCTCAGCTTGCAGCACGCACAGGATGTCTGGGACCTGACAGGGGGAGCCGACCTTGTTGGTGGGGCTGCCTGCACCTTTCTGGTCACCTTTGGGATAGAGGCTGTCATGATGGGGCAGATGAGAAAGGCTGCTTGTCTTCTTTACCACTCTGTGATGGAATGTATGGGTTGTGTAGATGTAGCCACGCCCATCACTAGGTCTTATTTTCCGGGTAGGGCTTCTATTGCGCAAATGCTTAGAAATCTTGCTAGGGCTTACTTTATGGGTAGGTCTTATTTTCGGGGAAACACGGTATTATACTTCTTTGTGGGTGGGGAAAATAGGCCCCTTGACAGCTGGGAGTTTGTTATTACTTACAGCTATAAATATTCCCAGTTGATTTCGTGGAAGAGGAAAATGAGGTTTCAAGTTCTTAACAACTTGCCCAAGGGCATGCTTTTAGCATATGGCAGTCAGGAATTCCAAATGAAGTTTTACTTCACAGCTTGGACTTTTAAACACCTCAACAAACCAATACTTTTTGCTCACCCCTTTTTCTTGAAAGGGGGTATAGTAGAAGGTAAATCTATTTCTATGTGAGAAAAAAAGAATGTTCATGGTAAAGAAAAAGAAGATTTAGGAATAGAAAAGGTGAAAACTTACATTATTAATAGCCCAACCTGGTTTTGGCCTCAATGAAAGGGAAAATGAGAAAAAATGAATGGAAGGAATCTATTTCTCCAGAGTGTCCTCTCTCATGTCTCCAGAGCTTTGGCACTAGGCTTCCCTTCCTTCTGCTCTCAATGAGAAGTCTATGACTGCTAGCTTAAGGTACTGCCCTCCTCTGGGAAATAAGAAATGTAATAAGCATGTTGATGATATCTTATGCTTATGACGCAAAACTACAACCTGATACTTAAGTTATTCATTCAAACACTTACTGAATTCTTGTTTTGTTTTTTTTTTTTTTTTTTTAGTGATTGAAGAAGAAGGAAGTTGGTAAAGGAACAGAAGAACTTTCCTATCACCTCACATTACTACTACAGCTACCACTACACACACACACACACACACACACACACACACACACACACACACACACACAGAGGCATATAGTTATTTACCCAATATTTGCCCTATCACTCTGTGGTAAATTGAATGTAGCTTGCTGGGCCAACTATTCTGCGCCATGCAGGTAGCTCTAATTCACAAGCCATGTGCACAGAATTGTGATGCAATAAAGTATACGATGGTGTTGAAGAATACAGGCATGAGTGTCAGACTGTCTGGATTGGGATCTCAACAACTGACCGACTATGGAACCTTGAGAAAGTGACTTAAGCTCCCTGCGCTTCAGTTGCCACGTCTCTAAAATGGGGGGGGGGGGGGGGAAGATAGTACCTACCTCATAAGGTTGTTGGGGTGGGTTAAGATGACTCATTTAAAGACCTTAGATGCCTGGTATACAGTAGGCACTCAATAAATATTAGCTAATATCATTTCATTCGTCTTTGGAATCTCCACTTACTCTTTGTTGCCTCTTCCAAATCCTTTTTGCCCTTCGTACATCTGGTACTCAAGTGATTTGATATTCTAAAAAATCTCCATCAACAAAATTTTCTTTTAAAAAGTTTTTCCAATACAATGTATTAAGTATAAGTACTGTCTCACCTAGGGGCATCTGTACCTTTAAATTTTATCTCTGGTTGTGGAATGAACTGTCTGGTATTATATCAATAAATACTTAGATAACTATATTACTGGACAGGAAGCTGTTGTAGCATTCTTAAAATCACAACACATGCAGTTTTCTAATTAGAGATAAGTAAAGCTCCAGGCTGGGCCATTATTTGATATTCAATGAGTATTTCATACTATAATGTAAGAGACCACTTTACTCTGACATCATCTCTGTGACTCTAACATGGCTAACCAGTCCAGTTTTGTAAGCTGTGCCTTTCCCTACCCTGACTTATAGATATTTTTCTCTACTTAATTGCTTTTCCAGAGCAAGAAAAAGAGACAAAAGGTGAGAAACTATGTAAAATGAAACTTACCTTAAATTTGTAAATTTCAGTAACATCAAAAGACAGTGTTTCACTCAACAGACTTGGCAAGTACCTGGGAAAGTACCAGGAATGTTTTCACAAATGGGTTTCCAGCACTCAACTCTACCTCAGCACAAGGGAAACCCTACTCTTCAGGAGAAAGATGCCTACCACATCTTCAAGGAATTTGCAAACACTTCTTTAGAACCACCTAGTTCGATTTAACCCATACACCGATGACACTCTTTTCACATGGGCTGCCAACTATATTTCAATTTAAGTCTTTTCAGAAGTATTATTAGAAGGAATCCAGATTTCATCAGAACAGTACATAAAAATTAAACTGCATAATTAGCCTTTCAGAAAAGAAAAATACTATCATGAAATAATACAGATCATGCCTCTTTTGAACAAAATAATTAATATAGTAATTATTTAATAAAATATTAGCTTTTTATCCCTAAGTTTAATAAACACAGCTCACCTTTGAGGGTATAGCTCTGTTGCAGCTTGGTTATGGAGGTGCAATTTAAAAAACTGGCTTAAATATTCATTTTAAGTCCATATGCAATATTACAGAGAAGTTACTTAATTATAAGAAGAAATAATTCTCAACATCAATAAAAGAATGACCTTATATGAAAAAGAGAGTGATCATAGTAATTTAGTAAATCATTTTTCTAGAAAGAGTGAAATTTGCTCTTTAAAACCTTCCCGAGAGTCTTACTACCAAAAACTCATTTTATTATTTTTTAAGTGCACCTAAATAGTTTTGCAGGGCCTACAGGATAAAAACAAACTATTATTATTATTATCATTATTTTAATTGGCAAATGAAAATGTATATATATTTACAGTATCCAATATGATGTGTTGACATATGTATATACTATAGAATGATTAAAGCAAACTTATTAACATATCCACTACCTCACATTCTTATCACTTTTTATGATAAGAACTTTTAAAATCTATTCTCTTAGCAACATTAGAGTATACAACACATTATTATTTACTACAGGCACCAAAACACACTTTCAGAGTGCTATCACTGCCTACCTCTCAAGCTACCGCTTTCACCATTCATCCTCCCTCCTTGTACTTAAAACTTTAGTCATGCTGAACATGTTCCCCAACAGGCCATACTTTGGGGTTTTTGTTAATAATTTTTCCTATGCCTAGAATTCTTATCCTCTTTTTGACCACCGAGTAAACTCATATCCATATTAAATATTCCACTTAACATACCACCTTCTCAATGTAAAGCTTCTCTCCAGGGATATGAGCAACTCTTACCCCTTAGAGCCTCATTGCATTTTGTATATCATTTCATTACAATGGTTCTGAGATTGTATCATCATTGTTGTTACCATGTACGTCTTCCAACTAGACTGTAAGTAACATGAATATAAGCGCCATGGCTGTTCACCTTTACGTTCTCTAATACCTGGTATCATGTCTCACACATATTAGGTACATAATTGTTAAATATTTCTTAAATGAATGAACCTTTAGAATTCGTATCAACCACTTTTTGTTGTGTATCAGATGTGTTTGTTATAAACATTTGTCAAGAATCAGAAATAAAGCCATATAGCTACATTCAACCAATTTTTGACAAAGCAGACAAAACCATTCACTAGGGAAAGCATGCTCTAGTCAATAAATGGTGCTGGGAAAATTATTTGGAATTAATTTTAATAAATAAAGATTTCATTGAGCTACTAAAATACTGATAAAACAGTGATGAAATCTAGTTAACCTATTTAAAAATATAACCACTTCTTCTGCAATCACCTACCTTTAATAGTTAACTCTGTGAAAGGTGTCAAAATACCTAAGAAAATGTTTCTGTATATTCACAAGCTCTAATGTAAAATAACAAGCAATCTGCTTTTACATTTGACCTACAAACTACACAGATAATAAAAGTCTCTGTCCTGAATCTATTCATCAATATGTCATCCAATTTTCATTTTTTCACTTAGGTCCCTTAAGTAATTATTCTGTGTGCTTACAATATAAGGAACTGTGCAAAATGTTATAGGAAATGTTCAGTCAAGGTTTTTTTCTATTTAGTGACTGGATGGTTTATTGAACTTCTACTTTTCATTAATAAATTCAGGATTTATATCTGGGCAGGATACACAAACTTTCCTTAATTCCTTATCTAAAACAAGCCTTTAGAAATCTCTCTTGGAATGACAAAGAAAATATCAAATAAAATTTGAGGACTAGAAAGGAAGGAAGGAGAATAATGACCATTGATGAATATTGTTTCCATTGGCTCAAAGAAAAATTAAGAACTTGATATTCTTTCCATTTAAAGATAAAGAAACTAAAGCTGAGAGATGTTTATATAATTTTTCCCAAAGACAAGTGGTAGATTGAGATTTGAATGAGGCTTTCTTATCACAACATCTTCTCCCTTTTTGAAACTTTAATGTCTCTATAAAAAAGACATTTGCAATGAACCTGGGAAAATTTCAACAGAAGAAGCTGAAGGAGTAAACAGAAGCAGGAGAGCATATCAGATAGTCATCATTTTACGGGATAGAGCAGAAAAACTTTAAAGGGGGCCGGCATGGTGGCTCAGGCCTATAATTCTAGCAGTCTGGGAGGCTGAGGTGGGAAGATTGCTTGAGGCTGGGAGTTTGAGACCAGTCTGAGCAAGAGCAAGACTCTGTTTTTACAAATGACATTAATAGAAAAATTAGCTGGGCGTGGTAGTGTGCACCTGTAATCCTGCCTGCTAGGGAGGCTGAGACAGGAGGATTGCCCTTCTATTGAAAGCCTTCTGTAAGCTTCTTTCATCTGTGGTTGAGCTAATTACTTCTTCCTCTGTATGTCTCCTAATTATATTTCTACTATTTCACATAGTCACTATATTGTGGGAGGTGATTAGGTCGTGAAGGTGGAGTCCTCATTGAGTGGGATCAGTGCCCTTATCTAAGAGGCCCCAAAGAGCTGCCTTGCACTTCTACCATATAAGGATGTAGCTAGAAGGCACCAACTATGAACCAGAGGCAGTTGCTCACCAGACACTGAATCTATGAGCACCTTCATCTTGGACTCTCCTGCCTCCAGATACGTAAGAAATAAATTTCTATTGTTTCTAAGCCAATCAATTTATGGAATTTTGTTATAGCAGCCCAAATGGAATAAGATGTAAATATTGAGTAAAATTTAATGAATGAGAAAGAAAGAGAGAGAGAGAGAGAGAGAGGGAAAGAGAAGGGAAGGAAGGAAGAAAGGAGGGAGGGAAGGAAGGGAGGGTGGAAGGGAGGGAAGGAAGGGAAGGAGGGAGGGAGGGAGGGAGGGAAGGAAGGGAGGGAGGGAGGGAGGGAGGGAGATACTCCACAAAACAGAGTTTAATTTCTTGCACTGATTTCATGTCTTCCAAATGTAGAATTTTCTAGAAAACATAAAACCTATAGAAATTTTAGTTTGTATTATTTCCTTTGAAAGTTTCTGAACAGAACACAGCTAGAATGACATATGATGAACTATAAGCTAATTTTGGAGATCTTGAAGTAGAATGCTTCAATGCCTAAGAACATGAGTCTAACTCCCAATCCAGAACATATATACTCTATATACTCAGAACATACATATATCTCTAATGAAAGGGATGAAAAAAATTGCCCCTGCCTTGCTCCCTACTTTTCCTTGTCAGCTCTGACCAATATGTGGCTTCTCTAATTATTAAATAGATCTAACAATTGGGCTGCTTATCCAGGGAGGTGTGGGTTCTCCATAGACTGAGCTGAAGTTGGCTGAAATCATCTACTGGTTCTTTAGTACAAGGGGTAGTATTCATTTCCAGCCTCTAGCAACGCATTCACAAGTTGGCCCCATAATTAACTAAACAGGCCCCTTCATTTAGTAGTGCCCTAGTCCTGAAGTATCATTCTTGTCAGAGAGTCATCTCTTCTAGCTTATTTACTGGGGGAGAGAAAGACTATTTATAAAGGAAACCTTATCTTTGACATGAATCAGCACATTAACATGCATTTCAAATTAACATCAATGGATCACATTCTAGCCTCTGAGCCTCCACTGGTTCTGAAAAACTAACCAAGCCCATAAATACTGTCTTATTCGCTTCCCTTCAGGTACTCCACTACTTGCTACAGGCTGAAGAACGCTTCTGCAAAGTGGAGATTCCAGGTGGCTCCCAGATTCTCTCCCCAAGAGATATGCTGAGTCAGCCCTAAGGCTATATAGGCACATATCTCAAAAACAACACCTAAATGTATATAATGAGAGTTCAATAACACAAGTGCCATAATATAATAATAATGCCTCCCTTCCCTATGTTCATTGTGTTATGGTGGGGTTGGGATGGGAGGTGGGGAGTCAGTTAACTTCCACCAGTAGGGGATTAGCAGAACATTCCTCCATATCCTAAAGCTTATAGACTTAGTCCAGTATAGTTAATTACACATGTATTTTCTACTAGTTAGTTGTCAAGTATAGTGCTGTGCAATAGTGAAAGCAAGAAAACTAGCATAGAGTTTCTGCCCTTAAGATACTCATCATCTAGAGAGGAGGCAGAATCATAAAATTGTATACAAAGCCGATACTCTATTGTAGGCAAGCTACTTCCAAGTATATATTTCCTTTTTCTATTTTTTTCCCCTTAACTACCAATTCCTATACACATTCTCACCAGAAAACAATATTTATTAACATCTTTAAGTCAGGTGATCACATTAAACTTTTGATTCTCATCAAGTAACAAAGAACTTATTGGTAAAATGAAGTTTAGAGATTATCTAGTTCAGTGATGGGAGTACAGGCTAAGGCTAACCACCTGAATCAATGGGTAAATAGGTCTTGAGGGAAATTTTTATGCATTTCTGTAGGGATTCATGACTCCAAATCTCAAGACAGAGATTTTTACTGGTTCACTTTATTGCTATTATCCTTATTGGGCAGGGACTTCAGTCCAGGCCACATTAAAAGTCCTAATATGCCTATCACTTAATATCCTAATAAACCAGCTAGGGTCACATGGATATCTAATAGCTGCCAAAGACCTTAACATCCAAAATTGACTTATACACTGTTGGTGGGACTGCAAACTAGCACAACGTCTATGGAAAGCAGTTTGGAGATACCTCAACAAGCTAAAAGTAGATCTACCATTTGATCCAGCAATCCCACTACTTGGTATTTACCCAGAGGGTAAAAAGACATTTTATAAAAAAGACACTTGTACTCAAATGTTTATAGCAACACAATCCACAATGACAAAGATGTGGAAACAACTCAAGTGCCCATCAATACATGAGTGGATTAATAAAATGTGGTATACATATGCCATGGAGCACTACTCAGCATTAAAAAAAATAGTGATCCAGTATCTTTTATAACAACCTGCATGGAATTGGAGACCATTCTTCTTTGTGAAATATCATAAGAATGGAAAAACAAACACCACATGTACTCAATACTAAATTGGAACTAATCGATGACCACTTATGTGCACATATGGAAGTAAAACTCAAGGGAAATCAAGTAGGTGGGAGAGGGAAGGAGGACATGGGTAAATTCACACCTAACAGGTACAATGCACACTAGCTGGATGAAGGGCACACTTATAACTTTGACTCAAACTGTACAAAAGCAAATTATACAACCAAAACATGTATAACCCTGTAAAATTCTGAAATAAAAAATAAAAATTAAAAAAGAAAAAAAAATTATTCTGGCTAATGTAAACAGAAAGGGCATTTATTAAAAAAACAAAATTAAATCCACATTCTTCAAAGAAACTGCAGACATGATACTTAGATAGGAAGAGTCTCCTAATATTCATAAAGTGAATTTAATTCTCAGAATAATCCTATTAATGGGGAGAGGCCCCACTAAGGGTGACAAGGTTAAAATCCATCTCTTTGTTAATAAGGCATAATAGAATACTCCTGGGAAGAGGCTTAGGCATTAAGCTACAGAGCAAGGTAAAACAGGGTGTTACCATATTCGTGGCAATTTCTAGGTCTACGTTCTCTCTTGCTGAAGCAGTAGCTCAGAATTTCCTATAGAGTTTCAGGTGTAGGCTGCATAAGCTCTCTTCTATTATTCAATCCCTATATAATTATCATGACAAAGTTATCCAACTATGGATATTTTCTTTCTTTCTTTTCTTTTTTTTTTTTTTCTTTTTTGAGACAGATCCTCACTCTGTTGCCCGGGCTAGAGTGCCATGGCGTCAGCCTAGCTCACAGCAACCTCACACTCAAGGATCGCTCAAGCGATCCTCCTGCCTTTAGCCTTGAGCAGGCTAAAGTTCTTTTCTTTTTGGAGAAATTGGGTAGACATGATGGAGACAGTGAAGTAAGATAGAGAATTAATAGTCAACTTTGAGAAATGGAGAGGCAAAAGGTGCGTCTCCTAATCCCAAATAATCTTTTGTCCCATTCTCTTGGTATAAGACCCACAAAACAGGCAAAAAGAGATTACTGGAACTGCTGTTACTGTCCTTGAAAGTCCCAGATAAACTGAGATTTCAGAATGGTCTCCATGGATATTATAAGCTGAAATAGAAAACTGACATCAGATGGCACCAAGCCACAGGAGAGACTAAGACAGACTTAGCTTGCAGCAGGACCCTAGAGCTGCTAGTTCCTATGTCTTTTTGTCATGTCTCTATTTCTCTCTTATTTTGTATTTTCCTTTGGAGAAGTCTGACTCCAGCCTATTCATTTCCCCTTGTAAATCATTTGATTTCTTTTGCTAGGAGGACTTGAGAAAAATATTTTCTGGATTCTGAAATATAACAGTGTTACTAGGATATGTCTCAGAGTTGACCATTCCAGGTCTATTTTTCCAGGTACCTGCTAATCCCTTTCTATTTGTAGATTCAGATCTTCATTTATTTCAGGAAAACATTCTTGGGTTATAGTTTTAAATATTAGTTCTCATTGTTTTCTCTTTCTGCTTCAAGGACTTTAATTAACATGTCTTATCTTCTTTGCCTGTCTTCCATTTCGGCCACTTTCTCTCTGTTCCTTTTTACTTTTTTTTTGGTATGTCACTTTTCATTATCTTTTCTGCTTTCCTACTTCAATGTGTCATACAATTTTTATGTGAGTCTGTTCTTCTTTGAGCATGGTATAATTGAGTCTTGAGTCTTCATATCTGTGATAATTTTCTCTTTTTCTTTCTTTCCTGGGTTTAGTCAGTCTCTTGATTTTTCCTACTTTTTGTCTACTTTGTCTTTAATGTTTTCATATCTGCAAATGCTTGTTTAAGACTTCTAAATTAGGCTTAAAGTTTTTAATCACATTTTTCTTTTGCTTCATGATGTTTTCTGGGAACAAATTTTCATCAGATGATATATTTTCATTTTCTTACATTATACTAGCTATGTACAGATCTATTCACTTTTGTCTAACCCATTTGGTGGCTCACAAAATTTTTAGTTCAATGGTGCCCTCTTCTGTCAGTGTAGCGGAGCCCAGTTTCTTTAATGGCTTTTTTGAGGGTTGGGGAGAGGCTTAGGGAGGTGGAACTTTTTTTTCACTTGGAAATACATCTTGTAAATTTTACCACTTTACTACATAAAGTATTTCCTTGTTTATTATTTTTTACATAGCTTTTCATTCTATGACTATCTTAATGTATTTACTCAGTCGCTATTGATGAAAATCTAAATTGAACACTTATTGCCAAATTGATCTCCATGGAAACCGTGCTAATATACACTCCCATTAGCAATGTATGAAAATGTCTACTTCCTTACAACCTTCTAATATACTGTACTATCTATTAATATATCTAAAATTTTAATCCTTAACAATTTTACAGGTGAAAAATGCCATTACAGAGTTTTATTTTATATTCATATAAGTGAGTTTTGAGGTTTTTTTCATATGTTTAGGAACTATTTGTATTTCCTTTTCTGTGAACTATATTTTCATAGCCTTTACCCTAATTTGGTACATTTATAAATAATTATTTGAGCTTTAAATGGGTTATATAATAAATACAATGGTGGCCTTTATCTACAAAGGCTACGTTCTAAGAAGTAGAATTAGACCAAACATCTGACCTTGAGGAAGAAAATTCATAGGCTGAACCTATCCAAGCAGATTCCCTCACCTCAAAATTTGAACTAATCCATGCATGACTGAGTCACTTAAATGTTCATAAGCTCTTAAGATGAAATATCCTCTGGAGTTGGGATTTCAGTTTCTGTTGGAACTACTATCACTAAAGTGATCTGTTGGCTGAAGTTATGAGTGAAATAAGAAACAGAGAAAGCTGATTTGCAAGAAGAAAGAAAACAGGAAAGATATTCGGTGAGAAATAAAAATGAGAGATGGGAGATGGGAGGAAGAGGCTTAGCTTGTTTTAGAGTATTGGGAATTTTCTTTTTATCAATGTCTTCGAGAGTGACTGTTTTAGCATTTTAAAAAATTACTTTTCTTTGAATTAGTTTGTGTGGATTTTTTTCCTTGATTAGAATACTTTTCTTATGGAAAATATTAGTTTTGTTGTCTATTGCTTTAAGAGATACAAATAAAACCAATGCATAGAAGATACACAGAATCAGAGTACAATTCATCTGTCCAACTTATGCAATGAACTCCCTCAGGTAGGCAAGTCTTGTCTTTTATTGGTACTATTCCAGCACAGACTGGGCAACTCCTAGACAGTGATGTCGGAGAGAGGCTATCAGCATCAAATAAGAGATTAACTTAGATGCTATTTAAGCTTTTTTTAATAATTGAAATTTTAAGATTCTAAATGTATGGTCTTATCTATTTAATGTTTGTTGAATGAATTAAATATTAAATTGAAGATATTTTTATTATAATAAAATACCTTATTTTTGGAAGGAGTAATTCTTATAGTTCACAGCTAGCCATGTTACTTGCCTCTTGGACATAAACAATCTTACATGACGCTGACGTTAGACAAGGTCACTCTCAGACCATAATACAGTGAAACAAAACAAGGTCACTTTATAATTTTATCTAAGTATAAACAAAATCCAGGTCATTGTGTCACCCACAAAATACCAAACATCCCTCTCTCCTGGCTAACATGAATGACTGCTTCTCCTTTACCAATGATAGCTTTATCCTCTTTTATCCTCTTTCTTGGCTGCCATCTCTTTTTTACTAAGATGCCTAATTATGGAATTGTCCCCACTTTCTGAAAGTCCCCAGTCTAGAGAAAACCCCTACTTTCTTGGACCCTCCCTCAAATCACCCAACCAAAGCTAAAATGCTATAATAGGTTTTTTTTCTGACACCCTTGTATTAGTCTGCTAATGCTGTCATACAAAATACCATAGAATTGGTGACAAATAACAGAAATTTATTTTTTCATAGTTCTGGAGGCTGGAAGTCTGAGGTCAGGGTGCCAGCATGGTCATTTCTGGTGAGGACTCTCTTCTTCACTTACAGACAATTGCTGTCTTCTTACTGTGTCCACAAAACTCTGGTATCTCTTCTTATTAGGGCACTAATCCCATTATGAGGGCCCCACCCTCATGACTTCATCTAACTCTAATTATCTCCCAAAGGCCCCATCTCCAAATACCATCATGTTGGGATTGGGACTTCAACGTGAATTTGGGGTGTGGCACAGACATTCAGTTCATAACGGCGCTCTTATTGAGATGCCCCACAATTCCATAGGGTTTATTCTCTTTCATTTTATCAAGTAATAAAATCAACTTGTTCAACTAAAAGTGTGTTCCTGGTGTTCTTTGGCTGGAGAGTATTTACACTAGAAAATGCTGCCTTTTGCAAAAATTACTGTCACATTGTTTCATTAAGTTCAGAGTATTAGGTAGGTGGAGAGGGTTTAGCAGATAGTAGGTATTCCTTAGAATAAAATTAAACCAGAGTGTTGAGAAAATTACTCGAATTGTCTGCTAAGACTAAGACTTTGATATTTGTTTTTTTATCTGTTTTTCTCTATCCACATCATGCTACAAACAAGATGGGGTTTGGGAGGATAAAGTTATCACTTAATCAATAAAACTTGTTATTTAATGTGACTACAAATTGTATCAATAGATTCAAGCTGTCAGTTGCTTAGTTCATAATGACATCATTCAATCTGCTAATGTTTGTCCAGGATATTTAAGTTAATACATTCTCTGTGATTCTGCATTTAATGACCTTTATTATACCCTTTAAATATATTAGCAGTTCTTCAAATGTCCTCAGGCAATGATAATGGAATGCATGATTCTCAAACTTATGTAAGCATAATTTATAGATTTTCCTATACAAGTACTTTTCTAAGTATTAACAGAGTAATCTCAGGCAGGCTAAATACAGTCAGGCCACAAACATCCTTTCAGCCAAAGGTGCCAGAACTTCAGAAGTAAACCCTTTCCCCCTGGGCAGCAGATGGTGTCCTCATTCTTTTTTTTTTTTTGTCCCCAGAGACAGGGTCTTCCTTTGTCACCCAGGCTGGAGTACAATGGCCCATCCATCTCTCTCACTGCAACCTATACCTTCTTGGCTCAGACAATCCTCCTGCCTCAACCTTCCAAGTAGCTAGGACCATAGATGTGAATCACCATCCCTGACTAATTTTTAAATTTTTTATATAGACAGAGTCTTGCTACATTGCCCAGGCTGGTCTTGGACTCCTGGCTTCAAGCAGTCCTCTTGCCTTGACTTCAAAGTACTGGGATGACAGGTCTGAGCCACCACTCCCAGCTTGTCCTCATTTTTCAGAGACAAGTGTCTATAAAAATTGACATCCCCCATAAGATCCATTCAAAATTGTGTAACTTTTATGACCAGAACTTCTAACAACAAGCTAAATCCGAGACCCAAAGAATTTAAATTACTTTGTATTAACTGAAAAAAAACATTGGCTTATTTACATATGGAGCAGACATCACCTCTATGATTCAGATTTACAGGAAATAGAGGCCTTGGTGCTTTATACATATCTCCCCTTTATCCACAAATGCCTTAAATACATAGAAGTCCTTTTGTAGCTTAAGGCTTAAAGCCTTTTAACTAAATGTAAACACTGGACTACTACGCTTTAAACTGAGGGTAGAATCCCTCACCAAGCAGAATACCATGAATGCAGAAAGTACTTTGAAATACTGCAGGGGAGGGGTATGTTAACCAGGTCAATTCAAACTTAAATATTCTTAGGAATCACATGGTCATGTTAAAATGCACATTCTGATTCAGTAGGTCTGGCGTGGTTTCTGACATCCTGCATTCTAACAAGCTCCCAGGGGATGCCCGTGTCCCATGCTGCTCGTGGGTCATTTATTATTCCTCTTTGACCACAAAGCCATAAGTCTGCTATTTTGTTGTAGAAATCAAAATAGTCCTTTGAGATATCCCTCCTCCTTTCCCCTTCTCATCTACTCCATTCCCTGGTTAAGCTTATTCATGTCATATGAAACACAATTTTAGAAACTGAAGCAATCACACCTCCTAGAATATGTCAGATATCAAAGCAAACAAAACCCAAATCAAAATCAATATGGTTTTCATGACAAAACAAAATCAAATGTTTCTCATTTATTTCCTCTGATCATCACTAAAATTATTAATAAAAACAACTTGTTTGAGGTTTAAAATCTAGACACTTACTGGAACAAAGAAAGATATTTTACAAATATTGCTTAACAGAGATTATTAAATCATATTTGACTTAACTCTGCCATTATTATATGTACTACTTATAACAATTACTATTGCTGTTTTTTATTATAAATAAAAATCAAACAAAAATTATGATCATTTGTAGCACATATAAAAATATCCTTTCATAATACTTGTCATTCTTCTCAGGCTAGAACAGTTAATATTTGTATTCATTCCTCAATCCAACAAAAGCCACGAAATCAATAATGGGTTGATTATTAGGGGAAAAGAATGAATTTTGAATGGCTGCATGAAATTCAAAACCTAAATATATGAAACCAGTACAATGAACTTAAAAGATTAAAATTCAAATACGCTGAACAACGGGTTTAATTAATCTTTTCTCTTTTTGAATCGATCAAATCAGTGGAGTGTGTTAGCATAATCCTAGGCCCACTTCCAAAGTTCAACTACATTTTGAAGTTGATGTTTACTGAAAATTTTTCCAAAATGAGATTTTTGTCATCTGTTTTTCAATTCTAAGGATAATGACAGGGGAGAGGTTTCTTTCAAGTTACCACAAAAATTAATAGATATTGCATTTTAGTCTCAAATAATATTCTTCCTATTTGACCACTGGCTATAAAAGCCTTAGAATTTAGTAATATTAATGACATATTTCATTGATTCTAAAAAACATATTTTTCCATATTTTAACATTTCTGAAATCAGGATTGTCTTATAACAGGTGGCATCTTACAATCTCTGCCATTCAGGGAACAGTCAAGTTGTAGTTGTCACTAGAGGAATGAAATAGGCTTATATTCTCATTACATGACCAGATAATTGCAATCCCTTGGTCTTAATGTCTACAACTTTATAAAGATAATTTGAGGAAGAGACATGAGGATTGGTCATTTGAAGTCCTTTCACTGAAATATTCTAGAAGACCAAGAAAGTGCCACCTTCAAAATTTGCAGACTAGGTGAGTCAGTGACTTGGAAGAAAATACTAGAGATGATACTATAGCACTATTTTAAGAACAGCTACAGCATCAATGTTCTTCATGACAAAAAAGATAATATGTGTGAAAAAAATATTGAAAATTTTGAGTTTAAAAGTGGGCTTTGAAAAATTGAGCTTTGAATGCAAAAATATTTGAGGAGTATAATAAATTTTATTTGTATTTTATTTTTTATGAAAGCTCAAAAGTAATTGTAAAGTACTATGTGTAAATAGGTCTAAAATAGTCCTTTTAGCCAGTATAAAATAAAGATTCTAAGCAATATGAAGGAATTATGTCACAGTTTAATTAATATTTTTTTCTTGATAGGTATATAAGGTATATCTTTCAATGTAAAGAATCTTAGATTCAATGAAATCCTAAAATAAAGCTACTCCTTTAAATAAATGGACTATGTTAGCTCATTTAGTAAATTTTTATTAAGATGTTCTAGGAGTTTTAAAATTCACATTAAACATATATACATGATGTGATTATAACATAATGACATTGAACAACTCTAAAACTGATCTAATTACTTTGCAGTCATAATGAATCTCTATCTGTATGGATTCATTTTATTTAAGTAAAAATAATTTGTAAAAGAGTGGGCAAATATCTCCATCCCTTATTCAGTGCAAAAATGTAAATCAATTACTTCATTTATGCTTCATTATGCTTGCGTTTATGTTGTATGTATAGTCATAAAGCAATGAAATATTTTACAGCATTCTGCTTGTGTGGTGGGCATTGAAATAGCCAGAGTTCTAACCTTACAAAATCATTTGCAAAATGGCACTCATTTTTCTTGGTTGCAGTTAGAATAGCAAAATTTAACATTTATCCCAATCACTGATCAAGTCGAACTCAACACTAAGGTCACTTTTCCATGAATGTAATAGATGATTGATGAGCTAGATTGCTATCATGTGCAATAAACATTTGAGGAAGCACTTTTAAAATATATTGACAATTATACAATTTATATTCTATATTCTATATTTACAACTATATAATTAGTTATATATTTATGGAATATAAAACATAATTTTTAATATGTGGAATAATTAAATCAAGCTAATTAACCTATCATTTCAAATATTTGACATTTTTGTGATGAGAACATTTGAGATTTACTCTCAAGATATTAAAATGTATAGTACTCAACTTTTAGCTATATTTGCCATGCTGTATAGATGTCAAAAACAAAATCAAATTTATTCCTTCTATCTAACTGTGGCTTTGTACCCTGAGATTATCCTCTCCCCATTCCCCCCATTCTCCAGGCTCAGGTAACTATACCCTCTGAGAAAGCACTTCTTAAAATATAACATAAAAAATATTTGATTTTTAGTGGCAAAAATTTGAGATTTTTCACATTAGAAGTGGTCAGTATATGGGATAAGAAATTTATGAAAAAACATTTTAATAAATTTGAAATATTCATAAAATAATCTGATGAATAGGGTGCATGTGTTAGAGTCACTATTGGACAAATTAAAAATTGCTTGGCTGTTTTACAAAATCAACTAGAATGAGGTGGGAAATTACATTTATAACCAAGGGAAAAAATTATCTAAGATTAAAAATCATGCTCACCTTGGAAAAAATGTCCAGCTGCCTTTATACACTTACTCAAATTAAATATTTTATATACATATTATTTTTATGTTCTGTATGGAAATAAACACAGCAGCTCTGAGAAATAACTGCATAATTATCCCATAGTCTTTGATATATATCTGAGCATGTACTAAGTGATAGAAAAAAACAGAAGCAAAGATACTCTCTCTACTGTCAAGTTTATTTGGGAGACAGACTTGTACAATGCTGAGAACTGAATCAGAGGGGTGAATGAGGTGATATGAAAGCAAAAAGCAAGAAGTGATTTATTCTATCTGTGATAGTGGTAGGGAAAGTGGAATCATGGAAAATTCTCAGAATAGATAGCATTTAAGCTAGAACTTGCCTTTCAAGATGAGTATGAGTTCATCAGGAGGAGAGAGAAGGAAAGGGCAGTTCAAATAAAGAAGACAATAAGAGAAAAATTATAGAAATTATAAAATTATATAATATATTCACGGAATCCCAAGTGGAGAGCCAATGTGTGTTTATAATACTGTTATATTGGGAAAGATGGTGGAGCTTTTCTGGGAACTATTTATCTCATCATTAGAATCATCAATGTGTTACGTGATTTATCTCTGACCTGTCTAATGCACTAATGGACCCCGCAAAAGGCAGACTTGAGACAGGGAGGAAACCCAGAGCAGGAGGTACCTCTGGCTACTCCACGTGCACTAATGGGACCAAGAGAACCTAGTGAGTGACCCTGGGAGGAGACCTGTGGAGAAAATGGAGAGGAAAAAACATAAAACAGAGAAAGCAAATGAATCTTAGGGGTTCATGGAGGGTAACATAAGCAGTTCCTTGGCTACTTGCCCTACTAAAAATAGACGCATCACCAGAGAAATTTGGCAGACTACCAATGACCTTGAGCTCAGAGTTCGGGGAAGAATCCTTCAGTTAGAAATGTTTGGAGTCAAGGGTGAATGATTTGATTCTGATAGAGGCAATGTGATTTAGTGGTTAAGAATGTAGACTATGGAAATCGCCTGCTTTGTTTTCAGGCCACCCCTTTCTGTTAGACATTGAACAAGCTACTCAATCTCTATTTACTTCGGTTTATTCATTTCTAAAATGGGGAAAATAGTAATGCCCACTTCATAGAACTATTATACAGATAGAGTCAATATATGTAAAGTGCTTAGAACAGTCAGGATACAGGCAGAGAAATCAAGCCCTAGGGACTATTTTCAAATATATTGGAAGTTCTGGAAGGGACCAAGAAACAATCCAGAGATTAATAAGAACAGGCAGTCTCTACCATCCCATAGGATTGGAAGGCAAAGGAAGTAGTTTTAACCAAGCCCAGAAGCGAATGCTTTCTGCAAGGAGCTGGAACCATAAGAAAGACATAGCCAATTCTAGAAATCCCACCTAGAAATACATAGAGGAGATACATCCTGGTCCCAGCCCACCAATCTTCTGCCAGTGCCTCCATTTTCTAATTTGCTTGGACCCAGTTTGTATGGAAGCCTGGGAAATGTAGTTTGCTGGAAAAGTGGAAGGACAGGAAATAGATCTGATGCCATATAGGAAAATGACTGGCAGATTTCTCAGTAAATCTTAGCTGCTTTATCTGTGCCTTGACAATTTTTATTTTTGCTATCATTCCATTAAGAGTATACACCATTTGTGGATGACAGTATTTTTTCCAGGCTAAAGATAGTTGTAACAGGCTGTCTATTCTCAATATCTACTCTTACCTCCCTTTTCTTTGACTCTTCCTTCCCTCTCATCACTACTCCTTCTTCCCATATGGCCCTCATGTCATTAGGGAAAACAATTTTAAGAACTGAGTTTCACTTAGGTATAAAATATGCTATTTCCTCAAAAATGTTTACATTTTAAAAGAAGGTAAAAGTCAGCAAAATGCTTGGTACTAAGAGAATTATTGAAAGCATGAAGATTATATTATGTTGGCTACCACAGTTCTCTGTACCTAGTGGGCTCTCAGCAAACACTAGTTGATGGTCAAGTGAGATCATAAAGAATACATAGAAGGTTTCTCAGTAGAGGAAGGTAGGCATTTCTTAGGCAGAAATTCTTCTAGCTTTATGTCTTTAAATATCTCAGAGTAACAAAAGAACATGATATGTTTACTAATAAGTTATATGTAGCTTTTAGTTTAAGATGTAAGCAAAGGGAAGAAATGGCAGTGGGAAAAGCTGGAAAGGTCAGATGGGAAGTAAATTGTATTGGAAGTAAATTCATGCCATGCTTTGTCTAGGAGTAAGACATTGAACAATTTTAGGAATGCAAGTTAGATGTAGAGTTCTGATTTAGTAAGATCACCATGGCATCAATGTGTGGTGTATAGTAAAGACAGGAGACCTTGTACCCAAGATTTCTATTTAGAAGCCTAAAGCAGTTATCTGAAACCTATTAGGTTACACTGGGACCAATAAATGAAACCCATGTGGGAATAACAAATAGGGCTTGATGTGAGAAATATTTCAAAGATACACTCCATAGAATTTTATGACCAATAGATACTAGGAGTAGATAAAGGTTATAGGAAGAGAATAACAGGTATTAAATCTGATTTTTTTAAGATGAGAAACTATATAGGTGATAAACCCAGTCCCTGAGATAAGGAACAGAGGAGGTTTGGAAAGTCAGTTTGATTTTAAAGATACTGAATTAGATTTAGGAGCTGTCTAGTTATAGCTATAAATAGAATCTGAAACTCAGAAATCAAAGCTAGAGGAATTAGTAGCTGACTTTGTGAGATCACCCACTGAATAGAGAGTATGAAGAAGACTTGAGGATGGAGCATTAGTGAACACTGACATTTAAAACTTGAATACTTCTCCACCATTTTTTACCTGAACTCCTATTACATTTATGGTCAAACCTGAAAAGTTTCCCTCTGTTTCTAATATTTTCAGATATACTAATTTTTGTGTTGCCAGATTTCAGCCTTGATAAGTGGGACTGGATCTTATATTTACTTGACAATCTACCACCCTTCTACTTTGCCTGGCACATAATTAGCACTCATTGCATAATTTAGGGATTTTAGGGACCTCAAAAGAGTTTACCTTGGCAACTCAATAACAGACCTAGCAATTCCCTAACATTATAGATTATATAGGATACCCAAGTATTCTTCCTTTTCCCTCCAAACTAAAGTTAAAATCATCTCTACTTTCTCCTTTCTACTTCATTCAACCTACTTAATTTTTTATTTTCACCTGTGGAAGTAATGAAAACTAAGGAATGGGTTGGAAGGGATGAAGCAGACTAGACAAGATTGAACAACTATATTCCTTAACTTCATTCCTCATTGCTCAAATTTAGCCAGTCTCATTTACAATCCAATTATACATACTCCTGTGATTATCAATCACTGCCTATACTTCAACTGTCAGAAGAGTCATATTTATAGACATTCTAGTACTTTACTTAGAAAAGGGCATGGGATATGATTAGCATAGACTAAGTTTCAAATTCTATTTCTGTCACTTACTAGCTGAACGACTGTACATTAGTTTCCTAGGGCTGCCATAACAAAGTACTACAAAGTAGGTGGCTTAAAATAGCAGAAATTAGTTATCTCACAGTTCTGGAGAGTAGGAGTCCAAAATAAAGGTGGGAGCAGAGTCATGCTCCCTCTGAAATCTGTAGGAGAATCCTTTCATGCCTCTTCCTAGTTTCTGGTGGTTTGCTGGCAATCTTTCATGCTTCTTGGCTTAGAGATTCATAACTCCAACCTCTGCTTTTGTTGTCACATGGCAATTGCCCTGTGTGTCTCTGACTTTACATGACCATCTTCCACTAAGGACACCAGTCATATAGGATTAGGAGCCCATCCACTCCAGGATGACCTCATTTTAATTTAACAAATTACATCTCCAATTATCCTATTTCTAAATCAGGTCACATTCTGAAGTCCTATGGGTTAGAACTTCAGTAATTTTTGTAGGGATGCAACTGAACTTATAAGAGTGACCTTAGGCAAATTACTACCTCTAAGATTCATTTTCCTCATTATAAAATAAAGATAATAATATTCCAGGTCTATTATAAGGTTATATCTTAATATATAAAAGCCTAGTTTTGCAAATGTAATATGTGATAAAGTACTTGTATCCAAAATTTATAAAGCTCAATAATAGGAAAACCAACCAATTAAAAAAGGACAAAATATCTGAACAGACATCTCATCAAAGAAGATATACATATGAAAAATGCTCATATCATTGTACCCCCATAAAATTCTTAAGTAAAAAAAGAAAATTAAAAGAGCAGTAAGATAATACTCCTTACCTATAAGAATGGCTAAAATTTAAAAAAATGATAATACTAATTGCTGATGGGAATGCAGAACAACAGTAATTCTCATTCATTTCTGGTGAGAACATAAAATGGCACAGCCACTTTGGAACACAGTTTGGCAATTTCTTATGAAGCAAAACATAGTCTAACTATATGATCCAGCAATCACCTTGCATTACAAATGAGTGAAATAACTTCACTGAATGGAGGTAAGGGAGGAGCAGGTGCTGATTTAAGGAACTTTGTAAATTAGTAGACTTAGTAAGATGAAAGATAACAAGAACTGTACATAAGCACTCTAATTGATAACATTATTTCTTATGAGTATGAATTAGCATACCACTAGCTATTTATACTGAAATTGGACAAGTAAGTAAATTGCGTGGCTGATGGTGGGAGCCAGGTTTCTCATTGTTGGAGTAGGAAGTCACACATAAGCAAAGAAATGATTCATTAGCAATAAATGTGAGTTAGAGACACCAGTATGAACTCATGTTTAGCTTAATATAGATACAGATGAATATAGAGAAAAATGTATAGATATGTACATATGCAAAGGTTAGTATATACATATTTTTTTACTCTGTCAGCTGAGAGGGCCTAGCAGCAACAACACCCCGATAGCAATAAGCACACATAGCATCTAAATGCTTAAATCTAATAGCATTCTCCAATAAAAGAAAGCAAAGCTCCTTGGATAAAGCATTGATTCTAGGACAGGAGCAGAAAATATAAAAGTATCTTGTAATGCCAGAAAATAAAATAGGTTCACTCCCTCCAAGAAAAAAGAAGAAAAAAGAAAAGGAAAAGATAGAAGTATATGAAAAGGACACATTAGCCAGTTGAAAGAGCTCCTAATGGCCAAATCTGGAATAATTTGAGCAACAAAATAAGCAAAGTAGTATTGGATTATCAACCAAATGTAATATAACTATTCATGAACCCACACTGGTATGAGTATATGATTGAATACGTAAGTGATAGGAGGAGAATAGACAAATCTCCTGTGTAGAAGAATTTCAAATAGTTTATGTAGATAATCTCCCCTGAAGGAAGCGGAGCTGAACTCCCCATTCTGTAAGTGTAGGATGCAGTAGTGACTTCCTTCAATTGTACAGTAGAAAAGGTGGTGAGGGGACAAATAACTACAGTGGAAAAATCTGACAAACACTACCTCAGCCAGGTGATCAGTGCTAACATCTATAGTGATAAATCGTGTTGATACTATGTACTCTTGGTATGGGGATGAGAATAGCACTTTACTTCTGTGGTCTTGCTCCCCAAAACTCACAAGCCCAGTTTAATCATGAGAAAACATTAGGCAAAAACAAACCAAGAGTCATTCTAGAAACTATCTGACCAGTACTCCATAAAACCATCAGAGTCATCAAAAACGAGGGAAATCTGAGAAACTGTCAGAGTTAAGAGGAGCCCAAAAAACATGACAATGAAATGTCATGCAGTATCCTGGATAGGATCCTGGAACAACAAATAAAAAGGACAATAGGTAAAAACTAAGGAAACTTGAGTAAAATATGAACTTAGTTAACAATAATGTATCAGTATTGGTTCATTAACTGTGACAAATATATCATATGAATGAAATATGTTAATAATAAGGGAACACGGGCAGCTCAAGCAGCAAGTAGAAGTGCTTGAACCCAAGTCTCAATGTTTGACCCACAGTTCTAGAAAACGCAAACCACAGATAAGACAAAATCACCTGTGGATCATCCTGCTCACCTCTATACAACAACTAACTGAGACGGGAAAAAGTTTTCTGAGGGCATCCATAAATGTACATTTTAAATAATGTTTTCATTTTTAATTCAAAAAATAATTACCCTGGATACAGGAATTCTGAAATTTCTGATATAAAAGTAAATGTCTTGTTTATTTCCTAGTACTCTGTCTCATAACAGGTTCCTGTTGCCAGTAGAGAATGATCACATCAGAACCAAATCCATCTAGCCTCAAGTAACAGACATTGGCAGGCACACTTCATTCTGGGACTGTTTGTCAGCCTTTGGCTGGTGGTGTTTAAATTCTAATTCACACTGGCTGCTCCAGAGATAAGATTTACAGTTCCACAATCTCACTAGGATGGACTCTGATTCCTAAAATATAGACAGGCAGACAGATAGAGAAACATGAGAGAATGGTAAGGCAAAGAGTGGGAAAGAGGGTTTAAAATGCAATGGAAAAAAGAAGTACACACATGCACGTGCACACATGCATACATGCTGAGGGTACATGTATACATTTTCCCCACTTATCCAAGCAACTGAAGTTAGCCAGGCTTTATTGACTCAGAATAAGGTCACAGTGTAATGTAGATTCTACAGGTCCAGCAGGAATAGAGTTTGATTATTTTTAACAAGGTTTTGAGAAACTGTGGAATTTATCCCAATAAATATGACACTTTTAAAGGCAGAAATAGGAACACAAATTTAAACTTTATAGTTCACATTGTCTTAAATTTATAGTTTTATATTCTTTTGTGAATGCATTTTTTTCAATTATAGTGGTTCTTATTATGAATTATCCTTATTATAATGCACATTTGGACAAATGCAGAGCATACCTGTCAGGGTGCCTGCTCTAGAGCATACTGATCATGAGTGATTTTGTCTAATGTTCAAGGGCAGCACACCGTGCTAAGAGAAATCGGCCCACTTCTCCATCAAATACTTTGTTCCTCCTCCTCGTATTGGGCCCCAGAAATTCAGCTGCCTTTCTATTTGAAACTGTCTTCTTTCAGAACTTCCTTAAGAAACAAAAAGATGGATCATCAAAAGTATTAATGTTTCAATGATGTTAAATGAAAGGCTACTCCTGTCTAAAATAGGACTATGCTTCAAAGTGAGAGATCCTAGGATCACTATGATCTCTTCACTGGTGTCTCACTTTGCTCTATGTCACAATCTGTTTCAAGATATCTCTCCAGTCATTTGGGTTATTGCTAGGTCAAGACTCTTAGCTCACTCTGTAAAAATATCCTTGCCCTAACCCCATAACAGAGTATTAACCTTTTACCATTTCCTCCATTTCCCTTAAGTACAATATCATCATCTCCTTTCAGTGCTGCAGGTCTCTGCCCCAGGGCCCTGCCCTCTTTGAAATTAGGTCATTCTGCATTCACTCTGCAGCTGTTTCTTTGCCTTTAGTTCCTGGCCTTATAGGTCAAATGCTACTTCCAACATAACCCTAAAGTGTCCTTCCTTGCCAACCAAACATCCTGAAGTGACTTGCAGGTCTCATTCTTCCCTGGAGTTAATTCTATCTGAATTCTAGATGCAGAAACCAGACCTCACATTTGTTTTTTCCATAGCCAATCAACCTTTGGCTTTGCACCTTCTAACTCTTTTGTCTGACTAGGCAGTATCTAGTTAGTTCTCATGGCTAGTCAATTAACTCTAGATATGTCACAACTTATTATTCTGGGTCCAGTTTCTTAAATAGCCATGCAGTCAGGACTCCACTGTTCTTCTTGATGTTTGTCTACCTCTTCCTTCTCTCACATGACAACTTCTCCTGATGCCTCTCTTTTATGTACTAATGTTTGTGTCCTCCCCAAATCCGTATGTTAAAGCCCTAATCCCCAATGTGCAGAGAATTAGGTTTAGAGGAGGTCATAAGGATGAGGCCTGCACCATATGATTAGTGCCCTTATAAGAAGAGGAAGAAACTTGAGTTCTTCCCTGAGCATACACAAAGAATGGATTATGGGACCACACAGTAAGATAGTGGCTGCCCACGAGCCAAGATAAGAGGCCTCAGAATGAAACTACCTTGCTGATAACCTTGATCTTAGACTTCCCAGCCTAATAAATTTCTATTGTTTAAGCCACTCAGTCTCTGGTTTTATTATGGCAGTCCAAGCAGACCAAGACACTCTCTTCATCCTCTTTACTAAAAAAACTCTGAATGGATAGCTTCCTCCGCCTCATCACTATTGATTACTGGATTATTGGGAGGACTGATTCTCTACCCAGGGTCCGCATGTATTAGAACAGGGGTGAAGAAGGAGAGAAGACTTTCCAATATCGCCTCGTTACTTTACACTGGGCAATCTATGTGAAGAGTCTTCTTTGCTTTGGTGTCTAAATCCTCTCCTGGCAGGGGTGTGGCCTTCCATCATCCCCACTGTTCTGCCTTCCACCAGTCCAACCCTGCAGAGGCCAGTTCCAGGCTCACCGCCTCTAAACAATATTCCCTGATGGTTCCTTCTATTTTAATCTCTCTATCTCTAACCTTCTCCAGCATCATTATCTGTAGAAAATAATTTATAAATTTAACAAATGTATACATTCTCTTTTACTCTTGGAATTTCCCAGTAGTCCTGTGCTCCATCTTCAGCACTGGAGTATCAGCTGCTAATCAACCATGACTCCTCCATCATGTTCTTCTTTCTTTATACCATGTGTAAACACATATATTCCTACAATCTTGTATTTCTGGCCACTTATTTAATTTACTAAAGATATTTCAGGGTCTAAGGGTCCAAGCATTTGTCTACTTTCCTCAGCACCTTGGTGACTTTAGTAAACTAAGCGACCTTTATACTGACCCTTCGATTGGGCTGTTGATTTTGTTTGTACATAGTCTCGCCCAGAGAGAAGTTAGTAGGATCAGTCTGGGCCTCCCAAGTGCCTTTAATAGGGCCCCTGATTACCTCAGTTATTTTTCTCTCTATTTTTGAAGGAGCAAGAATGTGGGAACAAAAAATAGCAAATGTCCTCTGGAGTGCACTGTGCCTACTCAGAAGAAAACAAAGAAAGGAAGGATCTGTGAGTCAAATACCTCTGGTACCATTGTCCACGTGCCCTTTCTAGAGCTGGCTCAGGAGGTAAACTAGCAGTCACTAATCCCAGGCTTATCAATTCTGAAAATACAGATGTTTCCCATGAAAATCAGGTATGGGTTTACCTGGTCTTCAGGAATAGCACTACTTTTCTTAATTAGCTTTGGAAAGACTGGATGGAAAATCATTATTTTCATCATCAGCGTTTATTTTGTTTTGTAACATCATTTTACTGGCCTCCAATCGAGTAAGATGGGAATAAAGAGGAAGAGTTTCTCTTCTTGGAGTCCTGCATGTGCCAAATCACATGATAAAACACACACATAAAACACAACAGATGTCCATAAAAATCTAGATTTGTTAAACAAATACTTTCCATGCATGCAAAGAGAGGGTCACGCTAATCAGGGAGCACACGCTCTTGTATTAAATCAGTGAATGCCCATTGTCAGCCTTAGGAAGTCTCAGTAGCAACAAGTATGTGCTGCACCAATCAACCATTCATTCCCCAAGTGTCCACCTTATCAGATACATGCTTAACGGTATGAAAGTTGCTGTGAGGCATAAAAAGAAAAAAATATAGAAGGTACAATCCTTGTCCCCAGAAACATTATAAAGAAGCTTGAAAATCTCACTGAGTTGTGAGCTATACATGAGAACAAAGGAATTATGTCTAATGAAATCATTATCAAGGATAAAAATGTAGGACAGGAACAAGATATGTTAAGATCTTCTATGTCGTCCTCCCAGATCTGAATTGCAGACTGTTGAGGAGGGGAACAGAGACATGGTCAACCCAAGGATGGCTTACTGGTCATTTTGGGATGCATGCAGTAGAGGAATCCCTTTTCCACTTCTGCTTGGCTTTAGTCAACCCAAGATTGTGTTCCCAAAGCGTGTATCAATTTATCATTCAGGGAAGATAAGAAAAACATTTAAAGTACCAAAGGAAAGCTGGCTTAGAATTCAACATTACTAGATGATTTGCTATTCATAGCTTACATTTTTATGATACTTTACAAATTCACATGCATTATCAGTCCTCCTAACAACCTTTCAAAGTAGGCAATATAGGTACTATCCAGTTTTATAGATACAGAAAATAAAAGGTCAGAGAGATTATCTGACTTATCCAAGAATTTGAATGTATCCTTTGGGGTCCTGGCAGGAAACAGATGGCATATCTAAAGGGTTTGACTGAAAATAATTGATTGAAGGGTGAGGGTAAGGTGTCAACAAGAGATGGTAAAGTACTCAGGGACGAAATGCAAGGAGAAAACCACATCCTAAGGCCTGAAGAAGAGAGAACAATGTCCCTAAGCCTGGTGAAGAGCTGCCACTGTGACAGAGGAGCTGTGTGACAGGAACTTTGGCCCTGGACAGTGAACACAGGTACTGCCAGAATTGTGGCAAAGCAGGAGTAAAGCCAGCAAAGGGATACTCTAGTCCTTCCCTCTTGTTATCCTCTCATCCCCTGCCAGTGCCTCTACTGTCTGAAATAAACCAGAAACCAGAGAGGAAGGATCCCAGAGGATGCAACAGAAGAGGTCAGCTTCTCAGGCACAGAACTGGCCAGAGAAGCAGCATATTAGGTAAACATATCTAGTTCCATGTCTACAAATCCAATGCTCCTTTCCCTGTGGCTACTACTCAGATAACTCTTAATTATCCATCTGGAGTGTAACTGTAATTATTTGAAAGAGGAAAGAGACTTAGTCTTATTGAGATACATTTCTTCTGTAGCTTAGGCTCAAGCCTCTGCATTTCCTGATGCCTGATCGCTATAGTGGATTCCTTTCTACAGGACAGAAGTCACACTTTGCAACCTGTCCTCATTAGTATGTAAGTATATTTTCATCTCTTCAAAAATGATGCAACTCCCAGAGATCATATTTTTGAGTCTTAGCATAATGCTAAGCTCTACAAAGTCTTAGTTAGACAACAACAAAAATTGAAGAAGATGTTGGCAGATGGGTTAGGTGATGTATATGACAAACACTTCCAGAAAAAAAATTCATACTTTCATAGGTCATGTCATCTTACAGGTAGTATAACTATCATCTGGGAAGGACCCAAAATGAAAAGCGATAGAATGATGTAGTAATTTAGCCTACTTCATATATTACTCAAGAAAAACAATCTGGTTTTCAAGACTGTAGAAACAGATTTAGAACTCAACACTTTGAGTCCTATTGGCATTCACTCTGCAATTTTATTCACTTTATCTTTTGCTCACATACCTGCTCTTCTCTTCCACTATGGTCCTCAGGTGTCTGAAAATCACTTAAGTACATTTATTTCCAAGTATTAGTACAAGGAGTCCTAGAGAGGATAAAAAAAAAATCCTGAGACTCTATTACCTTCGTAGGAATTCAGTTTACCCCTTTGATTAGAGAACTTTAAACTCAGAAAACACATGAAATGCTTTTAACAATTAAAAAGCCAAGTAATTAAAACATTTTAAGCCTTTGGAAAAAAAGTGGGGAAAAGTAACTCAGGAATTGAGGAAGAGGTTGCAGAAGGTGGCAGTGAGGTGTGGGGCAGACAGCTGTTGAAGACAAACTTTCCTACTCATTTGCTTAGGGCAGGCCCTGCACACACCTCTCGTTGCATTGGTGGAGCTCGTGCTGAACTGTCCCAGGTGCTCTCACCCAGCAAACCAGTATTTGTAACTGCACTGAAAGCTGAACTGTCACCACGTGTTTCGCCTTCCCCACGGAGCACTTGGCTTTTATTTCTTAAAGGAATCAATCCAGTTTCCTTAAGAAAGATTTCCTCTATGCTTAAACCAACTATACTTCCTTCCACTGCTTACACCAAGGCTCTGGTTAATCCACTGTCATTTCCGAGTGTTTGTTTTCTCTTTCCCCAGAACAATGAAGATGGCAGCCAGTTCCAGCTAATGGGCCCTAACATCTGAACATACCCTTTGTCAATTGCACTATTTGGCAGGCTCCAAAAGAGTGGCAAATGTCATCTTTCCTTTAGAGGAAAATTGGAAGAAGAAAGAATTTCCAAAGTATCTAATGAAAATAATTAAGTAGTTAATTTAAACTGTTCAATTTTATAGTGACTCAGATACAATAATATGGTTAGTCTTCTGTGGCCTGTTTTCCAATTAGGGCAGAGTCAAGGGAATAGAAAGAGGGATTTGGTCAATATCCTTACAACTAATTTGTTTCTTGTTTTGTTTTCCACCTGATTTGTTTTTAAGTGGACAGGAGTATCAAGCAGGGCACTTGGCCAGAGGCTACAGGTGGAGTTCTCAGGGCAAGAAGGCTTTTCCTCTTGGCTTTTCTTCTACTCATCATGTGCTATGCTATGACACTATTGCTATGACACTATGCTATGACACACTAGCATGTGCGTGCTATGACACTATTCAGACGAACTCCTGGATCAGATATTTTAACCCAGGGAAGATCTTTGTGAAAAGACTGACATTATAGATTTTGACTAAAGATTACTCGATTTAGTACAGCACAATTTGTCCGGCCACAGTGTCCTTCAATTTCCAACATTCCCTCCCAGTAAATTCTCTCTACTTTAGAAGACTCAGCAGTCTTAAGGCCCTATAAATGATGACAGCAAGAACTCTCTTAAACAGTGGTTTTCAATTTTTCAATTTTAAAAAGGGATACAGTACAGAAAATCTTTACTTTTTTGTTTTTTAGATTTCTATTTACTATCAATTGAATAATTCCCAGGTGCCAGGCATTGTGTTAAGTATAGTCTCGTGTATTTTCTCCTGAATTCATCACAGCAATCCTGAGTAAAGGATTTCACCTTCAAGAAAGCTGACTATAGGCACAGGGGAAAGTATTATTAAGATGAAGGCCCTGTTCTATACAAATATAACAAAATCAAATTAGATTTTTAGAAAAATGTCCAATTATTAGCATCATTTAAAAATCTCTTTGCAAGTTTTTTGACCAAATAAACATAGCTTTACCTTTATACCATTTTTTACTCTATTTCTAAAAACCAAGTGCCTGTGGTATCAAAATGTGGTAAGCAAATCTATCTCAGAGCACCCTTACTCCTAGTGAAAACAGTATGGATTCATGTTCATCTTGGTCACAATATTAAGATGCATTAGACAATTTGGCCTAAATTCATCACTTATAATGAAAACAACTTGATGTACACATCCCAGTAATACCAAGATTTATGTCACCTTTACACATAAAGACCACTTTTCAAGTTAATGTGTCAGTGTGCTCCACCAACCCAAAAAAGTGAAGATGTATCAGTATTTTCTCAGCATTTGTAAGGGCTATAAATGAGCTGAGCTAAAAGTATAGAGTCTAGTATACTTGAAGGTTAATGGGAGAGGGATTCTCAAGAGCATTTTACAGGCAAAAAAGTGAATAGCTAAAAATGAAATAACACAGATATATAATGCTAACACATTCGAGGCCATAGATGAAATTAACTGGCAGAGGCTGAAATGTGTCGCAGTAATATCACTGACAGTGTTATCCTCAGGATTTCATAATCTTCCTCCAACCTTCATTCTACAAGGATCAGATTAAACCAGCCATGATGGAGACTTGGTTTAACTCACAGCATTGCCAAGACAATCTGGATTACTAACCTGATCATCTTCTGACATGTGGACCATTATTGTTACCTAGGCCTCAGTCATCTTATATTTAAATTAGAGGAGGTTCTGTTTAGGTTTGCAGAGAGTTTAAGTTTACTCTCCAGCTTTTCTGTTAAGTAAACAAAATATTACTTAACACGATATTGCCTGATTTTTTACTAATTTCCTGCCCCCTAAAAAAGATTACTCTATGCAACGAAGACTTCTGCCTCATCTTTAGATCTATATTTTGTATCTTTGTAGATCTGGCATGTCTCCGTAAATTCCTTGAAATGAAGTGTGATTTTTAAACATTTTGGTTCAGACTTGGGGCAGAACACACTCTATACTCATAAAAGAACAAATTAAATTTTAGTCCAGGATACTTGTGGATATAAGACCTTTAAATTTTGGCAACGCCGACCAGGTATATTCTTTAGTGTCTCTTTAAATCTTTCCTAATGTATAAATGACATTTAAAAGCCCCCTTTTCATTGCAGTTGGCAGAGTACCTAAAACCATAACAACTTGCTTCCCCAGTAAATGTCATTTTCCCTTAACCACAGGGCTATAATTTTAAAACTGTAGATTTTTTTTTTAGAAGTGTTAAAAAAAAAAGAAAAGAAAAAGAAAAAGAAACACCTTCTGGGAGTGAAGCCTAGGATTTCCCATATATGAAAAAAGGGAGTTGTTAGAGAGTGGGGAACTGGCTTGAGGCCAGGAACCCAGAGTTACTGCTTTCAAAATGACTTTCTGACCAACTATACCAGAGGGAAGGGGTCTTACAACTATGCGAGCCATAGCAACTTGTAGGAAGAAGAAAAGAGAGAGAAGGAAGGTGGCAGGAGCTTAGTGTATTGCAATACTTAGTAGCCAGAAACCAGGTTCAAATCCAAGTTCTACCACTTTGCTGGCTTTGCAACTGTAGGCAAGTTAGTCTGCTTCTTTGTATCTCAGTTTCCCTGTTGTCAAATAGAGGTAACGATAGCACCCATATGTTAGTTTTCTATCACTGCATAACAAATTACCACAAACTTAGCAGTCTCTGTGGACACAAACTTAGTAGTTTAAAACAATACAAATGTATGACCTCACAGTTTCCACAGGTCAGGAGCCAGTCACATTGTAGTCCCTATATATTCTATGCTCAGGTTTCACAGGGTGAAATCAAGGTGTTGGCCAGGTACATACATGCTCATCCGGAGACTTGAAGAGAGAAAGATTCCCTCTGACCTTCAGGACATTTCCATGCAGTTGAGGAGATTTCTGCTTTGCAGAAGCTGCTTGCAAGTGAGGTTTCTGCCCTCTTGTTGATTGCAAATGTTTAAGGGCCATTTTCAACTCACAGAGGCCGTCTGCTGTTCCAGTTTGCTACATTAAGGCCAGCAAGAGAGTCCTTCTTGCACCAGGAATCTCTTCTTTCAAGATGGGTCCAAACCCTTAAAAGGGTTCACCTGATTCGGTCAGGCCCAAGTAAGATAATCGCTCTTCTGAATAACTCAGATCCAACTGATTAGGAACCTTAATTACACCTACAAAATGCTTTCATCTTGTAAAGTAAGAATCACAAAATGATAGCCTTCGCATTTGTAAATCCCATGCACACTCCAGCAGGGGTGAGAGAGTGGGGCAGGGGTTATACAGGGTATATACACAAGGGGCAGGAAAATCTTGGGGGTCATTTTAGAATTTTGCCTAAGACAACAAGCTTCAAGGACCCCTTGGGAGGATTAACTGAATTACAATAAATGTCAAGCGTTTCATGCCTGAATTACTATGTAAATTCTGCCATTATTATTTTCCACAGGCTGGGTTTCTTAAGAGGAGACAGTGGGTCTAAATGACCTGTCCAGTTACTGTGTTCCTGATGCTAAGAGTTGGGATTAAACCCAGGCTTCTTCTGATCTGGTCAAGCTTTTTTTCTTCATGCTATAGTCCCAGTAGCACTTGGCCTGGGGTGACCTTCCTGGATAATGCTTCTCCCTGCACCTGTTTCTTCTGCTTCTAAAGCAGCTGTTTCAGATGAACTAGCACCTCCTTCTCTTCACTTTGTATAGGTAACAAACTTCTTCTTCCCCGAGCCACTGTAGGGGGTGAGTTCTTCCTTCTAGTCCTCAAGTGGTGCACAGGGTTGGGGGCGTGGGAGAAGGGAGTCACATCAAGATGTCCAAGCTGTAGCCTTTGTCTGTATAAATCACTGCAGATGTACAGTACAGATGTAGAAGGGGTCAGCTAACTAGAGCCAGGAGCGGATAATATCTGGAAGAGTTTGGAGTTTCCAAAACGACTTCTCTTTCCCTCCAAAGTATAAATCACAGTTTGAGCCTGTAGGCTGGCTGGCTCTGTCAGATGATCTGGTTCCTTCAAATAAACATACAAAACTCCCCCAGTCAATTTGGGGAAGGAAATTCTTTACTTTGACCCCATATCTAATTAGATTCAGGGGCATGTTTTGCATTCTGAAGGCTGAAACTCGTACAGTGACGCGCCAGATCGCTCTTTTGCGCACATCTCAGCGAGCTGTCTCTAAGCAGAAACTTGAAAATAATAATAATCCCTCCTCACCCAGCTGCTCTCCTCCTCAGGGAGTCAGTGATATGCTGGGAAGACATGCGATGAGAGCCCTGGAAGGTCCGAAACCGCTGCTCACAGAATTTCTAGGTGTTGATTCCCAGTGCTAGTGGTGTGAAGCACGGATGAGGGGCAGGGGGCGTGGGGACAGAGTAGCCTTGTATCTATATGGTGAGAAATTTAGAAATCATGTGCTAAGTGTTCTTTACAATACGTATTAGATTGCTATGGCTACAATAACAAACTACTAAAGACTGGTGGCTTCAACAACAGAAATTTATTTTTTCACCGTTTGGAAACTAGAAGTCTAAGATCAAGGTGTCAGAACAGTTGGTTTCTTCTGAGGTCTTTCTCCTGGGCTTGCAAATGGCTTTCTTCTCCCTGTGTCTTCACACGCTCTGTCCTCTGTATGTGCATCTCCCTGGTGTCCCTTCCTCTTCTTATAAGGAGGGCATTGGGGCCCACCCATACGACCTCATTTTACCTTAATAATCTCTTTGCAGCTCCTATCTCCAAATATAGTCACATGCTGAGGTACTGGGGGTTAGGACTTCAATATATGACTGTTGAGAGAATACAATTCAACCCATGACACCATGTATTTACTAAGTGCATCAGGTTCCTATTTTATCGTTAAGGAAGAGAGATGGGAATGTTGCCAGCATGTTAAGTGCCAATGCCCACTCTCCCCCTGTCTCCCCAGGACATTTGGTCCTACTTGACACACTCCCCACCCTGTGAAACCAATTACCGTGAGAACCAGAGGTGACAACATGTTGATGTGTGTCGCTGGGAGCAGGTGCCTCTGGTGAGGTACATTCATTTTAGAATTTAGATAATCAGAAACAAAATTCAGATTCAAGGCATTGATCACTTTGTCTCTTTTATTCATTGATGTATCCCTATAATCTTGAATAGTATCTTACTTAATAGATATTCAATGAATATTTGTCAATTAATAACCAAGTGTTTCCAAAAGGAGACAGGGAAGTGAGTGAAAGTGATTAAAGTAGTATCAAAATCAAAGTTGTCCTGCTTTAAAATTTTTACAAGAGTTTCTCCCTCCAGAATACATGAATAATAAACACAGCACCACATTGTAGTACATCTTTTTTCCCCTAAAATCTGCATGACTTTCTTATTTAATTTTTGTATTGATACATATTTATGGGGTACATGTGTTATTTTTTTACATGCATAGAATGTATAATTATCAAGTCAGGGTACTTTTGGGTATTTTGGGTATCCATTATCTTGAGTATTTATCATTTTTATGTGTTGGGAACATTTCAAGTCCTCTCTTCTAGCTACTCTGAAATATAAAATATATTGTTGTTAACTATAATTACACTACTCTGCTATCAAACATTAGAATGTTAACTATATGTTTGTCCCCATTATTTAAGCTCTCTTCTCCTGCTACCACCACCCCTTCCCAGCCTTTGTTATCTATCACTGTACCTTTCTTATATAATAATATTTTTCATCTTCTCCTTTCCTGTTGCCATTCCTGTTGTCTTCTTTTCTTGAAACTAATCATAGTTCTTTAACACTCTTGACAAATCCATCTATAGTAGTCCTTCCTTATCTGTGGGGGATGTGTTCTAAGACCTTCAGTGAATGGTCTTAATTATGCTCTTTGTAACTACTTAGAAGTTAAATCTATCTTCTAACATTCTGTATTTTGAATATTCCAAATTTTCTTCTCTCTAGAGAATTTCTATCTATATTTTTCTCTAGTTTTATGTTCCATATTCTTTTTTGTTTCTTTGTTTTTATAGGTCATGCTGCTGAATAGTCTCAAATAATGAGAACAGAATATATGAGGACTGTGAAATTCTTTGGAGACAGGAAGAACCAGGAAGATCAATCATCTAATCTAGTCAACATACTTATCATGGAGAGATATCCATGATATCCCAGAGAACTAAAATACATGAGCTGAGTTAGACCGCCTAAATAATTGGGAGCTGAAATTAGAGTATGTGTCTCTAGTTTCCTCTCCAATATGCCAAGTGGCTTCCAATTTTCAGTGCTATAATATTTTCATACTGTATATATTAATTTTATTCTCACAACTTCTATAATATGTAAGATAGGATATATTTTTAATCCTTATTTAATAGATGAGAGACTAAGACTCAATGGGTTTCATTTTTTATGAGGAAAGAGCTTTATTTAGCAGAAGAAGTGAAATAAGAATCCAAATTCTTCCAGCCTCTAGTTCAGTATTAATTGTTCATTAAATAATAATTAAAAAAGCCTCCCACTAAAAATATGATAGATGGTGCATGATTGAGAGGCCTAAAGAAGGTTTAACTGAAAATAACTGAAAGGGCTATTTACAGAGTAGTGGTAAGAGAAACAAAAGAGATGGCAAGGTGTCTAGAGACAGGAAGAGTGAAAAGCCTCTACTACTCTTAGGCCCGGAGAGGCCAGGGGAGGGAACAGGTTTTTTTTCCTGGCAACAGTGGAGGAAAAATGGCCGCCCCGCAGAAGCTGGGGTCTGAGAGGGACACCCGCTGCCAGAAAGCCATGAAGTAAGGGGGATGGAGAACCAGTGTAAATACCCTGGACTTCTTTTGTGTCTTGCCCTCCAGCTTCTTACTCATTAGCAAAATTGAGCCAGAAACCAGGAGCCAGGGAGCTCACACACAGGGAAGAGAACTGATTGGAGGCAGAGTGGAGAACATGCTCAGAGCAAGTCGAGAGTAGAGGGACCTCCATGGGAACAAGCACCTTGTGTCTGGCCTCTTTTTAGTTAGTGGTTAACTACTCGATGCTTACTTATAACAATCTTAGAAAACTTGAAAGGATGGGGAGATATTCTAGATATGAAACATTCTAGAATCTATAAAATGTAACTTTTAGAAGAAAGAAGTTTTTTTTTGTTGTTAAAATCACACTCATCTTAAAAACAAACTATGGTAAGCTGTTTAACACGTCTCTGTTGACAAAGGAACCTTGTGTCTTGCGTGGCCTAAAATGAATGGGCCTGTCTCATTATATTCAACCTAGCCTCCAGTTCTCTCCTGGCTCCTTTTCAAAATCTGTGACAAGCACCTCATTGGGCTTGACCCTGTCCTAGAAATTAGACTTTGTTTTCATTTTAAATTGTGTCAAACATTCCATGTCAGAGCCACTTTAACTTTACTCCTCCATCCTCCACTTCTCTGGCTTGATGGATGTACCCCACCCCAAAATATATGGATTACTGTTCTAGTTACTGAATATTAGGGTTTTTCAACCTCAGGACTATTGACATGTTGAGCTAGATAATTCTTTTTGGGAGAACAAGGGTTAACCTGTGCATTGCAGCTGGTTAGCAGCATCCCTGGCCTCTACTCACTAGATGCCAGTAGCACAGCCCTAGTTGTGATGAGCAAAAATGTCTCTGTAATCGCCAAATGTCCCCTAGGAGGTAAATGGTCCCAGTTGGAGAACGACCTCTACAGATGCTGGAGAAAAGAAACCCAAAGCTCAAATTCACCTGGCTGCATCCAAGCCCCACCAGCTGCTTCGTGTTTGCAGTGATCCTAGCTAGCCCAATGAAGTCCAAATAAAATGAGGCAAAGATCATAAACTGTTTAAAGGGGAGAAATTATTGAACCCCGTTTTGTTTTGTCAGCCAGGAAGAGAAAAACCTACATCCAGGTGCTTGCTTAAGACCAAAAAAATAAATTATATACACCAAAACCTACAAACTCTAAAATAAGGCTTTATGAGGTGTCAGATTGTGAACTGACTTTGCCTAGTTACAATCCCTACCAACTGGCTTTAATGTGGCTTGCAGCTGAAATGTTTAGTCTGAACGAGTCAGGAAAGAACTTTGTCCTCACCAGCATTGAACCAAAGCCTTTTAAAGACCTGAATCACCTGGCTGCATGATTCTAGGCACAGACTGAACTGTTGCCTACAAAGAGGAAGCTAAGACCTTCAAGGGCTTATTTTGAAGCTGATTGTAGGGCAATGTAGTACAAGGACATTTGTGTTTTCAAAATCTTGTGAAGTTCTCCCTCCCCCACCAAGGGCATTGTTTTAATTTATCTCTGCGATGTAGGTAACCTTCCTAACCTAAAGCACTGGAGATAACTAAGTTTGAAAACGTTTTATCTCCAAAAGAGTTTACTTGGACAAAATACCCTTAAATAGCCCTCATCCATTCCCATGGTAGGGGGAGAGTTTTTAGTTTGGACGAAGCACTGACTTGGAGATTAGAAGATTGAAAAGTAGGAAGGAATCTTACAGAGATATTTGGTGCAATAGTGTACTTTTCAAACGTTTGCTTGTGTAGGAATCACCTATAGGCTGAGCATGTTACAAACGCAGTTTGCAGGGCTACACTACAACATTCCGATTCAGTGGGGACAGATCTAGGAATCTGTATTTTAATAAGCATTTTTTAGCCTGATGCACATGGTGAACAGACCCTGACCAGAAACACTGACCTAGTCCAACTTTGTCATTTTAAAAATGAGTAAACTGAAGCCCAGACAAGTTACAACAGCAGATTAGAAACAGACTGAAAGATCTCCTGTTTTTGCTGTTTTATGCTCCTTCCTCAGCTTCACCATGAAGAATATTATCTATGTACCAAAATATGATAAATAACATCACAGCTCAAAATACTATGTCATTACCCAAAATGGTTTGGGCTGCAGATTTCGCTTTTAGAACCAATGAGCTGATCATGGCCCCAGAGAAGCCACCTCTTGGGAATAGAGTCTGATTATGATCAAGGCTTGGACTGCTGCTAGACACAGGGCAGCTACCTGTGTTGGCAGTGGGTGCTCTACTATAGATGTGGACATCAGCAGTGAGAAGGAAGTTGTATAACTGAGGCTGTCATCTCAGAAATCCTACTTCCAGCTCATGCCCAGTCATGGATAACTTTTCTCTTTCTTGGGGTCCCAGCAAATGCTCTGACATCTTATCTATGATGTTCTCTATTTAATATTTCTAAAATTTTACTCAGTTGGTATCATATCAAACACTTTCCTTGTTGTTTATCAGTGCATTAGTTCACATACATGAATCAATGTAGTCTTTCCAGACTGGACTTAGAGAAGTCACAGGTGCTGCTCAGAGCTACAGCTGTCTCCTTGCAAGCAAATTGCAGTTGACTCAAATAAAAGGAAAAGGTCTAAGACAGTAGTAGAATTCTACTTTTCAATAGAAATTATAGGGAGCAACACTTGGATGCCATATTTTTCTTCCTATTTTGTCAAGAAAAGACATAAATCATATGATTACCTACTCTTACAACCATTTCATAAAAGAAAAGGCAATTAATCCCCTTTAATAGAAAGTAATCACACAATTTTTTTAAAAAAATTAGTCTTCTGAAACACTCACTAGTGTTCCACTTTATTATAGACAGCAGCAATTTAAGAACAAAATAGCAAAAATGATTTGGACTAACGTTTGTGGACCCAACATGGCATTTGGCTGGACTGAATAAGTAACTTCATAAAAGGATCTCACTGGCTGATGCCACGCTGGCTTTGTGTATCTATCCCTCACACCTAATTTGTTTATTTATTTAATCATGTGTGTGCCACAGCTGTGTTATCTCATGACTCCTCCAAACTTAAGATGGTATTTCCCAGAAGCCATCACTGCTCTGAGTTACAAGAGGGTCCCCCCCCTTTTTTTTAAGACACTCATCTCCTCAGTGTTGTATTCTCCTTGTTTCCCTGTTATTGCTCAAGGTATAGAAGGAAAAATAAAACTAACAAGTGATACCAGACAATGTAAACTTTCTTTCTAAGCATTCTCACTGCAGAGCAGAATATGTATCCTTTTTATGATTTTGTAAAGCATTCCCTGAGTCTACAGCATCTCAAAACAGAGAGAAATAAGATGCTCCCAATTTCTCATTATGTTCGTTTCAGTGGAAACATGGAGATAATGAAAGATGTTTAATATTGATTGTCCCTTAAATGTGGAAATTACTATTGTCCACTGAGAAGTAAATGTGGTAAGAAAAGCTGTTTTCAGCTCATAAAGTCGTGGTTATTATTTCATATTTTTATAGAGCCCTAAATGCACAGAGTGCTGACAATATTTGAAATGGGGCCAAGCAAATCAAATTCCTGGTCCAAAGCTGGCAGATTCCAAATGCAGACCCAATCCCATACCAAACCAATGACTCAAAATAAACACGGGATAGCTCAGGGCTATTGCAAAGAGAGAACTTGTAGGAGGGAAAGTGGTTTCAGAGTGAAGAAAAGAAGGGATCCCCCTGATGTATAATAAAATAATAGAAACCCTTTTGGATAAGCCCTGGAGCCTAAAAATGACTTGTCTAAACCAGAATTTTCTTTAAGAAACTTTTCATCTTCTATTTTCTCAGCAGAAAAAAAAAAAACAAAAAACAAGATAACACAAAACAAAACACCAAATCCACTCCAGGACAATAAATTAAATGTCAAGTGTACACATATATAATACATCTATATGTGGGGCATTGATCCCTAGACACAAGGCCACTCCATCCTCACTAGTTGTTGAACTGAAAGCTTGGAAAATGCCCTTATTTAAAGGCGCAAATAATGTCTTTCTCCTGAAGCAAAAGGAAAAACCCTTTAAGTAGTGGAGACTCTTTGAACCTTGTTAATAAATCAGTCCAAGAATAGAGCCCTGTGTGTACAAGATGATCAATCAAAAGTCATACAGAAAATGGAAAAAAGCTTCCAGAGCAGTGCCAGGGGCCTTATCACAATTGCTTCCTGACAGAAAGAGTAGATAAACATGCTCAGGACAAGGCCAAAGCCTGGCCCAGATACCTTGTTTCTTGTTGCTGTAGGTATCAAAATAGGAAGTAAACAGCTTAGGAACAGTTCTGAGAATTGTCTGGAGGAAGTGCTGCTTCCTCTCCCTGCACTTGCTAAATTTGCTTATCTTTCATCCTCTCAGCACAGCCTTCTGCAAGCTGGCTGGGGCCCCTTCCCAAAGACCAGCTTTTCCCATCTGCCTCCGACCCAGTGCCATCCAGCTGACCCCGTGCGTGCCCTCTTCCCCCTGGCTGACAAAATGCGATAAGGAAATGAAGGCACAAACAAACCCTAGCCAATTTCCACACAACGACCACCTCAACAAACAAACAAACAAAACAGTAGACTTCCGGCTCATGGAATATCCATCCTAGTGTGAGAGAAAATGGGCACTGAGGCTGGGTGGATTTCCAGCACCACCCAGGCAGCATCTCAGCTTAACTGAACTACTTCATCGAGCTCCTTGGGAGTAACCAATAAACAGCTCTGGAGCTTATTAACTGTCCGGCCTAGTGTTGGTTCCTACCAAAAAAAACCATGTAAGCTTATTTTACGAGGAGCCTGGATTTGTGTTACTACCTATTGGATGACTTTTTAATACACCATCATCCCCGGCCTGGCACCTGACACTACATAAGGCTTTTCATGCATTAAGCCCACAGAGCATGAATGCATCTGGCTGTTCAGGTCTGTGAGCCAAAGAAAGCTCCTGTATTCACTTGGTTGCCTCTGCTTGGCTTTGCACATTCTATTTCTAATTCACATAAAGGTGTTCCTCAAGTCAGTTCTAGGTCATCTGAGTTCCATTTAACCTGAGATTTTTTTTTTATATTAAACATGAATGCTTTGAATTGGGGGCAACTAATAATTCAGAATTGTCTAAGAGAAATGGGCTGGTTCCCAAGGATAAATACAACACTCGTCTTGGTTTCTACCTTGGCCTTCAGTCCCTAGCTTCTACAAAATGACACTAGATTATCTTTCAAATAACTGCATGCTTTAAAACTGCATTTGCTTTAAAACTACAGAAAATCTGGATTTTTAAAACACATCAAAATTATTCTGGGCTTTCTTTTAGCATAAAGAGTACAAATTATTGGATACCATACTTGTTTTTTATTCTCTTTTCCAATCCAGTAAATCATTCTTTAATAAATTTTGTCAAAGGATCAACCTTTATGATAAAGAAGCTGAGACTATCATGGTTTACTTAGGCCTCTCTTAAGGCAGAGATGGAAACAGCATTTGTATGGCCTTCTATGGTGCACTCGTATGATCTGAAGTATCTGGTATTACTTTTATAGTGTTAATCATATAAATATTTTTCTGTGCCTTTGCAGTGAACTAATCTAACATCATTTAAGGAAGTCATTTTAGTAGAAGCTTTATTTATGGAGAAAATTTCAGCCAAAGTGTATGTAGAAAAATTATTAATATTATGATTTGGTTGGAAAAGCAAAAGCACATGCTAAATAAGTCTGAATTTCCTAAATGCTGCTCTATGGGGGAACAAGAGAATTCATTTGGACTGAATATTTAATTTCCCACTTTGAACTGTTAAGAATTCATTCTTTCTTCTCCACATACTCCATTAACCAAAAAATATAGAAGCCCTCCAGTGGACAAAGTCTATGTCCTCTTGGAGGAAAATTGAACTGACTGGGAGGCAAATGACTGAGCAGGAATAAGTGTCCCTAATAAGAACCACCTCACCACTGAGAACATGACAAATCAGGTGGCCACCTCAGGTTTCTTCAAACTACTGCAAGTGAGCAGGGACTTAGGGAAACAGCAGGAGGAAGAAAGTGACAGCTCACAGGCCGGTCTTAAACATACACTTTATCAATTCCTAAACTACATCTGTATTTCTCTTCTTCAACTGTTTCCTACTCTTTCTCTCCATCAACAAGATAAAATTCATTCCCGTTGTTCAGGGTTCAACCAAGATAACAGGAATGTGAAAATGTAATACAAGGAATTTTGTTACACAGGTGATACAAGGGCTAAGAAGCAAAACAGAGAGTGTAAGGTAGTTCAGGGATTACCAAAAGCAAAAAGCTGCCACCTCCCTGACTGAGCTGGAAGATCAAGTATACAATAACAACTAAATTGATTCATTAGTACCCAATATTCAATAATATTCCCAATTGCATCATGGAATCCATGTAACAATATTCATTCCTTTTCATACTAGTACCCCTCCACATCCCACTCTCTCTGGTGAATATTTCATTGTTTAAAGAGGAAGAAGAATTTGGATAGTGAATGATTTATGAAGTAATAGTACTTTATCCTCAATGAACTCAAAAATTCTAATCCATGAAAGCATAATTCCCCCAGAAGGACGCCGTGGCTAGCAACATCAGTGGTCTCTTTCTGAAGCCTTATTAAGACAACTGAAGAAATATGAAAAGTGACATTAACTTTCATTAACTTCCACTCAAGTCAAAATATAGAATAAGGGTTTACACATCTTCAATTTTTCTGGCTAGTGTTTTAGAAGTTTGAACCACAGCTACAAATTTCTTTCGCCTTGGGAAGAAATTATGTATTTCAATCTCTAATTTAAGACTGTTGGCCATGCTTCCATTCTGGAATCTATTTTCCAATTTACTATAACCTCATAACAAGAGCAATTACCTTATCCCATTAACAACACAATACGGCCTATCAACCTTAAAGACATTTTAGTCAATTTTCAGTAAGTCAGACCTGCTGAACCAGAAGCTGGATATATTTTAGCATTCAATTTTAGTCTGTAAATTAAAATCATAATGGATTACTGCATTACAATGCAGTCGAAAAGCATGTTTACAAATAGATTCCAGCGAATCCAACTGGGATTTCTGCATGGTCTCCACCCTGGAAAACCAGCCTAAATTCTTGTAGTCAGGCCAGATTCCAAGAGACATCATAATTAGATCCCAGAAGAATACATTGCAGCTGAAGAGGATGTAATCCCCTGCAGAATTATTAATATATGGGGGAAAGGCTGGCCAAAGTAACGTTCACATTCATGGAATTATCCAGCTAATTGCACAAGGTGAATGGAGTCATATAATTATGGCTAAATTCATAGTAGGATTGGGCTAGCCCTGAAAAAAAAAATAGTGTATTTTGAGAAAGAACATAATACTAAGGGAGACTCTCCATCAACATACCATACTTCATTTCCTTTTGAAACATTCAAGGGAAAGTTCACCAAAACAAAGGTTCTAGCAGATCTTAAAGAATAATGGGAAAATGACCAAGTGCAGGACATGACACATTTTGACCAACTCCACTATCCTCCCATTGGCCCTTATGTGAAAGAATATCCATGCACATTCAATCACTTGCATTTTCAAAGAACCAACAAACCGGAGGTTTTAAATAAAAGAACTCAATAGGGGATTCTTGCAGCAAAATTATGAAGTATAGGAAACAATCAGAGTTGGTGGAAGGGAGGAAGGCAAGAAACTCCTGTTTATTGTGTTTGCTCTGCATTGGCCTTTGTGGCAGGTGTTTTTGTTGTGGTGGTGATTTGTTGTTTGGTTTTTCTCATCTGTTATTCAATCAACTTAAATTTTCAGCTCAACTAAAAACCTTTTATGGAGAGCCTGTTATGTGCTATTAATAGATCCTGCAATATAGCAACAATTTAGGTTAACAGAAATTCTTGATCAACATTAAATAGAATACTAATTTTTAAATACTAGAAAGAAGAAAATCCATATTCTTGTATACTTATTTATTCTTTCAACATCTTTCAAAATAAACAGCATTTCAGCTAAATAGGCGAAAGGAAAATCTAATTTCAGTAGAGTTAAACTCATATTTCATTTTAAGTTAAAATTTGAAATCTTTTACTTCATTTGGACATTAGTAATCTCAAAATTTAAATTTCAGGTTTTTTCTTTGTATCATTAAAATAGTATCATTGCATTTAATGAAACTATTGTTAAATTTATATAAGTAAGTATATAATAATTCCTAATAAGGCCTTTAGCTTTAAGGGGAAAAACTCTTATCATTTTGTGCGTACATGATGTTTGGGTTATACAAGAAAGAAAAACACGTAGTTTCTTCCCTCTGGGAGATTACAATTATGAAGATCAGAAGTTTAAGCTATTTAACCTTACAATTAAATTCAATAAAATCTACTTTCATTTTAATGATATAGGAAGCAACTCTACTGACATTTTACAGTGTCCCACGGTAAGCACTACATAAAAACAAAAAAAAGTAAAAGAAAAAGTAGCAATTAACATAAATTATTGGCCAATAAAAACTCAGAAAACTAAGAAAGTATTATAAGTGTTTGTGAATTACATAACTGGGAAACCAAGTCAGAGGGATTTTAATAGACTAATAGGCCACAGGTTCCCTGTCCCTGGTCTAGATCTTTAGCCTTTGAAAGAATATTTTTTGGTGGGTATGAAAACTAGTTAATTATAACCAGAAAACTGTTCACTAAAAATGCCAAATATAAACCCCTTCAATATAAGTAGTACTTTTCCTAATTTTTCTATATTTTCCCCCAAAACCCAGCACAGATCTGAAACAATAATAACTGCACAATAAATAAATGGCAAGAAAATATAGCTGCTTCTTTTTCATTTTTTTTTAAGAAAAGAATGCTAACCTGATTTTAACCAGAATATATTGGATATATGGCCAACAAATACATTCTTATTTAGGAAAAATGCATTTTCCACAGTATGCATAAATTACTTTCTATATTCCTTCCAGAAATAGTTGTTCTTAGAAATAGCTATACTTTGTCAACATATAATGTTAACATATAATTTGTCTCTATAATCCTAACAAACATGGCTGTGACTAAAAGTCTAAATCATCTGGTCATTGCAAATGATTATCGGCATTATCCAAAAATATTTAAAAACACCATCTTAGATTTGCATTATGTTTTAATTTTTTAGAAGACTACAGGTTTTACTTTATTCTTATTTTTCATTATTATTATAAAATATGGAAGACAGTATCATTCCCATTTTATTGTTCCTACTTGACTATAGCACAAAAAGATTAAATAAAATCTCAAAGTCTCAAGGTTATTTGATAAACCTGGATTCCAGTCCTAGATTTACTTCTGATTCCTAAGCCAAGACTTGTTCTAATGGCACAATAACAACAAAACTGATGATTTTCTTCTAGGACTATAGCTGTGCTGTGCTCAGTTAATTTTAAACTAGAAATAAATCTAGTTAAGATATCAGATTGGATTGCTTTACATATATCTAATGAAGTTGAGGTTTTGGGTGTGCCTCAATATTACTGTTACTTTACTTATGCATAAACTATGTGTGAGCGACTGTTTTAGGTGCTAGAGATAACAATAGTAAACAAAACAATCTATTAATATGTTTATAAGTCTACTTTTAAAATAAGTTCCTTTTTTAAAAAGTAGCCAAGAGTTCACTCTGGGAGGCCAAGGCAGGAGTTTGCAACCAGGCTGAGCAACAGCAAGACCCGGTCTCTACTAAAAATAGAAAGAAATTAATTGGCCAACTAAAAATATATAGAAAAAATTAGCCAGGCATGGTGGTGCATGCCTGTAGTCCCAGCTACTCGGGAGGCTGAGGCAGACAGATTGCTTGAGCCCAGGAGTTAGAGGTTGCTGTGAGCTAGGCTGACACCACGGCACTCTAGCCTGGGCATAGAGTAAGACACTGTCTCCAAAAAAAAAACAGTAGCCAAGAGTGGATGCAACTCTTACCAATAATGTCTCTACAAAGAAAACCACTCCTGCGTTGGTGGTATAGTGGTTAGCATAGCTGCCTTCCAAGAAAACCACTCCATATGGAATCATAGACTGTCAGGATTAAGTTTAAAGATTTTGTACTATAATGAATAATTCAAGGATTTAAGACCTTAAGTTGAAAATCCAAAAGCACTGGTTTATTTTTCTTATCAACATTTTAAAATAAACCTTAAGGAGATAATTCATACTAATCTTTAGTTTTGATAACCTCGAAAAGCTAAAAAGAGTACCTCAACAGCAGCAAGATTAAAACCTAACACAATTAAATAAATATTTGGGGAAGAGAGACAGGAAACAGTAGAAACATTAGCAAAGCAAGTATTAAACCACTTCTCAAGTTAACCCCATTTTATTATTTCATTGCCTAGTGAGAAGTTAAAAATTTAAAAACCTTTTCCTCAAGTAGCTAAATGTGCTTTGCTGCAATGGCATTTGATGTGCTCAGGAGAAAAGTGCCCATGATTTCATTCAATAGGCAAAAAACAAAATAGACAAAGTAGTCTTAAAATAAATCTTATACTTAAAAATAAAAGATCAGCTACTTTTATTCATTTTTCAAAAAATGAATTATGAATTATAGTCAAGTGCACAAATTTAAGTATACAGAATGGTAGATTATTACATATGGAAACACCACCCAGATCAAGATATAGAACATTATCAACAGCCCTCCAGCAAGCTTATGCCCCTTCTCAGATACCTCCCTCTAAACGTAATCAGCATTCCAAAGATCAACTGCCTTTATAAATTTAGACAGATCTAGAAAATATGAAGAGCTGGGTCTCCATTCAAATTTTATAACTAACTATGGTGTGATGAACTCCACTTGACCTCTCCCCAGAGAGAAATAAATGATGAGTTTTATAATTTATTACACCGTGCTAAGTACTCACTACACGCTGCTAAGCATAGTGGCAATTAAGTCAGATTGATTGTCAGGAGAAGACTTTCCAGAAGAGATGATGTCAGAGCTGATTTTTAAGGGAGCATAGGAGGTAGGTAGAAGAAGCTGGAAGAGGATGAATGATGCATGGAAGGGGAATGCGAATGAAAGAGGATAACTGTATTATGCAAGAGCACAGACCAGCAGAACACATTGAGAGAACCCTCTTTGTGTGGCTAGAGCAAAGGATTCAGGTGGGAAGCAGGGAGAGAGAAGCTGTGGAGGTAAGCAAGAGATGGATCACGAGGGCTGTGGGTATTAAAGTAAAACTTCATCCTAGACATAGATAACGAATCACAGCTTGAGCAGTCACGAAGGGAGGTGGCATCATCAGATACATATTTTAAGAAAAGTTACAGTGTGGAGGATGGGTGAATTACTGGAAAAGCAATAGGACTGAAGGCAAAGGAAAGAGGTGATTGCAGCAATCTGGGCCAACCTGGAGGGGATGTTGTGGGTCTAAATAGCCAGGGGCAGGAGGCATGGAAATGAAGGAATTAACTAGAAAGACGTTAAAGAAGTAAAATCTACAGGACCTATCAACCCATTGGAAGTGGGAAGCAAGTGACTGCTAGGGTATCTGGCTTGGACAATGGTGGTACCCTGAGACAAAGCATACTTTACATTTGGAGGAAAGATCATGAGTTCAATTTTAGATGCCATGAGTTCCAAATGCCTGTTGGATATCAAATTGAGATGTTTAGAGGGTATTTGGATAATACTAGCTAATACTTAGTGAATACCTACTGTATGCTTAGAGTTCCTTCTAAACAATCACATTCTTCAAGGCCAGGTGTGGTGGCTAACACCTGTAATCCCAGCATTGTGGGAGGCTGAGACAGCAGGATCACTTGAAGCCAGGAGTTTGAGGTTGCAGTGAGCTATGATAATGCCACTGCACTCCAGCCTGGGCAACAGAATAAAAACCTATCTCAAAAAAAAAAAAATCACATTATATAAAACAAAAAGGGATTCAAATTTAGTAATTCTGTATTGTGTCCCACAAAGTAATTTTCAACAACCCTGTGAAGATTCTGATGTAGGGAGATCACACTTTGAGAAAGACTACCATGCCTGAATATCTCTAGAATAAGGCTAGGGACATGAAGATTTTTCCAGATTTGCAAAGCCCCTTTGAAAAGCAAGGGTCTGAAATGCATTTACATTTGGCAAAGTGTAACTCTCTATTTCTAAGGACCAAAGGCTAGTAGAAAAGGTCTTTTTGGACGCTAAGTGATTCTTACACAACTGCAGCTTGATGAGATGTCTAAATGAATGCGAAACACATGGATTAAAATATGTGGGGCATTTTTAACTGAGGAGAAGAGCCCTTGGCAAAACTGGATAGTGAGGTTTTAATAAAACCCAGGGTAGTACAACAAGTTTGACAAACCCAAGCCATGACAGTCTGCCCTTTTTTCCAAAGGGCATATTTTCCTTCAAACCATGTGTGTATTACACTGAAAGAAGAAAGTGTAGGACAAGAACCTTAACTTGATAGGCTGGGAGTTAACCTTTCAGATTTATTTGGACAAGCATATTTTTGTTTAATGTACCTTGTGTTCTTTTCCAGGTTCTAAAGGGCAGTCATGAAACTCAAAAAGTTCAGTAAAAGGGGTATGTGTACACACACACACACACACACACACATACACACACGCACACACACATGCCAATCAGATATGAATCCCTAACCAGTCTGTTGGGGTGTTTCTAAATGGTACAGCGCTGAATAAATTGCATATGTTGACTACTTATCACTACTTTCCTCAGGGCCCTCTGCCAGCTTTGTATCTTAAAACCAAGAATAATCTCGCTGCCCTTACCCAAAAAGTGTCCTGATGAAAACAGATTCTTTTTACAACAGCAGTTTCTCTGCAAAAACTGAAGACAGAAATTAAGACTCCTAAATTGAGAAATGGCCTAGAGGGAATACTAACAAATGAGAAACCTTTTGTTTTGCCATTCACTATTTTTCAATTCTGTCCAGAAAAAAAAGGTAAATATAAATAACTGAGAAACATTTAAATGCATATATCTTACTGGGGCCACAGACACTGTGTTGGTATGTTGATTATATTATTGCATGGATAGAGACTGTTTTCTCATTAGACTGTAGGCTTCTTAGAAATAGAGATTATGATATTTTATATCCTATAAGCATCATTAATAGTGTTTTATACGTGTATACTTTATTTTATGTGATTTTTCTTTATGATCTTGGTGTAAAAAATTTACTTTTAAAAACACACAGGAGAAGCCCCCTACTTAAGGGAAAATTGCCTTTGCTTTCCAAAGGAAAAAAAACAAAAACAAAAAGTACTATCAATACCTCTCTCCTAATTTATCTGATTTGCAAATTTGCCTCAATGTAGATCAGGGGGATGGACATGCTTGAAGCTCTGACTTGGGTGGGGCAAGGGCAATATACATACGTATATTGTAATATACTGAAATATACTGAAACTTAAAAAAAAAAGAATTTGTCAATGGTTTCCTCTCACTACAAGGTCAAATCCAAGCTACTTTGCATGAAATGAGATCCCTCTGTGACCTCAACTCTCCCTACACTCCAGCCTCATTCCCCCAATTGCCCTGCTTTAATTTTAGGCTGTAGCTCCCCACACTGCTGCTTATTGATCTGGTACCATTATAACCCTGCTCTGCCTATAAAGTACGGTACACGTGCACCTGCCAGTGCACCTGCCAGCTGCTCTGTTACCATGACCCATCCTTGTCTGACTAGTCTCAAACCATCTATCACTTTAGTTTGGATGTGTTTCCTAACCCCGACCTCTATCTAATCTACCAGAAATCACCAGTGTTTCTGATATTGCTGTACTTACCAACTTATTTTATAATTAATATCCATTCTTTTAAGGCTAAGAGATATCTAAGAACAAGGAGTAGCCCTTATTTAAGGCTTGAATCCTAAGTCCTTAGCAAGTACCCCAATGTGGACTCTCATTAAAATTTCTTGGAAGAAAGGAAGGAAGGAGGGAAAGGAGTGATGGAGTGAGGGAGGAAGGGAAGGATGAAGGGGAAAGGAGAGAGTGTCCGAGGGGCGAGAAAAGAAGGGAGAGAGGGAAGAGGAAGAAAAGAGAGAAGGGAGGGAGGTGGAGGAAGAGAAGGAGTAGGAAAGGAAGGAGAAAGGGATATAATTCAGAGTTTGGTTCCTAATCATGGGTCTGTCTATATTGTGTTTAAGGTGAAGCACATGATCAAAGTTGACCAGGATACTTCAGATAATTATAATAATATTAAAATTAAGTGAAAAACTGATAATGTAGCGTCCTTCCACTGAATTGGACACAATCCTAAAATTTGAATTCACAACAGTTCACCTAAATGTCCCCCTAAGCTGCAGATTCAAAATATTGACAATGTTTCTCAAGAATCAATCAGCAGGACTCAACCAACCAGGCCAAAGTGATGCCAATGTGATTTGTCACCCTGAAAGGAAACAACTTTGGTTGGTATGGAAATGAACTATCTTCTTATAAAGACCAACAATTTACAGAGTCATATTTTAGAAGCCATCTAATCTAACCTCTGTACTCTGCAGGTAAAGTAAATGAAGTCCAGTGAAGTAGCAGAAGCTGGCTGTCACCTAAATGGCAATATGTTCAGAAGGAGATAAGAATAATATAAAGCTTTATGGTTAGATAAATTAAAAGATGATTTAATTATTTATCAGGAAATTATCACCAAGTCTAGCCACACAAACTAACATTTTTTGATAATCTATTTATAAGCACGTAAGAAGGTTTGTTTGATACAAAACTATAGTAGAGTCAAACAACCATTGAATTTCATTGTTGGAAAAAGCAAAATTCAAATTATCCAATTCCCCGTGGGAAACTTGAATCTCTTCTGCTGCATCCTGACTAAATGTTGGACTAGAGATATGTAAAACCAAAAGTATCTGTTAAAAGTCAATAATAATTTTGTTCAGGAATTTTTTTGACAAATAATTTCTGAACTGCTATCTTTAAGGTGTTGGACCAAGCACTGCATGGGACAAAATTATGAGAGCGATCTGGATTGAGTGCTCAATAAATTATAATATGGCAGGAAATGAAGTACCCAGGTGCTCATATCTGTAGCATACAGAATTACATGGAAAAACACGTTGGAGGTAGTTGGGCCCATTTAAACCCTTTCAAAATGGTAACTTGTTGGTTAGGAAGACAATAAAAAAAATACATTGAAATTTACCTACCCCTGAGTCTACAACAGTGGAAAAAGAATTGGGCTTGAAGTGTGAATTGCAGCTCTCCTATTTTACTAGCTATATGACCCTCGTAATTTCAGCTTAAAATTTATTAACCAGCATTTTCATGTTTACAAAATCAACAAAATAATCATGATATAAGTTAAAACATGTGATTCTAGTACAGAATGTCGATACCTAATAATGATGACAATAATAATGCCCAACATTACTACAAGCCAGGTGCTATGCATATTTTAACTCATTTTAGCTTCAAAACAACTCCGTGACATAGATATTATGTTTTATAGATGACGAAACTAAGACACAGGGCAGTTAAGTAATTTTCTAAAGGACACAGCTAGGTGTTAGAACTAGAATTCAGATCCAGGCAGACTGGCTCCAGAGCCTGTGTTCAAAAATGTTGAATGAATTCAGCAAAATCCCTATAAAAAAGGAGTTAACAAACCTTTTCTAAGAAAATAACTTTTTTAGTGCCCTCGAATTGACTTTTCATTTTAACGTTTAATGACCAACATTAAATCCAAAACCGGGTGTTTAGGATCAATATTCCATCCTAGCCTGATGAAAACTTCCTCTACTACAAGAGAAGTACTGTTTATTTTGCATCTTGTTTTAGAGTTAAGCAAGAGTTTTAAAACTATTTCATAAACAAAAGTATCCCAAAGAAGATTTCATAATTAAAGAGATAAATGTCTGAGCCTGCCATATTTTGATTTTAAATAAAGGCAAAGAAATTAACTTTACTTGAAGCAGTTTTTCAAGAAACTATCAATAGTGTGTATCTATCATAATTTAATAACTAAAATAGCTAATAATTTTATCTTAAATTTATACAATATATTCTTGGCTTCCCAGTTTTTCCACAAAGGTGTAGTAATTGATCTTTAATACAAGTTTAAGAACTTGCCCACTGTTCATCATCATAACAGAGAAAAGAACAGCTTTATTTATGAATTCCAGGTGGTAATCACAATCCCTCAAACCAATTTAATTAAATAATATGATTCACCAAAGTTTGGGGCCTCATGGAAAACAAACATGTAGGAAGTATGCTGTGGTTCTGTAGCTTCAAGAGCAAATGCACTACAACCATTCCAATCATGTCTCTGAATCCAGCTCTGCTAGAGCTGGAATGAATTCTAAAGATGACTTTGTGCCATAATCCTCTAATTTGGGCATTTGTATCACCTGTGGATTTTATTTTTTAAGCTTTTCTTTTAATTCAAACCTACAGAAAAGTTGAGAATAGTACTTCACCCAGATTCAACAGTTATTTAGTATTTTCCCAATTTGAGCTCTCTCTTGCTTTTCTTCATTCTTGCTTTTATCTTTATTTTTACATCATTGTTATTTCCTGAACTTTAGAGTAAATTACAGATATCATAACTAGAGTAGATGCTGTGACTTGGCACCTATTTTCTTCTTCCCTCTTTAGGACCGAACTACTGATTTTCCCTATCAGCTGAGAGTATTGGTGATGATCAGCTTATAGCTGAGTCTCCTCTGGAACTTGTCCTTGGCTAAAGAAACGCACCTTGATGAAGGTCATGCCCTCTTCCCTAGGGTAGCCCACACCCAGCGACTGGCCAATGCAGTGGTGTAAAGGTCTGCACTCTTGCTCCAAATTCAGGACAATCCTATAAGGCCATCCCAGATCCACAGCTCTCTGTGCCATCAGCTGAATTCTTTGTCATCACATTATCCCCTCTACCTAATCCTACTTCCTCCCTTCCTCACAAGTGTTGCTTCCTCATAGACTTCCTGAGGAACTCAACCTATGACAACTCTTACATAAGTCAGTATAATTAGATTAATTATATTTAAATTTTATACAAATATGATAAGCATAATAAAATTCAGGACATTTAACATCGATGCAATATTATAATCAAAACGTCTATATCGAAGTTTATCAATCGTTCTGATATTGTCTTTATAACCATTTTATTTTATTTTTTCTAATGTGGGATCCAGTTCAGAACCACATATTCTATTTAGTTGTCATGATGGTTTAGTCTCTGTTAATTCTAAATAGCTCCTTAATTTTTCTTTGCTTTCCCTTGTTGGCCTTTTAGAAAAACACAGATCAGTTATTTCATAGAATGTCCCTTAATTGGGGTTTGTTTGATTGTTTCCTTAGAATTAGATTTAATGTTTGTTCTTCATGATTCATGAATTGGTTGTATAACTTTTTCTAATTTTGAAAGTTATATAACTAATTTCAAAAGATATGAAAATTTCTATCATCTTTAACTGAATTACTTGGGATATGATAGGCAATCTATTTCACAGTAACTATTTATGTCAAAGATACGTCTTAGGCTCATAATGTAATACTTTTAAGGACATTTTAAAGCAATAATTAGGTCTCCAAATTTAAGGCTATGTCACCACTACAAATCATTTAACTGAGGCAACAATAGTGAATAGTTGAATAGTTACTAGTGAATAGGTGAATAGTTACCAATAGTTACCAATAGTGAATAGGTGAATAGTTACCAATATCTTCTCTGATGACTAAGTCCACTCATATAGACAATAAGAACTAGATCACACCCCACTTGCCTGTGGGAAAGATGGCAAATTTCTTTTGCTGCTAATTATAAGATGCATCTTGAATTCAAATATTGAAATGTGGAGGTAACGATTTTATGATTGAATCATGTGCTAAATACTGCATATATCTTATTTAATACTGCATGCATCTTATTTAATACTGCATCTTATTTAATCTTCACAGCAACTGTATGATATAGCTTTTAATAATACCCTCGTTTTACTGATAAGAAAATTTCAGGCTCAGGGAGAATAAGTAACTCTTATAAGATTACATAGAAGCTGTGATACATTATGTAATTTTTTTTCCTAGTGTAACTTTCCCCTAATATGAGTTTTATATTTCAGTTTCACTCTCATTTAAAAATTCTGTAGTGTCATGTTCTCTGGGCAAAAAATAAAAATAAAAAAATAAAAAATAAATAAATAAAAAAATAAAAAAATAAAAATTCTGGCAAGTCCACACTCCTGTGTGACCATAAACAAATTCAAGTGCCATCTGGGGATCTAGAACTGTGTTAAACATTTTGAAGGACAGAGAAAAACTAATAGAAGCATACCAGCTTTCAAGAAATGTGCAGTCTTGACTAAAACCATTTACAAATGTACATGAAAAAAATACGAATCATCATTAAGTTGTACATGGCTGTCCTGCAGAAGTTCACTGAAGGAAATATGAACTTAAGCTAGAATAATAAGACTGTAAGCAAATTGTCCAAAACAATTTTTCAGTAATTTGTAGCCAGTTATTAAACAAGGACAACTTACAATGACAGTAAGAAACTGAGATTTCACTTGAAAGGAGTCTATTGAACTAAAGTTTTCACTTTAGGAAAATTGAGGGTCTAGAGAGAAAAACATTTAGGCTGGGCATGGTGGCTCACTCCTGTAATCCTAGCACTCTGGGAGGCCAAGGGGGTAGGATTGCTTGAGATCAGGAGTTTGAGACCAGCCTGAGCCAGAGCCAGACCCTGTCTCTACTAAAAATAGAAAAAGTAGCTGAGCAGAGTGGCTGAAGCAGGAGGATTGCTTGAGCCCAAGAGTTTGAGGTTGCAGTGAGCTATAATGACACCACTGAACACTGCACTCTAGCCTGCACAAGAGAGTGAGACTCTCAAAAAAAACAAAAAACAAAAAACAAAAAAAAAAGGAAGAATTTAGATTCTTTTATGGTTTGAACTATGACCCCAACCCCACCCCACTTCATATGCTGAGTCCTAACACCCATTACCTCAGAATGTGACCATATTTGGAGACAGGGCCTTTAACAAGGTCATTAAGTTTAAAGGAGGTCATTAGGGTAGGCTCTAATCCTGATATTTTTATAAGAAGAGGAAATTTGGACACACACTGTTATAGACAGAAGACAGCGCGAAGACACAGGAGAGACTGCCATCTACAAGCCAGGGAGAAAGGCCTGGAACAGATCTTCCTCTATACCTGGATTTTGGACTTCCAGCCTCCAGGTAGAAGGCTGTTTAAGCAACCCAGTCTTCAGTACTTTGTTATGGCAGCCAGAGAAAACTAATATAAATTCCTCATCAATTTGAGATTTTGCTAAATAAAATGTATATTTGAGGGTAGTGTGAGCAACAGTGATGTATTTAAATATTTTTCCCCCAGAAAAATCCCAACTAGACAATAATGTCTAATATACTAACTGGTGAACTGGAAAATATCCTGAATGAAATAAGATCCTCCAATACCCAAAAGGGATGAAGTGAGTCATCACTACTGCCTGTGAATGAAAAATAACTGCTCTGAGAAAACACATGTAAAAAATGACACCATGTGGATTAAACAGGGAAACACAAGTATACACAGATAAATTGGGTGTTTCCCCTGTACCAATTATAACTATCCTATAAATCCCAGATTATAAATCTTTACTCTTACCTTTCTCTATCTGTTTATGTTGATTTCTTATTTTGTTCCACTGTGGTCTGAGAAGATATATGGCATAATTTCTATTTTTTTTAAATTGTTGAGACATGTTTTGTGGCCTAAGATGTGATCAACCTTAGAGAATATTCCATGTGCTGATGAGAAGAATGTATATTCACTAGTTTTGAGGTAGAATGTTCTCTAAATGTATGTTAGGACCATTTGGAGTAGAGTCCTATTTAAATCTTGTGTTTCTTTATTTCTTTTCTTGGATAATCTGTTCAGTTTGGTCAGTGGGTTGTTGAGGTCCCCAGCAATTATGATGCTGCTATTTATCTCTTTGCTTAGATCTAGTAGGTTTTCCTTTATGAATCTGGATCCTCCTGCATCAGGTGCATAAATATTTATGATTATTATGTCTTCTTGTTGAATTGCTCCCTTTACTATTATATGACCATCTTTGTCTCTCTTTACTATTATTGACTTAACATCAACTTTATCTGATATGAGAATGGCTACACCTGCTTTCTTTTGGTATCCCTTCACCTTGAGTCTCTATGAGTCCTAGTGGGTGAGATGTGTTTCCTGGGGACAGCAGATACTTGGGTTATATATTTTCATCCATTGAGCCAGCCTGTGTCTCTTGAGTAGAGTATTCAGAATGTTCACAGTGATTGATAGAATTGATATGTGGGAAGCACTTCTGTTCATCCTGTTGGGTATTTTTTTAACCTTTTGTGCTATTGTTGTATATGAGCTCTGAGCTTTAGCTTTTGGGTAGTTTTACTTTGGTTGATGTCTATTGTGCTAATGCATGTATAATGTGGTTCTGAGTATTTCTTTCAGGGCAGGTCTGGTCAGGACAAATTCCCTCAGTATTTACTTATCTGAAAAAGTCTATTTCTCCTTCATATATGAAACTTAGTTTTATAGCATACAAAATTATAGTCTTGTAATTGTTCTTTTTAAGAAGACTGAAGATAGGGCCCAATCCCTGTTGGCTTGTAAGGTCTCTTTTAGAATTCTGCAGGTAGCCTGATGGGTTTTCCTTTGTAAGTTACTTGATATTTTCATCTCATGGCTTGCAGGGGTTCTTCCTTTGTGTTAATTTTTTTCCATTCTGATGACTATGTGTCTTGGTGATTGTCTCTTTGCAGTGAATCTGCCAGGTGTTCATTGAGCTTCTTGTACCTGGATGTTTAAATCTTTAAATCTCTAGCAAGACCAGGGAAGTTTTCCTCAATTATTCCCTCAAAGAGGTTTTCCAGCCCTTGTGAATTTTCTTCTTCACTCTCAGGGATGCTTATGATTTTTATTTTTGGCCATTTTGCATAAACCTATAGTTCTTATAGGCTTTGTTTATCCTCTTAATTCTCTGTTCTTTATTTTTGACTGACTGATTTGATTCCAAAGAGTTGTATTCAAGCTCTGAGATTCTTTCTTCTGCCTGGTCTAGTCTATTCTTAAAACTTTCCAATATGTTTTGTATTTCCTTAAATGAATTTTTTTTTATTTCTAGAAGTTCTATTTGTTTTTTATTAAACATCATTCTCTTTAGTGAATTCTTCATTCACTTGCTGAATTCTTTTTCTGGTTTCCTTATATTGGTTTTCTGTTTTTTCCTGAATTACATTGAACTTCCTTACAAGCCATATTTGAGATTCTTTATGTGTCATTTCAGTATTTTCATTTTCGTTGGTGTCCATTGCTAGAGACCTGGTGTTCCCTTTTGGGGGTGTCCTTTTGCTCTGATTTTTCATACTTCTGGAGTTCTTTTGTTGATCCCTTCTTATCTGGAGCAGCTGTCACTTCTTATTTTTGGATTTTGTTTTGTTTAGATAGGGCTTCCATCCCCACTTGTAAAGGAGTGCCTGTAGCATATGTTGGGTAAGTACTTTTGGCTTTGCTTGTGTGTGCTTTGATGGTGATCTAGACTCTGAATGGATGCTTTGGTTTTAGTTATCCTTAGTGTGGTGGTTTTCTCAGTTGGTAGGTGTTTCTAGGCCATAGCAGTGGTGAGCTATGTATGTAGCTGTCTCTCTTTGATGAGGGAGGATGGTTTTTGAATTCCTTTCTCTTTCCCCAGCCCTGCCATCTTCTTAGCAGTGTGAATTGTACTGGCACACCCAGTTTAATCTCTGAGATAATAGGTGGTGCTTGTGGGTAAGAATTAAACATACCTTGTATGATTGAGTCAGTAAATGATGTAAAAGGCTGTGAAAATTGAGCTTCCTGTCAGTAGGTGACACTTTCCAGAAGGAACAAGCTGCAGTATTGTTTTTAGGACCTGTGGCCAGCTCTAGTCCCGGAGGAGAAGCACTCAAATGCCCCAGGTGGTTGGGTGGGGCTCTGGACATTCTAGGTGAGCCTTTATTCTCTGCCACAGCAGAGGCAGGTGAGAGAAAGAGGCTGGGCAGGTATGTGTTGGGTGAGATTGTCTATAGGCTCCACAAAAGCTGATAAGGTAGCTGTTTCAGCAGGTGTCAAAGGTCTGCTCTCACCTTCTGGAGAAAGCCTACAGGAAGGGGATGAAGTGGCTCCACTCAGCCAAAAGGTCTGCTTGTGGAGGTGGGATCATCTGAGATTCATAATCTGGCTGTCAGTAGTGGGTTTCACTCTTCTCCCCACTTCCCTGCTCCATGGTTTTCCTCAAGTGCCTGCCAGCAGGCAGGAGCTCAAGCTAGCTGAGCTCCCCCACAATGGTACTGTGGGTTAGGAGCATCTCTGTCCAGGATGCCACCCTGGGCCGAAAGCACAACTTTCCTGTGGGTGGAGGGGTGCTCTGCGTGTGTCCTGCACTGGGACCCACACTGTGCTATCTTTTCAGGTCTGCCCACTCAGGCTTCCTTGCTCTCCTGAGATTAGTTTAAAAATCTCCCCTTTGTGCTCCCAAGTAACATAATCAAGTCCCGGGGTTATGATACCTGTCTGTGGTCCTGTCTCTGGATCCCAGAATATCAATCCCCCACCATGCCAGGGAGAAGTGTGCTGCTCCCAAGTTGCCTATGGGATGCTCAAGCAGGTTTGCTGTCCCTCCACTTTTGAGTATACCCTGCTCTGATGGAGCAGCCAGGCAAGCAGTATTACAACATCTGGTTACCTTCCATTATTCATTAATGTTATTCCCACCACAAGGGAACTCTGATCCAGTGTGCCATACCCTCTTGGCACCTTACAATGCACCCCCCATCACCACCACAAGCACGATAGAGTTCCAAAGATTCTCACCCCTTCCAACAGTGTTAGCCAAAAGATATATTCACAAACAGGGAACAACAAAAGCTTCACACACTCTTTTTTTCTAATTCTCTCCAAGACCTCTCACCACCACCACCCCTACTCACCCACCCCTGGCTAAAATTGCATTTGTTATTTCAATGGAAAGGAATGATTCAGGGCAGGAAATGAGAATTCTGTTAGATGAGAAGAGCAGTCATCTCATCCCAATGTTAGAGACATTCCTTTTTCATTTTCCTATGACTCATGCTTCTCTTTTTCTGGCATCTTGTTGTAGGAGTGGGGCTGAGGTGAGTAAACCCTGTGTTTTAACAACAACAAAATTCCTAATACAAAAAGCAATTGAAAGACTGAGAAATGTATGGAGAAAACAGGGTCATTGGTCTGAAAACACAGAGATAGTTGGGTGACATAGTGGCTTTAGATAGTCTCAGTTAATTCATGTTTGCATTTTAGAAATGAAGGATCCAGAAAATCTGATTTAAACTTACTAAGCAACAAACTTCAAAAATAAAATAAAATTTGTCTCTTTCTGAACTAGCATTGTGGAGAAGGATAATGTCCTAACATTAGTTTATAATGGAAAATCAAGAAATAAGTGGACCTATAAAAATTTGCTGACCTTACAAAAAACTCTAATGAATAGATCACCACAAACATGTATGGTCATGGTTGAGGAAAAATTTTTTCAAACAAGAATATTTATATCAGGGAGAAGAGAATGAAACATAATTTTGGAAAAGGGAAATTTTCCATTTGGAGATCATTTACTCCTTCAACAAATATTTAATGAGCCCCTACTTACTATATATGAGACACCAAACTAGGCCTCATGGCTTTATGATGGTGGTGGTGGTGGGGAGTAATGATCTCTACCCTTTAGCACTGACTTTAATAGGGAATAATAATTATAAATTTTAATGAAAAAAAACGAAGGAAAAAAAGAAAACAAGAGAGATCTACTTTAAATTGGATAATGAGAAAGTCTTCTATGAAAAAAATAACAACTTATAAACTAAGACCTATAGGAGAAGAATGAGGGAGTGAGGAGAAGAGAGTTAGTCTCAGGCAAAAATAAATAAATAAGTAAAATAAATTAAAGGCCTTAAAGGAACTGAAAAAGGTATGGTAAAATAGTAGGAGAGAAAGAGAAAGTGTTAGGAAGTTGGAGAAGTAGGCAATGATAACATTGTGTATTTTCTATGTATCATGAGAAAGTGTTTGAAATCCTAACATAGATGTTAAAAGGTCAGGGATTTAAGATTTTACAAAAATCTTTTTGGCTGCTAAGTGGAAAAATAACTGAAGAAACAGCAAGAGTGGAGGCAGGGAGACAAGATAAGGAAAGGATACAGAGAGATGATAGCTTTAGCCTAGCAGGATGACAGTAAGTTAGAGAGAAGTGAGTAGATACAAAATATATTTTGTAAGTTGAATTGATAAAATTTTGTGACAGACTGAATGGTAATGATAAGAGAAAGAAATATCAAGAACTACTTACAGGATTTAGCAAAAATATATAAATTAGTGGTAATGGCATTTACTGATGAGAGGAAGGCTCATCCAACAGCAAATTTGAATGAGAAATAGAATATTCAGTATTAAACATGTAAAGTTTGAGATACCTGGGAGCAATTTTAGGTGGGATGTTAAGTAAACTTTTGTTTGTTGGGTCTAGAGTTCTGAAGTGAGGGATGTGTTGAAGACATAAAAGTTATAGATATTTTGGCATACGATTAGTAGTTAAATCTTTGGCAATGGTTGAAATCACCAAGGTTAATAGTCAGCTGGCATGCACTAGTACAGCCAAAATGATTCTAAACATTTCTATATCCAGTTGGTAAATAGATCAGATACTCTAAATTGGGTCTCATAGCAGATTCAATAAATTTGAAGAAAGTGTTAGTGAAATAGAGGATAAGTCAAAAGAAAATACCCAGAATAAAACACAGAAAGACAAAAAGATAGAAAATATAGAAGATAGGGTAGGAAATTTAGAAGAAATAGTCAGTAGGTCTAGCATAAGTTTAATTGGAGCCCTAAACAGAGAAGAGAGAATCAGGAGAGTATTATCTGAAAAGATAATGACTGAGAGATTTCCAAAACTGATGGAAGACATCAATCCACGAGTTGAGAATGACCTCTGAACCCCAATTAGGATTAAAAAGATATACAAATAAAAACATCATAGAAAAAATTGCAGAAAATAAAAGACAAATTTTCTTTGTCTTTGGAAATTTTTTGAAATTGTTTGGAAATTTTAAAACCAATCTGAGGGAAAAATCATATTACCTTTAAGGGAGTAAAGATTAGACTGACAGCTTGCTCCTCAATAGAAATGATGAAAAACAAAAAGTAATGGAAGGATATTGTACAAGTGCTTAATGAAAATAGCTACCAAGCTAGAAGGTTATACTCAACAGAAAGTAATTATTAAAAACGAAGGTAAAAGAAAATTATTTTCAGACAAACAAAATCTGCAGACTTTGTCTCACTAAACCAAACTAAAGAAAATGCTAAAGGGTATTCGTCAGGAAAAAGGAAAATAATCTAGGTGAAAGGTTAGAAATGCAAGAAAGAAGGAAAACAATATAAACAATAATTTGTGAATAGATGTAAATGAATATTAACTGTATAAATATAGAAAGAATTAAAATACACAAAAATAATAGCATATGACTTGGAAGCTCAGTAAATTTTGTCAACTCATTCTACAACCTTGCAGAGTCTGGGAAAGGTGTAAAGATATGACTAAGTAATAGATATAATGAGTAATGAATGAAAGCTATAAGCATAAGGACAAGTAGACAAACTTATAATTATAGTGGGAGAACTTTATGCTCACCTCTTAGTAACTGCTATGGTTTGGATGTGGTTTGTTTCTGCCAAAACTCATGTTGAAGTTTAACTGCCAATGTAAGGGTGTTAGGAGGTGGAGCCTGTAAGAAGTGATTAAATCTTTATGATAAATTAATGTCTTTCTCCTGAGACAGGGTGGGTTGTTCTAAAGCTGGCTATCCTCTATTGTCCTTTCTGTCTCTCTGCATGCTCCCACTTCGCCTTCCACTTCTTCACTATGTTATCTTAAAATCCCTCACCAGAGCCGGGCGCGGTGGCTCACGCCTGTAATCCTAGCACTCTGGGAGGCTGAGGCGGGCGGATTGCTCGAGGTCAGGAGTTTGAAACCAGCCTGAGCAAGAGCGAGACCCCGTCTCTACTATAAATAGAAAGAAATTAATTGGCCAACTAATATATATATAAAATTAGCCGGGCATGGTGGCGCATGCCTGTAGTCCCAGCTGCTCGGGAGGCTGAGGCAGCAGGATTGCTTGAGCCCAGGAGTTTGAGGTTGCTGTGAGCTAGGCTGACGCCACGGCACTCACTCTAGCCTGGTCAACAAGTGAGACTCTGTCTCAAAAAAAAAAAAAAAAAAAAAAAAAAAAAAAAATCCCCCACCAGAAGCCAGACAAACACAGCTGCCTGATCTTGGACTTCCAACCTCCAGAATCTTGAGCTAAATAAACATCTTTCCTTTATAAAGTACCCAGTCTCAGGTATTCTGTTATAGCCACAGCAAAATGGATGAAGAGAGTAACTGACAGGAAAAAAGAGGCAGATAATCACTAGGGAGAGAGAAAATCTAAACAACTACATTTAAAAACTTGACATAATAGTCATATGTGAAATACTATATACAAATTCATGATACATATTTTTTCCAAGTACACATGCAACATCTACTTGCAGTATAATGGGCATAAAAAAATCTCAATGAATTTTAAAGGACTGAAATCATATGCTATATGAATGTAATTAAGCTAAAAATCAATCACAAAAATATAGAAAATACTCATGTTAGAGATTTAAAAAATATAGTCCTATCTAACCCAATGGATTAAAGAAGAAATTGTAATAAAAATTAGAAAATATTTCAAATTGAATGATAACAAAATTCAAAACTTGCAAATGAACCAGTGCCTAGAGGGAAACAATAACTTTATATCAAAAAGAAGAAAAACGGAACATTTCATTGGTAAGCATCTATGTCAAGATATTAGAAAAAGAGAAATTAATTAGAAATAAATCTAAAACCAGTATAAGAAAAAATTCAATTAAGTGCACAAGAGGAATTAATGACATAAAAGCAAATATGCAAATATAGATCAATAAAGCCAAACGTTGGTGTGCTGTTTATTCTGTGTGACCCCAGATCCATTCTCTGCCTTTCTCAGGCTGACCACTGTGTACTGCAAATGGAGGCTTCACACAGCGTTCAGGCAATGAAAGGCACTAGTAGAAGACAGGCTGGTAGGAAGAAGAAAGGAATCATGGGAACAGTTCCCTGTGCCCCGCCTGCCTCAATGCTACAGATATGGCAGGGCCTGTATCCCTGTATAAACACACTTCCTCTCAGAAGACCCATCCATTCCCATTAATTCTATGCCTACAGGCTTCTTTCTCATTACTAAGGCCTTGGAACGGCAGTGGCTTCTTGTCATTAGTACCTGCGGGCTTCAAAATCCCTTGTTGGTTCCCTTAACCAACATACCTCTAGATACTTCCTTTCGTTAAATTATCTATAAAATCTAAGACGTGTATACCTTCTATTTTCTTCAAGCATATTTGGTTCCTTTAAAGACTAATAGGATTAATAACCCCCTGAGGAGAGTCATCAAGAAATAAAAACAGAAGATACAAATAAATCAATGTTGGAAATAATGAATATATCACTAGAGATCTTGTAGTCATTGAAAAAATACAGCAAAAATATTCTGAACTATCTATGACAATAACTCTGAAAATTTAGATGAAATAAATTCCTAGAAAAACACTTTCATAAAACTGCAGCAAAAAGGAAGAGAAAATATGAATAGTCTCATATTTTTAAAGAAATTTAATTCATAAATAAAAATCTTCCTCTTCTTGCCCTCTGCAAAATAAATTCCAGAACCCACTGCCTTTACCAGTATATTCTACCAGACAATTAAGGGAGTCTTAATAATGTCAGTCTTATACAAAATATTACAGAGACTGTTAAAAATAGTGAACATTTAAATAATTCAATTTGAAAAATATAGCATAACATTATTCATAAAGTTGGTAACAAATTCATCAAGGACATTATAAGAAAGGAAAATTATATAAAACTCTAAGTTAGAAACACACATGCAAAATTCCTAACAAAAATTTTAGCAAAGAGAATTCAACAATTTATAAACAGCATGATAGATTATGCCGAAACTGAGTTTATTTCAGAAATACAAAATTGGTTAAGTATTTGAAAAATAATTTTATGTAACTTTCATTACAGAATAAAAGATAACCTATGATTATCTCACTAAATACTGAAAAACTTTGATAAAACTCAATATCCACTCATGATAGTAATTTTTAGCAATATAGTAATAGGACACATCCTTAATCTGGTAAGGATATGTACAAAAACATCTTATAGCAGACGTCTTACTTATTAGTAAAATATTAGAAACTATCTCTTTGAGAACATACAAAAGATAAGAGTAAAAATTGCTATTTAACATTATAACTTTATATTGAAGATTCTAGCCAATTAAATAATACATGAAAAAAATAACAGGTATACAAATCATAAATGAATGCTATTATTCACAGATGATATGATGATATATGTAAAAATTCAAAAGAATATAAAACAAAAACTTAGAATTGGCAAATATGTTTATCAGAGTAGCCTTGATGAATGAATGACACAACAAAGAGCTTGCCACTACCTACTTCTTTCTTCCATTTATACTTTACTACCTTTCTCCAGGCACTAAACACCTTGCAGACTCCTCCTAAGTGATTTTCCAGTTTTCAGTTAATTGACTCTATAATTATGCTTTTCTATTAGCTGAGGGCTAATTTTTTCTTAAAACACCATATTGATAATATTTTCCTATTCAAATCTCTTTAATAGCTCCTTTTATCCTGTAGAATAAGAGCCAAACTCCCTATATTGGGATTTAAACTTTGCCAAATCTGATCATCTTGCTATCATAATTTTCTACTCTTACTTCCCTCTGCTCCCTTACATAAACCCCCCATAAAGTCAGAAGTCTTGTTCTCTCCTTAATCCATATTATTCTTTTCCTATACTGGGTTTTTGCTAGTATCGTACTGCCTTTCTTAAAACAGACTAAATCCTACCAATCTCCAAGATCTAACACAAATCCCACCTCCCCCATGAAATATTTTCTGATAATTAGGAAGTTCATTTCTCCTTCTTTTAAACCAACATATAGTTGGTATAATCAATGTTGGGTCAGTCATTTCTTCATTATAGAATTTGACATTTTGTTGGTCATAGATATAAGGGCTAAATATCCAATCCTAATATAAATTCACAAGAAGGAAACTCTTTTATCAAATTCATGAAGCTTCATAGTGTTTCAGCATTTCTTCAAGTAGTGATGTATTTTTGCATTCTATATGTTAGCATGTAAATATATTTTTTCATCTACTTCCCTAGAAAAAAGCTAGAATTAAAAGTTCTAGAAAAAACCTAGAAATTAAAAGTTTCATTTATTAGCAACCATAACATATTCTTTTTAAAGAATTGTATAAAGCATATTTTATTTTAATAATGAATGGTAAATGCAATGAAGGAAATGTCATTCAATGAGACTGTAACAGTAGAATCCGATCTAAATGGATGGTCCCCCCCAAAAAAGGGTGAAAGTAGTTATGCATAGTTACCTTCAGCAACTGGGGTTACTCATTCTCTGCTCAAATCTTCAGAAAACTGGTATGTGTTACTGATAACTAAATATTAGTCTCTCAGAATATATGGAAAAAATAGACAAGAGAAATATACATAAGTGAAGATGAGATTGTTCTGTACTCTGAGTGGATAACCATGATTTTCATGATGTTAAGTCTCAGATTTAAGAAATGTCTAAGTGAGTTTTTACTTTTGTTTAGTTTCATGTCTCTCTCCAAGAATTTTTTTCTGAAGCACAGCAGACTAACTGGCTGGACCAAAACAAGGATGGGCCCATTGTTCCCATTACTTCAAAAGTTTCCTTGTGCAGAGTGCTGAAAAGTTAATACCTCCAGAGAAAACTAATCAGAAGCACAGCTGTTCAACAGGAATGAGAGGTTATGGAAAGCAGAGACCCAGGAATGACAGCGGCCAGAAAATTATGGATGATTTTCCAATAAAGTGTTGCTTGAAAGTGAGGCCAGGAACATTTGGGGTACTGGGTAAGTGAATGTCTTGTGTCACGTGTGATACTAAGTCCCAAGAGGATGTATCCACATGGGTGAAGACTGGGTGTTGGAGACACTGGTTTGTCGCTGTGGAATTAAGTGATGATAAAAAAAAGTAAAGCTAAATGTCACTATGTTTGACATCTCATTTGTAAGGAACAAGTAACATAGATCCTAGAGGCTTAATGAAGAGCAAAAGTATAACAGTAAAATGTGCATCCCCCCTAAGCTGACTAACAGCATTCATGCTTCTCCCCCACCCCAGTCCATATCAGGGCTTTGTGGCCCACACATAACTGGGCATGATGGAGATGAGCCTGGGAGAATGGCCCAAGACCATCTGGCCAAACACAGCTGCAAAAAACAAGCCTGTCTGGAAAAAGCTGTGATGGACAGAGAACTGGAAGGGCTGCCAAGAGAAATGGTGGATTCCCCACCAGAAACACTCGATAGCGGGGCCACTCCAACCCTGGATGGGGTACAGCAGGCTTTTCCAGTGATGACTGATGCAGCTTGTCCTTTAGGACCTCTCTCTCACATTACAGTGGGGAAGATGAGCCGTTAGAATCATATAATTATTTCCATAGATTTATCTCCGTACATTTTTTTGGAAATTAAAATTCTCTGACACAAAATTGGCCCCACACAGCCCCTGTGAATGTCAACACGATTCAAAAGCTGGAAAGTGGAGAGTAGTCAGTATATGCCAGTTCTGTTGCTTAAATTCAGCCTTGTCCTCAGTTAACATCAGGCCAGCATCAAATGATCTCTAATTTCCTTTCTAGAAAATCCATATAGTTTCTCCTTTCACTGATTTCAAGTGGAGGTAAAACATAAAGGCCACTAAAACCAAAAATGTCATCATCTCCTCAGCCAAGAGAAAGTGTGAGAAATAGTATACGTGCACTCCAAAGCCATCACAGGAAGCCCCGAGTGCCTATGCCTTATATTGGTGTTTCAAAATAGGAAAACTGATCACGAAACCATTTGCCAAGATAAAGGCCTAATTTTTTGGTTTTGGTCAAGATTTTGTTTGGAGTGGAGAATATGAAGACAAAAAAACAACACATGTGGCATAGGTATAAAATAAATGTATTTGAAAAGAAACTCTATACTGTGTGCAAAGGAGTATGAGGGTAAGAAAGTTAGAGTTCCAAGTTTAGGATCTGGATGTGAAGTTCTAATGCATGTCAACACCTATGAAGATAAGAATAGATTGGAAAAGAACTAAATGAAGAAAGCAAAAAGTGGAAAGCCCAGCCAAGACTTTCATTCATTCAAGAAAATTTTTCCAAAACCTATACATCAATTCAATTTAATTCAAAACATTGATTGGCCATCTACTGCATGTCTAGCATTGCACTGAGCACGGCTGAGGGCACAAATTTAAATAACACAATAGTACATCTAAAAAAATTATCATCTCAGAAAAATTGTACATTTCATTAATTAAAAATAGTCCTACTCACTGTTCACTTTGGTAGAGCCTTGGTCAAAATACTAAAAGGACAGAATTTGAAGTCACCAGGTCTGGATTCCAATCCTGGCTGTACAATCTATAAGTAATAAGATTTTGTACAATTCACTTGACATTTCTGGCATTTTCTTATTTTTTAAATAGGAATAATATTTTGTGTTCCCTACAGAATGGGTTGAAATGAGGATGTGTAAGAATTGCAAAGCTCATGGACACTGTTGTTCATGCTTATATCTCAACCTAACTACCTAACTGTTCTGGCTGTACTATGCTAATCCTCATATTCCCATCCAATTCCCTACCTTGCCCTATGCCTACGTATCCTCTTGCTTCCCTTTCCAGAAATCACAGCTTAAATTACCTGTACCGGGTAGCTTTCCCTGGCCCCAACTCAACCCTCTGAAAAAGATTTGTTTCTATGTGCTCCCACACCTGGTACACTCTAATTATGTCATTTATCAAACTACTTTGTAATTCTGTGTTTACTTCAAACTCATTGGATTATGAACTCCAAGGGGATAGGACATGTGTCTCATGCATCTTGGAATCCCAACAAGGGGATTTTCCTTGTAGTGGTGATGGATTTATTGTTACCTTGTCTTCTTCATAACAAGTAATATACAAGCCAGGTTACGAATAAAGTTTATAATGATAAAAGAGAATGAACAACTATCCTGCACAGCTCTCCTCAGGTCATTAACAATATCTGCTAATTTCACTACAGCCTGAGAGAACACAAAAGTATGAGGGTCATTATGAACTCATCCAATGACGTGACCATAGGTAGATACCTAAGAGATATACTTTATTAATTAAAAACACTTCTTTATTTATAACATAAATAGCATCACCTCAGCAAACCAAAAACCATAGGAGGAGAAATGAAGAGGAAGCTAATGAGTAGGAAGTTAAGTCCTGTTCCTTATGTCATGCACAGTTCCCCAAGAACATACCACTGAGTGGCTGGGCCCTTCGTAGACCCTAGAATTAAGGTTCACATTAAATGAATCAAGTATTGTCCAAAATTGAGCTTGTTTCTTATCCTCTAGTTTCATCTTTAAAATTTGCCCTTAAGCAGAAAGACACTTGTATAAAGAATTTCAAATTGGAGGTGAATAGACATACAACCTATGCGTTGATTTGTTACTGAGTATAGTAAAACAAAAAGCAGGTTGCAGTCTTCCCCATGGCGATTACCACTCAGTGCTTGGAAGTAGCACAATAAATGCATAATTTAATATAGTATGAATTTGCTTTATGTTACATAAGTGGAATGTTGAAATTTTGCTGTAATTAATAATCAATTTTTATGGATACTCAAAAGTACTTTTTATCTCCAATTTTAAATCCAAATATTTCAAATAATGCTTGGAAACTGGCAAATGAGTCATTTACAAAGTTAACAGTTTTTTTTTGTTTTTTTTTAATTTTTTTTTATTTTGGCATATTATGGGGGTACAGATTTTAAGGTTTCAATAAATGCCCATTTCCCCCCTCCCCCCAAAAGTCTGAGTCTCCATCATGACCATCCCCCAGATGGTGCACATCTCTCATTATGTATGTATATACCCGCCCCCCTCCCCCCTCCCACCTGCCCAATACCCTATTACTGTAGCACCTATGTGCAAAGTTAACAGTTTTTATCTGATGTGTCTGTCTCTTGATCAACAGACTTTTCTTCAGTGAAAGCAGCTATTAATAATACCCAACAAGAATTTCTCGAAAGACCAATGACCTGCCTGTTTATAGCTGAAGCAATGCTACAGAGAGCAGTTTGTTTTCACTTGCATTCATCTGCTCAATGAATGCAAAATCTGAGATACGTGTTTAAGGGAATAGGCTTTGGTTGACCAGGGCCACGTTTGGGGCTTTGCAGGGCTGTCTGAACAAAAGTGTGGCCATTCTATAGTCATAAAATAGTACAAATTATTTTATAATATTTAAAAAATTCATATGGAATTAGACATCATAAATGATAACCACCATTATAGGTTATTGACTCAGAAAGTCAAGTTTAGCATGAAAATTATGACTCTGAACTTTCAACTCTTAGCAATTTGAAACCTTCTTTTAAAGGGTCTTTCAATGTTAAGGAAGTCTTTCAGGGCCATAGGCCTAGGTGTCCTAAGGTCTAAAAGTAGAAATTTACCATGAAATGGGAACTGTTGTCAAATATTCAAATAAGTAATACATTTTCCAGAAATACAATATCCCAACACACTGTACCAGACTTTTTTTGTAGTCAGACATTGAAAATGGCCTTATAAATAGGAAAAAATGTGTTAGCTATAATAAGTCAAAATATTGGAAAAAGTAGTTTTTCCCCATCTCTCTCTTTTCTTTTTTCAACAAAGGCAGCCTATAAACTACACAGCTTTCCCCAAAATATTGTTTGGCACTGCTAGTAAAGCATTTCTGGTATGTAACAAATCATACCCAATTGTTCTGCTATGGAATAAAAAAAATCAATATTTAGTTGTCATTGCTAAAAATTCTATCAGCAAAGCAGCATTTTCAGTCACTGCCCAGCTAATACTTTCTAACAAAGGGATGTTGTTTATAATACTGTTTGTTCCCTCTTAATATGCATCCTAAGTTTTTTTCCCAAAATGAAAATAAAAAGATGGAGCTTCTTAAATATTAGCTCAGGAACAAACTGAAGCACAGAGTATAGGAATAAATCAATAAATCTATTCTATGAAAAATTTCTTAACAATAAAATATAAAATTATGGTTATATAAGATGTTATCATTGGGAGAAGTTGTAGAATGGGTGCACAAGAATTCTCTGCACTATTTTTGTAACTGCTAGTGAATCTAAAATTATTTCAAAATAAAAAGCTAAAAAATACAGAATTATCTTTTCATCTACCCTGTCCTGTAACCTATATATGAAAGTCCTGAGTGAGCAGAGATTATGACCTTTGTCATTCATCATTCCAGATGCCTACCTAAAGTACAAGAGCTTTGAGTTTAGACATTTAGGATGCTATAGCCCATGTCGCCTCTGAACAAAGGAGACATTACCACAAGGAATAACAGATAAAACAGTACCTTTAGTCACTTGCCAAAGGAAAGACTCCTAACTACAATCAGCTCTGCCAGAATTGTTAGTCATCTTCAGAAATTCCATCAGCCGGGTTACTATGGGTAATAAAGGATCATCACAGGGGCAGTTAAAAGAAATTTATAGAGAACCTTAGGAATAAAGACTCTGTTTTACCTATAGGGTAGATCTAAACTGCTATTCTTCACCTGTACCTGCATACCAGTAAATTCACCTTCACTGAAATTTTGTGTGTATAAAACCAAGCAAACACAAGGTTAATGTATATATAGATAAATTACATCCATCTGGGACAGAAAGAAAATAGTAAATGTGTACTTTTCCTAAGAATTCTGAAGGTAAGCAACAATTTCTTACTTTTCCTCCTCTGTCAGTTCCCTCACTGTTTGCAAATGAAAGTAATGCATGGCTGCACTGCTCCCTGAGCTCTGTTATGTGGTGGTTTTTTTTTATTCAATCAGGATCCCTATAGGAAAGAGATGACATGCTCAAAGCAGGATAATTTGAGAATGGTTTATTTATAAAGAGACTATATACAAAGGTGTGGAAGGATGTGAGGAAAGAGGTAGCAAGTAGGTAACTTGAAGCTCTTAATACTGCAGGATCTGTTAATACCTAAGCACAAAGGAAGGAGAGTGAGATGACCAGAATCCAAGAAGGAACCTGTCATACCAGATGACCCACCTTTGAAAGAAAGACAAAGCCACCCAAAGTAAACTTAGAGGGAGAACACCCTGAAACATGGCCAAAGCTCCCATTGGCCAAAAGCATCTAGAAGCTAGAAGCACCAGAGGCTAATTAGTCTACACCAGTCAAGCCTCCGGGGCCCAAAGCAGGGTGAAGCAGGTAGGAGTAGAAGAGACAGATGTGGAAAGGTGAGTGCACGCGAATCAGCACACTTTGGACACCTTATAAGCAGCCTGCTAAAACTCATACTTGTTTGCATGGTAGTAGAAATGAAAAGAATCATTTAAATCACAAAACATGAAGAAAAATTATCTGTTACCCATTATGCGTGGTCAGAATATAGTTAAAATCTCAGACACTTGTGTAAGATAACCTCCAAATCATCATTTAATGCATTTGGGGAAAAACATTTTAATATCAGTCTAAGTAAAGCAAATTAGTGAAGACATATCTGATTTTATAAATAGTCATGTATCGCTTAATGATAGGAATATGTTCAAAGAAATGCATCATTTAGTGATCTTGTCATTGTGTGAACATCATAGAATGTTCTCATACAAGCCTAGATTGTATAGCCTGCTACACACCTTGGTTATATGGTATGGCCTATTGCTCCTAGACTACAAACCCATACAGCATGTTACTATACTGAATATTGTAGGAAATTGTAACACAATGGTAAGTATTTGTGCATCTAAACATATCTAAACATAGAAAAGATACAGTAAAACTATGGTATAAAAGATAAACAAAAGGTGGACCTATATAGGGCACATATGATGGATGGAGCGTGCAGGACTGGAAGTTGCTCTGGGTTAGTCACTGAGTGAGCAGTGAGTGACTGTGAAGGCCTAGGACATTACTGTGCACTATTGCAAACCTTATGAGCACTGTACACTCAGGCCACACTACATTTATTCTAAAATTTTTTCTTTCTTCAATAATAAATTAATCCTACCTCACTGAAACTTTTTTACTTTATAAACTCTTTAATAGTTTTAACTTTCTTTTTTGTGTTAACCCTTAGCTTAAAGCACAAACACATTGTATAGCTATATAAAAATATTTTCTTTCTTTACATTCTTATTCTATATGCTTTTTCTTATTTTTTAAAATTTTTATTTTTTACTTTTTATACTTTTTTGTTCTTAGTTCTTTGTTAAGAACTAAGACACAAGCAAACACATTAGCCTAGGCATACACAGGGTCCATATCATCAAAATCACTGTCTTCCTCCTCCACATCTTGTCTCACTGGAAGGTCTTCAGGGGCAATGACATGCATGGAGCTGTCATCTCCTATGATAACAACGCCTTCTTCTGGAATACCTCCTGAACCACTTGCCAAAGACTGTTTCACAGTTCACTTTTTTAATAAGTAGAAGGTATTTTCTAGTACACTAGAAAATAATGATAAACAGCATAGTATATACATAAACCGGTGACAGTCGTTTATTATCATCAGGAAGTATTGACGGTACATAACTATATGTGCTACACTCTTATAAAACTGGCAGCACAGCTTTGTTTATACCAGCATCACCACAGACTTGCTGCGCTGTGACATTACAACAGCTAACGGTGAAGGAATTTTTCAGCTCCATTATAATTTTATGAGACCACCATAGTATACGTGGCCCGCCATTGACTGAAAGGGTGTTACACAGTGTGTGACTGCACGCATATAATCAATTGTAAAAACTAATAAATGATTCTCTTTTTTCATTATCTCAGAAACTAAACTTTGACATTACCATAAAGAATCAGAAATTTCTTGAATATATCCTATTTAAAAAAAAAAAAATCCATCCTTACATATCGTATTCTACGAGAACCAGGGAATGCATTAAAGATCCAAGGGCTGAATACTCACCATTCCTGCAGAAATGAATCGTGCCAGTTAACATTGCTTTTTCCATTTGGAAACACAAACCATGCCTCTCAGAGAAAGACTTGAGAAGAAGGAATGAGAATCATTTGCTATCTCTGTTTAGTAACTGGGCCCATAATAAAATTCCCCAAATGCATTCACTCAGTCCACACATGAATCAGTATAGTCAGGTTTCAAAAACAACCAATAGCTGCAAATAAATGCAAGTGCTTTCTGGTCTCATTTTCTTTGAAGCATTTTGACTTTTCTCAAGATAAAATATTTGAAATTAATTAAGAGAATCTAGTCTAGTTCATTGCCTAGTCCAGCCCATTGTGCCCCCAAAGGGAGGCTTAATAAATACATGCTGCGTGAATAAATGGAAGGCAGTGGTATCCCCAACTCTAAGGTCCTTTAACACTTACTTAACATTAAATGTGTGACAGGATTTAAATACCGCATTCTTGCTCCAGCTATTTTATTCTGCCATACCATGAATTCAATCTTCCTGTGCTTAAAAAACAGGAGGAGGGTGGGAAAAAGATCAAATGCCTGCTGACTGCAGGAAATCCACACCAGGCTGTAAACCAGAAAACATCAAAAGCTGCACCAGAAACTCTGCACGGATGAAAGCTATGAGACCCCCTTTCTTACTACTGTTTAATGAGAAAGGCAATAAATTCAACACAAAAACCAGAACTTGTACTCTCTCATCAGGATCTCCTCAAAAAATATGTGCAGAAAAGATTGCTAAAATGCTTCCAGGCTTTCCTGGGGAGAAGGAAAATATGTATTTGGATCGTGCTCAAATATAGCACTGGATACACTTGTTCCCAACACCTGGAGATGTGAATCTGAGGAAAATGCCATAGTGGTGGCATCTAATTGGCATCAAACTTCAAGGAGAACTAAGAAAGGGAAGAAAGTCTAAATACACTGCCAAGTGACTATCCGGTGCAGAAGACTGGCGGTGGTCTGCCGTGGCATTTAATGACCTCAGGAGACCCTGGCTTATATCCACCGATCCCCAGAGCTGAGAACCTCACTGTCAATTACTGACTCATATTGAAGAGACCCTGGAGGTCTGACCGTACCAAATATTTTCAGACTCCTAACCACATGGTGGGAAAGTTCCAGTGGAAGAGCGAAAAAAGGTAGGTGACTGGGCTCCAAGACAAATAAGACAAGTACATGGCTGCCTATCAGATCAGAATGATTCCCCACATGGAAAGGACCCCCTAAGTCTGGCCAGACTTGTAAACTGGAGCCAAAAACTCTCCAGTCTCACATTTTAGGTAGGCGAGATGGGGTCCTAAGAAGAAACAGCCAAAATCTCACTGCTACGTTCTCTGGGCCTCCATTCTCCTTTGCCCGGCAGGTGACTGGTTGTGCGTGCCGGGCCCCTCTCCGTGCTGAGTGCACGGCCGTGCATTCTGTTAGAACACACAAAAGGCGCATGCCGCAGCTGTCCCAGGGAGGGCAGGGCTAGGGAAGAAAATCAGCGTGAGCTTACTTTTCTATCTCCACATCATTGTTAATTTGACGAGGTGAAAGGTTTGATAAAATGAATATCATGGGCAGTGATAAATTTTAAAATGATGTCATAAAAGGGCAGCTTGAGAGTGAAATGGGAGAAATTCTATCCCTGTTGGCATGAGATGGAGAAATTACAGATTGGTTATATTCTTAGAAGCAGTGAGTCTCTCCTATCACCCACCTCCCTGAGTCATCTCCCCGTCACTAACACAAAGAATAGAAGGCAAAGTTCATTGAAAATTCCTTTACTATCTAGACATAGCTCTGATTATAGGACCCATAGCCACGACTCTGCTTCAATAAGAGGGAATCTTGAAACAGACACTAATGAAAATGATCCAAGATTTCAGCTTACAATTAAGCATGCTTAAACTGCAGTGATAATTACCATGGAGACTTTAATTCTCAATGGCCAATTAACTTACTTAGTGAGTGCCAGTGAGACAGGTCATGTTTTTCAGTACTTTATAAGCCAAATCTGGATTTAATTAATCCTATGACTACAGACTATACCAGTGTTTTCACAAAGTGTACCAAAGACAATGGGCAAACCAACCTAAGTTAATTCCCCACGACAGAAAACAGTCCAAAAAGCCCAGACTTGCGGTCAGAAGTCTTAGGTTGAAATCCTGGTTTTACCAATGACTAAATATACAGCCTCGGACAATGCACTTAAATTTTCTGAGGCTTAGCTTCTTCACCTGGGAAATGAATATTTAAAATATCTGTTTTACAGAATTGTTATGAAGATCAAGTGAATCATGTAAATGAAAACCCTTAATAAAGTATGGCTTACTACCTCCAGTAACTGGCATGGAAGGATAAATTGTTATTACTGAGGATACAGCTCACTTCACATTAATTTAGAGTGAAAAACAGCACATCACAAATTTTCATAAAAACTACCCTAATTAAATAAATATTTGCTGAATTAAAGAAAGAATAAGGAATAAAGTGACATTTCTGTAACTTCAAACAAAGGTTTCCTTTGCAAGTCAACTTGCCCAGGGGGTTTCCAAGAGGTGTTTTTGCAAAAGCCCAACAGTCTTCGAAGGTGTAGCGCTCAGAGCAAAGGGGAAGACATGTAGACAGAGCTCCAAAACTCTCACCCCTGACTTCAGAGTATCTATTAGTATAAATAGGGTTTTCAAACCTGCAAACGTTGACCACGAACATTCAGCTCACCCAGATTGCTTTGTGTGTCTCTATACCCAGATCCTGCCCAGCGAATCTCTGCTGCCTCCCAGCACTTCTTTAGTTTACCTTACTTAAAATTTAAGAGGAAGTATCATTGGTGTTAGAGTTCACCAAACATTTTACATCTTAGGGAGGTCTAAATCTGGTCATCGGAGTGAAGAATAAATACTCTGATATCTCTGAATACTTCACTTTGATTCAGTCATTGGAGCCAAGCTCTCTTTGGAAGGACAAATGGAAGTTCTTTAACTGTCGTTTCCTGCTTTGCCCAGCACCGCCTTGAGTATGCCCATATGGCCAAGTGGGCTGTCTCAGGAGGCCGATTGAGACAGTGGGAGGAGCATTGGATTGGGAGTCAGCTCAGGGACCAAGTCATGATGTGATCTTTCACAAATCTCTAGATTTTTTTTTCTTAAATGGACTGAGGATCTCTTCAAGCCCTTTTATTACAGGATTTCAAATGACTTTATTTGAGTGGGAAACCCTGGCATAAATCTCTAGTGGCATATAGCTGTTGCAAGGCTTAATGTTATCCCCCTACACGGCATAGCATATAAAATATGCTAAGACTTCTTGGGCATTACAAAAACGCTCTGGGGATTAGCTCAAAGATTTATCATAATGGCTGCAGCTAGCTGTGCTGGAAGAACTTTCCTTGAATTGTGAAACACAACAGCTTATCATTTTCTCATAGAGTCAAGAATGGTTTTGCTTTTTGAAGGAAAAACTGACTCCATTAAAAAACTATAAGATAATGTCTTAATAACCAAATTCTTCATGTCAAAAAATTAGGTGGTTATACAGACTCAAGAATACTGTTTCTCTTTAAACTGATGCACAGGATTTCATTAAAATAATAAAATAAAATAAAATCTAACATGGATGATGTATAAAAATACACAAATTTGCTTGTTCTTTTTAAGGGCAATGAACCCAAACTAAACTCCATAATCATTATAAATAAAGATTCTGCTTTGCTGTGTGCTTTATCTTGGCCCTAAAGAAAACGCTCATCTATTTATTTTCTGTCTGCCCTTATCTTTTTGTTTATTTAGACTTAGATACAACAGTCCTCTGCTTGCTTGTCGCTACCATTGCTCACAACTTTTTTAAAAGCCAAATTGCTGTCAGAAACCCAAACTTCATCCATTCATTAATCTTTTGGCGCCACATCCTGGGAGGTCAGTGTTTGGTCACGGTCTTCAGTTTCATATGATATGCAATATTTATAGCACGTGAATCTGATCTAAATAACCCAGTCTTGGAAATCAGTTGAAAGAAATCATTTGGCTTACACTAATACTACTTGGCCTACAGCATAAACACTGGCCCAGCACAAGGGAGCTAACACTGCCCTTTACTTATCTTTCCCAGTACCCCAGACCTTACCATGGAAGAAAGAAACAGGTAGCATTATTTATTTGAGGCAGTAACTTTTTATTCCCAAAGAACACGTCTCACTGCCTGTCACTATTCTTTTGTATCTTGCATTTTTGTGTGTATCTTGAAGGTTTTGGATGCTTCAGGAATTTCACCTTGAAATTCAGATGCCAGAGTGGGGGTGAGGGGTGGGGAGACAGAGGTGGATGGTAGGTGGATAACTGTAGCAGCTCAAGAGTTGAAGAATTGAAGAGTCTGAGAAAGGGAAGGCATATGCTGAAGGAAGATGAGAGAAATCACCAAAAATCAACATTGCTTATTCATCATTTTGCCACGAACCAGCCTTCCGCATAATTTATCCCTGAAAAAATGCAAACCTGTTTGCCTTCAGCAAATGCTACATTTCTGTGTTCAAACAATAAGCAAAACATCTCTAAATGATAAAAGTTGGAGACATGTCTTATTTTCTCCCACTGACTTAGCACTTTTCTGAGAGATCAATGAAAGCCACTGTATTTGATCAACTTTGGAGCTTTCCTCTAAAATGGGACAATTAAAAATAAATAAAACGTGGATAGTGGCAGCTTGTGATCATCCTCTTCCTGATCCAATGAATCAGGGTGTTTCTTTCCACTTTCTCAGCTGGTCCGTTAACTCAATGGTGTCCAAAATGGCATTTGCAGATAGTTACATTTTCAGGTCCTCAATTTCCACGCATTCTTTTTACTAAGTCTGCCTGAGGATTTGCCTCTGGTGCTCTTTTATAATCTCCTTCTCCTTCCTCACAAAGGATAGACAAACATTTCACCCAGTCAAAATCTTAAATAGTTAGTGGCTCACAAATGTCAAAACTTCTGGGACACCAAATGAAAAGGAAAACAAAACATTTCCAAATATCAGTGTCAGTGTTGCGAAAATGAATTATTCCAATGACAACATAACAAAACCTCTTGAAAATCAGGGGGTTTCAAATTCTCTGCTTTTAGCAGAATTGAAGGAGGACCAATATCAATTTGTTAGCTGATTGATCATTAAATTTAAAATCTTAATAAAATTACTTATGTGAATTTTCACATTTATTGTAGGAAAAAAAATCAAATAACTGAGTGAATAATGATCTAATATCACACTGAATAGTATTGCTTAAACAAACTTCTTCCATTTCATTTTTATCTACTTTTTTGTATGAATAAGATTTATTAGCACTTATACATTTAAAAATTAACAGAAATAAAATTGATGCTAAATCCTGTTTCATCCTAGCAATAAATAGCATCCATAGATACATGAATTTATAAGGAAAAGATCTGCCCCATGTATCTCATTTATAAAATTTTGCATTTTCTGTTAATAATTATCAAAATTTGTAAGTATTTATTTTGTTTTGATAATGTCATATTTTTAACCATGCAGTAAAAATATTATAATGATAATGCAGTCCAGGAGAATGTTTTAAAATACTTTCAGCCTTATGTTCATAGGAAATTAATTTTTAAATATTTATACTAATGGATGGATATCTTTTTAAGAGATATGTAATAAGTGATCGATAAAGGATGTAAACCATAAAGCTATTTACATTATGACTTCTCCGAGAAAAATTGAATGGAAATTATAGTTCTAGGAGAAAAAGAGAGATATAAAATTTCTAACTATTAAGAGCTTATTCAAGTATTTTAATATAGATTATTATATTTTAATACATAATTGCATTTGTATGCCATTGAACACATTTTAGTAAGTGATACAGATATTTTATTTTAATATGTCAGTATTTATAATACAATGGCAATTGCATCATTTGCAAATATTTCCCTCATAATAAAAATTTTTAATGTCAATTTAAAAATGTGCAAGGTGGCTAATAATTTTTCAAAATTCTCTTAGACGTAAAAGAGTAAAATTGTTTGATACCACTGTATTCTCCAATGGTGGAGCAATTCTGTGGCATGGTGAGCAAGTTATAAGCAAGTTTGCAAAGGACCATAAGGATTGAAGGCTTAGGATCATTGGAACCAGCTGTTCTTCCACCATCCATCCAAAATGCCAGCATATTCTCAGAGGCCTCACTGGTATCTGAAAGATTGTATGCGGGTTCACTTTCCAGTACTTAATTCACATTTCACATCATTATCAAAGTATGTCATTAAATCTTGCCTGAAGTTATTTACTCATTTTAATTTTTGTGCAATATTATCAGCACTAATAATGTGCCACTTAGAGATGTGAGCCCTTAAAGGGAACAGAACACTCTCCAAAGAGTCCCTACTCCCAGCCCAGCTACCACTAGTTAAGTAAACTTAGGTAACTCTGGTAAGCCCTGCAATCCGTCTTTCCAACTGTAAAAGGAAGAAATTAATATTTGCCTTGCCATTTCACTGGGCTTTTATAGAAAAAGATGTTCTATTACTTCTTACTAGACTGTAAAGATTTATGTAAAACTGAAGTCTTATTTTTTAATAAAAAATGATTATTGATTATTTACTATGCCTCTAGCATTATGCTGGACACTACTGGGAAATAAAAATATATGATCCAATTTTCATCCTTGAGGAGCTACCAAACTAGTTGCAGGATGTGGGGGTGAGAAGGATATATGTACAATAGGAATAAAAGCACATAAAATAGAAAGCAATACTGCTTGTCTGACACTCATCTTGCCTATTTTATTCTTTAGTAAAAGAGAATATTCTCTGGCTAACACCAATTAAGCTCTCAGAAACACATCCCATGAATTTAAGAATACTTTTCTGCCTTGTAGCACAAATATGAACTGTAAGTAAAAGAGACCTACATTGCAACTTCACCAAAATTAAAGAGACTTCAACATAAAGCAAGACTTGTTTTTTTCAGCTTGTGCACATATTTGTATATTATTTGGAAGCTTTGAGCTTTTTATGAAGAGGGAAACTAGATGAAAATGAAGTATTGTTTACAGAGGGTATTCTCTTAAAATAAAAAGTCAAATGAAGCAAAATAAGATTTGTTAACATTTATTCATTTAACACATCTTTAATGAATAGCAGTGAACATAACTGAACAGGTCCCTCCCTTCATAGAGCTTATATTCTAGTGGGATCAGAGAGACAAAAAAAAAAAATAAGTAAATGAAAAATAAGATATTTCCATTTGGAGAGTAACATGAGGCTGGGTGACATACAAAAGTCTACGGATAGAGTAAAGAGATAGAAAACAAATGCAAGTTCAAAACTCATGAACCAGGAATATTCCCAGGATGTCTAATTCATGGAGAAAAAGGCAGTGTGGCTGGAGCACAAGGACAAAACACTGGGCACTATGGTTTGAATGTGTCCTGCAAAAAGTATGTGTTGGAAACTTAATCCTTAGCACAACAGTGTTAGGAGATGGGGCCTAAATGGGAGGTGTTTAGGTCATGAAGGCTCCACCCTCATCATGGATTCATGCCAATTATAAAGGAATTGAGGTTCAACCTCTCATTCTCTCTCATGCACGTGATGCCTTCCACTATGTTATAACAGAGCAAGGAGGCCCTCACTAGATGTGGCCCCTCAATCTTGGACTTCCTAGCCTCCAGAACTGTGAGCCAAATAAATTTGTGTTCACTATAAATTACTTAGTCTGAGATATTCTGTGTTAGCAGCATAAAAGGGACCAAGACAGTGGGAGACACTGTCATAGAACAGGCCCGAGCCAGAACAAGTAGACCTTGTAGGCTGGGGTATGGAGTCTGACTCTTATTCTAAATGTATTGGGAAGCCACTGAAAGGTTTTAAGCAGAGGAGTAATATTATTTGGTTTATGTTTTTAAAAAATCATCTGGCAGCTTTGCAGCTATGGAAACTGTGAGGATATTCTGATGGATACATCCTAAATAAAGAACAGGCTCAACAAAATGAAGGTCAACAGGAGGGATGAGAGGGAGAGTAGAGCAAGGGAAGAGATGCCAAGAGAACTGGCTCTGAAATAGGCTACATGGCCAGTCTGTGGCACAATGACAAAAGCAATTTGTCCTTAGAAATGGATCTTCTTTCTTTACCCATTTTTCTCCCTTACCCTAGATTCCTTGGGTACCCACTGCCCTCATCTGTTTTCTAGCTGGCTAAATGTCTTCACTACTGTTTATGCATAACATGCCAAATAATTAATAATTTCTTCCTCAACTCCCACTTAAAAAAAGTTATTCCATCAATGAGGTTCATTTTACCTAGGTATTAGAAGGGAAGCAATCTGATTCTGCTAACACTAAGATGACAGTATTCTAACAACTCTAGGATATAAACATTTTTTAAAGCTTAGTAAAACACATGAATAGCAATTGAGAAAGTTTACACAACTGTGCAAAGAATTTTAGACAATATGGAAGAATGGCAGGCAGGAATAAGGCAAGAGTATGAGGAGGAACACTCTGTATGTATAATTCACCCCTGTAAATTACAGTATCTAGGATAGCACCTGGTATGTAGATATTTAGGAAAGAATGAATTAAGACATTTAGGAAAGAATAAATTAATACATTTTATACAATGTGGTATATTTTTATCCTTTTTTGAAAAATAAGATCACTTCTTCTGCTTACAATATGATCAATCAATTCAGTATATTTCTCTAATTTTGATCCCAGAAAACAGATGATAGCAAAGTATAATTAAAGAAATTAGCTGTTTTACCAAAAAAGAAAATTATCAATACCTGAACAAATTCCCTTTACAACCTCACAAAAGAATAAGTTCAACGAATACTATTCTATGCCATTGATAGCTAAGCCTAGTGACTCAATAAATTCCAATTTTAAAATGTGAATCAAACTATAGTGCTACTACTTTTTAAGAGATGAAGAAATAAATAAGGAGAAGGAGTTAGACTGAAAAAAATTATTTAATTAAATTAGCATTGTGGTCTCCAATGTACAAGGCACTGTGGGGAAGGGAGAAGATACTCCAAATTCACTTGGAGATTAACTGTATATTTAGACAGCCCTGATCATCTTGCAATGACCTATTCAGGCAGTGCTTACATTCTGAGAGACTCACGGATTCATATAACTACTTATCAGCCAATTCTTGTCATAATTACAGACTCAGACCAGATGCTTGTTATACCTACCAAGATACTTTACAGCATCACATGGTGCAAATCAATAGGGGACATTAGCTCACATTTGGAGGTGTTTCCAAATATAACCACTCCTCATTTTTCACTATCATCTGAGAATAAGGAAAGCCATAAAAATAAATTTTGACTTGCCTGAACTTATGTTTAAATGCTAAAATGTGTTTTATTTATTTTCTAATACATTAAAACATTGATGGTTCTCTTTAGACGATATGGTCATAATTGGAGCTTTTCTTGATTCGAATAGTGATTATGTGTATCATTTATTTATTGCAAAATCCTCAGTGACAAAGTATAAGGGATGATTTTCCCCTATATCATTGCCTCCAAAGTAGCCTTTTCCACCATTTGACAGTAGCTACAGTGAGTACACTATCCTTTTTCACACTATCTAATTTGCTGCTTTTATTCACCAATAAACTAAGAAACCATGTTTGCTGCTGATATTTGTATATACACAGATACACAGACGTATGTATGCCCATACACAATAGATTCAAAATAATAGTACTAATATTATTACATGGTTATTGAAAACAGTTTAAGAATCTTTTTTTTTTTTTTTTGGAAATTTGTTTTGGCCTTAGCATACATCCCACTAGGAGTGTTCTGTTTTAAAATCACTTGACATAATTCCTGTCTATGTAATTAAGCCAGCGATGCTAAATGCAGTTACATTTTAGATTCATTTAGCTTTTGGTTTTAGGAACCTTATTCCCTTTATTTTTGCTCTACAACATAAAATATTCATGTTTCCAGAGTTAAATTTACAAACAGTGTAAATTTACAAAACAGAGGCCTCTAGTTTCTATTCCGATTACCTCTATCCTGTTCCCTCTCTCCCTCAGTAAGCAACGTTTTTATTAGTTTCTTATTTATCTTTTTAAAAAACTGTTTATTTTGGAATAATTTTAAGCTTTCAGAAAAGTCACAAAGATAGTATAGAGAGGTCTGTGTGCCCTTTACCCAGCTTCCCCGGATGTTGACATCTTGTATAACCACGATATAATAATACATTTATCAAACATGAGTAAGTAACATTGGCACAATACTATCAACTAAATTATGAAATTTTTTCAGATTTCACTAGTCTTTCCATTAATTTCCTCTTTCAGTTCCAGGATCCAGGATATCTCATTGCATTCAGGCCATGTTTATAAAAATAAGCTAGTATATATTTTAATTTTATATTTATATGCCCTATTTCTTACACAAATGTGGCAGACTATACACATAGTCTTCATTTTGCTCTTTCAAATTAACAGCATATCTTGGAAACCATTTCATATCAGTATATATAGTTATTCCTTTTTATATTCCTAGTTTATATTCCATTGCATAGAAATGCCATAGTTTAATTAAAGTCTTATATACACAAAAGCTTTAATTGTTCAATAATAAATTAAATCACTGTGGAGAAATTTTTTGAATAATAAAATGGTAAATTGCTAAAAGGCAGTCATGTCTACAGTATAAAGATTAAAAACCCCAAAAGTAAGTGATTAAATGATTAAAACTTATAATAAATAAAAGTAGGTACCATAAACACCATTACTGAACAAATACAAGCAACATCTTTAAGATGTTACTAATTTTTCCCTTTACTGCACATGGACCTATTTTTAAAATAATGTTTTTAAGTACATAAAAAAAATACATGAAATTTAAAACGAAAGCAAATAGTAAGATACGTGCATCTTTATCAATGCATTCAATAACAAGATCTAGAGGCAGTCTAATAACTGCCATAACTTCACAGTAGTCATGAACATAAATCATGCTTCAAGATTTCTGCAACTGCTCTAATGTTACATAAAAGTATCTATGACTTCTATTGGTGACAAAGTCACTGGTATCGCCAATATTTCTGTGGTTTGTAACCTACATTTGTAATTGAAGGAAATGCTAAATTTCAGTTAAAGATTAATGAAAATAAAGATGTGATTTCTCCCCATCTAAGTTCACAGACACCCCTGAATTCTGCCTATGGACCCCAAGATAAAAACCTCTGCCTCAATGTCAGGAAAGCTCAGTGAAAGAAAGTACTACTCAAGTATTTTGCTAATTTGCTTTATTAAGAGAAGCAGGAAACTACAGTTAGTTTATTGGACATCTACTATTTACCAATACTTTCCCTCCCTTTCTCTTTCTCTGTCTCTCAATATATATAAATAATATAACTATAACATATATAATGTTATAATATGTACTATATATAAAAATTATATACACATATAATTTTTTGTAGCATTCAATCTTCATCCTCACAAGACCCAATGAGTCTAACATAGTTTTAGTAACTCGCCAACAATCACAGTTAGTATAAGACAGGGTCAGAAATCAAGGCCTGTATGGTTCCCACTATTTTATGAAGCTTAATATAGTAACTTATCAGGAGTGTTTGCATTTCAAAAGAGAAAGCCTACAGAAAATGATGTTAGAAAGAAAAGGAGGAAGAGGAGAGGAGAAAGAAATTGCTTTAGTGGTAA